>NC_139677.1:45453518-46085185 GCF_964106915.1 Podarcis gaigeae | reverse complement strand
TAAATAAATAACAGTCCTGAACATTTGTGAAGAAGCAGGGCTATTATTTCCAAACCCTGCCTGGACCGCCTTCCTCAGCTCCAGGTCTCATTTCTCTTGTTTGCTCCTCATTTTACTTCCCACCAATGATTTCTTCCTGCAAAAACATTCTCCCAAAATAATCTGACCATGTATGAGTCTGCACAGATAGCAGCAAAAGGTTGTACCAGTGGAAAGCTAATAATACGGTCTATTCAGTTCTGTGTTTCCCCACCCCCATTGCACATATAGGTCATGATCTGCAAATAACAAAACAACTAATTTCTTGTGACAGGAGTTCTTGATTTCTGGAAATAAATGCATGCAGAGCTAATGGATCTTATATTGACACACTTAGGGTTGCCATGCTTTTTACTCAAAAATGTTGAGGTTTTTTTAGTTGTTGAGCCAAACCACAATTTTTCAATTGACTTGCCTAAGATCCAGAAAACGGAAATTTTTCCCATACAGAGACACGCTGTGGCCTGCTCTGTAAATGTGAGCACCGGATACACACAGGTTGTTCAACATAAAAATGCACTGAGTTATATTTTTATAGTGTGCATATCCAAATGGGTTACTTTTTTGTCATGTTTGCTCAGTGATGGCTTTCTATTTGAACCATTAATGGTGACTGGATGACAGAGAATTATTATCGTGTTTTGGAGATCTTGATATAAACAAGGTCACTGCATATTTCAGAATATATCAGTGTCTGTTTTCATGGGGAAAGGAAAGCCTAGTGCCATACTATGATGTTAATTGGGCCACTGGGAAAAGATATCGGGTAAGTGACTACCCTAGATATTTCTTGACTGTGAATGGATCTTTGTTGCTCTTGAATGTATTGACTTTGGTTACATTTCCTACAGAAAACTCCTATTTAAATAATGCATAAAGGTCTCTCAAACCTGCTCCATATCAATGCAAGTTACAATGTATAGCAAGGTGTATCCTGGGACATGAATCACTGGCACACTAAACAACCGTATTTGTAATTCCCTATTCCTCTCTCTCTCACACTATTAACTAACAGATTATTTATCAGTGCAGGAGAAAAACTATACGATACAGGACAGCTATTATTGCTTTAAAAAAAAACATTACTGCTGCTAAACATGCATCTGAATGCTAAACAATATAATATTAAAATTATGAAAATAACATTCAAATTATGACCTTAAATTTACCATATTAAGCTTTTTTATTTTTATTTTATTGAAGTTGAAAATTACTTTCCTCCAGCTGATTTGTTGCAAAGGGGAGGGAGGGAGGGAGGGAGCGAGCAAGCAGAGCTGGTCATATGGAAATACAAGAAAGTCAAAACAACCATTACATACTGTGTTATGGTTCTATCTCAGTGACCTTCATTCAATCACACTACCACTAATTTTGGAGTTCTAAGGAGAAATCTGATTAAATCGCTGATGTGCCAATCTGAGTGAGAGGTGAAAAGAGGCTAGGAATCACCATCCATTAAATGCACTTGCTTTAATTTTTGTTACAATTACATCAGCATTACCAAGTTCATAACATTACTTTTTTTAGAGGGACAACACTGGGAGAGCCAGTGTGGTGTAGTGGTTAAGAGCGGCAGTCACATAATCTGGGGAACCGGGTTCGTGTCTCCGCTCCTCCACATGCAGCTGCGGGGTGACCTTGGGCCAGTCACACTTCTCTGAAGTCTCTCAGCCCCACTCACCTCACAGAGTGTTTGTTGTGGGGGAGGAAGGGAAAGGAGGTTGTTAGCTGCTTTGAGACTCCTGAAGGGGAGTGAAAGGCGGGATATCAAATCCTCTTCTTCTTCTATTCACTGTAGCCTTTTGTACTGATGCACACCACCCCAATCTCTGAGCAGTGAGAGATTCCAGGTTCCAGGTGCTTACCCAGGGTTTTGTGATTCCTTTTGGAAATGAGGCATAGTGGATATTGTAGTGTCTTTAGGATATATGGTTTGTATACACATATATACAACCTGAGCCTACAATGGAAGGGTTCACAACATTAACACCTCAAGAGCATCTTGTTTCTCCCATAGCTGCAGCCTTAGTTTCCAACAGAAATCAACCATTGCTCTGCCTCTCTGGCTTTCCAGCTTGCTGTTTGCTTCTCCGCCACATCACTAACCTCTCTACTCTAAACTCCTACTTTATCTGTTGAGAAGGAGCTCCATCCATTAGCCATCTCACACCAAGTCCACTTGATCCTTTGTTCTCTTACGGCCCATTATCACCTCAAAACAAGAAACTGGCTTAATTAGCTGTGATTAGATTTTGACACTTGCTGGATCCTGGAATTAGGGGTGTCTGGCACTCTCAAACTCATAGCAATATTACCGGTGCCCTTCAGTTGTTTGCCACAGGATAGTGGGAATTGTAGGTCCTCAGGTTTCATATTCCTGGTCTAGGGACAGGAACTATTGAGATTTGTACGTGTGCAACGTGCAATTCAGATCCGTGAGATTTATCTCCAAGTTGCCGATCTGCCAAATGCCCATGCAGACTTCTGTTTGGGGCCTTTCTTGTTCTTCTGTGCATAACATATGAGCTACATTCAGGTATCTGAAGGCTGCACTGCTCATGACCCTTCCATTACAAAATATCTCATTTTTGCCTTGTCCGTATTACTAAGATCTCAGGGTGGTGCAAAATATACTAGCCTAAAATACCCACTTCACTGATGGCTGAAACTCCTTTCGTGTTCACTGCATTTCTAGGGAAATCCTAAATCATGAAGGCAGTAAGGTTTTTGACCAACACACCTCAGTAAATAGCTGAGTTGCAATCGCCTGATAGAATGCAATTCCCTGCATTTCCTCTATTTCTTGCAACCCAAGGATAAAGCCTAATGTTGTAATAAATTTTGTGTGCACCCTGTAATGGGCTCACCAGTTTCTTTGATCATTTTTCTCCCTATGTAAGAATAATATAGTACTTGCAAAGCCCTTTGACGGGGAAGTATTTGGCATGTAGCCTAGTCATAAACTATTATTTACTTTTAAAGGTTAGTTTTTAAATAAATAGGAACATGCAAGTCAGTGGCTTAATCATTTATTCTACTTTGCCTCAGCTCACCTCCAGCACCTCATTTCTCATAGCCAGTAAGCCGTTTGCTTACATTTAAATGTAGATGTTTAATGCAGGATCTTTTCTGTTGATATGCACTAGATTTTTACAGAAAGACAGTGATGGAGTGGTGGAGCTTTGTCTCCACCCACTAAAGCACTAGAGATAGCAAACTATCTAACAATGACATGCCTCACATTGCCCAGGTATTTGGTACTGCAAGAATATTACAACATGTTTATTTCAGTGAGTGTCATCTGAGAACATAAAGAAACAGAAGGAGGAAAATCAAAGCACACATGAACAAGCAAATGAATTCTTGCTTATGTCTACTCTATGTCCAGAAACACAGCAAACTCTCACAGGGTGAAGCACAATGTAATTATGTCCAGTGCACATGATCTCCCAAGACATGTCCACTGTACACTATGCATTGAATTTGCATGACCAGTTGGTGACAAATGAAACCAAAATTAGTGTGAATTTTGCTTTCCATGCAATTCAACTGTCTTCACGTTTGAGTCTTAATGCTACCAAAGAACACTATTCTGATCCATTTAGTAGTTTTCCTCATTTAACAAGCTAGGACAAAATTAACCTGAAACCTTCACATCAAAACCATCTATTGCCATTGACATGGGAGTGCCTCCACCCTCTACACACTGTTGCAGGGCTTCCTTAAATAATAAATGTTCAAATCTCCTACATTCCTAATCTATTCAAAGCACTGTAATACTTATTGATTGGTTATGGAGAGCTCTGAAATTTCAAGTGCCCTTTAGAAGAAGTTCTTTTAATTCCATTTCAAGGGATTCCAGAAATGTTTGTGCATTAACACAGGGTGGGGTCTTTGGGGTCATGGTACCCTGGTTGTGCAACAACCTCCCTTTGGAGATATGGTTGGTGTCAACTCTGCTTTCAGCACAAATTTAAAACCTTTTCCTATGTACTTATGTGATATCAGCCTATGGAGTTTTTGCAGTGTCCTCTGATTTTTAATATGAATTTTAACGGTTTTCTTGTATTGCTATGCTATATTTTATTAGGATCAGTAACAATGAAGTGTTGGGTAGAAATATTTAAAAATAATAACAATACCTAGACAGTAGTGCACCAGACATACCTGACACTGTACACTGTAAGGTGGCTATATGTATTCCTCTTCCCCCATCTCTGCATACAGGTGGGAACCAGGCCAATTACAGCTCTCTACTACATATACATACAGTCTGTCACAGTCAAGAAAGAAAAACGAAAAACAGACATGTTGCCACCTTGGTGTAATGGTGTGGGGGGCATAAGCTATGCATGTTCTACTCATTATATTTTTAATATATGAAACTTCTCTAACTTTAGGCAATAAAATCACTTGGTGATGTATTGGGAGAAAGAGGGTTTTTGTTTGGTTGGTTAGTTCAAGGCTGCAGCTTCCCTCAGTTCCCCTTTTTAGGCAATTATCACAATGTCTCAGACAAGCAAACGTGGTGACAAGAATTCATATAAGCCAGGTTCAATGTAATTCATTTTAAACTTCTTTGCAATGTGGAACAAAAGTTTAAAATAGACACTGTCAAATAAAGTAACTGTTGACAGACTTTTTTCTTCAAGGTTAAAGTGACATGTTGACAGGTGATTCTACTTTTAAATTTTATTCCTTCCCAATTTAACCTTTTTCTTTTTTTAAAAAAAGCCTTTTTTGACTGCTATACAGCTTCCATTTAGCAAGATGAAACACACACACACTGCAGCATCACATTGTCCTTGTTAATTGAATTCCCGGATGTGAAGCACTACAGAACAATACTGGAAGAACTTGAGGAGATATGTTGCATTGGGGGATGCAGTTATTAGAGCGCTCCCCATTCACATCAGGCCCAAATGTGAAACATTTAGGTCATGTATGCTGCTTGCCAAATATTTAAGGGCACAGAGGGCATGTAAGAAGTCAGTCACAAGGGACAAACAATAAATCACTGTAGAGCTACTATGTGTGAGATAGCTTATTTAAACTCCTGTTTCCAAAGTGCATAGAATTAAACTGGGAACACTGAATGTCAGGCAGACCACTTTTGGCACAGCAGAACATGAGAACTCCCTTAAACACTATAGAAATTAGAGCTTCATTTACACACAAACACACTCTCTCTCTGAATCAATCGATGTTATGCTATATGTATAAATGTAAATGTATTCAGTGAGAATATGAATATTCATATTTGCCTTCTGAGGTTCCACTTTGTAACACATCTCCTTCCAGAAATCAGGACCAGCAATAGAATACTCTGTCAATAAGAGACATTGTTGCTCTTAAAGCAATACTACTAGGATTCTTGCAAACCACCTCCCCCCATCCTGCGCGTTCAAAAAAATCCCAAGGATCTTTCATCCACAAGGGGCAAAATATGCATCTTATTAGCAACTATAGATGCCTGGTGTCTAACGCAGAGGGATCTGGGAATTCACTGAGGAAACACGAATATTCTAAATGTCAGATCTTGGTTTAATTGTAGATGAAATATGCAGTAGCTTGCTCAGAGTATTATACAGCTGTACAAATATTTTGAGACTGGAAATTCTAACCTGCTAATGTTTCATGCAGGCAGGATGCCTTGATTTATATTCTGGATGAGAAGAAATGAATTCAAGATCCCTATCCAGCCCATGAATATTTGTAAATGATTTGGGGCCTGAAATTATTATTTTCTAAGCCTGTCTTGAGGTATATCCAATATAAAAATCCTAATTGTATTATTTGTATTGTATCACATTACACAACAGTGAGCCTTGCCACTTATGCCATTTTCTCTACATTTTTTTTTTTTTGGGGGGGGGTGTAATTAAACATAAACTAATTCTATATTTAGTTATCTACATGCACATGTTTGCAAATTGCTGATTCCAGGAACATAAATACAGGGGAAGCTAGATACCAATGTTTACACACAACGTGTGTTGTAGCAACAAAAATTGCAACCTCACATTTGTAGTACTGCAAATAATGCCCATTTTGATTTGTGAATCAAAGGCTAGAAGGAGACTTTTATACTGTAAGTGTGTGGAGGAAAAAGTAGGCTGTGGCCATAAAAAGAATACTGAAGCAGGGAAAATCAAGGGAGTGTGGGATTGACATTTTATTCAGCCTCTTGATCATTCATATTCATCTTGAAATATCTACTGATACCAAATAAAACTAATCTTCCTGACAGTGCATTTCACCTAGTTCAATGAAGGTGCCATAAATAAAAAAGTAAGTGAAAATTATATTTGAAAACAGTCATCCTGAAAACTTTAAAATAACTTTCAACTTTGTTTTATTTAAAGATATAAATGTGCTGCTGTTACATTAAAGTTGGTAGCTTTATAGACCCTTCCTCCTTATTTTTATGACAATACATTTTGTTCCATAAGTTGTCTCTACTCTTGACTAGTGTTCCAAAAGAAATACTTTTTTTGTGATAGCCAGATTTATTTGCTGCTCTTTTGGTTCTCCTATACATACAGGGACATGAATTAGATTACTTCTCACAGCAGTTTTGGGGAGTTGCTTTATAAACTTTATTTTCTTGCTCATAGACTCTCCCAGGATCAGCATCTGCGTATGGTATCCTTGATCAGTTCCAGGCTCCCCAGACATGCCAGTGCTGACACCTGCCAGATTCTCCATTCTGAGAATGATGGCTCTGACCAGTGCTGAGTAGTTGGGTCTAGCTGCCATATTAATGCCCTCATGCACTTGACCCTTTTTGGATCAAATGAAAGGAATTTTAATACAGCTAAAGCATTTTTGGGGGACACAGGTGGCACTGTGGTGTAAACCACAGGGCCTAGGGCTTGCCAATCGGAAGGTCGGGCAGTTTGAATCCCCGCAACGGGGTGAGCTCCTATTGTTCGGTCCCAGCTCCTGCCCACCTAGCATTTTGAACGCACATCAAGTGCAAGTAGATAAATAGGTACCACTCCGGCGGGAAGGTAAACAGCGTTTATGTGCGCTGCTCTGGTTCGCCAGAAGTGACTTCGCCACATGACCCGGAAGCTGTCTGCAGAAAACCGCAGGCTCCCTTGGTCAATAAAAGCGAGATGAGTGCCGCAACCCCAGAGTCATCCATGACTGGACTTAACGTCAGGGGTCCCTTTACCTTTACCTAAAGCATTTTTACAACTGTGCAATTAATACTCTATAAAGTGACACTTCAAGAAAAGCCTCAATAAACAAAAACATATTTAACAACTGCCTAAATACTAAGACACTAGGCATTTGTCTAATTTCAGTTGGTAACACATTCCAGAGGACTGGAGCGCCAACACTAAAAGCCCAGTTCCTAGTTATTCTTTTTTTGCCGAATTTCGATTGATAGTGAGACATGGCAGTCTGGCATCATTCCTACTAAGGCTGAACTTATTTCCTAAGTGCTAATATTTATGAAGCTAAAACACATTTAGCTCTATTCATCTTTATGTAAAACAGTTCAGTTCTATGATCTCCAGGAGAGTTTCCCATACAATGTTTTGGATCTTGATCTCTCTCTGCGGAAAGAGAAATAAATTTGTGTTGTGTGTTTTCAGACTCAATTCATGCCTTGAAACATTTCAAAAAGTCATTCTTTGAAACATGATGCTTTAAAATTATATTTAAAAAGTAACATTTTAACTAAATGAATCTATTATTCCTAAAATTATATTTTTTTTCACAAGTTGTCATAGTAGATACTTAGGCACACACAAAATGTTTCTCTCATTTTATCTCCCTAACATAAACAGGTATTTATAACTGTCAGATTAATAAACTGTTTATTCTTAATAAATTAAAATTAAATAAATTAAAAATCACTGTAAGGGAATGGGCACTATTTGGGTACAGTTTTCTATGAGCTGAATTTTGCTAAGGGCTAGCTGGCTATCCATGTCAGCATATCTAGCCTGGTCATGTCAATAAATGGGGTTGTCACCACATATAACAAACTGATTATTAGCCTATATAGATATGTGGTTTGTTCAGTCCAAGCTATAGGTGTTTGTCTGTTTATGTTGTTTCCCTGAAACCTGGATTACAGAATTACCATATTTTTACGTGATTGGACAAGGTTTTTTGACACAAAAATCATGTAAAAAAACTGGAGTCGTCCAATACACGGATAGTGACCGGGGGGGGGGAGCGCCACTCATTGGCTTCCCCCGATGCTGCAACAAGTGATCTGGGGGGTGTTTCCTGCCTGCAGCTGTGGGGGGGGGGGAGAAGTTGTGTGCCGCCAGCCAGCTTGTTGACAGGAGCTGCGCGCTCCCGGGGTCGTTTCTGTTGAGTTGTGGGCGAACATATCAGACGACACAGCGATTCTTCAAACAACTCTTCTTTATTCTGAGGCCAGAACTGAACTAAGCTGAAGGGTTCAGTCAGCCTGCTTATATAGAGCTCCAGTACCTTGTTACTGTAACAACTTTCTAAAACTATCCAATCACTGAACGTCACTTTCGATCCTTCATTTGCATACAAACTATCCAATCACTGAACGTCACTTTCGATCCTTCATTTGCATAACTATCTACAGGATCCCCCTGCTGGCCCAGGGTGAGAACTTCAGTACATAACAGTTTCCCGCGCATGGCTGCATCGGGGGAGGTTGCGCTCCCACCATCCGGATGGCTGGCGGGAGCGCAAATTCCCACAATGCTGCTGCATGTGGGAAATGATCTAGGGAGTGCTTCGTGCCTGCAGCTGCATGGGGGGAGAGGCTCAACAACTTTGGACCATCTCCCCTCATTTTCCTAAAATTGAGTCTCCAAAAATGGGTTCTTATACATGGGGGCGCCTTATAGACCGAAAAGTACTGTGGTTTTTTGTGGGTTTTTGAAAGTCTTCAATAACCTCTAATTCCAATACGTATTCATTTATGAATACTGGTGATTATGCAGTCAAAATGACACAGTCTACTCATGTAAAAGCACCAGGAAGGCCCCACAAAGAATCCAGAGATACATTTTAAATAAAAGGACACATTCTACTTATGTAAAAACATGCTGATTCCTGGACTGTTGGCTGGATTTAAGAAGGTGATTGGGTCGGATCTGGCCTCCTGGCCTTAGTTTGCCTACCCATGGTCTAGATTTAAAAAGCGGGAATAGAAACAATTCTATATAGAAACACAGAAGCATTTGTACCAGGACAGTGTTCTCAGAAAGAACAGTGCATTCCTGTTCCTTAGTCCCCTAGAGCACAGGGCCCTGAGGACTTGATAATGAAGATAGCTACAAGCATTAGTGATGTCTTTGTTTGTGCATTGCTTAGCTCACGTCTTATAGACCTTGAAGTTTCCAAGCAGCAGAGAAACTTGCAGTCATCTCCAGGAAAACAAGCAGCTCAAGAGATATCCTTGCAGTATTAGGCCACTATCAGATCAACAAAACCCATTTTGACAACATTGTTAATGGAGAATTATGAATAGAGCCACATTTATGCAACCTCAGTATCTGAACAACAAAATACATTTCACAGCATGGCGGCATGTGAAGGCTCTTTTTCAGCTCAAGAAAATAGGAGTTACAGTATTTAAAGGTAAAGGGACCCCTGACCATTAAGTCCAGTCGTGGCCGACTCTGGGGTTGCGGCGCTCATCTCGCTTTATTGGCCGAGGGAGCTGGCGTACAGTCATGTGGCCAGCATGACTAAGCCGCTTCTGGTGAACCAGAGCAGCGCATGGAAACACTGTTTACCTTCCTGCCGGAGTGGTACCTATTTATCTACTTGCACTCTGATGTGCTTTCAAACTGCTAGGTTGGCAGGAGCTAGGATCAAACAATGGGAGCTCACTCCATCGCAAGGATTCGAACCGCCGACCTTCTGATCGGCAATGTACAGGACATTATACAAACAATGTCTTTTTATAAAATTGCCACTAGCGTCCATACCTGTACTATGCTTTTGAGATTTGCTGGCATGGCAAAGGCTTCACTCTGGTTTGTGAGTTTTATCAGATTATAGTTTGGACACAGCAGCTTGTTTGAATGTTAATTTGAACCAGGAAACAATGGTTACCAGTTTCACAACAAATGAGGATCCTTAAATCCATGTGAACCATTGTTTAAGTTCCTTTCTTTTTCTAAAGCAGGTAGTCATAGTTTCACAATAAATTGCAGACAAAGCTGGAATTTATGGTTAATTGAAGGCTTCCACATTTCACTCAGGGATACCACAAAATGAGAACAGAAGAGGATGTGTAGGTAGGCAAAAGCCTCATTCTTATCTTGGCTTATTACACCTATATAGGATTACCAAATGCATTCAACGACAAACTATGGAAGTAATTTGTAATGGGTATAAGGAGGTCAGAGAAAGGGGAGGAAGGAGGAGAGAGGGTTCATTCATTACCAATGCTCCAAACCATGAAAATGAAGCCTGTGAATTAACCATAACACAGGCAAATGTGTTCACTTTTATAAATTATCTAGTGACTCATAACAGATCTCATAAAACAGTTTTGCTATATCATGCAAACGAATACAAAATAAAAATCCAACAGTGCATATTCTTCAACAACATTTAATCAATTTTATTCACTTCTGAACATAAGTTGTCCCATGGTATACCTTTTCGAAGATGGCAAGATAGTTTCTATCCTAAACAGCCTTAAAAAGGCAATTTTGAAAACTACTAAGACAAAGTTGTGTTAATTTCCTAAGACTGCCAATCCTGTGCATACTTAAAGGCAGGCAAGTCTCATTAAGCTCAATGGCACTTTCAGATACATAGGATAATGCTGTAAGGCTTTATTGCTGTAGTACTTGCAGAACCATCCCTAACTGATAGTTTCTCTAAGACTAGTATCCTGATTTCCACAAGTTCCTGTTGTCTAACACTATGAAGCAAAAGGACAGGTTTACAAAAGCAGCATAAAAATTATGATTATAAATTTAGGATTTATTTCCTATATATATTATGAAGGTAAATTAAACATTGATCTTCCACTTGCCAAATGGGCTAGCAGGAAAAGCCAAGGTAAACGTTACTGCAAGTTTCTCTTTGGAGGAACATATATCAATATCCACAGTGGGGTTTTTTTCTTGGAGGTTAACAGAAGTGTTCCACACTTCTGCTGAACTCTCCCTCTTGGATACAAACTGTTCATACAAATGGCCAACTCATGCAAGTAATGTAATGATTGACAGAAGATGACAGATCAGTTCCTTGAAGAAACATTTTCAACATCAGATGTCACTTCACCATTCATAAAATCTGAACTACTATAACTCAGTGAGTCACCTCTTCTTATGTTAACTGCTCACAACAATAGATCAAGGGTAGATATACAAGTGAGACAATTAAACTAATATAAATCACATTTTTGGGCCAGGTCCTGGACACTCATCTCAAGTATTGATGGGAACCAGGAAATGTGAACCACTAAAACTTCCTGTTCCTCCATCTCATAAAATATGCTCTAGGAAAGCGGATGGATTCTTGTAGAAATGAGTACGTTTAGTAGTGAAATAATGTATTAATTTTATGTGACCAAATGCTTTTAAGTCACAGGCTCCCAGAATGTCCTCAGATTATTGTTATTATTATTAATGTTCACTGAAATGATATTTGGCTTGCCGTATATACATCATGGTCTTATAAGAATAATTGTTCCCAACTCTTTATGGTAGAGGGAATCTAAATTACCATTCTTACTACTAAAACATCATGGAAGCATAATCTATAATAGAATCTAACTACAGTCAAAGTCAGCAGATTAAAATACTTTAATGCAAATTGAACTGACAATAAATCTTACTGATAAAGGATGAGAATTAAAAGTGCAATCTTGGCAATTGCATGTAATTTGCATATACATTACTCATTATAAGACTTAATGACTACAGAATATCTTCAACATTTAACATACATTTGTGTCTGAATATATAATGAACATATATGTTGCATAAGGCCAAACCATAAAAAGCAGCATTTCAAAATCAACTTCCATCTCTTTTAAAGCTTCTAATGAGATCACAACAGAATTGAATTCCTTCATAATATACATAGACATCATTTCTCATAAAGTATACATAGTCTTCCATAAGAAATAAAGTTTCCCTTTATGTTTTATTAAATCTTTACACAAAAAGATATTTAATAATATGACATTGCCAGATACAGATCTCTACCCAGAGCACAAGTTGCTCTGTATTCCTACTCTCTTCCTATAAAACTTTCTGCCCAAGCAGAAACCATAAGCCAGATCAGAATGTCACCTGTATAAACTAATTTCAAAGTATAAAAAGAGAAAAACCACCATGCAACTTAAGTCATAAACAAATATAAATGATATAATTCCAAATTTCAAGAGATTTCAGAAGCTAAAAGAATACATCATAAGTTGAAAAGTTATAACGTGTTCAGCACATTCTTTAAAACTTATCTAGTAGGACAAAATCAATTGTTGAAGAAGTTGTTTATAATAAATTCAACATTTTGATTAAAATATGAATTGAAAGCATGTATTAGTTGTGCTTACTTATCCCAATTCTGCATTTTTTAAAATAAGGATTTCCCAATTGCCCCAAAAATCTGCCCCTTGTGAACAGTTTCCTACTCTTTCTTCAAGTTGTTTTGTAGTGCATGAAGAAGTTTTCTAAATATAGCCTTTCCTTATAGGGCAGTTGCTCTCTGCCTCTGATAATCTAGGCTGTTCTTTTCTGCAACTTTTACAGGTCTGTCATTTTTGTGATGCAGCAATGAGAACTGTACACAATATTCCAAAATTTCTGTATCTGATCATACTTCAAACACAGTTCTGAACTACTAGAACAGCAGTTGTGAACAGATGCAGAAAGCAAGAAAAAAGAAAAGAAGATAGAGTTATTTTGGGAACGTTTTCATATCATTGAGAAATGCCAAGTTTCAGAATGACAACTGAATGTCAGAAAAGACTGACCCAGCACTAACTAACTAACTATTTATTTATTTATTTACAACATGGAATGGAACATGTTTTACTTGCTGTTTATTTCATCTTATTGTTAGAATTACTATAAATACTTTTTGTGATTTAGGATGTGTTTGATTTTTTAGAAAGATGGGATACAAATGTACAAACGAGCATAAATATCTGATAAAAACCTTAACCGTATGAAAATACATTTGAGGTATTTCATGAAGCCCTGTCTTTTCCGTTTAGACAAACCTGCAAGATTGATTTTGGCAGTTTTCCATAATTCATACCTTTACCTCAATCTGTGACCTCGATTTAAACACGGCATTTCCAAAGTCACCTGAGTCAAATGCTTTATCCCTCTCAACTTATCATCAATCATTCAGTTTTCTTAGCTACTATGTAAACTTTAAAAAACTCCTTGGACACTTAGCAGAACTCACAAGCTTAACTGTGACTAATAGAACCTGCATTTGCAGTATAAATCCAATCCAGGCATTTTGCATCCAAGCTGAGAAGAATTAGTTCAAGTGGTCAATATGACTCCAGAGCTTCCCTTAACATAATGATTACTTAAGACATCTTAGAGCTTTGTAAAAACCAAGAATGCCTGTCACGAAAATGTGTTTCAAAGGGATGTCCTTCTACTTTGGCAACATATTGAGCAGTATTCCTAAGCTCCATGATGGAGTACACCTAGAGTGCTACAAACACCTGGATCTGGTCTTCGACCACCCAGTCAACATTCTGAGAATCTGCACTATTAATTTACATCTTTCTTTTCCAAAAAAGATTCTCTCTCTCGTTTCCATATCTGCCCCCATCCCCAACTGCCACAAGAAGTTAATCAGGACTGGGAGTGAAGCGAGGAAGAGAGAGTATTTAACATATTCCCCACACTAGGCGGCATTGGTTTCTGTTCTGTCCTTTGTTTGCCACAATAAGCATTGCTTTCATTCCACTATTATTCAGCTTCTGCTAAAACTTAAGTTACTTAAGTCACTATCCACTATGGCCAAAACTAACATAATTAATTACCAAATTAATTTCAATTTCTTTCAGGGAAATGGAAATGTCCGAAACAAAGTAGAAAATAATTATTTAGGTAGCATTTGTGGTAGAAAAAACCCCAAATACAGTTCATATATGTTTGTGTGATTTCCATTCCTGAATTGCAGCAATTACTGCTTCTGTTCCCATTTCTGATGGAATTCTGCAACATCCATATCCTCCTCAATAGGGTCCCAAAGAAAATCACTCCAAGATGGCAGCTGTATATGTTATGCAGAAGCAGTAACTATGGGTGAAAAAGTCCCAGGGGGGGCTTATGAGGAGCTGTTTCCATTCATATAGGAAGCAGGTTTGTAGCCTCTTACTGTTCAGGTGGTAATCAAACACCAAGTTACATAAAAACTCTTTTTTTTTTTTTGCAAGGCAGCCTTCTTTTACAGAATCCAATTGATTCATCACTTTAAAGTATGTATTAGTGGAAATGTACAGACCATCATTTTAAAAAAGGCTTCTGAGATTTCAGAATATCAATAACGAAGGGCAGGTTTAATAGAAACAAAAATATGAAGTGATTCTGCTTATATATGTAGTGTATATAGATTGGTTCATGTAGAGTGCAAATTGTAGGATAAGACTGTTCCATACTCTCTTGTAGATTGTAATATGAATGCAGACACATCAAGTTTACTCAGAGTCGATTTGGGTTCTTTTAGATAGAAAACTTAATAAAACAGACAATACACATGAAGAAATTTAAAGTCAAACTTCAGCCTAATCCATTAAACTCTTAGAATGAAAGTTAGCCATTTTAAACAGCGATGCAGCCTTTAGCCTAATTTCATGCAGGTGGGGGAGAGGATGGAGGAAAAGCAAGAGCATATGCTGAAATGGATGTAGCATCAGGAAGAAATGGGAAAAGCCATCTGTAAGAGAGCAGTCCAGACCTCTGTCCTCCTTGAAAGTTGCTGGAAAGAGAAAGAAAGTGTGTGAGAGAAAAAGGGTGTCAGTGAGGGGAGGGGGAAAAGGCTGGGGGTGGCTGAAAGACAGGGGTGGTTCTGGCCACTTTTGGCTCCAGTCCCAAGCACTGCTGATTTTGGCCCTATCAACCACTGGTTCCTTCATAGTGGCAATATTCCAAGCAATATTCCAAGTATTTCTAGGCCTGGCCAGGGCGAAGGCTTCTTATATACCTGCTGGGTTTGACAAGGCATCTGACCTTCACCTGGATCTTCTAACTCTCCTGACAGGTGATTTGGTCTGCAGCCACAGTGTGGAAATAAAGGATGAGATTGCCCACCAGATACCAGGCACTCTACTATTCAAATTAGACCCCAGTGTTTTTGTTACAATCCCCTTCTCAATTAAGTAATCAATCTTAATCTAGAATTAAAATTCTCAAAACTTTCTGTCAGATTCTAGAGCTCCCTATTGGTGGCTCTTAGGTAATTCACAAAATACAGAGTCCATTCATAAAACACAATGTTCATTCATAAAGCAGTAACATAAATCTGCATTGCTACATATTGGGTGTATATTTCAGCGGTTGAATGTATAGATTTATGGCCATGCTGTAGTGTAGTGCTTATGTGGCTGTGAATAAAAAGTGGCTGGGCTCATTGCCTCGGGGTTTGGGGGGGGGAGTGACAAAACTGATTTCCAATAAGTGCCTCCCCTTTATTTCCATAACATGTCCTTGAGTCTGTACTCTGAATAGTAACACCAGGGGCCTAGAAGGTACAGGGCTTGTCAGTCCAACCCCTGCACAGTCTCATCAGGGCTGACCTTAAAGTAATTGGGCCCCGCATGCCGCTCCTAAGGGGGCCTCTGCACCGGGGCAATTGAGATGGATTTTATTTATATCTCTAACATTTTGCAGACTTTGGCTGTGAACTGGATCTCTACCAAATATTAGTTGCACCCCACTACTTCAAATTGGGCCCCACTGGCTAGCCGTGAGTCTCATAGTTGCTGGGCCTGAGTTGCCCTGCCCTTGCATGAAGTCGTGGGTTTGCAATTTTGGGAGAGTGGAGACTGCAGCACTGGGGAGTGGGCAGGCTGGTGAGGCCCCCTAGATTTAGAGGCCCGAGTTGCTCTGCCCTCGCATGAAGACTTGGGTTTGCAATTTTAGGAGATAGGAGACTGCCCGCTGGGGATTGGGTGGGCTGGCGAGGCCCCCTAGATTTAGAGGCCCTAGGCTTTAGCCTACTTAGCCTATACACAAATCTGGCACTGAGCAGAACCTATGCCTACTGTGTTTCTATGCTAACTAATTGTATGTTGGCTAAGAAGATGCCCCAGTTATATTAGGGTATTTATATGTTGGGGGTTTTTTTGGGGGGGGATATATTTTGATGTTCAGTCTTACTAATTATTGGTTGTAGCAATATTAGTCACACTCAGCATAGAGAAACAAAATTAATGAACATTACTAACATAGGGTAGAATTTAATTGGATGAAACTCATTGTTTTTATTCCACTTTTATAGCCAAGCCAATACAATGCAATTTAAAAAGTAATAAATTAATATATAAAATGAAATACAATAAATCTCAAAACAATCTATGAAAGTATTGTAGGATTCTGTGGAAGTTATTTTCCATTTGATGTGTTGACGATTGTGATGTCTATTTAGCCTTTCCTTTTGATGAAAGTTTTCTTACTTTCATCTTTGCCTGCTAGGTAATTTGATAAACACATGCAATTCTTATATAAAGCAGTATGTGAAATTTAAACAGTTCTCTCCCTCATTTGGCAAGCATATTGTCCATCAGCTTTACTGCTTTTAATGAATTTAATCCTTTTTAATTACAAAGGTGAAAAATAAAGTTTATTTAGGGCATTGAATGCCTCTTGAAATGGAATGACTCTGGCTAGCAGACAAATATAATTGCAGTTCTTCATTACCCTTCTGGACCTAATTGACAGGGTTTTTTTTTTCTTCACTTCATTTTCAACAGTTTTACTTCCTCTAGAATTTTAACTGGACTGTACAGTCCAAAGGAAGAAATGAGGAGGGAGAATGGTGAGGAGTAAGACATGAAACTTGTTACCACACTTTCTTAATGTATGTATTTTGGTATACAGGTAAACCTATTTTCTGTGTTGAGAGTAAGATCCTCAGGAACAATAGGTAATTGGGGGAATTTAATCAGACACTCAGGAAAACACTATCCTCTGAGGTCTCAGGCTCATTGTTGTCAGTCTGGCTAAGCTGGCCCAGAAATAAATGCAATTTTCAATTTAACAGGAGTGTGGCTAACTTTGCAGGATTTGGTTGGGTAGAAAAGCATCCTTGAAATGTTTCTGGGAGACAGATTGAGCTGAAGCTTTGAGAATAGACCCGGGAATGAGTTTACATTAAAATACAGTAATAGACAAGATCACAGTCAAATTTCTACAAATTCTGCCATAAGGAGCAGGCAGAAAGGGAAAATTGCATCAAGCTAAAGGCAATAGAGCAGGTGTGCTCAGTGGGAAGGACTGGTGTTGCAAGAGCCTTTCTTAGGCAAATACAGTGGTACCTCGCAAGACGAATGCCTCGGAAGACGAAAAACTCGCAAGACGAAAGAGTTTTTCGTTTTTTGAGTTGCTTCGCAAGACGAATTTCCCTATGGGCTTGCTTCGCAAGATAAAAACGTCTTGCGAGTTTGTTTCCTTTTTCTTAAAACTGCTTGAAGAGGTGCAGTTGCGACTTGACCGTGCTTCGCAAGACGAAAAGACTCGCAAGATGAAAAGACTCGCGGAACGAATTAATTTCGTCTTGCGAGGTACCACTGGACACATATATTAGGTGCGGGGTTTCAAGAATGGGCACCATGCTGGATAGGGTTGATGGGTATTTTACTCTGATGCATTTGGAAGGCATGAGGTTGGGAAAGGCTCCTGCAGAAACGTTTATGTTTTATTTTAAGAGCATATATGGAGCAGGGAAAGTTATTTCACATATGGTACAGTGGACGCTCGGGTTGCGAACATGACCCATGCGGGCGGCACATTCGCAACCCACAGCGCCATGTCTGCACACACGCGGGTTGCAATTCGGTGCTTTTGTGCATGCGCGAGCACCGAAACCCGGAAGTAACCCCTTCCGGTACTTCCGGGTTCAGCGCGGTGCGCAACCCGAAAATGCACAACCTGAAGCGTCTGTAACCCAAGTTATTACTGTACTTCTGACTGTGCTCTCCAAACAAGAAACTATTGTGCTATTTGCATAACTCATACTTAGTGTGTTTTTTTTGTCATGTTTGCTCTCAATTTGAGTTTTCTTGCTCAAATAAATGGAAATAAATGGTGCCTAAGTGGTTTAGAAAAACCACACATTTCTTCAAAGAATTTTCTTTTTATGGAAATGATTAAATTTCTCAAACTAAAAAGGTAGCGGTGACTGATGTTGTTTTAAGAAAACATAAATACAAAAGATTTGAGATAGGTTCCTTGAGTGCCTGAATTCTTGGTACACATGATGTGGTTATTTCGTAAATTCTAAGAAAGAGACACTGTTCTGCTTTTGTCCTATTTTATAAGTGCTTGTTTAATGTAAGCCAAAATGAGATTTAGAATGGTTGCAAAACAAGAAGAAAAAAACAAACTCAAGAGCAGGGAATAGCCTCTTTTTAAATATGCCACAGCCAATTCTCAGCACAAGACCTGCAGCGACGCTGCTTGTTGAAATATAGCCTAGACCAAGTCAACTCTTGGAAAACAAAAACAATTATTTGCTTGCCATGACAGATATCTGTGTGCTTTTATTACTTAAATCTAAG
Source organism: Podarcis gaigeae (assembly GCF_964106915.1). NCBI lineage: Eukaryota > Metazoa > Chordata > Lepidosauria > Squamata > Lacertidae > Podarcis > Podarcis gaigeae. Next base: position 46,066,419 of record NC_139677.1, on the reverse strand, counting down.
GAGCAAAACATGATGCACAATGGTTGATAATAAAAACCACAGTGTGGTTTCAATGAGAAAAGAAACTAAGACTACCCATGTCTGCATTTGAATTTTTTGCATTAATTGTTTCTAACTTGCTTGTTTCTTCCCAGATGAGAGCACAACAGTAGCCCTATTTAGGTGTTACTGAACAGAGTTAACAAGAGAGTGAGGGCAGCAGGGAAGAGCACAGTAGCTCTGATTTGGGGAATTAGCTGTTCTTGGGATTTCTGCTAAAGACAATTGTACATTTCAGGCAGGATTGCACTGAATATCAATACCTTGCTTTTTTGTGGGATTTAACACCAACCAATAAAGAACCAATATGAACGTGCTTTTTCCAGAGAACTAGCAAGAGTCACACTAGGAATACAACAATTTTTTTCATATGTGAAAGAATAATGCTTTAAAGTTAAGAACATACCACTATAAATGATTTATAAGTAACATGCAGTTACAGAAGCATACAGAATAAAAAATATATATTAATAGGATATTACACAGGCTAACTCACCCACACTCTTCCTGGACCATATGCTTAGTTACTATTGTAGATATAGAGGGGAGAGATTAGAGACACAGAGTTTGCCTAATGGGACAGGAAATGAACAGGAACCTTAGAGATTCAACTTCACAATGCAAAAAGAGAAAGAACCAAGAAGAAGAAAATATTACATGCACAGCAGTTTTTCAGTGAGATTAGGAAAATTAGAAAGATTAGATAAAAAATTAGAAACAGAAAAAGAAAATGGAGAGTTGAAACACTATAGTTACTTGTCTTAACATAAAAGGGGCATGATTAACCCTTTGGATTGGGACATTTGGTTTAGCAGTATCACTAGAGTGTAGGGATTCACAGCTAGTCTTGCTAGGTTTTGTTTGTTTGTTTGTTTGTTTGTTTGTTTGCTTGTTTGTTAATCCAGTGACAAAATAGTGATAGGTTCCTGGCTTTAACCAGGGTAGCTCCCTCTCATTGTTCACCACAGGTTCCTAGGGTTCCCAATAACCTATAGAATCTTTCCCTTTAAGAAAGACACTAACAAGTACTTCTCTCCAGAGGATTCCTGAGTAATTCTGAAAAAAAAGAATAGAATGGGGAGAAGTGGTAGTAACTGCCATCTGCTAGTTTGACTGAGAAACATGTTGCTCCAAACCAGCATTGATTCAAAACATTTGAAGGCAAGATGTAGTAATTTAATTTTAATTTTACACTGGGATCTGAAGGCCTGTGTACATATAGATGAATAGGTGTATATCCTCCTCCATGGGAATGTGAACTAACCCTGTCTGGTCAGGGTCCTCATGGAGGGAGACAAATGTGCACCCATCCATATGCCTATAGGACTTCATACTGATGCCTATTGTACTTTGCTTGGGAGTGTGGCTAATGCTGTATGTTGGCATCTAAGAATGGGACTTCCTCACTTACACACATGAGCTACATCACATACTCATACTGATTGCCTGAAAAGGCCTATTGTCTCCTGGTTGTTACATTCTCCCATCTGTAAATATTCAGCATTCAACAGCTACAGCAAATGACTAAAGACAAAAGAGGAGTGGGGAGAGAGAGAGAGTTTAGAGGAGGGAAAGAACTGGTTTCCCACAAGTGTATGTCAAAAGTGAATGCACCTTTCTTTATATACTAGACAGGATATACATTTACACAGCCCCATGAATTCAAAAGAAAAAGACACCTGGAAACATTAAGAATAAATTAGGCCTGTCAACATCTACAAAAGAAGAAAAGGAAAGGGAGTTTTGGCATATAGGCCAATGATGAATTGTTAATATCTCAATATATCCCCCTCTGAACTGAAAAGAAAGACTTGGATCCATGATATGATTAAAAACAAGTGCATTTAAATACATTATTGCTCAGATAAAGCAAAACCATCATTCATGAAGAAAGACTGTTTTCCAGTGAATGAATAACTGGATCTGCTGGTCAGAATCTGCCACTCTCATCTCTCTTAGGATCAATTGAAGCAGAATAATGCCTGACTGTGAAGTCTTCCTATTCTAGGCAAGGCAAATCTATGGCACCTGACAGAGCATTAGTTTTGTGTGTGTGCCAGCTTTCAATTTAATTATAAAAAGAAGAAAGGATGCTGAGAAGACTAACATGTCAGTAACTATCAAGATCATTAAAGCCAACCCCTAAGAACAAAATGCCGAGTCATCCTCAGAAACCTGAAATGGAAAGGCTCCTGGCCTTTCATCAAACTCATTTTGAATCACTGCCCAGAACCACTCTGCTTATCAATTACACCAATCTGCTCACATAAAAATTACAGCTGCAGAAAGTGTTTGCACCTCTGGTGAAGGGAAAATAAGAGGACTTCCAAAATTGTATTATGTGATCCAACAGCTATTTGTCAAAACAGGCCCCATTTTTATCACAGGCTTGAATCAGTTCATTAGGTTGTACAGCTGCCAAGGAACAATACTGCTGACCTTCAGATTGGTCCACATGGGCCTACTGAAAGTGAAAAATTTAACATTGTCCTTGGCTTTCAGTCTTGTGTGTTCCTCAAATAACTAAAATTGATGTGCTTATTATTGGGAACTAGAACACCTCCGGATGTTGATCCATACTGCATCACTTTGACAATATCCATTAACAAAAATTGTGGTTACACTTGGTTTATGTTGGTATAAAGAGAAAACAGCACATGATAAGATTCTACCCCCAGTGGTTCAATTGTCAAAAATCTCTATTAACTACAGTATATCCAAGAATTACCACATAGGATCTCCCCTCCGACTTTTAAGAATTCCACCCCCCAAAGAAGAAAGAGAAAGTAATAAGGTATGAAGAGTGTGGGGATCCATTAAAATTTGTTCCTTTTAATATAGTTTCAAACTGTTTCTCAAAGAGGATCAACATTTCTATATAGAATTCTTTAGCTCTTTATTCAAATGGATCCAGACAGGGTCCAAAACAGGATGAGATACCAGGTTGGAGACAAATAGCATATTTTGTAGTCACATTTAACTGCAGGGAAAGCTAATTTTACTGATTTAGACAACTAGCACCTGCAAGTAAGGAAAATGAGTGCAATCATGTTCACTTTTCAAATATGCAAGTTTGAATGATAACAATATATTCCAAATTGCAAATGGTGAGATTACACAAAATGTACTTTATAAGACAGCACCTATTACAGCAGAGAGATATACTTACCCCAAGAGAGATATAATATCTCATTTAATCATTAAAGAGCACATAAAAGACTCAAAATCATCTGTACATTTTAAAGAGTTTGCAAAATGGATTCAGAACACTGACTCATAGATAGGTCTTTTAAAAGATACAAAGTTGGTATAGCATATATTTACAATAGTATGCTTAAAAGTACTACTCTGGGTTCTTCTAGAATGTAAGCACATTTGAGAAGTTATTTTGTACTAAAGGCATGCAACATTTTTATTTAGAAGTCCACTAAATTAAAAGGGACTTACTCCCTAGTAAATTGTGGTAAGACTTTAATCTTGGCTCTCACACTTCACCAGTATTCAAGGTGCTACATATAAATGATGCTATTTGATGCTACAGAGATTCAGCATTTTGCACAAATATATGAGCTCCATTTCCAAAACTCACTGAATGTTGCCAAGTGTACAATTTTAGCTATGCCCTTTCAATCAGAACCAAACTGTCTAGGCAATGTATACTTCTCAATGCGTACGTCTCAAATTCTTTGACCTGTTGGCCGCTTTTCTTCAATAATTTGTACATTATTTGCTTTTAGTCACTTCTTGGAGCAGAGATGAATGCAAGTGAAGGCAGACAGAGGTTGTACTATGCCACTGTAGGATCATATAGTAGTTGGATTAATTTTGCACGTAGCAAATCAGTGCCATAGAGGCCTGAAGTATTGAATGCCATTGTGACCACAATATGTTTAGTTGCGATAAACATTTTGTTAATATTTTTAATCCAGAAATTTATTTTGGGCTAATGAATTTTTTATCAGTGCTTTCATTGTTTTTCAATGTACACTCTGACCTTCTCTTGCGCTCTGCACTTCATCTGACAGTTCACATGTAAAAGAGTCTCTTTCCCCCCTCAAAATCTGGACTTTGTACCCTGATGTCAAAGTGTACTATTTATGCCCAAATGTACTGAACAAAAGTGGCATTATTTAAGGAGCCAAAGATCAAAATGTTCATGGTTTAATATGCTGGGGGTCATCACTTCTTGAACTGTCTGCATATTTCTGAAGTGATGTGTAGCTCTAAAATCTGTGTCCTTGGTTCAGCAACCACATACAACGGTTGGGGAGGGGTAGTTAGGAGAATGATGTAGTTGCTGACTTATGAAGAATGTATCTGCTGTTCAATGCCTTATGTAAAACTGTAGTGAGAGATGGATTCTAGATGCCATATCAGTATTCAGATGTTTCTCTTATTTAATAATTCATTTCCATGAGGATTCCTGCTGTAATGCCTCTGGGCTGAAGTATCTTCTATTTACATTGCCTCTCCTTGTAGCACTTTAATGACTTTTTGATAGGCCCCATAATTAGATGAAATTTTATGAGAAGCAGTGTTTCTTTTTTCCCTTATATTGCCAATGCTGTTGAAGAACTGCTGAATTTTTCTAAAAACAGACTATGTTGTGTAACAGATATATTGTAATGAATATATATGCAACATCACCAACCATTAGCTGGCGCTGTACCATATCCTTAGTACTTAGTTCAGGTTTTATGTCTTGCCTTCTTCTCCTGTCCTGTCTGTTGTGTGCTATCTTAGAAATATTCCAATACAATATGGTTTTGTATTGGAGGTTTGTGCTGCCAGTTTCACTGGGAAATCTCTCATACAGTATTTTATTGTAAGTCTGCATTGTAATGTTGTAGACGTGTGGAACCATAAAGGTTCTATGAAATGCTCTGTCACTGTGGCAATTCGACAAGAAAAATTGAGCCATTTGTTTAGAACTGGATTTGCCTCTTTACATTTTTTAAGGTTATGGCTTACTTTATTGTGGAATGATTTACTTAGCATTCTTTGACTTGGGCATTTCAGGATGGTTTGTGGGATTCCTGTCCTGTAACCTTCAACCTTGCATTCAATAAAAATAAAGTCAGTGGGTTGATTCTAGAAAGAAAAAAATATCTTATTTTCCTAAAACCACACAGGTTTTTCATGTTTCAAGATACAGCATGCCTAGTGTATGACTAGTGTTGGCTTAAAAGGTACACATTATATCTGATAAGTTGTGTTTTGTCCTATGTTCATCTTTTATAACTAAGTTTTATAATTTTGTGTTATCCAAATATTTCATGTGCATGGTTTGAGAAAATAAAGGAAACAATGGAGTGCACTATTAAAAATAAAATTTCCCCTATGTTCTCTGCAATTTTAAAGCACCTTGCCTTTTCATCCCTATGTCAAACGTGAGAAGTGTGTTTTATGGAAGCACAATTGCTTTCTAGGAAAGCTGAACCTGAGAAAAGGATTGATGAGAAGCCAATGCCATTATCAAAACTGTCAAATAAGGTACTGTGATGCAGGATTTAAAGGTATTTCCTTAAATATTAACATGTTTAGATCTGCTGTTGATATGTTTTGGCTACAACTCCACGTCCACAAATGCACTCCTGAGCTTATAAAATGTAACTGTGTATATAAAGCTGATTGCAATATAAATTATTTCTCTTTTATTAGTCCTAAAACACTCTAGTATTAAAATAATAACAATCTCCTAAAATGTACATGTTTCATTATCATCTTTTTGCAATTTACAACAGATCATCAAGCAACCTAATCTTGCTATGGTGAGGTAATTTGTCTACACCTAGATTTAATGGTTCCAACCCAACACAGAGTAAAGCATGTTTCTAGCCATTTGTTTCCACAGGCCTAAGTGCGCTTAGCTCTGTGCTGAATTATGGCCAGTAAGTGTTTTCAAATATGAAAAGATTTGTCCTATTTTTAAATAACAAGTCAGTTATTTCATAATATGCAAATTGTACATTGTCACCCAGATATGTGGGAGGGATTTTTAACCAGCTATAATGGTCCATTAATACAACTAATATATCAAATTACAAGATGGATAAAATAATAGAATCTCTTGGAACAACCAGCCAAGTCCTGTGTCATATGTACAAGCATCCTGCTGCCCGTCAAATGGTAAGACAAGTCTTTGCAAGTGTTCCAACCAAACATTTGCAAAAGCTCAAACCTTTGGCAGCATTCTAAGTGACCTCACAAAAAAAAGCTCAATGGCACTTCTACCACTGCCTCTCCTTTCCCCTGCAGCAAGTCCCAGAAGTTTACTTTATAGAACTGTGGTTAGTCTATGCCTTGGAAGAAGTGAATTACTACTGCTGTCTATTCCTGGCCAAGTGTGGGGAAGCTCCCTGACCTGTGCTGAAACTTTGGCAAAACTGCAAGCTATGTTGTTAGATTCAGGTAGGTAACCATGTTGGTCTGACACAGTCAAAATAAATTAAAAAATAAAAAAAATGTCCAGAAGCACGTTAGAGACCAACTAAGTTTGTTCTGGGTATAAGCTTTCGTGTGCATGCTCACTTCTTCAGATACCATGTTGTTGTTTCTTTCTTTTACTATGAGTCATCAGGGGAGATTACAGTGATTTTAAAAATACAAATATGACTGTTAAAGCCCTGTCTAAGCAACTCCCTGCCTGCCCCGCCCCCCAAAAATCTGGGATTTGAAGAGATACCTTTCGCTAGGCAAAAAAACTCAAGTGATTTCAGTTTCAATAGCCTTTTGGTATTCAGTGTGTAAGTTACGGTAACTACCATTCAATAAACTTAAGCCTAAACCAGCCTCCCTTAACTTGATACCCTCCAAATATTTTGGGCATTGGGCCAGGCTAGGGTATTAGGTTTAGTTTATTTGTTTATTAGATTTGTACACTGCCCTTCATCTGTAGATCTCAGAGCAGTTCACAACATAAAAATACCAGCTATAAAGGTTAGTCTAAAGCATTATTGAACATGTATAAATAGTTCGCTGGATTCTGGTCTCTATTCCTGACTATAATTACTGAACTACAAGACCTGTAGTCATGTGTTATTCACATGTAGGGCATATCTGTGTTGACAGCAGATCAGAGTTTCACATTTAGCCCTGTCCCCAAGAGCATGAGTTGTTTCTGCAACAAAGCTGTGTCTGGTACACAGTTGTCTGCAGAGAAATTCCAATGCACAAGCATTTTCTCATGTGCAAGGGCTCCACATGACACCAATCCTCTATGTGCAAGCAGGTGCTTGAGCGTTGCATTTTCTTTGCAGACATTTGCATGCAACACATGGCTGTTGCAGGAAGAAGTGGTGGTGTTGGCTGCAGTGCTAATACCACAGTCCCACTTTGCTGTCAACATGGTTATACTCCACTTGAGAGTAACACATGAAAAGGGCCCAAACATCAGACTTATCTCAGAAGGATGGCAACAAGGTTAAGCTGAAACCATGAATAGTTAACCTTTAAATCATGAAGTCCAACTCTAGCACAATCACTCTGAAGAGTGCAATTAAACTGATGACAGAGTGGTGGTGGTGATCATAACATCAGTCATTCCTATGTCACTGCAAGGTGAAGGCCTTTTCTGTCTATCACAGTGAAGGTTGTTTTGTTGTAAACTTGTCATGCTTGAACAGAGCAGATTGGCAAGGTACAATATAAGGGGAGGGGGTGGTTTGCACATAAAGTACACTGAAGAATCAAAAGGAGTTCAGCCTTAACCAACCTGTATCTTTAGATCACAGTGTTCAGTTCAACCACACTGCGTCCCTTTCCCAAAGTGAGCTAGAGGCAACTATAGAACACTAAAGAAAGATTGCCATGGATAAAGCCTTTAACAATGTCAAAGATGATTAATGAGACAGATAAGAGAACATCCTCTTTTTGACATCATGGAGCAAACAGGGGAAAGTGAAAGAAAGTATAATGTGTCGATATATAACAAAAGGAAGTTATAAGGTGATGACATTTCTTTCCCAATCATGTTGTCCCATTTATCATTGAAATCTGAATGCTCCCACACATTTCTGAACACTGAAAAATATTGTCCTCTTCCAGAATAAAGAAAGCTGCTATATATAGGTGAAATTTGCTATAAAAGGACTAACTAAACTTTACTTTAAAAGTTCACATCCTGTATGTCTCCTTCAAACTCTAAAAGAAGCCATATAAGAGTGAAGCGTATTATATTTAAGATCATTTTTGTTTGTGAGAAGTATAAACTCTTAATATTTCCAAGAGCACAGGTGAAGGACCCAGCTTAATAAAATTTGGTTTGTCTGACACAGCCTGGGAGCAATAAACACAAGGAGCCTTCATGACGCAGCATAGATATCCTCAGTCATTAAGAGTTTTATAGTAGCAACTTTGGAGTTCTCTGAAATGAAGAAACCCAGTGATGAACAAGTATTGCAAGGAATCCAGTGAATGATACTACACTGGGTTTATCATGTTTCCTGTGTTGAAACCTGGATGCTCATGAAATGAGTAATTTGGGAATGAAATGCATACAAATGTGATTTGTAAAATAGATAAAACTGATAGTTCAGTAAAATGCTTTCTTTTTGGGTGCAATTGCAGCTTTTGGAAGCTTTCAGAAGCTGACAGTTTCCAGTGATTTGCTCTTTCTGTGGGATGCAGATAAGTCCCAGTACATATGACTCAATCTGATTCTGTGTACTTGCTTGAATCATCTTCATTCATAAGATTGCTTCCTGCAATACAGTTTTAATTCATGGGAGAAGGTGCCACTCATGAGTCACTACAGACATATTAAATGAGGGAAAATATATCCTCAGTGCTGGGTTCCAAACTGTGTGGAAAATCCTAGCCTTCTGAAAATTACTTATCTGCTTTTGCAGATGAATTCCTTGAACATGCAATGTCTTTCCTGGGTAAGATGGAAACACTTGCAAAAATTACAAGAAGGTTTTGCATGTCCATATTTTTGTTTATTAATTTTCTCTCTTCATCACTTATTTTGAAATGTACTAGCAGGTATGTAATACTGGTGAAGCCAGGCTTTTTCTATGGAGACATAGTACGGTACTTTTGAATGACTTCAGACTTTCCTTTATCATCATGTGAATGATTCCTGTGGAGATAGGGACTTAGGAGGTGGGTCTTGAGACCATGCCCTACTCGTATGTTCATTCTGGATGTCTGGGCTCTGTACAGCAGAAAAGGCTAAATATCAACTGTCAAAGATGCACCTTTCTGGCTGCCTGCAACCAATGGATTGCAGCTATCTTCAGAGTACTGAAATGCTGATACTAAATAAGGCAGCAGTAAAAGGAATTATTTCAAGCATAGACAAAATGCCAGGATTTGTCTAATCAGGTGAGGACTAGGTCCAAATTCCCACCCAGCCATGTAGCATTGATAGTTGTAGGAAAGTCTTCTTTGGCTGAAATCAGGCTTATCTCACTAGTCAAATTATTCTCTGAGCTTTACAGAAAAGGGGTGAAATACAAATGAATCATAACATTGCTGAGGCTATCTTAAGTGTTAGGAGTCAGAACACTGTGTTAAAACCTATTTTTTTCATTACATACTTGTTAGTGTTTGAGAAGGGCTCATTATATGACATTCATCACACTGCCTTATATGTTGCCACAGTTCAGCAGCTTCACAGAAAATTAAGAAAACTTTTTTAAAAAAAAACATAAAAATCTGCTATTGTTCTTTATCACATTAAAGAGGAGTGAGGTGCAACCTAGGAAACCCCTGCTGGCATAAACCATTCCAGGGTTTACTCAATACCCATTGGAGCTGGTGGTTTAACATAACCTGTCACCATCCACTAAGAGAGTGCCAAAGAGGCTTCTCTAACATGGTACTAGTAAGATTACATGCCATGGTAATAGGACACTGAGGTCCAGTTCTGAGGGCCTTCTGGCAATTCCATCAATGAGAGTAATGAAGTTACAGGGAACCAGGCAGGTCCTTGTGTTTATACACCACAGCGAAGTGGCAACTATGATGATTGGGTAATGTATCCATTGGGCTTTAAACCAGTTCAGAAATGTCTACCTCAAAAGAGAAATACAATAATATATATAAATACAATAATCCAATCTGTTGCTTAGAAGCCATTGTAGTTCTTCGGTTTTGCTAAATCAAGCCATATACTGACTGCTTTAAAAAGACCTGCTGACATTCTAAAACAAAAACAAAAACACCTCAGTCACTCCATCCTAATTCCATTCCTTGTCTTGTGTGATCAGTGATTCATCCAGATGCATTGTATCACCTCTATCATTGGGCAGCTCTGCATATCCTGTGGCTGTTCTCTTTCCTTTTGGCCTCATTTCCCTTATCTTTTGCTACTAGCAAGGCTTCCTCGCCTCTGAAAACTGAACTCTCTTTTCATTTTTCAACTGATACATAATTCCATCTGTCACCAGCGTACAATAAAGTTTGATGTGGGTGGGTGTGTATGAAATGCAACTGCAATTCTTGAAATATTAGTTTATCCCAGCCAACTTCATTGAGGGCAGGGGATCAAAGGACATGTTATTTCATTTAAAACAAACAAACAAACAAACAAAAACAAACCACTTGGCATATCTTATGTCATTGTCTGTAATGTATCCTGAACATTCTATTTCTATGTCTAATTAAGAGACTCTTGTAGATATCTACAATTGTACGTGTATTCTAAGATTGATTTTTGAATGTGTCAATAGTTGATTGCCACAAAATTTTAAAACAATAACTTACCTTATGATTTATTGTATGAACAAGACTGAATAATTTCTATATGAAACAGAAGAATAAACTATGGCAAATATTGCTGAGAGTGAAGCATCAGTCAAAACAGTTTCTCTGGTAGGCAAAGTACAACCATTTTTCTTGTCAATGGAATTTCATCATATCTCTGGTCAACCTGGTGATATCATCCTAACCTTGGCAAAAAAAAACTTATAATCTATCCCTGAGGAATAAACAGAGCACACTAAATCAAGTTTTCTTAGTGGGTACAGGCATGTGCTATAAAGCTGTGAATTATTACTAGAGCAGTATTTCCTTGCCTACTTTTATATCCCTAGTTACCTGGGAGGGAATAATCTACAGCATGTGCTGCTTGAAATACAATGGACGATAGGACAGTGGAACCAAGACTCAAATGAGGTAACAACTGGAAATATAATTCAGCTTGTGATGCACAGGACAGGCTACAGTGTGCAAGTACTGAGGAGGTGGAAGTGGGAGGCATGCTATTCATCCCATCAGGAACTGATCAAACAATACATTCTCTAAATATTGCCAAGGTAGATTTTGGGTTACCGGCACAATAGAACCTTATATTTCCATTATTAGAGGCGATCCATATAGGTGCATGGTCCATCAAGCACAAGGGGGACAGCAACAAAAATTCTGTTGCTATAGTAACAGAGATATCACCATCACTCCCTTGCTTTCTGCCTGCATGCTGCTGTGCAACGCCTACATCCTGCAACTATGTAAACTGAGTGGGTCACATATGCTATTATCTCTAATAATTCTATTGAGAGCATCACAGTCCTGACATACTGTAGTCTCTCTGTTCCCATTGTGCTGAGAACCAAGTAGCAAGCATTAGAGTAAATATCATAGTAATGAGTTTCCAAACAAATGTTCTGGTTATTTATTTATTTAGCTGATTCAGTGTGTGTGTGTGTGGGGGGGGGATCCACAATTGAACTAACTACACATTATAGTTTGCTCACATTTTTTGCTTGATTAAGGAACAAAGTGAAAGACTTGCAAATTATTCCTACACTGTCATGTTGTACACAACTACAAGGGAATGAACAGGCTTTTTGTTGATATTCATTTATCAATAAAGGTTACAGATTCTTTATGCAGGGGTGTGCTTCCTGATCCTTTTTGTTAGTTTGGAGACAGAACAAGGTGACCTGCAAAGAGCATTTATCTCAAAGCTGTTCAGCCATCCCAATAAAAAAATCAATCATTTAACCTGTGCCATGTTACCTGAGGTTATCTGGAAGCTTTAAACCAAAAGAAAACAAACTGAGCAGTTATTTAAACACGAAAACAAATATCAAAATATTTTGTAAAATAATAACAATTGACACATGTTCATCTTCTTTTTATTTCTCTCTCCACTTTCCATCTCTGCTTTCCTCACTTCACCTACCTCACAAGTTGCTCTATTTATTTGGGAACTGCAAGGCATGAGGAAATGGGACTTGCTGTTTATTATTTGAATTATAGAAGCATATCAAAATAATTTTAATTTATAGGCATAGCAAATATATTTCCTGGGGTTCGTGTGTGTAAAACAACAACAACACAAGGCAATTTTCAAAAGAAAACCTGATGAAGGCACTTAGCATAAAGAGGCTTAACATTTTAAAAATAGTACACTCTTGCTTGCATGGAAAAAATAACAATAATGCTTTTTTTTCTTTTCAAAGTATGTGCTTGGTATATATAAGTGAGCTACCTATACACATGGGGAGCAGACAGATTGCCATGGACTGAGATGATGATGGAGTGAGCAACACTCAGGGTCAATTACAGGGAAGTACCAACTCAGTCTGAACACCATTCCAGAGCCTGTCCCACTGACAAACTCCCCACACGCCCTGCCCCAGCAAGAGCTGGAGTCCAGATAGATCAGTGAACAGTATTATAGAGGCCAGCCCTTATAATACTTTTAAGTATAATGAGTTTAATGACTAAGACAGACTTACTAATCACAGCATCTCTTCTTACTGTTTAACATGTATAAATGGTAACATATAACAGACACATGGGTTGGCCAAGCCTACTTTCATGAATTCCCAAGTGCCATTGGATTTCAAGCCAGTTTTTATTTCTCTGAATTTCTCTGACAGCTCTTTAAAGCTGTTTTCTATGAAACAAACACAATTCTAAACACAAAAGTCCTTGATCTTTACCCAGACTTCTGAACCCCCTCTAAAGATTATGTGATACTAAAGATGCTATGCTACTGTATGCTGATCTTAAAGTATATGAACAGATTGACACCTATGGTTGCCTTGCTTTGTTGAAGCTCTTTCCTCTAAACCGCTTCCTAGCCCTCCAGACAGACGGGAAGTGTCCAGGGAGGAGGAAAGAGACAAAGACAGATGAGATACAACCTTTCTCTCTCCTCCTCCCATTCAGCAGCTTAGAAAAGTGTAAGAAAAAAGTACTTTGCCTTGAATCAAGTCAGAGTGTGCCACAGAATAACTGCAGAGTTCTGCCACTCATGACACAGTGTATCAATGCTTGTAGACAGGCCACACAGCATCAATGTGGGATGACAATGAGTTATGAAGCTGCAGTGTCACAGCATAAACATGACAACTTAATAGCATCCCTCTGTGATTATTTACTGGCATTCAGCGACTCCACTCACAAGCAAAATGGCTTTCGAGCACTTACAGGGCGAGTGTCACCACTTCTTATTGCAAACATCCAAGAACCAATGATAGAGAAGCATATACAAATTTATCAGTTTGATTCTTTTGTCACTTGTGACCAATGTCACATTAAAAGCAGATAAAGATAAAGGATGTTTATGTATCTAGTCTATACGGACTTGGGTTGAATCTCCAAGTGCATTTTGTCAATGGCAATTCAGAGCTCACTGTGCCCTTGCTGAATCTACATTTGCATGCATGTAAAAATACTAATGCTGTAGCATTTCACAATGATGTGAGCATACTGCTAGCAATGTCCTCTGACACTCTTACAACTCAGGTTGGAGAAGAAATCTGACTTCTGTGACTATGGTAGCCATAGTTACAAGATCCTGCTTAAAGATTGCAAGTCCCTCTCAGACTGTGCCTTAGGTTCCTGATAAATTAGAGCTATAGTGTTCTCTGTCTCTGGTTGAGTGTTTAGTTACAGGAAGTTGAAAAATGTGATGATCAAATATGCACAGCCAGGGTACCATTTGTTTTTGTTTTGATTTTTGCAAAATGTATGTGAGAGCAAGAAGAATATAAGAGTTGGATCAGATCAAAGGCCCATCTAGTCTAGTATCCTGTTCTCACAGTGGCTTATGGGATATTTATGGGAACACTTATGAAAAGCTCACAAGCCAACCATGAGTTTAACATGTCAGCCTGATCAAGGACTTGGGACAGAACTGTGTGGCAGTGCAGCAAATTAGATTAGTCAATCTTATGTGGACACACTTTGAGATGTCATTATGGTGAAGGGGGATACCCTAGACTCCCTCTAAAGAACTGTGGGTGCTGAAATACCAACAATATCCCCTTTCAATATAATACAGAACAAATAATCAAAGTTTTGGGTGGGATATTTCAACCCAACACTGAATAATAAGGACCTCCCTCAACCAAGAAGTGCCTGGCTAGGTGGAAGCAAAGCCATACCTACAATTCATAGATAAAGATTTGGTAGCAAGGCTTATTCTACCTCAAATGATTCACACACGTCTAGTTTTGCAGCAGATCTCTTTATTAAGTTAAATAAAGTTGGAGCCCTAGTTTAGCCCATGTCTTGTATGATGCCTCTATATCCTGGTCCGTGGCTTCAATAAAGCCATGCCACATGATTTAGCGAAACAGTTGAGGAAGATTTTTTCCCCAAAAAAATCCCCCAATCCAGCCCCCTAGTTTCCTGTAAGTCACTTAATAATGTCAACAAATATATTTATTTAGGAAGAGAGATAGCCCAAACAAATGTCATCTTGAGATACAGAAAACAATCACTGTGGACAAAGCTGCTTTGGGCAATCAAAGAGTCATCCAAACACAGGCATTTTTTAAGAGAACACAGAACACAAGCATGTAGGAAAATCTTGCTAAATTTATGCACTGTGGCTCAGTAAGATACATTCATGGTTATGGAGAAACAACTGCTGCCAGGATTTTAAATGGCTTGCTAAATGTTATGTGCCTATTTTTTTGGAGTGAGGGGGGTAGAATCCTGTGCAGTGAAGTTTCCATCTCACAGGGGAAGCTATGCAGAAAGCAGGCTTCCATCTACAAGTGTTTCTCCAATGCATGGGCTGGGCTAGGGGGAGGGATGTTCCTGATGCAGTTGTGGGGGCATGGCCAGTAGCTGCACCAATTCCCTACTAGCCATCACATGGACTGAATGCCCAAATGGGGCATATGTGTAAAATGTATGGCTTGTCAAAACCCTGAATTTTGCAGGCCCATTTACGGGGCGGGGGGCGGGGGGGGGTTGAGGATTTATAAAAACCAGTGAAAATACCATAAGAAGCTCAAGGTGTTTACCACTAGGTTATGACATGGATGGGGCACTTTTTTTCTGCCTAGCTATCTGAACCTCAGTTGTTTTTGCTGCCATTCCCATGCCATTCCCCTTCACTAGTTGCACATTCCTCATCCCCCCATCCCTGAAATCAAAAGTTTATTATCTGGGAAGTTTCACCTCAGGCATAGTAAAATATGACACTTGGAACTCCTCCAGACAAAACGTTTACTGAGCAATCATCCTGATTCCCTTGCACAAAGCTTGTACATTTCCCCTATTTATTAAGCATTCATCCTGATTTGTTTGCAGGAAAGTCATATGCCTTTCCATCCATCAATCAAAATGCACACTTTTTAGTGCATTTCACTATCACTGGCCTGGTGCATGAAATCAACCTTTTTAAAAAATAAATAAATTGGATTTACCAGAGTCAGAGCACTTTAATGTGCTTTAGCTGTGTAAATTTACGGTATGTGACTGAATCCCACTCACAAGATAGTGACAGTCTGGAGGTAACCTTGGCATGATTTCCTAAAATAAATATGTTAGAGTTTGTTTATCTGTATAAGCAGCAAGAAATGCATAAGAAGTCCCTATTGGACACATGCTGTTGTGACTCTAATCAAGTGAATGCATGTTAGCAGGCTCTAAATATAATCAGATGGAACTATGATTTGCATTTCTCATTCCTCCGTGAGAATGTAACACAATAAACCCTTGTTCTTATCAACATTTTACCAGTTGGAACTTCTATTATAACTTGCCATAGGAGTGGCAACATGAAAGCCATGGATACCAGGTCATGATGGCTATGACTGACACAGCTCAGGAAAACTCATGTTCACTGTGAATATGTATGCCAAAAATGTTTTGAAGCTAGCTTAAACAGAATATATTAATTTATTGCTAGGGATACTTATGAAGTTCTCCCAGAACAAGCTTCTCACTAGATTACACACGACATCTTATGGTAGCCAATTCATAGTTACAGTATGTACTGTGTGAGGACGGACTTCTGTCTGTCCTAAATCCTCAGCTTCATTGGATGACCTTGGACTCTGATGTTATGAAGGTTTTCTTTCTCTCAGATGCTTTCCCCAAGCAAGAATCCCAACATTCACCTCAAAATTTTGGTTTAGCTTAAAGTTCTATCAAAACTTCAAACAGAAATTTCAAAATTTGATTCAAAAGTTTACTTTAAGCAAATGTCATGGGCTGGCTTGATGCAGAAGAGTGGTGGGAGACACCCACTCCCGATACCTGCCGTGACAGCGAAATATGGCAACTAATACATTTAAGGCATATTCTTGGGACTATACATAGGAGAGAATAGCCAGTCAGACAAAACGAGTACAAATAGACAATACCAAGTGGTAAGAAGAGGACTGAGTTTATCTCACTGCATCCAGTGTGTCTGGGTGTATGTTTTACAATGCTACCAGCTGATAAACTGAATTGTTTTCCTATTGTTTGCTTCAAGAGCCTGGCCCATTTAGTAGTTCTAACAAGAAAGGGAAAAGCCTCTGGAGGCTGATAGATGTTGTTCAAAGGAATGAACAGCTACATGTTTGTTCTGATCACAAAGTTGTAGAGTGACAAAACAAGCAAATAAAAATAAAGGTTCTTAAGTAGACAATTCGTCTATGAATCTATAGGAAGAATGAGTGAAATATTTGGATTGAGTGATTTGTAATAGCTTGTAGAAATATATCTGGACTTGCTGAATTCTGCTATAGCTGCATAAGTAATAAAAATTATTTTTGTATACACAGAATGACAAAGACCGCTTACCATAATTCCCATGGTGGCGGCTGCTGAGGCCCAGTGAGGAGCTGAGGGGGAGAGGCAGTTAGCCTGCACAGTTGGCTGATGTCAGGATTGGTCTTGGCCAACTGTGGGGGCTTGCTCACTGAATAATTTTACATTTAAATGGGCCAATCAGAGACCCAGAGGAGTGGGTGATGCCCTTCTGGCAGACCTGCCTGAACCAATCTTCGGTGAGGTCTGCTTGTGGCCATAAAAGCCAGCTGCATTGGCACCTGGCAGCACAGTCAGAATTGGTCATGCTACCCACCCACCCTGTATATTGTGCCTCTGCACAGTGATAAGCGGGCAGTGCACATACATGACCTTGCTATGGAACTATTCAGTTGCCGTATTTGGGGCCCAGATGGAATTTGCGTGCAGATATATTGGGCTGGTCTGAGGGTTTTCCTTCCTCATAGCAATTGTCACAACTTTTGGCAGAAAAAGGCATTGGGTTGGACCTTTAGTCTAAAGCTAGGGGTGAGTGTCCCACTCCCAAAAGTGGAATAAAGCTCATGGTATCCAGATAAAGGTGTAGAAGGGTAGGGTTCTTTCTGAAAGCCCACACGGGAGTTGACTGGCCACAGAGCATCTCTGAGTGCTGTGCTGGTGGGATTTCCCCATTAGATTTGTGTCGGTGGATAGTATCCCTTCACCAGGATTGACCGTGATGGAGATATCAGCCAACAATCAGGTTGGCTGATTCATGATACATACCCAATGCCTATGCCAAAATCTGACTTACAACTGTAATCATTCATGTTGTGGCCACCTCAATCCCAAGCTGATATCATGTCTTTCTTACTGAATACACATTGTCAAGCCCCTCCCTCAGTACCCACCAGCGCTCTGCGCTCGCAATGCAAAATCCAAATTTAAGAGTGTGCTGAAACCATTTTTGGCTGAAGGCAGAATACAAGTCTGAGAAATGTAATATAGAGATTCAAGATCATTCTTTTCTCCTCGGGAACATTTTTGTGTGATGGCCATTTCATACTTGGTTGGGGAAAGTAAGAAGATCATCAAGATTGATTACAAATCTAGGACTTTCCAAAACATGTTGACATATGACTAATCAATTTAAAGCTTGTTGATATTAGATAATAGAAATTAAGACGATTTTGCCTGTGGCAGGGATCACAGTGGGATGGAAAAGAAGGGATGTGGGGAAGGTTTCCTCATGGGGATGATACCCCAGTTTGCATCTAACAGGATAGCAAACTTCAAGAGAAGCATTCTAGACTTACCGGCACTCAGTCTACATCTGTAGATTTTTAGACCCATGACAAAATGTGTTGCAATTGGTCAAAAGTCTTGAAAGGTTAGGAAATTAGCCTTTGTAATATGAGATATAACATAAAATATGCTGTTTTCCATTATGTGTTTTATTGATCTTGGCAATTTCTGATTGTCTATAATTATTTGAAGATGGACTTATTATATTTAGTTTCCCATTTGGATATCAAGACACACTAATATATTACTAATCAAATGTACATGAACAAAAATTTCCCAGGTGTTACCAATTTATATTAGTGTTATTTGTATAAAAATTTAAATGCCAATTACTTCATTAATTTGCTAATGATCATACTCTTCAATAATTTATGGGTGCAATATACATCCTGCTGTGCAAAGCAAACAATGTCCTAACAGCTCCTAATACAATTCAGGTAGAACATGTCTTGCACATAGACAGTTTCAAATTGTTGTATCTCTGAAATAGGGATCTCAGGTAAAAGATGATACCTTTGAAGAGAGTCTGAAAGCTTCATGGGGTCCAAAATACTGTAGCCATGTTTTGTCTGGTGCTTGCAGCTCAAAGAATATAATGCTGATTCTGTGTCAGAGCTTTCGGCTTTTCCCCTTTTGGCTTCCTGACTCAATTCAAAGTACTAGTAAAACCCCAAATAGCTTAGCACTAGATCACCTTAGATAATGCTTGTTCTCATAATAAGGCAAAGGTAAAGGTAAATGACCCCTGGACAGTTAAGTCCAGTCAAAGGTAACTATGGGGTGTGGAGTTCATCTCGCTTCAGGCTGAGGGAGCCAGTGTTAGTCCACAGACAGCTTTTTGGTCATGTGGCCAGCATGACTAAACCTGGATTGGCAAAGCTTTACTATAGTTCCCCATGCGTCAGTAATCTCAAGGCTTGATTACTGCAATGCGGTCTATGTGGAGTTACTGCTGAGGTTGCTCTGGAAGCTATTCCTAGTGCAACACATAATGGCTAGGCTGCTTCTGGGGGCAAATTACTGCCAGCATATAACACAATGCTTGCAAGACTTGTGCTGGCTGCCAATCTGCTACTAACCAAGTTCAAGGTTTTTGGTACTAATGTATCTTAGGACCTAGACAGATCAGAGATGGTCTTAGCCCTTATATACCCAATAGATCACTGTGATCTGTGACAGAATGTCTCCTGCAAATTCCAAAAATATCAGTAGCATGTGGGTGCTCCTATTCTGTGGAATACCATCCTTGTCAAGATGTGATAGGGTCCCAATTCATTTTTGTTTCAAGTTTTTCCAGCTGGATGAAAAGGTTCTGGCTTAGGGATTCATTTTGTATTGTTTTAAAATCTACATTTAATAGTTGTTGCTTTTGGTACTGCCTCAAAAACTACATTTCAATGTTTTTAAGGTATGTTTGTAAATTGCCTTGAAACTAATGTATAAGGCAATCATTTATTGCCGTTTTCATGCCCACGGTCAAAGTTAATAAGGAAGGTAATCTGTGGATGTGGAAGCGGTAAACAGGACTAATCTATATTTTAAGTATGGCTTGAGGATAGTTTTCCCAGGGTAAAGATATGCTCATGCCTTGACTTAGTTTAGATGAGTATTGCTGCAATACTGCAAATTCATGGAGAATCTAATACAGAATAAAGCTCATTCGTATTTCAGATGATGTGTAAGTTACTCCTGTGCTAAATAAAGATTTGGCCTTTCATAGGAAGGTAAACATAAGAATATCACAGGGAGCTTCAGCACTGTTGCAGTTTCTGATGCTTGCAAATCCGCTTGAAATGTCAAAAGAAAAAGTGTAATACTGCTATTTAAACTGCATGTTAAGAATTGAGATTCCAGCAAGCTAAGCATTACAATCATACTGATGCTAATACCCACCCTCCAAAGCTGGCCCAAGACCTTTACAAAATATAATGACAATATTAAGATGTATCCTGACAATGCATAAACCTAATCCAGGCCTTTATGGCATTTAGGCACAATGGTCTCAGAGGGCCTACCACAGAAATAACATATTATCAATGTTTAACAGACCTCAGCACAATGCTGGATATAGACTTATAGGCCAACAGAATTACACATCATAGATCAGGATCGTTAGTCATCAACAGCAAAATGTGCCTGATTTCTGTACCAGAGACCTTCCCTCTTCATTAGATTATTATTATTGTTTCTTCTCTTTATTAAAAAAAGTATTTAAAGCATTTAGAAAATAATTAAGTGACAATTCTATACAGAAGATCATCCAGCTGAAGGTCTCTAGGAGTCCGAAAAACCCTTCTATGACAGATATGCTGGAGGAGTAACTTACATATTTTGAAAAGATCATTGCTTACAGAATGACTAAAAGAGGACATGAGTAGGACATAGGAAGCACACTTGTACCTTCACTTTACAGCTATGCCCCCAATTATAGGGAAGCCTTATATCTGCACCAACTGCATGCAATTTTCACTCAATTCACTTCATTGGAAAAACATATAGCTTTCCTTGTCCTTTCTTTCAGCATGGAGATTCTTGCTTTAGTTTTGCTGGTTGCTAGCACTTCTATCCTAAGGGACATGGGTGGCGCTGTGGGTTAAACCACAGAGCCTAGGACTTGCCGATCAGAAGGTCGGCGGTGCAAATCACTGCGATGGGGTGAGCTCCCGTTGCTTGGTCCCTGCTCCTGCCAACCTAGCAGTTCAAAAGCACGTCAAAGTGCAAGTAGATAAATAGGAACTGCTCCGGCGGGAAGGTAAACGGCATTTCCGTGCGCTGCTCTGGTTTGCCAGAAGCAGCTTAGTCATGCTGGCCACATGACCCAGAAGCTGTACGCTGGCTCCCTCGGCCTATAAAGCGAGATAAGCACCGCAGCCCCAGAGTCGGTCACGACTGGACCTAATGGTCAGCGGTCCCTTTTACCTTTAGCACTTCTATCCTGAGTTCTAGTGTTCCTTTTACTCTGCAGTACCTTTCACTTCTACACTGAATAGAAGAACAGATTATTTGCTTGCGTATCTCATGAAATAGATCTTCATGAATAATTTATTTAATAACCTCAAAGAAAAAATTGCTTATCTAGCTTCCAAATTCACCTGGCCACATAAACCACAGCAGCTGATAACCTATGTTTACCTGCTGCTGATCTATAGGAAAATTCATTCTGTTCTTTACTCCTGTGTGTCCCAGTAGAATGAGTGTAAAGAACATGCTAACAGGCATTCTTTGTAAGCAGGACAAGCCTATGCAAACACATTAATATTCCCCTTCAACATTACATTTGTCTTGGATGGAACAAGGCAGAGAAAACAGATAAATGAGATAGGACACAGTTCTAATGAATCAGCTCATAAATGCAAGCAAAACTCAAATTCAGGAAGCTAATATGAAAATTGTTCGGGAAATCGTACCTCAGTACTGCCACATTCTTTTCTATGGCATTTCCTGTTTATTTAGGTCAAGCAAAACAGCACAATACCTGTGCACAATCCAGCCTTCCAAAGCTTTCTTCCAGCACCATGCCAATAACCTGCATCAACACACCTGGGAGAAAAGGGCCAGGAATGCTCAAGGAATTGGAAATTTGCCCCACCTGGTCTAGTGTGTGGACTTCAATTTCATTTGTCCACTGACATTTGCAGTTTCTGAATATTCCAACACTGTTCACATCAAAGTATGTTTTTTTTTTCAAATGAATATTTTCAGGAGAAATGCTTAAATACAAATTTCAGTGCTCAATTTTGTGCTTTTAAAATGCAAATTAATGTGGAAAAGGAGCAGACTGATGAATGTAAGTGAAAATGATCAGAAACAGTTGGATTTGCTTAGAAAGTGCTGCATTTTTGAATGGAAGGGGTTTTGTAGGTGAGACGGTCAGCTGAGCTAGACCACACTTTGGTGATGTAGTGCCTCAGAATTCTGCCACATTGCTGGGACATCTCTCTGATTGGCTACCAAGACGGCTAGCCAGAGTGGGGTGGAGACAGCACTTTGGGAACAAAAATAAAAGGAGTAATTTCTGGGAGAGTGTTCTGATAGCTGGGAGATTGTTTGGTCAGTTGGACTAGACTTGTCGAACTCTGAAATTATTTGATTCTAAGAGACTTGCTTTCCACATCTTCTGCTGAGTGGCAGGTCTCTTAAAGAAACCAGGATGGGTAGGCAATTAAGCACATGATTCCTGAATTTCTGCACCTTGAGTAATAAATAATAACAGCCAGTGCTTTTTTCTGGGGGGACGCAAGGGTATGCATACCCCTAAACATTTTGTGAATCTTTGAACTTTTGTCCATTTACTGTATTTATTTCCCCCGATTTGAACTATAAAATTGTGATTTTCTTGGGTCAAAATGAGAGTAATCCTAAACATTTTTAAAGAAAAAAAGCGCTGATAATAGCTTTTCTTAATATAGATGTCCAAAGTCTTAGTTTGTGATTAGCTGAAGCCTTCACAAATCTTAACCTATACATATATTTCAGAATGTAAGAACAATACAATGCTCCTGACAAGGATCTCTCAGTTTGCTGCAACAAGACTGCCTTGCAGTCACACTCTGAAATATATTTATATAAATGGCTGCAAAATGGATTGTGATTGATTAATTTTACTAGTTCATCTAGAAGTAGAAAACATTCACTGGAATATTCTTAAGGTATTTCCTTGTTTTCACATTTGTCATAGCCATGACACTGAATAGTTCAAGAGTGCCTGTCATTATTTTGATGTTATTCATGCTACAGTGTATTGATGTCTTTTGAAAGTAAGACCATGACTCTAGGGTGAGAGCTTAAAAGGGGCTTTGGGCATTTTCATTTTGAACTCTTTTATATCCACTTCCATTTCACAGTGTTATATTGTAAAAGTATTTAATGCAAGATTAATATGGCTAGTCCCAAAAGCACAACATAAAACACTGGTTTAGTTAAAAATCAATGCCTTCATTCCAATAGATTTTATCTTTTGTGAAACATGCAAGACTGACAGTGCTTGAAAGTCTAGGTTTCCACAAACCAGTTATATTGTTAACCAGACCAGACCAGCAGTAATTAACCCCAGAATTACATACACACCAAGACTTATGTTAGATACACCTGAGGACACTTATCCTGTTCAGAGACTATGACTGTGCCTGGCCTGCTTTGACACTTTTTCTGACATTAACAAAGGTTTTGATCAAATATAAACTGAATGTATATTTCACAATCAAGGTTTTCCCTACATTTGGTGTTCCACAACATCCATACATCCACATCTGAATTTTTCATTTCCAGTAACATGAAATTACCCTATTTGCACCGATGGGCTAATAATAATTTTAAATAAAAATTTAACAAAACCAAGTGGCTGGAATATCAGCCTGCAAATTGTGTCACATTATAATGACATGTGACTAACAGGTGGACTGACAGGAGCAGAAAATCTTCTTCACCTCTGCTCTGCCAATAGAGTGTTCCACAGGACAGGAGCTGCAAAATTAAAGGCTTGGTTCCTAGTGAAGGCTGACCATGGGAGCATGGGAAACGACCAGAAGTACCCATCACAGGATCTCAGTGATCAGTGTGGAACATAAAGAATCAGATGGCCTTTAGGGATCCAAAGCAAGTTGGACTTAAAAAAAGAGAGTTTAAAACCTATTGAAGCCACATTACACACAAAGAAAACAAGTTCAATCAGTGTGACACTTCTTAAAGTGTAAATAACAAAAAATCAACACTTAATTCCAATAGGCTGTATCAAGGGGTCTTAATGTACTACAAGAGGCAAATCCAACACAAGTTGTGCTAATGGAAACTTTTTGTGCGAGAGATTTCACAATCTATTGTGCAACAAAGTTACAAGCAACCTGCCTGTGCATTCTGCTGGTGCAAAACATTTCACCAATGTACCAAGTGTACAGCTAAGTGATGGTAACTTAGCACTGCATTGGGTACCACATTAAATTAATGGTTAAATTTGTCTGAAAATCTGTGTCATATTGTGATCATGTGGAAAAACTGCAAGATGGGGATTTAGAAAGGCCAGGCTAGGTAGAGTTGATTTTTGCTAGTATGCACAAAAGAATACCAGAGGTAAAATGGTTCAATAACAGAAGTCAACTGAATATGTAACAGCAGCCATTACACGGAAGCAAAAAATAATCGACACAGACCACCTGCTGACAGAACATCAGTAGAAATGTAATGAGCTTCACTTTACAGAGGAAAATCTGTAGAACAGATACTGCAAGGCATGTAACTTTTAGAAAATGAATAAAGAACAACCAAGGTTAAGAGAAGCATGCTCAATCTAAGTCATATAGCACATAGGCGACAATTATTCACACAATTAATATTCTTGTTCAAAAACAATTTTTCACCATTTATCAGATTCGTGAGAATAAGACAACTACTTACAAACTGCCATGCAAACTTATAAGCTATCTAAAATAAAGTGAACTTGCAGTGCCAGATTTTACTAAGTTCTTACAACTTCTTGACTCAATTTTTGTTTTTTCTTGTTTTTTAGGTAAGTTCAAGAAGAAGGTAAGTAAGTTCTATGATGTTCCCGGTAGCTGTGAAGTGCAGATTGAAGACAGAGTGTGAGTGTTCTATCCCCATTTTGCCCTAGCAGTCCATAAAGTTGAAGAGCTGCTGACAGGGCCAATTTATTGGGGTTGGCTGATAGCCCACTCCCTGGGGAGTGCTATTATTATATTTCAATATAATAATATTGAAGTAGTATCCAAATGTAGAACATAGGGCAGGTTTAGCAGATGATCACCAAAACAGAATTGAGACTGGATGATTGCAACATAATTGCAATTGTGTTGTAATTTAGCTTGCGGGGTGTCTCATGGATAAATCAATTAATCTTACAGTACTTTGAATATTTCTCTAGGGTCACAAAAGGATGAACTAAGAAGACATATGTGCATTTCTGTTCAACCTTAAGAATAAAATACAAACTACAACACAAAAATCTAAATTAACAAAATATGTAACAGCTGCTAAAGCCAAATTATTACCAACCTTTTCCATACAGTTGTTTTCTTTTAAATAGATTTGATCACTGGCAGTAGCACACGCATCAAGCACTGCAAATTAGTAATAATGGGACTAAACATGCCTCAAGTGCCCTGATTATGATTAATGTAATACACCTGAATAAAATAAGCATTCAGTGTTGATACATTTTGTGGGCGAGATTTTCTTGCCAATGATATAAACTAAACTACCTCCTAATTTAGCTAAAAGTAATGTAAGAACTATTCTATTGAAAACAAAATCGATGCAGTAAAAATAACTAAACATAGCAGAAAAAATAACTACATTGTTCAAAAGTCAAGACTTAAAATGAAAAATATCTGATTAACTTAGGTAAACATAAATGTCCCAGTGGCACAATGGGTGTTAACCAGAAGGTTGGTGGTTCAAGCCCACCCAGGGACAGCTGTGGGCAGGATTCCTGTATCGCAGGGTGTTGGACTAGATGACCCTTGGGTTCCTTCCAACTCCACAAGTCTATGATTTTATGGAAAAAGTGAGGTTAAAAATAATAAAAAGAAGAAGACCCCCAGGTAACTACCTCTGTGAGCACTTAGAAAAGGATGCTGTGATTACCAAGACCCTTAATGAATTTCTCAAAAACAAATCATGCCAGATGAATCTCCTCTTTCTTTCTTTCTTTCTTTCTTTCTTTCTTTCTTTCTTTCTTTCTTTCTTTCTTGAATTACAAGCTTAGTGGATCAGGGGAATGTTGTGGACATGTGTATCTTGATTTCAGTAAGTCTTTTGACAAAGTCGCCCATGGTATTCTTGCAGAGAAGCTGCTAAAATGTGGATTAGTAGCTGGTTGACTGACTGAACCCAAAGAGTGCTCACTAATGGTTCCTCATCATCCTGTAAAAAAGTGACAAATGGGATGCTGCATGGCTCTCTCCTCAACATATTTATAAATGACTTGAATGGAAGTATTGAAGATATGCTCTTCCAGTTTGCAGATGACACGATCTGGAGGGGTAGCCAATGCCACTGAAGACAGAATCAGGATTCAAGATAACCTTAACAGATTGGAGAACTGGGCCAAAACAGACAAAATGGATTTCAATTGTGAAAAATGTAAGGTTCTCCACTTAGGCAGGAAGCATGAGCTGCACAAATATAAGATGGGGACACTTGGCTTGCCAGTAGTACATGTGAAAAGGATCTAAGGGTCCTAGTAGACCACAAGCTTAACAGGAGTCAACAGTGTGATGCAGTAGCAAAAAAACGGCTAATGCTATTCTAGGCTGCATTAACAGAAGTTTAGTGTCTCATACCACGTTGTTATGCCTTGGTCAGGCAACACCTATTGTACTGTGTCCTGTTCTGGGCACCACAAGGATATTGACAAGCTGAAATGTGTGCAGAAGAGGGTGACCAAGAGGATAAAGGATCTGGAAACCAAGCCTTATGAGGAATTGTTAAAGGAATTGGGTTTGATTAACTTGGATAAGAGGAAGCTGAGAGGAGGCATGATAGCCGTCTTTAAATATCTAAAGGGCTGTCACACGAAGGATGGAGCAAGCTTGTTTTCTCCTGCTCCAGAGACTAGGGCCTGAACCAATGGCTTCAAGTTATAAGAAAGGAGTTTCTGACTAAACATCAGAAAAAACTTTTTGACAGTAAGAGCTGTTCAAGAGTGGAACAGACCCCATGAGAGATGGTGGACTTTCCTCCCTTGGAATTTTTAAAGCAAAGTTTGGATGGTCATGTCTCATGGATGCTTTAGTTGGGATTTCTGCATTGCAGGGCTAGGACTGGATGGCCCTCTGGACCCTTTCCAACTCTATAATTCTATGATTTTGGAATTCTTTTAGTAAGAAACAAATCTCCCTGTAAGAAAACAATTCCTCTGCCACTGAATGGAGACTCAAATAATTTTATTGGGGTAGTTTACCAAGTTCCTTCTTTATCCTGCAGTAACGTTGCTTGTGTGAAATAACAGTACAGAAAGTAAAAATGCTGTACCACACCCAGGGCTTTGATGGCTCTTTGCACTGAGGGCAGGATATTGGGGGTGGCTCTTTATTATTTTCCCCTCTCCTTTTCCCTGCAATGAGAGAAAGTTTGACTTTATCAGTTCCAGGGCTGGGTCTGATCTGTGGATGTCAGAGGATCTGCGGATGTGGATCCAAGGCTCACCGATCCCACTCTCAGCCCACTTTAAACATACACTGACAGTACACCTACTGCAGCAGAGCTTTTCACTGCCGTATTGGGGAATTTTCTGGAGGCATGATTTCCATTTCATAAGTGGAGCTCCTCTCCAACATTTATTCTAGCTTTTAGCTGGCTTTTGCATTCCTCTAATTCATCAGAATGGGTAGTAGGCCATATCCATATGCCTGAATAAAGTCATACAGTTTAAGTCTGCTATAATCGTTGATATAAAACCAAGCATTCCACCACCCTAAACCTCTAAGGGTGAATAACATAATCTAAAAGAAACTTGTTTTCTTTCATTTTCATTTTCCAATTGTTTGATTAACAACCAATGACATGGGCTGCACTCCTAAACACTTACCAGGGAATAAGTCCAATTAAACTCAATAGGATTTACTGCCAAGTACATACGCACAGAATTGCACTGTTAGAAAATAACTTTTACTTTGTATTTTTGGATGCATGGGTCTGGAATTCTTTCTAATAGATTATGTAAGTGACAACATTTGTATTTCCAGCATGAATATGTGTCAGAAACATAACCTGATAGTATACAACTAACATTTTATATCAAACCATGCTTTATATTCCCTTCACTTTCCAATTTGCTCATATTTCCATTTTCCAGATGTTCAGCTTTGGCTATGATTGGCTACTTTTGGTGCCATTCTTTACAGTCCAATAGATGGCGCTCTTTACCCTTGGATTTGTTTTCTTTCAAATGTTTTGTTTGTTCTCTAATATACAGTTAGCTTCTGTGCATCTTTAGATTGGAACACCTGAAAGGGGTATATTTTAATATTTTTCTCAATTATTTAATAATAGAATACTACATTTTTAGTGTTGTTGGAGATTCCAATGATCAAATGAGGATGTGTTCTGCCCATTAAATACTGGCCCTGCCATACATAACTTTAACACACCAGCTTTCTTCAAAGAAATGGGAAGGGTATTAAATTGTGTCCTCCCTAAAAGAGGGCTCGTGTTGCGGTGAGACTTGGAGACTGACCTCCTGGTTGTGGGTGGGGATATTGGACAGCCACAACACCCAATTGGTAGATCCTTTGTTGCTGGGTTTAATCTGGCCAATGAGGTGCAGTCTAAACGGACCGATACCTATATAAATATACCTATATAATATATATAAATATACCTATATACCTATGCACATGACCCAGAGCTTCCTCTTTCGGCTTGTGCATCAGAACACCCGCCCACCTCTCCCTACTTTTAGGGCATTTTGCGACTGACCTTGCTATGCCGTTGTGTGTCGTATGTCATCGGGACAGGGACACGGCAGGAATTTTCCCCACTTGACTGATTGGATGTTGCCATTGGGTTTTGCTTGCCGTGTAGCAATTCGTCACAACTTGTAAGGTTGCAGATAGGCACTAGTTCATGTGACAGGGAGAATGGTCTCGCCATCCCTGTGTGAAGGGTATTCCGTTAAAGGAATCCAGGGACTCAGCTTGGTTTGGTCAACCCCCAAGAGGGGGTTGTGCCCATGCCTGAGTCCAGGGGAACACCTGGGGAGTGAACATAGTCTGCTCCTGGGCTTTTCACCTTCCCAGGTGTTCACCCTTGGCTGACCTATGCTCATGCCCTGGTCAGCACTGCCTGCAAGGGTGGAGGGAGCTAGTCGAACCAGAGCCTATGCAACCACTCACTTTTCTGTGATCAATAAAGTTGTGGCCTAAATTCTACCAATAACCAAAACTAAAGTTTGAGTCAATTGTGTGTTTATTTAGGGGGGAGGTCTCTGGGTCTCAACATGCAAAAGATGCACACCACATCCTGGCATTGGGTGCTATTCACACAAAAGATATTCAATCAGTGGTCATGGGGATTTCATGACACATTTACAGTGTTATAGTTCCTTATCAGGAACAGACTGGTATGGTTAATATTAGGGATAAACGGCTTGAGAAGAACCTTTGCAAGGGAATTAAATGCATGCAAATTAAAAATCCAAAACAAAACAATGTCCAAAGCCAATTTGGAGCCAGAGCAAGCAATTCCTCCCCATTGCTCCTATGAAGAAAGTCAATTGCCCTTCCAACAAGGTAAGGGCACTGGCTAATCATGCAGTGCCCTGCAGAAATCCCAAAGGCATACGATACAAGGGCAAATTGTCACAGAAACCAGCAACCATTGCAACTCCTGTCACAAAGCAGTCTGCGGATTACAGCTATCATTCTTTTCTTTTCTTTTAAATTTAAACACTATTTTCCTGAAACCTTTTTCCAGTTAGTTATTGATCACAGGTCAGACACTTGCTGAGAACCAATCTTGGAATGATTTTACTATTATTTTGTACCTGCTTCTTTTATACAACCTGGGCTTAGAGGTAAATGATAAAGAGCCAGCCTTTTAGATAATGATGATTTCATCTAATGGTGGTCCTCCCCCACCCCCACTCCATTCTAGGACACAAGGCCCTTCTGCTAAAAATGTGGCTCCAACGTAACTGCTTTTGAAATAACTGCAGTTATAATAAAATGACACTGGGCAAAAACAAACAAATAAGTGCAACGTTATTTGGTGCAACATGCCCATGCATGCTTAGGACAACTTTCAGAACTAACATTATAAAAGAAACAATAAAAGTATAAAAAGCTATATCAAATTAAATATCACTAGCTTTATCTCAGCTGCTAAATGTTAAACTAACCAAGGCAATCTTACTGTGTTTCCTCTAAATGCTCAGTTGGGAGTTTGATGCATTTCCATAGAAAAGAGTCATGCACATAGCGACTACCAAGCAAACCCTTATTCTCATTATTTTGCCTTCTCACACATAGCCCAGTAGCAATCTGCTATTGTGGGAATATTCCTCAACTCATTCATAACATCTAGTACACTGGGTAAAAAGCTTCCATACTGGCAGCAGATGACAAGGGAATCTGCCTCATGCAAAGGACCTGACTATAAGAAGAGCTCTGCTGAATCTGACCAAAGGCACAGCCTGTTTTCACAGTGACCAGCACAGGTGTGCGCTTCCTGGGGCCCAGGGTGCCCTAGAACCCACAAAACTCCCCATGGAGGGACTGGGCATGCACAAGTTTCAGTGCCAGGGCCAAGCAAACTGCATGACACCCATGGTTGCGGGGCTAAGCTGACACTTCTGGTGACCAAGCAGATGCCTGCGAAAGCAGGATATACAGTGGTACCTCAGGTTACAGACGCTTCAGGTTACAGATGCTTCAGGTTACAGACTCCGCTAACCCAGAAATAGTACCTCGGGTTAAGAACTTTACTTCAGGATAAGAACAGAAATCGTGTGGCGGCAGCGGGAGGCCCCATTAGCTAAAGTGGTACCTCAGGTTAAGAACAGTTTCAAGTTAAGAACAGATCTCCAGAAAGAATTAAGTTCTTAACCTGAGGTACCACTGTAAATGCAACAGCACTCTTCCCACTGGTGAGTCCCAGCAACTAGTAATCAGAGACACAATGCCTCTAAACTAGGGACAGAGGAAGAATCTTTTAAAAATGGATTTGTATATGGAATTTGGCAGTTCAACTTGATAAGAGTTTTGCCTGCATCAGACCATTTCTTGCCTTAAGCGCTGACTTATGTCTGAGCAGCTCATGCATAATCATCAAGAAAAGAAGCCTGACTAATTATATGCAAACTCATAACCACAAAATATGCAAAGTGTAAAATGTATAGAGGAATCCAAACTCCATGTGGTACTATATTTCTGCAGCATAAAAGTATTAACATATAAGTATTTTGTTACAGTTACATGCATTGTTGTATATTTCTGTTTATATTCTGGTTACTTCAGGAAACCCAAAGTGTATATGGACATAATATGAGCATACTGTAATAATATGAATAATAATGTCCATACTAAGAAAAAATTATTTGTATTTTTGGTAGAATTGGTAAAAAAAGAGAGACCTGCTTGTTTCACATCGACAGCAAGAAGTGTTGGGAATTGAAAGAATCCAGGTAGATAAGTACAATATTATTATTATTTTTTTAAAGAAAATTCCATCTACACTCAGAACAGTATGGATATTCATGGCTGGCCATTATGACAGATGAGCAGTGTTACCACATGCAAACAATTTATTATCAGGATAAATTAATGCATTTACTAACCATAATTTAGGGTCAGTTTATTTTTGCAGTGGTAAATAGAATCCTTAATATGGTAATCTTACCACTGCATTTTAATTTGAAATGAATTCTGTGTGCTTTGTAAGATGACAATGATGATAGCAGCCTTCTTTTCATGAGGCATCTGTTTCACACATGTGTTTTTTTCTGTGATACTGAGT
This sequence comes from Podarcis gaigeae, assembly GCF_964106915.1. Classification (NCBI taxonomy): domain Eukaryota; kingdom Metazoa; phylum Chordata; class Lepidosauria; order Squamata; family Lacertidae; genus Podarcis; species Podarcis gaigeae. Next base: position 46,034,676 of record NC_139677.1, on the reverse strand, counting down.
CACTAAAGCACTGTGAGTAGGCTTTGACACCTATAATGTTTGAATTACAGCTTACCTGAAATGCCTCTCTCATTTTGGCCACTTTCTTTGCATGATGCAAAGTTATGGGTGACATTTAATGCTTTGGTGCGGGTGAAAGGAGGTGAAGTCAGTGGTGAATTTAATGTTAGTGATGTCAGTGCTCACCTGAGTCTTGATGGCTGCCTCTTTCACTTGGATACCACATGCTATGAACTCATTTGAGGGAAACACTAGTATGAAACACTAGTAAGAAATGCTCAACAGACTCTGGCCTGGTTTGTACAACAAGCTAAGCCAAACCTTGAGTGTATGAACATGGGGTCCCAGAGAGGTGCTCATGAGCTGCTTTGCTCTTCCCCAGTCCTTTTCACTGCCACACTGAGCTGAGGCTTGCTTAGCATGTTGTTTGAACGGAGACTCTGATTAGACTCTCACCTTGTTCACCATGAACTGCGCAGTGGGAAAGCAAAAGGACCAGGAAGGAGCGAAGTATCTGTGAGCTCCTCTCCAGAAGCCCCCATGTTCACACACCCTTGCTAAGCCAATGTTTGGCACAACATGCCATGCAACCTAGCTATCTCTATAACGCAGCATAAGGAACCATGCCTGAATCATTCACTGCCTAATTTTAGGAAGGCAAATACTAGAGGAAGCTGTTATATTGCTGCTCCTATGCAGTCTTATTTCCCTTTCAATTGTTTGATTCTTTAAAATAAAACCTTAGCCACAATGATTTACAATAGATTATTGAGAGCTACACAGAGGAATAAATGGGACAAAAATATTTATATAATAATAATAATAAAGCCCTGGAGGGCGATGTTGAAGAATGGGGATTCCCATAATTCCCTTATTACACTAAGGGATGTACAATTCCAGTTAGGTAGTTCCTCCTATGCAAAATGTCTTCAAATTACCCACATCTGTAAGCATTCAGTGTAGCTTTGTGCAGTTTCACCATAATGCACATTGCATATTGATTGTTTTTGTTGAAGTATCACCATATAGGATTTATTTTACTGCTGTTCCTCTGGGACTTTCAGTGAAACAAGACATAGATCTCATCATCACAAGGCAACATCACAGCAAGAGGGGAAAGGAATAAAAGCTTGTATATAAAATAACTGTACAGATGAAATGTCAACTTGAGCCTTGAAGGTTTGAAATCTCCTTACTGTCGCTATCATAGCACAGTGTAAAACAAGAATTTCTGGTGCTTAATATTTATACCACACAAAAATAGCTGCTGCTACCAGTTTGAACTGCCTCAGAAAAGCCACTGATAAATGCATCATTCAGGAGAAGATTAAACACCTCTTCTCCAATTCCTCTCTCCCGACATGACATCAACATTTAGATTACAATGGTTGCCTTTAAAGTTAAACCTACAATTCTGAATGAGGGCTGTGGTAAATACATTTGTATTTGCTATCTGTTTGAAAGAAATTGCTAGCCTGCCATGTTATAACACAGCCTTTCAAGCCTCAATACTTGCTAAACTTTTTATTGTTAATAATGTTAGCTGCAGGGATCTGTGCAAAGAGGTAAATGGTTTAGGGCTAACAAGGAGGAAACTGCAGGTGATGGCACATTTTTTAAACAGCTGGAATGCTTACTTATTCAAAGATGCTCCAAAATGCAATAAATAAGAGATAATCACTTTAACTATGCACTTATGGAAAATGACTTGAGGGAAACCAAAGATTTATAACCCTAATTTAGATCCAAATGTAATTCAGGAACCTTTAATATATAGAAAACATAATCCTAACTAGAGACCTATCCCTGGATTAGGAAGGTGATTGATTTTACAATACACTTGAAGATCAGTGATCTTCTGTTACAAATATCAACACATAACTGTATTTGTAGTCTATATTGTAGTAACACTGGTCTGAAAATACATGTTTTGGACCCTATTCAGCAAACAATACATTAAATAATGCCTGCCAAGGGTCTCAAAACTGATCCAGATGTGTTGCAATAAAGCAGATTATCAAGTAACTGAAGGACCTTAATACATGGCTATTGTACATAATGCATGTTATAGGAACTTGCAGGGGGGAGGAAGAGGAAACATTTGTATCAAATGCATCAATTAATTTAATATATTTAATAAATATATCATTGTTGGGTTTTTTTTTAATAGCTGACTATACATTAGAGATAGGGAACCCGTAGTCCTCCATATATTGTTGGACTGCAATCTCCATCAGCTAGTTAGTTTGGCCAGCTGTCAGAGATGTTGGGAGTTATACTCCAGCAATATTTGGAAGGTCACTGGTTTCCCTTTACATATATGTATATGGAGGAGGAAAAAAAAACCCTCCAAAATTTCAGGTAAAATAAAGGTAATAAGAAACGTCCTGACCTCTTAAAAGGAGAGACTGGAACAAGCCAAGTAATCCTAGATGTCTTCCTCCCTGTGCTTCAGTTGCACAAAATAATTTCCCCAACCTCCGTTTATTAAACGCTACAATGCCAACCTGATCATGCAAAATGTATCATCTTCTATATTATGTTGCCTTTTGTGGCATCAAGATTTAGGAAAGAAAGAATGAGAATGAAAGGGAGAGACAGAAATCATACTTAGAGTTATTGTTCTTAGAGCCTGAAAATGACACTGTTGCAATATGTAGTCATGCCCCAATTTCCACTGCTCCTATGCTGAAGTCAGCAAATAAAAGCTCCTACAGTGGAGAATGCTGAGATGCCAACCTGTCAAAACCTAAATCAGGGATTATCTTTGTGATGCTTCTATTCCTTTGAACAAGATTCCCTTTGGTGGCTTGCCAAGTTGCTGCTTTGCTGCATATTGTCATGTCTGTCAGTCTCGCTAAAGACATCAGGAACTGCCAAATGTTTGTATAATAAGTGAGGATTGTGGTTTCTCTGTCTTTGCTTGGCTTAAAAAATAAATAAATCTCAGTTATTCCTAACATGACAACTGCAATGCATGTTACGCACGCACGCACGCACGCACACACACACACAATTACTGTCTGAAATGATCCTAATAAAAAGTAATAGTTATCTCTCTAGATTGAGAGATTTAGCTGTAATTATGGAATACTTAAGTCCTTGGTATGGATCCTCTGTCAGATTTGTTGCCAGGACACTTCACACATTACAATGAAATAATGCTACATACATAATAAAAGATGGTTTGTTCTTTTGCTCATACAGAAAACTGTATATATACCATGCAAACAGGAGTGCCAACTTGAACAAAATATTGCGGAGGCCTAGATCAGCCCTGCCCCACATAACAGATCACAAGACGCAGTGCACACACACAATTTGAATGGCAGTGCCCATCAACTTGGGGGGCAGCTCCCTCAAATATTTTATTGGGAAGGCTAAAGTGACCTCAGCCCCTAGGAGTTGGCTCCTATGCAAAGTAAAATATGGCCATTTCCAACCAAAGTCATCTGTCGTTTTGTATTCACACTTCTTAATGCAATGAATACTGCCCTTTCTCCCCTCTGAGAATGGGTGAATACAACCTTTTATTTATAATCATTTATATCATAATGTATTTATTCTATGGATGAATGAATGTAAAAAAAAAATGGCTGTGAAAAATGTCACATTAGAAAACAAAACTGACATGGATTTTGCATTCTGATCAATCTTCTTCATCTTTATGAATTCATGTTTATGTAGTGAAACCCCTCTTTTCTTTCAAATCTTTCTCTAAAGCTCTCTTCCTTTGGCTTATCCCCAGTAGCCTACCTAGATGAAACGAATCCTAAGTACCGGTATGCATAACAACGTTTGTATATATTCCTCCCCTTTATGCTTTCCTTTTTTCCTCCATTGATGGCTATCTACCTGCTGACAACATTCAGATTGCAGGGGTGTGCGGGTAGCCGAGGAGCTAAGTGATAGCGTAGTTCAGTGTCTCTAATCACCACAAGATTACTTTGATACATAGTAGACTCTAAGCACGTAAGGTTTTAAAGCTCTAGCTGTGCTCTGGCATGGACATCAGGGTGCAAAAAACAAGCTAGCCAAATTTGATATATTCAAGAAGAAATTGATGGAGCCTTCGTTTAGGACTCAGAGAAGGCCTCAGATTAAGAAATGGCCAAGGGAGGAACAAGAGCAGAAAAAGATGCCAAAATGTTATTGAAATGGAGGAAGACAGATAATCAAACGGCTAAGTAACAAGATAAGGAAAGCTCTAGTTTGTGACTGGGCAGCAGCCCTGGACCCTTTTCTATCTGAGCGAATTGCAGATTTGACTAATAAAAGCAATGAAGGGAAAAAACCCCTCAGCCCTAAACAACCAGGCAGACATTCAAATGCTACAAATGGAGACTGAAGACCTGGCCCTATAAAATTGGAGGAACAATCTGATCAAGAAAGGAGGAGGGGGAAATCACATTTGATCCCTTCTAGAAAATCAGGAAAGAGCATAGAAAGAACAAAAATAATTTACAACCCAACTGGCCCAGACAAAGTAGAAAGCCCCTCCAAAGCTGTAACATTTTATCATGGATACTTTCTCATGAAATATGTGGATTTTTCTGACTTACACAGGTCTAGCCAAGGCATTTGTATCAAAATGTCATCACAGGAATCATGACATTTATTTTAAATGAACCACAATGAATTGTCAGTGAAGCCCAGAATCTGAGTGCCTTTAATAGCTGAAGACTTCACTCAAGTGCATTAGGGACTGAGTGGTGCATATCTTATCCCTCAAAAACATGCAGCAGATGGGAAAAGAGTCAATTTTACAAACACCCCAACTAAAATGTCTGGTGAAAAATGACTATTATAAGACATCATTTATCCTGAATATTCCCTGAGCACTTCTGCTCTCAGACTTCTATGCATGAATCTTGTAAGGACTCAAACCACAGAGTCCTCAAACATTTCTCTTAAGGTGTCCGCAGGCCTCTTCATGATGTTTTTGTTGGTGCAGCAGACTAATGTGACTAGTGCTACGGCAAAAGGAAGGACTTAGTAGAATGTCATAACACTAAGATCAATGACTATTTCATGTTGATCATCTTACTATACTTGTCCTTGAACAAATAGTTTGCATACAAATGATTCTAAAGACAGGTACAATAGTTCCTGAAACCTTCACTAGTAAATATTAAGAGCATCTTATGTGAGGATGTGCTTGCATCACTAACAAGCAACTGCCTTGATTTCTGACAGTCCACGCAGCAGACTTGGGACAGAGGAAATCATGTTTGCACATGTGCTACAGTTTACAACATGCAAAATGAGCAAAACACAACTTCTTTTAGGTTCATTGGCTCCCAGTACATTTCTGAGCACAATTCAAAGTGCTGGTGTTGACCTTTAAAGCCCTAAACGGCCTTGGCCCAGTATACCTGAAGGAGCGTCTCCACCCCCATCGTTCTGCCCGGAAACTGAGGTCCAGCGCCGAGGGCCTTCTGGTGGTTCCCTCATTGCGAGAAGCAAAGCTACAGGGAACCAGGCAGAGGGCCTTCTCGGTAGTGGCACCTGCCCTGTGGAATGCCCTCCCATCAGATGTCAAAGCGATAAACAACTACCTGACATTCAGAAGACATCTTAAGGTAGCCCTGTTCAGGGAAGTTTTTAATGTGTGATATTTTAGTGTCTTTTTGGTTTCTATGGAAGCCGCCCAGAGTGGCTGGGGAAACCCAGCCAGATGGGCAGGGTACAAATAATAAATTATTATTATTATTATTATTATTATTATTATTATTATTATACTAATAGGGCTGACCGTGAGGTGTGGAAAAGGTTTATTGGTAGGGCCTGATAGCAGGGAGTTGAAATGAAATTTTAAGCTGTTTTCGTCTATTGCAGTTGAACCCCTTTAGGGAAGTTTTTAATGTTTGATGTTTTATCATGTTTTTGATATTCTGTTGGGAGCCACCCACAGTGGGAAACCCAGCCAGGCGGGGTACAAATAATAAATTGTGTTGTTGTTGTTAATGATGCACCCTAGTGGGGTAGGCCGGGTAAGGTACACACAGTACAGGCAGTTAGCGACTGTAACATATGCCAACACTTCATCCAACCTGGTGATCTGTGGTTGTCCAGCTTTTGGGCCTACAGCTGCTGCTGCTGAATACCAAGTCAGCTCTGAGTAAGACTGTCTCTCATCTATGATCTGATAGTGGATGAGGAGGCTGATCAGGTCTGTTTACACAGGGACTTGGGTGGATGAGCAGCTGGACAGAGTTGGTCTTAGGTCCAGCTCACCTGGCACCTATCTTTAGGTACCAAACAAAAACATTCCTCTTATCCCAGGCCTTTGGCTAATTAGACCATCTGCAGGGGGTTATTGTTTTCGTTTGTTACTATGTAGTGCATTTTTATATTGTAAACCTCCCTGTGATCCATGTATAGAAATGTAATAAATAATAATAAATATGCCCATTACAATGTATTTTTATCTCAATACCCATAGGATTACTGAAACCAGAGAAAAGATAGGCTTAAACTATGTACTAATAATATTCTGTTCATATATTTTGTCAGAAGGAAACACTTTTACAATTTAAGAGCTCTTTTGCAGGGTCCTGGCTCATGACACAATCATTAGAGACTGGAATGAATAATGTATTTTTTAAATCCTCTAATTATAGACTGACACACACCACAATAGCTCCAAGGAGCTGTTATAGTTAATTGTGTCAATTCCCAAACTATTCTTTTTCCAGTATCCTTTTCCAGTATCTCTTGCTAATAAGCAGCCCCTATCAATAAGTGCTTCACTAGTGGATCATAAATCAAGATTCATTATCCTCCCACAAAGAAATTATAGTGAATGGAACTGTGGATTTCTCATAGTCTTCAGTTCTCTTGTAATGAATGAAGAAAAACACAGCAGTCTGTTCTATATGACTCTTCAAAACATCTTCATAGTTTCTGTAAAATTAAATACTATGATATACAACTGGATTTTTCTTTGTGTATGTGCACTATGCTAACAACAAAAGTCCAGTTTATTTCTTTATAAAACTAAGGGATTTGAATTTTAATATTAATCTTGCTGTACACAAAAACTACTTCTTTCAGTAATGTTTTTGGCATTAAGGGACAAGAGCAATATTTTACCAAGATAATGTACTAAAATAATAATCTCTAGTTTCCTGTTTATTTGTTTGCAGATTTATAAACCACTTCACAACTAAAAGATACTAAAGCAGTGTGCTATAAGGTAAAATATAAAAAGATTACACAGTAAACTAAAATGAATTAAAAAATTTCTATGACTGTGCAAATGATGATGATGATGATGATGATGCCCATATGGTCTGGGTTGCCCCAGCAACTCTGAGTGGCTCCCAACAAAAAACAGTAAAAGCACAATACGGCATCACACACTAAAAACTTCCCTAAACCGGGCTGCCTTCAGGTATCTTTTAAAAGTCACATAGCTGTTTATCTGTTTGACATCTGCTGGGAGGGCATTCCACAGGGCGGGCACGATTACTGAATAGTTCAGAAAATGACTGGAACTGTGGGGAAGTCTGTGATGAAGACCAATATTTCCATAAAATAGGTAGCAATGCAAATGCTTAACTTACTTGCACAATAGCATACTTATTTTGGAAGCCAGACGAGAAGCTCACATCATGTACAGTACCATTGCAAATCCAATTATTACAACAGGAAAAAAAGGAGGAAATATACAGAAAAAGAAATCAGTTGTCTTTCTGTATCTACTACATATTTTTAAAATACTTTGTTTCTTCTCAATAGGTTGGGCTGCCTCCTGAGATACTGTCATCCTTGGCATGAGGATTTCCAAGATAGGCAGTGGTATTAGTCAATGATGGGCAATCAGCTGCCATTTTGAATAGAGAAGGAAGTCCAAAATGTGATTTTGGTATGATGTGACTTTATCTTATTTTTTGTGTGAAAGGCCAAGTCAAACTATGTAGACTTTGAAGTCAGCATGAGGTTCCCAAAGGGAGGGTAGCAGTTTTAATCAATACTGGGATGGCTGCCATTTTTGAATCAAGATGGCAGTCTGAAACATTATTTTGACACTTCACCCAAACTTTAGCATGAAAGGTCCAAACTGTTCTGATTTCAAACTCAGTATGAGGGTTTCCAAAGTGGGAACAGGATTCTGGGCGGGTCTGATCTAACAAAACTGTTTCTCTTATGATCTCACAACAACAAAGTGGAAGAAAACTGCACCAAATTGTATAACTGCATGTATTATCCAGTATAACAGATAATCTACAAGAAAGCAACAGGAAAAGCAAGCAAGTTTTGCAGATAAAACTTTAAGAATTCCAGCCGGATCTGCATGCCTTCTTATGAGTGGAATCCATGACATATTGAAATGTATTACAACAATTTTGTTCCTAACTTTTCACAAGTGTATCATTATTAGAGCTGAGTGAGGAGACAAAGCCTAACTCCTTTCTGAAGCCTTTTCTGCCAAAGTACAAGTCTCTGCTGATCAGTTTGCTGACAAGAGAAGAGCAATACTTTGAAATTAATGATGGTAGACTGGCCTTTTGTGCCCTTGTGGCCGCTGGAGCTCAGCATTGCTGCTGCAGTTTCAACAGCACATGGTATTTACGGTATAATGCCAACAACAACTGTATAATATAATCTTTAGTTATAGTCATGTTTAATTATTGCTTTGGACTTTTGCGGTGTGCCCTTTCTCTCCCTCACTTAGAATGTTGAACTTCTTGTTAATTAAGTATAAACTTTCATTAAATTATTCAGTGACATGTGCCCAAACTAATAAAGCCACTGCAAACAAAGGAAAGAATTGTCATTGTTTTGAAAATAAATGGTTCCATACTTTTGATCTTAATCAACCTGGAAAGGAAAATCTGTTTAGACATTTACATCAAAAACAGGTAGCAAAATTCCACATTTTTTAAAAATAAGTGTTTTATGTATCACTAGGAGCATCTGCTGAAAGAAATTTATTGGACTTCTGCATCATGTCATGACAGAAACAAGACAAAAAGAAATAAACTGAGAAGAGAATTGTGACCAAGATCATACTGGTTTTAATAAATATTACTATTTACCACCAAAGATCATCAAATTGCTGTAGGACAATCCCCAGGTATGCAGTAAATTCTACTGGCAATTTCATCACTGAAAATACCTATAAATGTTGCATGTTAATGGATCCCTTAACAATCCTATAAACTAAAAATGAACCTTGGAGAACTGACATTATTGGTAAGCAAACTATCTGTGCTAACCACTCAGACAGACCACTTGGGCATTCTGTTTGGGTAATAGAAATAACCCACACAGTAACCATTTCTTCCCCTTCGCTAGTAAATCAGACACGTAACAGTATACAAATAACTGTTTGGATGTGTAGCTTTCCCCTTGATAAACAGAAAGAAGTTATTCCACCCCATTCAAGCAAGCAAAGTTCCTTCACAGTATCCCATGTATTATGATCAGTGCTGCATTACAATGGCCACTTACCCTATTTCAGGTGGGCAGTGGTTGCAGCTCCTTGCAAACTGACCACCATTCCCAGCAGCCAGGTTTTGCAGGCATGTCTGGGATTGTCTGCTAAATCCTCTATTTCAAACTGCCCAATCCTGGGCATCTGAAAAGGCAGAGCCTCACCGGTAGACCAGGAAGTGGATGCTTAAAAACCTATTGTGCCTGACACCTTCAGTGCAGTCAGCAGAAGAACAAACCCTCCCTCCCCTCGTGTCATGCTACTGTAATGTGTCTTGTTTAACCTTATTTTGCATTCTAGCTCGCTTGTTTAATCATGTCTTGTTTAACCATAATTTCATTTTAGGTTGCTTGTTTTAACAATGTTTGCCTCCCTGTACTACCTGACCTTGCTATGGTTACCAATGTTGCCATATTCAGAGCTGGGAAGGAATTTGCCTGCAAACAGATTGGGCCTGTTTGGAGGTTTTGCCTTCCCTATAGCAAAATGTTGCAACTTTCAGCAGGTAGGGCATTGGGTGGAATCAAATACATACTCGGTACCCCATTAGAGGGGTCTAGGTGGAAGTCTCTGTCCAGAAACCAAGCACAGGGTAGATGGCCATTAGAGTTTTCAGCAGCAGTCTGGGGAGACCATAAACCTTGGCACGATCCTATCAAAATTTCAGCCCTCCAGAAGGAGGCTAGAATCAATATACACTCAATGCCTGAACCAAAGTCTACCTACATCTGAAATCAGTAACATTGTGGCCATTTCTAACCTGCACACTAAAAGTGATCTATCTAGATAAATTATATTTACTTATTGTGAGCATAGAAGGAATCCGTGCACATAAAAGCCTTCAGTTCTCATGAATTTTCTTACTAGCATTTTTTGTGTGTCTCGTGCTCTCACACAAAAACAGCATAGGGAACAAATCATGGAGGTCACCAAAACAAAGATAAGAATACCCCCAACATGATTTCAACATTATTTCAATTAACAAGATTTTAAACCATCTCAAAAAATGCATAAATGATAAGAAATTGAGCATTAAAATATAAAAATGGTGCCATTTAAATGCATAAATGAATTTGAGAGATAATGTAGCAGAGGTTAACTAGTTCTCCTGGTTTGAATAGTACTGAAGTTTTTAAATATATATATAGCATTAGAAATGGATTTGACAGGCAACTTGTCGGAAAGCAGCTCTTCATCTAGCAAGTTTTTCTTCTTATAAGCCATTAAAAGTTGGCTCTGTATGGCCTATTCTACTTATAGCTCAGGGATGGTATAGATGGAAAATGGATCCTGGTCATTAGTCTACTGGTTTAGAAATTGGTCCAAAAAAAGTAGAAAAGGGGTAATTTTCTGTATGTTCTTGGATGACAGTCCACATCACTTTTTATCCAAGACTTAATATAGTTCACTAGAACATAGTTTAAGAATCTTTGATGTACTGACTATACATTTTGTAGATACCAGAATAATGGGAATGATATAGGAAGCTGCATTACTGTATAGCAGGGATAATAGGAACATAGGAAACTGCCTTAGATTAGACTGTCCATCTAGCCCAGTATTTTCTACTCTGACTGGTGACTACAGAGTCTCAGGCAGAGGGCTTTTCTTGTCACCTGATACCCCATTCTTTTAATAGGAGATACCAGGGATTGAGCTCCTGCCAATCTAGCAGTTCAAAAGTACGTCAAGTGCAAGTAGATAAATAGGTACCATTCCGGCGGGAAGGTAAACAGCGTTTCCGTGCGCTGTTCTGGTTTGCCAGAAGCGGCTTAGTCATGCTGGCCACATGACCTGGAAGCTGTACGCCGGCTCCCTCGGCCAGTAAAGCGAGATGAGCACCGCAACCCCAGAGTCGGTCATGACTGGACCTAATGGGCAGGGGTCCCTTTACCTTTTACCAGGGATTGAACTTGGGATCTTCTGCATCTAAAGCATGTGTTCCATCATTGTGGTAGAAAGATGGCAAAAAACTGGAAAGTTATATATACATCACGGGAAAGGATCAGCCAAGGAGAGGAAAATCTGTCTGGCACTTTCACTTATGAACCAAACAACAACATAATCCATATTATTGGACTAAGATTACTCTGTGTCTCTGCTGCTACTGAGATTCCAGCTGTGGTGCAATGAATTCAAGTACCAGGAAAACCATGCCATTATTATTGCTTATCAGACAACTGATCCAAAATGTGGCTGCTTAGACTAGTATCTGGGAGTGGCTGCCGGGACCATATAACACCAGTCCTAAAAGATCTACAATGGTACCTCGGGTTAAGAACTTAATTTGTTCTGGAGGTCCATTCTTGACCTGAAACTGTTCTTAACCTGAGGTACCACTTTAGCTAATGGGGCCTCCCGCTGCCGTTGTGCCGCCGCCACACGATTTCTGTTCTCGTCCTGAAGCAAAGTTCTTAACCCGAGGTACTATTTCTGGGTTAGTGGAGTCTGTAACCTGAAGTGTCTGTAACCTGAAGCATCTGTAACCCGAGGTACCACTATACTTTGGTTCACAGTATGATTCTGAGCACAATTCAAACTGTTGATGCTGACCTTTAAAGCTGTAAACACCCTCAGCCCTGTATACCTGAAGGAGGACCTGCACCCACATTGTTTAGTCCAGACACTGAGGGCCAGTTCCAAGGACATTCTGGTGGTTCCCTCACAGTAGTGGCACCTGCCCTGTGGAACACCCTCCCATCAGAAGCCTAACAGATAAACAACTACACAACTCTCCAAAGACATCTGAAGGCAGCCCTGTATTGGGAAGTTTGATGTTTGCTGTGCTTTTATTATTTTGGAAGTCACCCAGAGTGGCTGGGGCAGAATGAAATAAAATGCTAAAAATGAAATAAAATAAACCACTTGGTTGGAAAGGACAGCTCCTGCTGTATGGTTATAACTGCAGCTGGACTGATGTGTCTAGAAATGATGCTTATGTAACTATTTAGCACTCTTTCTAGTGTGTTTGGATGGGGGGGCAGGGGAGATGGATTTCCCAATAGGTCCATGTGTGACCAGTGTAAATTGGTCTTCATTGCTGCTTATAGCATACAAAAATGTACCTTTTGAATGTCTGCTTCCATTAGTCTTAAATTCTTCTCTTTTCCCAATTGACTTTTTCATCATGGTTCCAAGAGGCATGTAAATTAAGCAGTATGATTGAGATCAATAGGGGAGCAGTGTCTTACAACTGAGTGGAGAATTGGTCACAGACAGATTAGCAAAATGATAACAGTTAATAATGCCACTTTTACACCATTTATTTATAGGCAATGAAAAGCTCAGTAATTAAAACTCTAACCTTTTCTAGTTTTCACACTTCTGACTACAAGACCTCTCACATTATCACAGGGTTTTTAAAGCTGTTATTTGCATTTCTGAAGTTGCCTTCTTTAAAGAGATTTTGCAAAGGAGGGTAGGCAATGCTTTTAGTTTTAAAATTGTGCCTCTCTATATGTTCATTTTTGGGGATTGAGGGAATCAGTAAAAACATATACGGTAAGAAAATGTGCCTCCTAATTTAATAGTTATTTGAAGTATTTTGTTGTTTTTAAATCCTACCCAGAAATCTACCTGATTATTGTCATTACTCTTTAGCTTGGCTTTTGACACATGAGTCCATCCCCATGCAATGCAGAAATATCAAATAAAATTATAGATGGCCATCTAATGTTTGCTTAAAAACCTCCACCACCTTCTGAGGGAGCCTGTTCCCCTGTCAAACAGCTCTTACTGTCAGAAAGTTCTTTCTGATGTTTAGTCAGAATTTCCTTTCTTGCAACTTGAGTGCAGAACCTTGCATTTGCCCCTACTGAAATTCATTTTGTTAGTTTGGACCCAGTTCTCCAATCAGTTAAGCTCATTTTGAATTCTGATTCTGTCTTTTGCCGGATTAGCTACATCTCTCAGCTTAGTGTTACCTGCAAGTTGGATGAGCACACCCTCAATTCCTTCATCCAAACGTCATAAAGATGTTGAACAGCAACAGGTCCAGGACAGAACCCTGCAGCACCCCACTTGTCACTTTTTTTCAGGAAGGCAAGGAACCATTAGTGAGCACTCTTTGGCTCAACCAACCACTCAACCAACCAACCAACCAACCAACCAACCATGAATCCACCTAAAAGAAATGTCATCTAACCCACATTTTACCAGCTTGTCTGCAATAACAGCATGGGGGACTTTATCAAGAGCCTTACTGGAATCAATGTACACTATGTCTGCAACATTCCCCTGATCCACCAAGCTTGTAACTCTATAAAAAAATGAATGAGATTCAGCTGGTATGACTTGTTTTTGAGAAACCTATTATGGGTCTTAGTAATCACAGTACAGTGGAACCTCAGGTTGCGAACGTGATCTGTGCGGGAGGCACGTTCGCAACCCGCAGCATTCACAACCCGCAGTGCCGCATCTGCATACGCGCAGGTTGCGATTCAGTGCTTCTGCGCATGCGCAAGAGCTGAAACCTGGAAGTAACCTGTTGGTGCACAACCTGAAAACGTGCAACCCAAAGCGTCTGTAACCTGAGGTATGACTGTATCCTTTTCTAGGTGCTCACAAACCAACTTTTTATCTATACTACAGGCATAGGCAAACTCGGCCCTCCAGATGTTTTGGGACTACAACTCCCATCATCCCTAGCTAAGAGGACCAGTGGTCAGGGATGATGGGAATTGTAGTTCCAAAACATCTGGAGGGCCGAGTTTGCCTATGCCTGCTATACTAGGACCTTCTCTTGTACTGATGACCGGTTGGAAGTTACCTGGAATTTCTTTATTTCCCCTCTTTGAAGATGGGACAGTTACCTGCCTACAATGCACAGGGACCTCAACCTGTTTTCCAAGAATTCTCAAAGATTAGAGTATTTGTAAGTTGTTTTATACAGTTTTTAGGATTGTATTTTAATGCTGTAGCCTGCCCTGGGACCTTAGGGTGAAGGGAAGCTATGATGATCTATTATATGGGAAATATAACGTTCCTGCACATAACAAATATAAATATTCCTGATATACATGTAGCCCTTGCGTACAGTGGTGTAGCCCATGAACTGCTTTCCCACACAATGACCTATTTGCCTAGAAACCTCCTTAATTTGGTCTTTTTTTCCTTTCCTTTTTATTTTTTTATTAGCAATCAACAATAACAATAACAATCAAAACTAACACAACCATTCACTACAATCAACCATCCTTAGCAATACATAACATTACAAAACATCGCAACAACTAAATTAGCATTCCATAGTACTTTATCCATATCTGCTTTACACCACAAAAAAGACAAAAAAGGAAAAGAGAAAGGGGGGAGGGGAGAAAGAAAAGAAAATGAAAAGAAACAAAAAAGAGAAGAAAAAATCGAATGAGAAATAAATTTGACCTCTGATTAGACTCATTGTACTGTTGTTCCTAATTTGGTCTTAAGGCAATAATTTTGTTTCAGTGTCTGACACCCATCTGTAAAATGGGAATAAAAATGATTCTCATTGTGGAAGGTGGACACCATATAGACTGCTTTGGAAGTTTTGCAGAAAGCTTCTGCAGGTGTCATTAGGTCCAGTATGGATGGCCCTCATCTTAATGCCTAGAGATTAAGGATGTTGTCTTTAAGTTTAATTTAGGAATTAGCCTGAATTCAGAAGAGCACACATGCTCTGAGCTGAGCAAGACAGACAGCTGGAACTTTGATGGTGCTGCACCACCAAAATCAGTGGCTTTAAAGAGGAGTCAACAGGATGGAGGAAAGGGAGAAATTCAAATAAAACTAAGGGTTACCATCTGCTGCAATTCTAACCCTTAAAGTTTTCTCAGTGTCAAACTACAGCCAGAATAGTAACCCGCAATGTGCCAGCTGCAAATGTGGATTAACAATGTAAGAATGGAGAGAAACAATTTACTTTTTAAATACATGACAGGCTTGTACAGAATATTTACTTTAGCCCTATCAGAACGTGTTAAGGTGCCTGTGGGAACATTTGAGACCGCATCTGGATGTCATGTGCACCAGCAACACTTCTGAACTGATGCATATTTGACTGAGTGTAAAGGGGGATGGTTAATATTTCAAAGGGTTTCAACATGAGGATGTGAGGATGGGAACTCTGATTAGTTGGGTTTCCACTCCATGTTAGAAATACCTTGCGTGATGAACGCAACCCCTTTTAGACTCAGTCAATCCCATGTTAACTTGCACATCACCCAAGGAGTGAAGTTAACTCCATGCATTCCTGAGAGCAGCTTTGTTCCAGGAAAACACCTGAAGACAGTTTTGATCATTCCAAACAGAACGGTGGTGGCAGGTCATTTGTTAGCATTTCACCTCATACAAATCAATATAGCACCTTACAACATTTGGTGAAATAAATGAAAAGGAATGTTTTCACATTTTGCAGTGGTAGCTTTTAACAGAATGAAAACAATCTCAAGATGATCCACTCTCTAAACTTTAAGATTGTAATTAGAGCAAACTCTCCAGTTATATTGATACCGGGAAATGGTATATTGGCACTAAACTTATCATTTGCAAAGCAACTGCACATGAATGTTGTTAGAAGTCTCTGTCTCTCAACAGGCTTAAAAACTAATCCTTTTTCCATAAAGGCATGGATGTGTCACAGCACAGTAGTTCCATTGCTAGGAAACTGATCTCTGCCTGATGCACTAATGAAAGAAATGCTGTACATTCCTGATAACTCTTTGTAGGTTAGCTTTGGTCACAAATCTTTTCATGGTTAACACACAGCACTGTTGCATTTAAGTACTTCTCACTGCCTATATGTTGTCCTGAACAGTTATTCAGTAAATTCAGTAAGATGGAGAGTTTTAGAAGATGGAGGGAACCCGTGCCTCTTTGCTGTGTTGAAAAGTTGCATTCATAAGGATCCTTTACTGCTGTTCTATTATCATCAGACCAGACAATTTCTATCCTCATCCTCTACAGATCCACTAAGGAATTTGCAACACTGCACTAGAAGAACATGTTGAATGTGTACAATGTGCAACATACTAGAGATAAGTGGCTTTTGTCAGAATCTAATTCTGAGAGGCTGAACCAGCACTATCTCAACAGCCCCAGCATTTGTGCTGGTTGCTGCTGGACCACTGGGGAGTAGCAAGCTGCGTATTGGCCTTTATAGCAACATCACTGCACCCTGGCAGACTGCTGGGATTGGAAACGAAGGGAATCATAGTTTGCCGCATGAGGATGCTGTCCTTCTGGAGATCACTGCTTTAAGTGGCCGCTTGCCTAAATCTGCCTAGATTTAAATCAAATAAGAACACAGCTGTTTTGAGAACTGTGAGACCAAAGTAGCATTAAATTGTGAGGACAAAGTAGCATTAAAGGGGCATGTTACTACTGCTTTACCTTCAACAATTAAATGTCTTTATTTTTTTCCATTTATATCCTGCCTTTCATTAGTTCATGACCACAGGGTTGGAGGCAGCATAAAATATACGTAAACATTAACAGCACAACTATGAATTAAGCAGCAATAAATTTCTCCCAACAGTTTTGACTATTTTCTCAAAAATAATCTGAGAGACATACTTTGTTGTGTAGTAGTAAGGTAAAGGTAAAGGGACCCCTGACCATTAGGTCCAGTCGTGACCGACTCTGGGGTTGCGCGCTCATCTCGCTCTATAGGCTGAGGGAGCCAGCATTTGTCTGCAGACAGCTTCCGGGTCATGTGGCCAGCATGACTAAGCCGCTTCTGGCGAACCAGAGCAGCACACAGAAACTCCGTTTACCTTCCTGCCGGAGCAGTACCTATTTATCTACTTGCACTTTGATGTGCTTTTGAACTGCTAGGTTGGCAGGACCAGGGACCGAAAAACGGGAGCTCACCCGGTTGCGGGGATTCAAACCGCCTACCTTCTGATCGGCAAGTCCTAGGCTCTGTGGTTTAACCCACAGCACCACCCGCGTCCCTTTGTGTAGTAGTATCTCTGCACAAAACTGTCAAGTTAGCATTCATAAGCTTTAAAGAAACAGCTGAATATAGTTCCACACTCCACTGTATTGGGCAGTTATTTGCAACATGTATAATGACTGTGTGATTCCAATGTCTGATTTGAGTTAACTGCTTTATATACCTGCATAGAGTTTGATCTTTTCCTTCCTCAACAGAAAACAAAGGGTGGATTGCTCAGTTTTGGTCCATTACGTTAAAGCTGTCATGCTTTCACTAATTAATTTTGCAAAGTACCACCTGTTGGCCAAGTGTTTCAGAGCTGTTAGATTTGCCCTCATTTTTTGGGTCACTGTCTGTTTAGATTCTGAAGGGCTGAGAAGCATGACAACACATACAAGGCCACAGGCAATGTTCTCATACTGAAAATGCTAGATTAAAAATGCACACACACAAACAATTCCCCCTCCCCCAGCACATGCAATGAACCACACACAAGCTACAAAGTATAGCTCCAAGGAAATAAACTTCAGGATTTGGATATTTCTACAGAAACTGGAATCAAGATATATTGTAGCTAAAAACAGCATTCACACAAACAAAGTTATCACTACTCTTTGCTATTTCTAATTTGCAGCAATGACATTAATAATTGTCATAGATGAGGGAAAATGTTTAGGGCCAATGATCTAAAAATATTTCCAGAGATCTAAAAAACAATAATAATAAGAAAATAAGTTCCTACCATATTTAATAAATATTTAGAAGTCTGGCAGTTATAAAAACAGCAGTTGTCTGTCAATGTTTTTAAAAGGAATGCTTTCCCACACCATTGCTTTTCAGAAAAAAAACATCAGCATTGGTATTATCCACTATCAATACCACCAATATCAGTGAATTTCTTGTTACTATTGTTTAAAATCGATGGACAGTGTCACAAGAGAAATTCAAGAAAACCTGCTCTGAGCAAGACAGCTAGACATATCCTAGAACACAGGCAATTTAATGAGCATTATTTATTTTTTACAAAATCAATATTTGTTAACAATTTGCTGCAAAATCTGGGTCAACGAATTTACCTTATTTTGTTTTGTGCCCCCCCCCCCTGAATTAACCACACTAAGAATGTATCAAATAAATGCAATCTTAGGAGTTCAGATTAAATGAACTCCTTTAAAATGTTTATTCACTGGGGCTAATTGTAATAAAATATTGTTTGACAAATCAGTAGCATGTTTAATACGGCTGTTACCTAGAATGACTACATTGAAAGCACATCAGTTGCTGCACAAAATATATATGTGAGACAGCTGGTAGCCAGAAAAAGTTATATTAAGCAAACAACACAAGGAACAGAAAGGGAGAGGAGGATTTCAGTATAATGAGCAATGTGTTTGCACTTCAGGATACTCAGGTGGCAGTGAAAGAGAATGTTAGGGGAGACAAACATAATTCTGACCACAGAATATGATAGTAAACCCCTGTAAACCCAGACCATTCAATGGGTCCATGAATTACGGAAGGAAGCAGTATGGAATGCATCAGCTTGATGTATTTTATTATTATTCACTACCCACCCTTAATCTTAAGGTCCCAAGGCAAGTTACAACATAAAATGAAAATAATAAAAACAGTTTAAACTTACAGTCACAGAAATAATGTAGGCCCCCAAAGTAATATGTATTAAGGCAATTTCTTGCTATACAAGAAAGACTGATATTGCATATTGTTGGATAGACCAGCGACACTGACATTTCAGTATGCTAAGTACTTGACAGCACAGATGCAAGCTAGTTCTACAATAGCTAAAGAAAACTGGAATGGGGATTTACCTTGAAGATAAGGATGCATTAAGGGAAAGTCACATCTCTATTTAGGATGCTACTGCAGTTGCTTGGGGGGGGGGGGGGGCGGGGAGCCACACTGATCCATCTATAGTATACAGTGGTACCTCAGGTTAATAACTTAATTCGTTCTGGAGGTCCATTCTTAACCTGAAACTGTTCTTAACCTGAGATATCACTTTAGCTAATGGGGCCTCCTGCTGCCACCGTGCCGCCGGCACACAATTTCTGTTCTCATCCTGAAGCAAAGTTCTTAACCCAAGGTACTATTTCTGGATTAGCGGAGTCTGTAACCTGAAGCGTCTGTAACCTGAAGTGTCTGTAACTCGAGGTACCACTGTAGTACAGATGAGAAGATATTAGAGAAACTATTGTGGGCACGGCCACATGCCCCACAACCACTCTTCTCCTGGTAGTAATTAGGCTTGAAAAAAGTGTTTTTCCTTTCCTTTCCTTTCCTTTCCTTTCCTTTCCACTTAAAGCTGGGTTCTCTTCTTGGAGCATGAGCTGGGGAGGCACTCCTAACCTCCCTACTGTCTATTTCCAGGAGGTTCAGCCTCCCACAATTTATTTATTTATTTTTATTTATTCATTTATTTTTTACATTTGTATAATGCTGTTTGCAACATAAAAATACAATATAGTAGAACAAAATGCAGGATAAAAATAAGAACAACAACAAAAAACCCCAACAATGCCCCCCCCAATTAGATTTGAGAGTAAAACATGTCTTTTCTTGGCTTCTTTGAAGCCTAACTTTAGCACAGGGTTACTATCAAGGACAGGTGGTTCATAGCTGGGCAGGGGAGGGTAAAAGAAGCCTTTTTATTATAACTTGTAGAAGGTTTATATTTGAAGCTTAACTGCAGTGCAGTGGGAGGTGTTTTTGGCAGGGAGGGTCATAGCTGTATGTGCCCAGGAAAACCTTTGCAGGCTCATGTGTGCCCATGGTCACTGTGCTGGTGACTCATTGAATACACAGCCAATAGAGGTGCAGTGGGCATGGACACACTCCCTTTCAGTGCAGTTCAGTATACCAATGAAATGTGATGCATGCAACCAGATTCCGGGAAACAGGGGGAATTTGCTACTTATTGGAACTATTAATGTTTTCTGAATATTTTATCAGACATTGTTGTTCTCTGTAAGCTTTTACATGTCAAGCTTAAATAAAAAGCTCTAATGAAATATCAAACCCCATAATAATAGTAATGGATGGAAACCCTGAAACAAATTAAAATATAATCATTAAGGCAAGGTACATGGTGGTGGTGGTGGGGATTAAGGAAGCTGCATTTTCATCATTGTCAAAACTTTCTGGCCTTTTCATTCATATAGATCGACCATTCCCCCGCAAATACAATTTCGCTACTACCTGCCCTCTTAGCATAGGGCAATTTTTTCCCATTAACTATATTTCCTGTCTTTTTGCAAGGTACTCTACAACCTAAAGAATTGATTTTTATATTCAAGATCAATCATATTTTTTTCTCCCTTGAAATAAGATTCATTACAGCATTATAACAGGCAGCACTGGTGTATTTGAACTCAGAAAGTCACTTTAGTAGTCTGAATATTGAGCCTAAACTTCAGGCTAGTTCCGCCACGCAGCGGGGTAAAACAATCTACGTCAGGCAGCACAATGAAAGGATACAGATGAAGGCAGAAATTGGTGCAACAAGACTTTTAAAATGCATTGACTGGCAGAATTGGAGGGGGGAGAGGTTTGTCTTTTGGGTTCCGTTTCAGACAGCAAAATGTATCCAGAGAACAATGCCTGTAAGTTTATGGTTCTGGTTGTAGATATACTAAGAAATCAATTTATTAGGTGAGGGCTAGCCAACCCTTTTCTGCCTGAGGGTTGCCATAGCTTGAAGAACGAAAAAGAGGACACCTATGCTAGCTTCTACTTTTTAACTATGGATTGTGGTTCGAGGACCCGACCCCCGCAATGTGAAATGAATACACAAGGACACAGGATATAAGGTTAATGGGCAAGGAAAGGCCACAACTTTATTGATTACAGCAGTGAAAAGGTATTGGCTTAGGCATTGGATCTCTAAAACAAGTGGGTTTATTCGCCAGTAGGTGGAGCCTGTTGATGCTAATCCAACTATAGGCTCACCCCTGATGTCACTGAGGGTTGTGCCATGGCCTCCCGCCAAGCAGGCATCGGACAGAATACATGACCGTCAGATTCCTTTTACGGAATACCCTAAAATTGAAGGCATAGGCGATGGCCACACCTAGCCCTTCGACACACCACAACACATTATTCCAATGCCTAACCTACCCACCAATACCACAAAAGTTGTGGCGATTGCTACGAGGTAGGCGAAAAAACCAAAAGGCCTAATGCCAAATGGAAAAACTCCTACCACGCCCCCTGGACAACCAGGGCGACCAACCTAAGGTCCATAGCAAGGCCAATGACCTAAGCCCTAACTCAAAGGGAGTGGAGGGTGGGTGACTCGCGACGAGACGACGGCGAAGAATGAGGCCGGGGAGAGGCTGGCGCTGCAGCAAAAGGCTGTTGAACACGCCCCCTCGGAGGCACCTGGTTGGGTGCCTGCCGAGGGGCGTGGGCGCCAGCTAGGAGAGGTGGAGGCAGGGGGCTAACGCCCCCTGCTAGGGGTGGTGCTCGGGCTCCCGCCCACAACCACTCCCCTCTCTTCCAGGGAGGAGAGTCTTTGCCGTGACAACTCTCATTTTACATACCCATGGAAAAGAGGACAAATGGGAACCCTACGTGTTGGTCAATCCTCTGATAGCCACTTTTGTGGAGCGTATGGCCAAATTAAAAGTCGACATCGTCAAAGTTGTCATGGCTGCACCACTGGCTCTTTCCTGTGTGCACATACACATGCACTCATACATACCACACAAACAGTGCACACATGCAGTGACCATGAAGGCTGCATACACACTCACATTCCCATCACAGCATTGGACTTGTCGGATAGGTTTAAATCTACAAAGCCTAATGCTACAATGTGATGTGGTTTAAACTTCTCATCCTAGCCGAGCATTGCAACAGGGAAATTTCACTTGACTCTATAAGGAGCATATCCATCTAATCCTATATTCATGATTTCATACTGCTGCTGCTTCAAAGTAACGGGCAGAACAATATGTATAAATTAGAATTACAGTGAAACAGAGCAATACAAATGTACCTAAATATAAAAAAGAATGACAACCTACACATAGGCCATGACAAACATGCTTCCATATTTATTTATTTGCTTTCAATATTTTGGGCAAATGATTGGCTCTGCAATAATGTAATATTGAGTTAGCACCTGAAGTTCATATGCATATGTTGAACCTTGAAATGTGATCTTCTGGTGGCACTTGGGTTCCAGTTACATCATGAAGCGCATTTCAGCTACAGTGGAATTTGGATGCTGGCACTGGAACACTGAACAGGCCTATAGATAAACATTTCTCCAAGCGTTTATCTTCCTCTGGGATCCGAAAATTATATTAGCTCTTCACATTATGTCCAACAGATGGCTAAGCTGTAGTGAATGGAAAAGGCTCTGCCTAAAATTCAAGCCATTTGGAGCTTGAGGACGATATCATATCCCATCAGTATTCACTATTCTTCTTCACTTTTTGTTCTGAGCTGCTTGATTTACTTTTAGCCTTACTATATTGTGACATACCTGTCCAGATACCAGTCTCCCTGGATAAATAAACACATATTCTATCTTAAAATATGGTGATGAGATGGATATATACTAGTGCAGGGCAGGTAGCTTGTAATTTCGACTTGTATGAAAATTCTGGTGCATATACTGATTTTGGCAGCAATCCTATGACTTTGGGAGTAACTTGCATTTATTATTTCTGAGTAAACATGCATAGAATTGCTCTGTAAATCTATTTACAGTTTGCTTTAATTTAAGCACAGGTTTTCCATTAGGGTGTTTTATTATGCTCTGGTCCAATAGTCTAGTGAAGCAGGAAAAATCAGAAAGGTTACTGACAGAAAGGAAAGCAAAGAAAGTATTTCTGTCAAACCAGCACAGTGCGCGCGCACACACACATATATAATATTTGTATATACTTTCTTAGGTCTCCTTTCAGTCAGTAACCTTTCTGATTTTATATAGGCTGCTTAATACTATAAATAAATAAAGGCCAAAGTCCACCCAGCTCAGCGTTCAGTCTCCAGTACCAGCTAGTCAGATTCCTCTAAAAATAGTAAATTCCTGTGACTTTCAGTTATAAAAGAAATAGTCTTTATGACTGAAAAAGATTAAAAATTAATGTTCAATATAATAAAGTTATGTGAACTCAAACACTAATCCAAAAATGTCATTTAAACAAAAATTATTCGGTATTAATATAGCTAATGCTGGAGAATTCTCTACAAAAACCTAAATTTTTACCATACATCGTTTTGAATACTATTAAATATGCGCAATGCCAATATTTGCGTGTTCAGACCCAGAGATTCCCCCCCCCCTAAATAAAGACACATTTGACTCAAATTTTAGTTTTGGTTTTGGGCAGAATTTAGGCCACAACTTTATTGATTACTGAAAAGTGAGTGGTTCACTCCCCAGATGCTCCCCTGGACTCAGGCACGGGTTGAGGGTTGACCAAACCAAGCTGAGTCCCTGGGTTCCTTTTAACAGAATACCTTTCACATAGGGGTGGCAAGACTATTCTCCCATCCCTATCGCATGAACCAGTGCCTATCTGCAACCTTACACGTTGTGATGAATTGCTGAAACCAAAATGGCTACAGCCAAGTGGGAAAAATTCCTGCTGTGCCCCTGTCCCAACGACAGGTGACACACGACGGCATAGCAAGGTCATTCGCAAAATGCCCTAAAATTAGGGAGAGGCGGGCAGGTGTTCCGATGCATGAGCCAAAAGAGGAAGCTCTGGGACATGTGATTAGGTTTATATAGTCCCTTGATCTGTTTAGACTGCACCCCATCGGCCAGATTAAACCCAGCAACGAGGGGCCTACCAACTGGGTATTGTGGCTATCCTATATCCCCACCCACAACCAGGAGGTCAGTCTCCAGGTCTCACCGCAACACGTGCCCTCTTTTTTGGAGGACATGATTTAACAGAAAGCTATATATATTTATCAGAAAGCTATATATATAATATACTTAGCATAGAGATATGTATATGCAACCTATATGTTCATTTGAACTTGGCTGCCATTAGCAAAAAAAGTGACCAATTGATAAACTTTTCATTTTGTGTTTGGGATACTGACATTTTCCTGAAGTAATCTTTTACATCAACTCTCTTGCAGACCTTACAGTCTTCAACCCCTGCTTCCCCCTTTTCTTTTGCAGTGATAATGTTTGCTTCCTAATCTCTTAGCTATCAAAAGTTACAGAGACACCACTTCCTGTAGGCTACTTTACAGCTAGAATGAAGCAGTATTTCAGGCCATTCGCTTCCTAGGCAAATCTAAGCATAAAGGACTAATCTGCTGGATTCTGACAGGGACACAAACTATGAGCAGACTGCAATCACTTTCCATCTAAAAATGGGAACAGCTGTACTAAACATATGGAGCTGCCACGGAAGAAAAGCGCCTGGGTTTGTCGAGTGAGACCCTAATCAAAGTGATTGATGCTGGATATGATGCACCAATTCAGCAGAAATCCCTTTTGAATGAAGACACTCTGGAGATAAATACAAAATGCTCAAATAAATGGGACAGCCTGCAACACCTGCAATACCTCAAGGATAAATGTTAATAGTCTTCTGAGTTATGTTTGCTATGAATCATTTTCCTCCAACACTAAATATTTAAACATAGAAAGTGCAATGGTAAAGTGGCCATTGGCTCGGCGATTATACCAAGAATGTCCTGTTGGCAGAGCTGGTACATAATCGTTAAGCAAAACTTAACATGGATCCAGCTGTTCACCTGCTATTCAGTCAAGATTTTATAGTTTCCCAATAAAAAGAATGTTTATATTTGGTACTTGCCTTGAAGAAGAGTTCACAAAAATTACTTTCAGGTATGATGCAATCTGAATCCCAGGCAAATTCAGCTCTCCTGCTAAATTTGCTTTTGCTGAAAGATCAGGTGCATCTTGAACTAGCCTTGGCCTAATGTCAACACACCTGCAGAAAGGGAAGATCAAAATGGAGATTGGTGGCAAACACCAATGCACCTGGTGGTTTTGCAGGCAAGGGCAATGCTAGGGCCTACAGTAACACAAAATAATGGCTCTTTTCTACTTTGAGACAGAATCAAAGCTTTGGAGTATTACTCCTTATTTTGTGTATGCTGGACCAGCCTTGCTTCCAGGGTTTATAAGAGGGAGGTCAAAGAAGGAGATTTTGCCTTCGCTCCTTAATAAGGAGCCTCACGCCCACTCCTCATATTAATATGTTTGCTCACGAAAAAGACATTCCCATGATGAACATTGTAACTTGTGGCTGCTTATGAAAAGATAGGGGAGAAATTCAAAACAGTTTGAATCAAAAGGGGCATCTACCTAATTTGCACTTTCTGAAGCAATATGCAAATTGGATGCAAGCATGTCTATATTAGGAGAAATATTATATTATAGACTCATGTAGAATGTGGAGAACTGAATTTAAGACTAGAAAAATGAAAAACTGAGAGAACTAAAATCGACAAATTCAGCCAAGATAAATTAGATGCTGGTATTTTGAGACAATATTTATTTTTGCTTTTATATCCCATCTTTCCTTGAAGGAGGTCAAAGTGATATTCATTGTTCCTCTTCTCCATATTACCCTCATAAAAACCCATCAAGGTAGGTTACGCCAAGAGATGGTGATTGGACCAAGGTTACCCAGTGAGCTTCATGGCTGAGTGAGTATTTGAACCCTGTTCTCCCAGGTCATAGTTCAACACTTTAACCACTAAACCACACTAACTCTATATACTATTATTTTTAAAAATCTGTATACCTTTCTTATACTAGTGCTTGCTACATTTAGAAATGTGTAGGTAATGTTTATGTTTGTAAACATCATCATAATAAAATGTTAATTATTTGTATGCCATCCATCTGACTGGATTGTCCTAGCCACCTGTCTCCTTGATCCTTACCCATCCTGGCTAATAAAAGCAAGCCGGGAAGGGCTGGGCAATGGGCTCTGCGGGGTGGTGAATGCTTCCCTCTGTGAGGGAACATTCCCAGATCCGCTGAAAGAGGTGGTCATTAAACCGCTTCTTAAAAAAACATCTTTAGACCCAGCCAGTATGGCCAACTATCGCCCAGTCTCAAATCTTCCATTCTTGGGCAAGGTGATTGAGCGAGTGGTTGCTGAACAACTCCAGGCACACCTGGAGGATGCGGACCATTTGGATCCCTTCCAATCGGGATTCAAGCCTCATCATGGGACTGAAACTGCCTTGGTCGCGCTGGTTGATGATCTCCGGCAAGCTAGGGACAAAGGTGAGAGCTGTTTCCTAGTTCTGCTGGATCTCTCAGCAGCCTTTGATACAATTGACCATAACATCCTTCTGGACCGTCTAGAGGGGCTGGGAGCTGGGGGCACTGTTATACAGTGGTTTCGCTCCTTCCTCCTGGGCCGTGTTCAGAAAGTGGTGGTGGGGGATGAGTGTTCAGACCCCTGGGCCCTCACTTGTGGGGTACCTCAGGGTTCTGTCCTCTCCCCCATGCTTTTAAACATCTATATGAAGCCACTGGGAGAGATCATCAGGGGGTTTGGACTGGGTGTCCATCAATATGCAGATGATACCCAGCTCTACCTCTCTTTCAAATCAGAACCAGTGAAGGCAGTGAAGGTCCTGTGTGTGTGTGTGGAGGTGGTTGGAGGATGGATGGCGGCTAATGGATTGAGGTTGAATCCTGACAAGACAGAAGTACTGGGGGGCAGGGGGCGAGCTGGTGTGGAGGACTACCTGGCCCTGAATGGGGTAACTGTGCCCCTGAAGGACCAGGTGCGCAGCCTGGGGGTCATTTTGGACTCACAGCTGTCCATGGAGGCACAGGTCAATTCTGTATCCAGGGCAGCTGTCTACCAACTCCACCTGGTACACAGGCTGAGACCCTACTAGCCCGCGGACTGTCTTGCCAGAGTGGTGCATGCTCTAGTTATCTCCTGCTTGGACTACTGCAATGGGCTTTACGTGGGGCTACCTTTGAAGGTGACCCGGAAACTACAACTAATCCAGAATGCGGCAGCTAGACCGGTGACTGCGGGCGGCCGCCGAGACCACATAACACCGGTCTTGAAAGACCTACATTGACTCCCAGTACGTTTCCGAGCACAATTCAAAGTGCTGGTGTTGACCTTTAAAGCCCTAAATGGCCTCGGCTCAGTATACCTGAAGGAGTGTCTCCACCCCCATCGTTCTGCCCGGACGCAGAGGTCCAGCGCCAAGGGCCCTCTGGCGGTTCCCTCATTGCGAGAAGCAAAGCTACAGGGAACCAGGCAGAGGGCCTTCTCGGTAGTGGCACCCTCCCATCAGATGTCAAAGCGATAAACAACTACCTGACATTCAGAAGACATCTTAAGGCAGCCCTGTTCAGGAAAGTTTTAAATGTGTGATATTTTAGTGTATTTTTGGTTTCTGTGGAAGCCACCCAGAGTGGCTGGGGAAACCCAGCCAGATGGGCGGGGTACACATAATAAATTGTTGTTGTTGTTATAGCCACTCAGGGCAGCTCCCAACAGTTTTTTAAAAACATGATAAAACATCAAACATTAAAAACTTCCCTAAAAAGGGCTGTCTTTACATGTCTTCTAAAAGTCAAATAGTTATTTATTTCCTTGACATTTGATGGGCGGGCATTCCACAGGGCGGGCACCACTACTGAGAAGCTCCTCTGCCTAGTATATGCAGTGCATATAAAGAACAGTGGTACCTCGGGATGTGAACGGGATCCGTTCCAGAGCCCCGTTTGCATCCTGAACGCAACGTAAGCTGTGACGGTGCGTCTGCGCGTGTTGTGTTTTGCCGCTTCCGTGCATGCGCGTGATGTCATTTTGAGCATCTGCTCATGCACGAGCGGCAAAACCCGGAAGTAATGAGCTCCGTTATTTCCAGGTTGCCGCAGAGCGCAACTTGAACGCGCTCAAACCGAAGCACATTCAACCCGAGGTATGACTGTACACCTGAAAGCTGAGACAATGAATCTCTCTGGTACCTTCCCACCAAATTTCCTTATGTATATGGACAGATCTCCTTCTCATGCAAAAAAATCCAGAATGTATTAATCCTAAAAATACAGAGGAAAGAAAGCATGTATAAACCTATGGTGCTTAGTTACTGGGGTAAATTGAGGACACACTTGCAGCTTCCAACTGAACAAAAGTTCCTGTGTAACTATCCAGTGGGTATCCCTTGGTTTCTTGTCATTCAAAGTGTGGCCTAGAAATATTTAATAAATTACAATATAAAGAAAAAATTGTACAGACATATGTACTGAATAGTATGTGCCTGGTAGAATGATGACTGACATCCTTCAACATTCCATATAAAATTTAACATTTTATAACATATAACATTTAACATTTAACATTCAGCTTAATTGAGAAAATATATTGAAGACCGATAATAAAAAACAAACAAAAAACTAGTCACTGCAACACAATATGCCTTTAAATTCACTAAGTGTTCTGTTATCTTTCTTCACATTCCTGCTCTCTTGTACTTGAAGTGCAGTGTAATTCTATCTCAAAAATATTTTAATGATATTCATTACTTCATGCAAATGAAGTGAGCTGTAAAATGTAACAAGCATATAAATATGAATTCATAATGCTAATTAGAAAACCGTTAGTGATCTCCTTTTCAATAAAAACACACCACATTAATGCATTATGCAAAGTAAATACATTGCTATAGGTCCCAATAATAAAATTTTAAGCAGACCTACGTAATTTGTGGTCCAACAAGATGAACATAACTTAGGAAATATATATGGTTATGGGCCAGAGCTCACCTGCTTCTGAAGATCCAGGTCTCCTGAGTGACTCAAGTTGTGTCACAATGGACTGGTAAATGTGTTTTATGATTTGCATTCAACTTGGTAGGTCACAAGTTATACCACTCAGGTCTAGAGTAGCTGGTATATATATGTGATGTATGTGATGCTGAACTTAGTGCAGACACCCAATCAGCATAGCCCACAGCAGTCCCAAACTTCTGAGCTCAAGCAATCTGCCAGCTTCATCCTCCAAGAGTGGCTGGATTACAGGCAAGCACCACCGTGGCACACTGAATATAACTACAAATTAGTGTTCTGAGAAAGCTATTGCTACTGATCATGTTCTTCTGTCCCCTTCACCTAATGATATGTATCAAAGCTGGAAAACACACACACACACACACACACACACACACACACACACGTGTGTGTGTATAGGGTTGTACTCTCTCATAGGCAACCTACCATGGGCCAGTGGTGGGTTGACCCAGAGGCACAGTGAATGTGACTCTTATTATTGTACAGTAAGCTTAATTCCAACACACACTGACCTCATACTGTATAGCTTGATCACAGATTTATGCTAGTACTAAAAGTGTAAGGGGGAAATGGGAATCTTATTTTCAGAGTAAGTCACAGTAGGGCAGGAGTTCTTCATTTGTGTTCAGAAGGAGATAGGATCTTCCATACAATGATCCAGGAGCTGGATGAGTTTAATGCACTCTGGCAGAAGGCCCCTCAAATTAGATTTGTGGGGATAACTGAAGTGATGCCAGCCCACTTCATTTTTGTCTTCATACCTCCATTTTGTCTGCTTCCAACAGGGGCAGGCTTCCATTGAAATTAAGTGGAAAGAGCCCCAACATCTGAATGCCATGTGTGGTACAGCAGTGTTCAAGCATTTGCCTAAACGTACAAAGTGTAGAACCCAACATGGGAATGTTGGCCCAAACATTCCAAGACAAGATGGCTGCTTTTTAGATCTTTGTGCAGTTGACATCAAGGTCTGAAGTTCTTGTTGTTGTTGTTGTTTTTATAGTATGTTCAACTGAAACCCTAATAAGTCAAAGGTTCCCACTCATGTGAACAGTTTAAGAACCCTTTCAGACATTTGTGTGACTAAAAAAACCTAAAGAGCAGCTGGTGTACCTGAGGATGTTTGGGAAGCAGTTGTGTGCATGCCTCTGCCCCTATTCCCCAGTTTAACTCCTGCATGCCTAAAGTTAAAGGGACTCTTGAATGTGCTAAGCCAATCTGCTGCATCTTCACACAGAGAAACATTCTGCAATAATGAGAACCTCAACTGCTTTTCTGACCGACCTGGCACACAAAGCGCACACCACATGACTATTACCCACTTTGCAAAGCGTAGCCTTGGTATCTGCAGTCCTGTTGTTTTCCCCACCCCCCAAAAAACAAAATCCATTAGTAGGCACCCTTGTTGTTTGTGGCTTATCTAAAAGAGGTATATCTCATTTTCTAAAAGTGACTTTTGGACCACTAGGCTGCATGGCCTTACCAGCATCCACACTGCACACTCTCTCTTCAAGCTCCCAGCTAGATGCCCATATTTCATCACAAAGTCCAAAGATTTTAAAAAAATCTTTCTGATTTCAAAAGACTGGAAAAATAATGAATTTGGTGTTCAGGAATCATGCTGAAGATATTAATAATCAAAATTCAAATATATACTAAGTTAATATTTTTAAAAGGTAAAACCTAAACTTGAAGATTTGTCCTGTAGTGTTGTGGCAATAAATAAGATAATCTACAGATGACCACACTTTTATTTAGAAATCCTCACTGAAATATTCATCTCAAGTTTATCTACTGTACATTAAAAAGTAAACTACTTCTACTCCATTTAATAATGTATCATAATTAGTTAAGGGTAATTTTGAATATGCAGTACCTCAAGCAATATCTACTATAGATTCAAGTCAGTAAAATCCAACCAAATTTGAGTAGTTTTAAGTGACACTGATTTCACTGAGAAAGTTAAGAACATACTTAATTGTTTCTTACTGAAATCTATGAATTATCTCTGACTGAAAACAGTTGAAATTTGGCAGGAATGTGCCTATAATCAATCATATTCCAATGTCAGATTCATTCTTAAAGCACCCATATGCTTCACTTTGGGGATGGTCTAGGCACATAAGAAGTGGACTGAAATACACAACCTAGCAATGAAATTGAATTTGGTGCCCACATAATAACCTGCCATCACCACTTCTAATAGTTGCATGCAAGCTAATCCTTTGAATAGGTCTAAGAAAAGATTTCTATAAATTGACTATTTCAGACAACCTCTAAAGATGCTGACACACATGACTAATGTTGTCTGGTGACTTGGTAAACTGATGACTAAAGCAGATGCCCAGTACAACTGTATGGAAGATTTATTTCTCATTTACCCAAGCTGTAGATCTAAATCTAACAGAGTGAGATTTAATGCTTCTAGCTGATAGAAGCACCTGCTTATTAATATATTTCTTAGACATCAATAAGCTTATTTATCCACCTGGTTCCCAGAGAAGTAGTAGCAATTATTTTCAATGTAGAGTGCCAGTATTGTTTTCATGCAAAGTAAAATGTTGATGCTATACTAAACACTCAATAAATTATCACTTGCTGTGATACAGTATATCTCCACAGATCTGTTACTCAGATTCACAAAGTCATCTAAGCCAGAATTCATGTTCTATTGGAATCCAGGGACTCAATTTGCTCTGTCCGATCCCCTCTCAGGGGTAGGGCCATGCCAGAGTTCCTGGGAGCATCTGGGGTGAAATAAGAGGCAGAAATCCGCCTCTGTGGTCCCTCAGTATGTTTTCCCTTACTGACCTCTGGAGGTTCCAGTTGTCAGTCCTGTTCCTGCCGGTGAAGGTTCAGGTAGTCCGAACCAATGACTAAGGAACCACTCACATGCTGCAATCAATAAAGTTGTGGCCAAATTAATACCAAAAATCTTAAACAAATGTTCTGTGTCCTTTGTGATATATTTTGGAGGGGGTTTGGGGGTCTCCAGATGCAAATACTCCATCCTGTTCCTGCTAAAATAACATTAAACCTATTGCTTTTAAATCTATTGTTTTCAAATTTCCTGTTTCTGTAGCGTGTAATGTGTTTTTACTCTTTGGCATTTTAAGCCTGCTAACATTCACACTACACAATTGCACCACCCATGCTGTTTTAAGCAGCTACCACACAGTAAATGGCTGTGTGATTCCATCTCTGTGTAGCTCCTGAAGGTGCTCAAAACAGTTAACTGATATTTTATTAAATTTAAGAAATGCAGTCTGGTAGTTGCCATGTTATGTATCAGAAGCTCTCCTGCATATGTTCAAGACATACTGAAATGAGTTAGCTTCACTGAACAGGTTCAGACTATTTCATTTCCCCCTCCCTCCACATTCTTCCCCTGGCTGCTCAACATAATGTAATCTTAGATGGCATTCTACTCTCTTAAATTTGGTGTTTCTTCCAACAACTACAACTAAGAAATGTACCTGGGGAGAAATGAGACAATAGTGGGAAGGCCAATTGTGTTTAAAACCCTTCCTGGTCTTCTTGGAAGCATTTGGTTATCTACTGTGGAAAGCAGGATGCATAATTTGGTGGATATCCCCACCCGTTCTAAATCAGCAGAGCTCAGATATTTTTTTTTTCAGCTAACAAGATTTCCCCTTTTGAACAGTTCTTGACAGTGTGTGATCTTTACTCTAGTGCTACAAGGATAATTAACAATAACTTTTGCCTCAGGTGCAAGTCATACTGGGGCTTATCTCAAAACCTATCAATTGCATTAATTAGTGACACTGGCAGTTGTGTGAAAGCTAACCATGATGCAATAAAACACATAATTCTAACTTTAAAATGTTATCCTGTGGTACCTCGGGTTACATACGCTTCAGGTTACATATGCTTCAGGTTACAAACTCCACTAACCCATAAATAATGCTTCAGGTTAAGAACTTTGCTTCAGGATAAGAACAGAAATCGGGCTCTGGCGGTGCGGCGGCAGCAGGAGGCCCCATTAGCTAAAGTGGTGCTTCAGGTTAAGAACAGTTTCAGGTTAAGAACGGACCTCCGGAATGAATTAAGTACTTAACCCAAGGTACCACTGTAACTGAAAATGCAAGGCTCCTCACCCCCAGTAGAGCGCCAACTCAGATAAGTGCCACTTTGATCCATTGGACCAGAGGCAGGGGTGCTGCGTCATAACTGGGTCTGCACGAGGGACCCTGATGCACCAACTTCAGATTATGTACTCTTGGAACCTGCACCCTGAGGAACCAACCCCCTCCATGTTAGGGGTAACATCCCCACAGCAGTCTGACAAGATAGGCAATGAACCTTGGAGGTCTGATCCAAGGGGAGAGGGACTAAGGTTGAAGCCAGAGGCTTCTCCTTCTAAGGCCTTCCACTCTTCCTAGGAAAGGATGAGCATAAGGAGGGTGATATGGCCCTGGAGGCATTAAAAAGCTTCATTTTATCTCAGTATTAAAATGTGTGGTTTTGTGTTCTGGGACTTAAGATTCGAGTGATGTTTTATATTCAGATTGTTTGGCAGGTTTTGCCTTTTTTGAAGTGGTATTTAGTTTGCAAGAGAAAACTATAAACTCAAAGGTGTGGTTTTGTGTTCAAGGCCTCAGACCCCAAACTGTGCCTTCTACTCCAAGCCCCAATAGCAGCCATTTTGTTGTGGTGGCCAAAAGGGTTTTTCACATCTCCAGATTTGCCTGTGAACTCAGAAAGGTTGGTGACCTCAATGTTTATCCCTAGCCACAGCCAATAATATGCAATTTACTCTGTGTGCCAAATAACCTAATTAGAGAATGGCAGGCCTGACGCAGTTCACAGCCAGTTACAACTGACCTGAAAATATCTGCTTCACCCAGCAACATCCTGCTATATGCCCTCAGGCCATTGTGTCATACCCTTTAGCAAGATGGATGCAGCCTAAATTTAGAATATTTATTCCATTTTTCTTTTTTCAAATGACATCTGTATAGTGTCCCACAGGCCCTCAAAATTCTAACTATAGGATTATTTTAAACTTATCTATGTTCTCACGAAAACCCTGTCACTTTCTCTTCTCCATCCCTTTTCAAAGGTGTTCTTTCCTCTCTATTCCTGTCTGCAAAAATAGGTCTATTAGCATTTCCATGGATTACTATATCCCTTGATCCCTGCCTATTTAATGAGCTGTATCGGAAGCTATCTTCCTTACCTGTGCCACTCTGATCACTCCTTGTCTTGACTCAACCCAGAAGCTTCCTGTCTAATTCCTTACAGTGTTTAAAGTCTTTTTGTCATTTCAGGGCCTTTCACAGTGTTTCTTATAACTAAATCTCAGTTATAATTTCTTACTGTTCATATTATGCTTTGTGAATTTTGCCTACCACTAGAGTCAACTCCCACCCCTAGGTGTATAGAACCACATACTATTCCAGTAAGGCTTCATTTTCCCGGAATGCTAATACCCCACCTCTTTAACTACTTGGTGACAATGAAATATTAAAAAGATTACTATGTTGTCTGCCCAGCTCAGTTTCTTAGCACTACCCAACAGATTTTAACTTCATCCATATTCAGATAAATATCTACCATAAAAAGGTAAGAAATTGAGGTTGAGGGCGGAGCTGTTGACTTGAAAAGACTAACAGACTATTGCTTTTCAGTTTTTTCCTTCCTTCCCCTTTTAGCAATTACTCTGTGTGTGCTTAGGGCCTGAATTTACACATGTGTAAAAGTGAAGAATATTTTTTAAAAAAAATCCCTCTGGCATCCCTCTCAAATGCACCACAGGTTCTTTTCTCTGCTTTTTCCAGGTTTTTACTTTAATTACCACTGAAGAAGCTCAAATGATTGC
The DNA here is from genome assembly GCF_964106915.1 of Podarcis gaigeae. Classification (NCBI taxonomy): domain Eukaryota; kingdom Metazoa; phylum Chordata; class Lepidosauria; order Squamata; family Lacertidae; genus Podarcis; species Podarcis gaigeae. The sequence goes on along the minus strand of NC_139677.1, from coordinate 45,999,677 downwards.
TGCCATACTAGCAAGGTATATCAATGCCATTGGCAGGGCCAGCTCAATACATTTTGCTGCCTGAGAGGAAGGACCAAATGATGCCCTCCCACCAAGGCACACACAGAAGCCAATTGGATTTGCAGTTGTATCTTACTGCAATACTAATGAAAGGTAAGCATCATCCACTGCACTTGAAAGCAGTCAACTGGCATCGGAGGTACAGGGCCGACCACACAGTACTCATAGCTCTGTCCTTTCCCTGTCCCTCAGCACCTACCGCCTGAGCCAGCTGCCTCACTCTGCCTCATGACAGGCCAACCGTGGCTATTGGCAATCTACTTCTGGATACATACTTTCATTAGGATTTCCATGGATTTCCTACAGAGGTAGCATCATAACTCCTAAACCAATCTATGTCTCTGGTGAATATATTCCTCGTAAATTGTCCTAAGCTGTTTTTTCTTGCTTCCATTATGAAAATGTATGTAGAGAAGCAGAAAGATGCGCATCCTTGAAGTACGAAAAGGCCCAACTAAAGTTTCAGAATCTGTGCAAAAGCTTCCTGAATCTTTGTAGTTTGACAATCTATTTGCATATGACTGGATTAAAAATGGTGTACCAACTGTCCCCAGGGACATATTTGTACAGAGAACTATAGTGGTTCTGACAGTAACACCAACTACCAATGTAACTCATCCCCCCCCCCCCCGGAAACAGTGGACTGGATTCCACTTTGTTCTACTAGTGGAAGCCAGCACAATAACTCCTGCTAGGACAACAGCACCCCCCTTCTCCTCTCCCTGCACACCTCCTGTGCCCTCCAAGTCAGCTCCGGAGTGTCAGAAGGACCCCCAGAACACTGTACAGGAGAAGGAGAGGAGATGTCTTTCTGCTAGGCAAGCAGAAATGCTTGTACTGATGGAATGCTTGTTTTAGTAAAGTGTTGAATTCCTCCCACAATAATAAACATGTCAATGATTCAGCTATTTCAAAGGGATTGGCTATAACTGTGCAATTTGCATATGTATGACAGCTGGCTGTATCATGTCACAGTTCTGTGTAATGTAAGAATTTACTTACTGAGATATTCTGTTACCACTGCTGCTAAATACTGTCATGGCATTTACGTAAAGTCTTCCTTTTGATTATGGCCTTTCAATGAATTTAAATTAATTAACTGGTCAACACTTACATCATCTCTGTGACTAGCTTGCAATCTTGAAATATTTTGAATAGCTTTATACTTCTTTCGTGGCCCTAGATCTTGATTACTGATTGTTCATTTTCATAATAAATTCATGAGTGTTTTCTGCTTGAATCACCTTAAACTTTGACGATCTTAACCAAGCTCCTAAAATGTTTTTGTGTATTTTGCCTCTGATCACATGATCTAGATAAGAGAAGTGAGAGGTTCCTGAATAATATACAGTATAGGAAGAAAGCAAGTGGCTTAAAAAATAATAATTTCCAGTGGAATGATGTGGAAATTAATGAGGAATAGGGGAGAATGGAATAGAAGCTATTAAATGCATTAATGGGGGAAATGAGCACAAATCAATACTGAAATAGGAGAAGGGATGGGAAATAATAAAGGGAAAACACAATGGGACTAAAAGATGGGAATATTTATGCTAATTTGCCTTCTTTTGTATGTGCAGCTGAGGGTCTAATCCATATACAGTCATATCTCTTGTTACGTTCGGTTCAGGTTACGTCTTTTCAGGTTGCGTCCCACGGAAACCCGGAAATACTGGAAAGGGTTACTTCTGGGTTTCACTGCATGCGCAGATGTGCAAAATGGTGACATGCGCATGCGCAGAAGCGGCGAATCGCAACCCACGTGTGTGCAGACACACAGACGCGGGTTGCATTCCTCTCAGGTTGTGAACGGGGCTCCAGAACAGATCCACATTTGCAACCAGAGGTACCATTGTACCACCTGGGCACAGAAAATATTGTTGCCACCTCTGCTCCTAATACTCTCTGGAAATGACCCTGCTGGTAGAAAAAGAAGCAGTAGAGTGCTTCCAGCTTCCAACCCCCTTTAGAACTGCTCCAGGAAAATACCATGGTTCACAATATTACAGCTAGCTTTTAATTAATGACATGATGTTTTGACGTTTTTCCTGAAATTTGAGAACTTCTGCTTTTTGATGTCTTACTTGTTTATTTTATTAGAAATGTTGTTTTATTGTTCTATTTTACTAGGTTAAATTTACTTTATGTTGCTTTTGTTATTGTTATAATAGAAAAGTAGAATATAAATAATACATTAGTTAAATAAACAAATAAATACCAGGACCCCAGCCAGTGCCTAACACCACCAAGAATCAGTGATAGATTTATTCATGCAAAGCACATATATAGGAATTAACTCATTTGAAGAAAGTTGAGTATGAATTAAGATCTACACAGAAAGCACCTGTGATGCTGGAGGCCTGCCAGCTTACTGCCTTCACAAGTCTGCTTCACAAATACATTATTATTATTATTATTATTCATTTCATTTCCATACCACTTTGTATTTTTAAGATAAAAATCTCAAAGTGGTTTACAACCTACATTAAAACGTCAGACGAAACAACCCAGAGTCAAACATTACAGAAGAAAGCCAAATATACATTCAAAGCAACGTAATTAACAGAAAACTAAATATTATCTTAAAGATTTACAAATAAAACATTACTAAGGTGATCAAGTACAGAATGCACTTTTAACACAGCAAAGTTAACAAAAAAATATCTTAACATTAAAAAAAACATTTCTAAAGGAAGTCAAATATAAAATGCACATTTAAAACAGCACAATTAGCAAGAAAATAAAATATCCCCAGTTATGGAAAAACTGCATGTTGCTACAGAAGTGGAGTGGAGAAACTCTCGATGTGATGACATTGCATTACTCATTGATATTTACTAGATGTTACTAAGACAGGAAGAAGAAAGAAATGCAGATGAGCTGTTAGAAGCCATGTGTTCTCTATATCATGTAGAAGAAGCTAGTAAAATTTCTTATTTTTTAAAAAAGTGAAGTTAAAATACAAAAGCTAAAAAGCAGTGTTGTGCAAATTATCCTCTATGCATTCATGGTTCATAGCAATGCATGGTTATTATGGTACACAGATATACTGTACTAGGGAAGGAGAATAAAGATGTTTTTTAGAATCTTTTTGCTCGAAATTCAGTATAAATTGCATGACCTGGAAACAACTCGTGGACACAATTAGAGTGTTAAAACATACAAAATCTCCTGCTGTACTAAAATTTAATGTTATTGTGAGCATCCTTAAATCATTAGTGTAGAAATGCATGATAGGGCAATAAAACCACTTTCAAATTTGGGCCTTTAAAAAATTAACAGATATTTGTACTTAAAGTGCTATATTCCTAAATAAACCTCTACCCATTTTTGCATAATGTATTTGGGCTAAGAGCTCCTATTAGACTAAGAGCTCAAAGGCACTAAATGAAGCCTTTCACCACTAAAGTTTTTATTTGTGTAGGTTGCGGGGTGGGGAGTTAGATGCTGTTTCCTTCTATTTGCAGCTGCATAAAGCAGTCACTTTAGAAAATGAACACTTTGTTAAATTTATAGCTCTTGTGTTCTCATTTAGTCTAATCTGTGCTGGCTCAGCATAACTATGCTGTGAATGCTGCACCTACTTCTCAGCAAATTCTGCATTGGCTGACAAAAGGGAGAGAACACAAAGCCCCCCTTGGAACATATTTCATTCTTGGGACCATTATGTTATTATAATTGCACATTTCACAAACAACCATAAAAAAATAAAGAAAGGAAGGAAATATCATTTCAATTAAGCACAGGGTACTTGAATGCACCCTTCTTTGATCAGTCACAACTTTGAGATAATGTTTACCTCTTAATATTGGCAGGGTCGTAATGTATGTTGACAAAATGATTAAGGAGTCAGACAGTGCTGTCAATTCCTTCCTAGCATAAGACATGCTTTTAAAAAGCATGTTACTTTTCATAGAATTGTTGCTATAACATTTATGAAATTACCTTGATAAATTCATGAAGCTAATTAAACACTTTACATTGTTTGTTATTTATTAAAAATAAACCTAATTCAGACTCCCAATATTTATTGCTCCAATAATTAGGTTATGCTGTATTCCAGAGTAATAACATGGTTTATAAGTCACATATATCGATCAGTTATGCTGTCAGCTATATTATGTCAGGACCCCAGAGTCCACCATTGACCAAGGCACCAATTTGCAAGCTAATGAGCTTGACTGAGCTCTTAACTCTGAGACTTACATTGGTGATCAGTGGACCACTGAAGATACAGCTGGCAGACAGGAGCCTGTTAAACCAGCTCCCAAGCCCAAAGGCCTGCAGAACCAGAGCCAGGACTTTTATTACTTCCATTCCCTGGGCCCAAGGAACCAAGTACCTCCCAGACTGCCTTGGCAGTCAAACAGCACAGGGAACACAGTAAGTGAGAGGCTGTGCAGCAAAGAAGTGCCCTTCTAAAGGCCTTCTAGTTCTCCAAAAGGGGACAAAGCATAGAAATAGGCTAGAGCAGGCATAGACAAACTCGGCCCTCCAGATGTTTTGGGACTACAACACCCATCATCCCTGATCACTGGTCCTGTTAGCTAGGGATGATGGGAGTTGTAGTCCCCAAAACATCTGGAGGGCCACGTTTGCCTATGCCTGGGCTAGAACATGAGGCTCAAAAGTCCTCTTGTCAGAGCAAGGTGCTCATTAGGACCTCTTCTTGATGCTGAAACAACCAACCTGCCTTACCCCATGGACTACTATGCTGAATCAAAGCAAGACATGATATACCCTGCAAATCTTTCAGATTATACCACATTACAGTGGTACCTCGGGTTACATACGCTTCAGGTTACATACTCCGCTAACTCAGAAATAGTACCTCGGGTTAAGAACTTTGCTTCAGGATGAGAACAGAAATTGTGCTCCGGCGGTGCGGCGGCAGCAGGAGGCCCCATTAGCTAAAGTGGTGTTTCAGGTTAAGAACAGACCTCCGGAACGAATTAAGTACTTAGCCCAAGGTACCACTGTATAATGTTTTTTCTTATGAAAACTCATGCTGGGGGGCGGGGGGGGGAAGTGTTAGTTTAAGATGCCTTGTTGTATGCTAGATATCATAAACAGGCCAAAATTACAAAACCAAGACATCATCTGAGTTCAGTCCATGGTTTAGCATTATGTAGTTTAGTGCTACCCAAATGGGCTTCCCCCGCTTTATTCTCCTCCTCTAGTAAGACAACAAGGATGAGATCAGCAGCTTTTGCTTGCATTTTGAACTAAATGCGGTTTAGTGTTATGGTTGAAACCAGGTAAATTGTGGTTAGTATTAACTATCATTTATTGAACAAGCTAACAAAATCCATGGTTTATGGTCCAATAAATATTAGTTAAGATTTACCACAGTTTAGTGCTCAGGTGCAACTCTAACCTGTGATTAACTGATGGATAGCTCAGTGTGCTGATAACACCAAGGTTGCAGGTTCGATCCCTGTATGGACCAGCTGCATATTCCTGCATTGCAGGGGGTTGGACTAGATGATCCTCAGGGTCCCTTCCAACTCTACAGTTCTATGATTCTATGAAAACAAAAGCTTCTGATTTTTTATTTATGGCCATACCCAAGAAAAAGGGGGAAGAAATGCATAAACCTGGTTATCATTTAATGCCGAACCATACTTTAGAATTACATCCAAACCAGGCCATTATTTCAACACAAAGTTGTAGAAGTGGGACAAAGGAGAGGGATCCTGAACTCAAAACATCAATGAACTGAATACAGAGCCCTGTTTACAGAAAACCTTCAGAAATTAAATCTGTTCCAACCCATGTTGTATTACACTTGGGAAACTGTGCAAGGTGTATCAGCTCATCAACATCATTAACCCAATAAATTTGCTGTGCTTTACCAGTGCCACTGTCTTTCTACAATAACAATTAAAGCTTCTTTTCAGTGTCAAGGCCATGTGAATTTGCAATGCAGTGATTGGGGAAGCTATTGGAAATGAGGGTGGGAGATGAGAGAAGTCCAGTACAGCAGGGGACACACAAACACTTCAGTGTGTCTAAAAGGGTTGGATGAAATGTGTCCATTATATATTCAAATTGTCTATGCTATAAATATTACCATGAGCACTATTTCTGTTCATATTTAATCAAACATTAAAAGATGGAATGGCTTAAAAAAAAAGCTATGTGATTCTTTATTAAAAAGAAGAACTAGCCATTATATTCTTTCCTATTATCTGGCAGACTTCGAAAGGTAAGAATAATACATTTGTATTTCAAGTTATTTTTTTCCCTTATAAGAAAGCAGCTTTTATTTCTTTTCCCAACAATGAAAGACTAAAATGAGTGCTGTGGCTTTCTAAACACGAAAGAAATTCTCTCAGAGGTAACAGTAGCCATCGAATAATCTTGGCTGTACTTTCAAAGGGTGAATGAATATCTATTTGAAGATAAAGTTTCTTTTCTTTTGTGTAAACTTGATAGGTTTTTGCCCCATTCAGTGATAAGCTCTATCTCCAAATCTGTTTCTTTTTTTGGGGGGGGGGTGCTTGCATTACAGACATCCCATCCTGAAAGTATAGCATTATTAGTTTTGTTTAAATTCATAGGATTTTATCCCCTACACTTTTCATTCTTAGTAATAATTGAAATGTTAGGCTTCTACCCTTTGGCTGTAGTATAAAAATAATGATTATTATCCATTTCAACCACCATTTCTACTGTGACCAACTATCTGTCCCCATTTCTTTCTTTTTTTAAAAGAAATATTATTAGCTGTGTTATTGTTCTCTTCCAAACCAGTGATGGACAATACATTTCAGTGTGTGCCCTGTTTCATATAGCTGGTTGTGTTTTCTTTTCTTCACATGCACCATGTTACAGTAGGTATGGTATGCCAATTCTAGAAGGTGGTGGTGAGGGACTTCTGTGGAAACCATGCCTTAGTCCAGGTGTCAGCAACCTTTTTCAGCCACGGGCCAGTCCACCGTCCCTCAGACCATGTGGTAGGCTGGACTTTTAAAAAATAAAAATAAAAATGAACGAATTCCTATGCCCCACAAATAACCCAGAGATGCATTTTAAATAAAAGCACACATTCTACTCATGTAAAAACACCAGGCAGGCCCCACAAATAACCCAGATGCATTTTAAATAAAAGGACACATTCTACCGATGTAAAAACACGCTGATTCCCGGACAGTCTGTGGGCTGGATTGTGAAGGTGATGAGGCCGCATCCAGCCCCTGGGCCTTAGGTTGCCTACCCCTGCCTTAGTCTCATAAATGGCATGGACTTGGAGATAGACTAGTGTGGATTGGAGGTGGCAATCTGTTTTTCTCTCTCATATATATATATACACCGTATTTTTTGGCCCATAGGGTGCACCTATTTTTTGGGGGGGGGGAATAAAGGAAAAAAAATATTCCCCCCCCCCAGGCGTGGGGCTGGGGCGGGGGAAGCCCAAGCTTCCCCCGACCCCAGCCCCCAGAACAGGCAGCTCTCCACAAGCCGTAGGAGAGCTGTGCGACTTCGCGCAGCCCTTCCATGGCTTGCAGAGAGCTGCGCAAAGCCCAAGCCTGGGGGCGCTGAGCTCAGCGCATCCCCAGGCCTCGGGGTGCAGGCAGCTCTCCACAAGCCATGGGAGAGCTGCACGAAGTCGCGCAGCTCTCCCACGGCTTGCGGATAGCTTCCTGAAGCCTGCATTTGCCCCATAGGACGCACATACATTTCCCCTTCATTTTTGGAGGGGGAAAAGTGCGTCCTATAGGGCGAAAAATACGGTATATAATTGTCTTTCAGCACCATTCACCATGATATCCTCCCACGTGCCTGAATTGAGAATTGGGTCACAGTCCAAAAGATGGCTTCTGGGGAATTTCTGCTCAACCCCATGACGCCTATGCTATCTGAATGGATAGGGTTCCATTTTACCCAGTGGTCACTGGTAACATTTGGACCTGATGAAGCTGCAGATTTTGACCTTGCTGCTTTCATTGCAATAGGACTTGTACTTCTTTAGGAAAATGTTCCATTACGCCTGCGTGGAGTGCTATGGTCTCCTCTATTCTAAATCATCGCCACCATCATAATCTCCACATCTATCAACATATAAATAGTATGATTTTTAGGCAAGTTTTATTCTATACCACTTATTCTGAAAGGAAGCCATACCACACAAGATAAGTCAGACCTGCTGGGAGCCTGAGGGCCCCATTCCTGCCTCTCTCAACCTGGCCAAGGGTAGGGCCTGACAGGCTTCATGAAAACTGCTGCTGCCCAGCAAGGATGGGGGTACTTTGGGGAAAGTTTTGTTGGGAGTCTTTGCTGTTATTGATATTAATCTTTGTATCTTTATTTTTATGTGGAAATCGTTCAGTTTGGTTATGTCATTTTTGATGTGTTTTATTTATTTTTATTTATTTTTGCTATGTTTGTAACTATGTAAATATTTTCATATTGTAAGTCGCCCTGAGCATTGTTTTGACTGTGGAAAGGAAGCATACAAATAAAATGATGATAAGTTTTTGAATTCATGTATTGTTTACACCTCCAAATCCATTGCCAAAAAGTTAAACATACAAAAACTTTTTAAATGTGAAGAAAACTTGCTACTAGTTGTATGCAGTTTTCTTCTTCCAGAAAATTTATTTAACTATTCATTCTCCAAAACACTTTCCCCCTCTAAATTAGAATAACAAGTTATTCCAGCCAATAGAGGAAAACTGATTGTTTCATTTGAGCCAGGGCACATTACAGAACAGCAGAACATATTAGCAATGCATGCCTTAGTACCGAAAAATTAAGGTAAGTACAACAAAAAACCTGCATCCCACCCAAAAGAATTTCAGCAACATTTTGATCATTTCCAAATGCAGTTTCTTTTCTCATTAATTGATAGAGGATGATAAAAACATTTGCACAGCCCTAGCAAGAGGATTTAAAAAGAGGAATATTATCACAATTAAATTTATCCATATATAGTTTGATACAATTATATAACTGAAAAGAAAATTGTCTGGTTGCCATATTTCAAAAAGTAAAAACCAGGACACTCTGAAAGTTGTTTTTTATGAGCTTTTTAAAGGAAAATGCCAAGAAAATGCAATTTTTTTATTAACTTGCTAAAGATCCAGGACAAAGCACCGCCTTTTGGAAATCCCCCCGGACATCAATTCACCCTTGAAATCCCAGTAACGTCTGGCAGCCCTAGATGTGACCCTAGTGCTATGAACTTTAGAGGAAGGTGATATAAAGTGTGGTGCCAACATGGTAATTTTTCTGTGGTGGTTTCATTGCATGAATTTGCTAAGAAATCTGAATTTAACAAGTAGTAGCCATGAAAAAGCCATTTTTGGGGATGTAGTATTGCTTGTGAACATAATACAGATTTTGGACAAAGGGCATTAGAATGAACATTGGATGTCTTGTAGTTCTTCAGTCCTAGTTGTTAGCTATTTACCCCCCAAAAATTCACATTCTGGTGAACAAGGCTTCCTTAGTTAGATGCACTTTCAAAATCTCACACTGCTTAGCTCCATTTATCATCAGCTTTAGAAAAGTCAAAGCAACCAAAATGCTGCCAGTATTTCTTTTTATAGTAGGGGGACACAGATTTGTGTTTGTGTTGCTTGGTGTTAACCTGAGAGCAAAATCAAAATAAGGAGCTTTGTTATTACCTCACAAAAAGAGCAGCCTTTTATAGTCCTTAATTTGTTTTCTCAGAGATTTTTCTATTGATTTTAATTAAACTTTCCCTTAGCTTGCAAGGCTACAGATCTTAAAAAGGAAAAGGGAGGACAATAATGACCCCCCTTCCTTTTGGAGAGCTCTGCTTAGAATTCACTGGAGGGGTGTTTAAATACCTTCCTAGCTATTAAGTATATGGCCTATATGAGCTTCTTCTATAAAGTTCCCAGTATAATAAAAATGGTAATTCAATAGGAATTAGATGACATTAGTCTGAAATGATAAAACTTTTTCAATATTTGTGGGAAACATGATGCTGGACCAAGTAACTTAACTGCATGGTAGCAGCTTTAAGAGCCAATTCAAGCATTAAAGCGGATTCATAGTACATTATACATAAGACTTTATGTACCATTTCTAGAATGCACATGAAAGAACCTGTTTGAAAGCACCACGTACATCTATATCTCCCTACACATGTCAAGGCAGCACACAGAAAACAACTAACATGTCTAGCAAAAGAGAAAAACTTTAGATGTGAGTTTGATGTTCTTTCAGACAAGTAATCCTCCCCCCCCAACTACATATCCTAGAGGTCGTACAACCACATGGAGACAACAACTATGAAAAAGAAGTGATGTAAGAAATTGTCCTTCCTAAAAAGATACTTGCACATCTTATCCCACAAGACTAGAATAAGATAAAAGAAAGACTACATTTCACCACTGACATAGCAACTGGTTTTTTTATTATTTGCTATTGATGGAGTTATACTCCCTCTGAAGGAGCAGGTATGTAGCTTGGGGTCCTTCTGCATCCTTTGCTATCGCTTGAGGCTGAAGTGGCCTCAGTGGTGCAGAGTGCCTTCCATCAGCTGATGACCCAGCTGCAGCCCTGTCTAGATGGGGATATCTCAGTCTCTGTTGTCTGTGCTCTGGTAACCTCTAGGTTAGACTACTGCAATGCGATATATGTAGGACTGCCTCTGAAGATGATGCAGAAGCTTCAGCTGCTGCAGAATTCAGCAGCCAATTTGCTCACTGGAGCAAGACAGTTTGAGCATATTTCACTGATACTGCACGAGCTGACAGTTAGTTTCAGGGCCCAGTTCAAAGTGCTGGTTTTGGCTTATAAAACCTTATACAGCTCAGGATTGCAATACCTCAAGGACTGCCTATCTTCATATGAAGCTACCCAGACCCTGCAATCATCATCTGATGCTTTTCTTCATGTGCCTCCTCCACGAGAGGTCCAGAGGGTAGCAACACGAGAATGGGCCTTTTCTGCAGTGGCTCCCTGTTTGTGAAATGCTCTCATCGGGGAGGTTTGCCTGGCGCCTTCACAAAAACATTTCTCCTCTCCCAGGCCTTTGACTAATTAAACAATCTATGGCCTTTTAAACTATGGGTTTTTGTTGTTGTTTTGTTACGCATTATTGTGTTTTTAAATTGTAAACTGCCCTGTGATCCTCAGAAAAGGGTGGTAAAGAAATTTAATAAATAATAAATATAAAAATAATGAGCATGCTAAAGGAAGAAGAGGATAGATTTCTGTGCACCTTACTAATATAGCATATATCTAGTAAACTGAAGTTCTTCCTTAAACTTAAAGTCCATTGTTAAAGAAATGCCTGGAATAACATATGTTTTGCTTCTCCCATAGTAAATCTTAACAGTGCAGAACACTCCATGTTTCACAGCAGCATAAAAGATACATCATAGCCATTAACCTTCCCCCTTCGTTGCAGATAAAGTAAAATAGGACCATTCTTTACAGTAATAGTAATGCACCTGTTCAGATAAATATTTCTCTTGTTGCAATAAATCTGGGCATTTTACAACTGCACAGCTTACAAACTATAAAGACAGTAATTAAAATAGGGAAAGATCAGAATACCAAACAACCTGAACAAAATTTCTCTCTCTCTCTCTCTCGTGCATGTGGGGGATCACTTTGAAATGTTGAAGTGGATCACATTTAATCCATTTCTACATTTTACTCAGTGTTTTACCTGCCTATTTATTTATTTCATTTATGAAATGCTTCTTAGGAAAAATCTCAAAGTGATTTCAAAATGCCATAAACACACATGTACAACAACTGGATATATAAACAGAATTTAAAGATATTACATGTATGAAAAAAGCTAAAGCAATTGCCCGACTGGCATGTTCTCTCCCTCTTGGTCAATCGTTCCGGAGCTTCAAAAGCTTTCGCCAGCCCGAACATCACAGCGACTGATACCAAGAGGCGTCAGCGCTTAGGAACAGCAGAGTGCTGGCTGTTTGCATAACAAACTCAGTAGCACAGCATTTTGGCTAAAGTACTTTATTTACATATAGTACACTCAGAGCATCCTGCCTCAGCTCCTTCCTCTTTCTCATCAGGCAGCAAAGAGAAAGAGCAAAGGACAATAGTCACACGCAACAGAACACAGTAATACAAAACATCCTGTCTCTGTCATTTCCCACAATGTGGAATGAAAACATACACCATCATGTGATAGAAAACAATCCCATGACTGCAAGCACGGAGCAAGAATCTTAACAATATAAACTATTCCAAATCCAATATAACCAACTGGGATAAACAGCATCACTTGGAAGGGTTGTTGAAAGAGAAAAATCTTCAACAGTTGCCAATAATGCAATAGCAAAATTTAGGGTTGCCATGTGTCCTCTTTTTCCAGGGCAGGGCCTCCTTTCAAGGGTTAAAATTTGGGACAAATTGCATTTATTTGCTTTGAATGGCTGTTATATTTTTTGCTCTTCAAAATATGGCAACCCTACAATAGCTCCTGTCTGTTAGGCAACAGGAAAGGGTTCCTAAGATTAGGTGTTGCCAAACTTAAGGCCCAATTCCAACATTGTGCTTGTATTGCTTTCGTACATTAACAGATATACAGATGTGTAGGGTGATTGCAGACAGGGAATCCTTATTTTATTTATTTAATATATCTAATCAGACCCAGGTAGACCTGCTTACTTTCAATAAGGTGGCTAATACAAGTGCCTTCAGACCATGTTCTGGGACCTTCAATACATACCCTTTCAAAGCAGAAGAATATATTCTGAAGTCCTGTCTTTGGTTAAGCATGATATCAACTTATATTAGGATTTGGATTAACATTACTAGAAGACCAAGCTTCCAAAAGACTTAAACAGTACTTTTCTATTTATAAACATAAGAAATGATTATATTAGTTTATGCCTGCTGTGTTTATTCTTGCGGCTTTCATATTTATTTATTTAGAACATTTGCACTCCATTCTTCATCTCAAGGGCTGTCAGAATAGCCCAAACAATACAGCAACATATGAAACATCTCACAACAAAATAACACAGCGCTACACAATCTTCTTCTTTTTTTAAGTCGGTCTCTTAACAGATTAAAAACACTTGCTAGGAAGACTAAAAGGTATGGATGATAAAAGTGTTTTCATCTGATTCTGGAAAAAACATCAGAATCAGCACCAGCTGTGCATCCCAGGGGAGGGCATTCCAAAGTTGGGCTCCACTCCCTAAGGGGTGCCATCCTAGTTTCCCAGGGTACCAAACACTTATCCTCTGAAAGATGGGAGATCAGAAGTGGAGCTACCAAACCAAGGAAATAATAATATCCAAGTCAGTTCTGGATAGAGAAGGCTGTCCTTAAGGCACACAGGTTTCAAGCTGCACATGTCTTTAGAGGTTAAACACATTTTCAGCCTTGTCTAGAAGTGATTTGGGAGCCACTGTAGCAATGTTCCATGTTTGTGAATTCCAGGTACTCAGCTATGATACTTTAACAGGTTAAGCAACAATACATATTTGCACACTTCAAGCTATAGTGAGGGAGGCCCTACATTTTCACATAGCAAATAAGTCTCACTTGAGAAGCTTGTACAATTGATTTTTAAATTGCTTATGTACATTCATGGAGTGACATTTATTTTGATAAGCTGACTCCAATGTTAATGCAGCATACACTTGGATCAATATGACACTGAATGAAGACAACCTGCATTGCTGAATATAAGCAACATCTAAAGGCAAGATAAAAAGTCTATTGAAATCCATCAATGGAAACTCTTCATGGATTTCAATGGACTTTGGATAAAGGCCTATTAAAAATGAATCCTGAATTTATTCTTATCCACAGGTCTTGTTACTATTTAGAAGAAGCCAGGTTGATTTTATTCTATTTGAAAAATTAATTGCACATTTGTCTGTACAGCTGAAGTCTCAAGAATTGCTGTGTATTTTCATAGGCACAATCTGTAGTGTCTTTGTAAACTTCCTGGTAAAAATGTATTAGATTCTATAAGTGTATGATGTGTCCAATTCAATTTTTGCTATTACAATTTAATATTACAAGTTGAAGAATTAAATGTATCATTTACTGTGCAGATTGATAACGCTAAGGGCCGTTCAAGTAACTATATCAACTTGTATAGGGCATTTTGGCTTTGAACGGGTCTTTAGCAAGTGAAAGAAAGCGCACAATTCTTCTTCCTACCAGTTTTATAAGCCAGGACCCTGTAAACTTGTACAAAAGCTTCCGTGAATAATAAAGCCTGCATCTGGCTCCAGAAACAGCACTAGTCATATTTAAGAAGGAATTTCACAACTGAGGCACCTGTTATGAGAATGCCCCCCCCCCCTTTCATTCAACCAATGTAAGTGTCAGCTGCAGTAATTCATAAACCAATTGAGCATCCAAAATATCAATCTAAAAAGAGGAGAAGTTGCATTTGGTCAGCTTCCCATGTTTTGACTCCTATCTTCAAAATTTTCAGTAACCTCTAGTTGGTTGGTTCCAAGCTGGAAGTTACAAACACAAAGTGCCTTGGCATGAGCACATATTACTACAGTTAGGAGCTGGTGTGGATGTTTTGACTAATCTCAGCAGCTCTAGTGGTAGGTGCATATAACACTGGGCAAGTTATAAGGAATTTGTGAGGCTGGTATCTTGCCAAGGCTTGGTTGCCTGTGTGGGTGCTGAAAAACAGTGATGTCTGATCAAGCATGCATTGATCAAGCATGCATAGCCCTTTGTGTACAACTTCATTCAGTAATTACTCCAAATGCTTTTAAGAGTGGAGTGGGATCCAAACATAACTAGCCCAACATCTTTTCCAGCAAAAAGGATGTTGGCAATCTTGCTGAATATGAGTCTCTTCACTTCAGATCACTTTACACTACTTGTCTGGTAATGAAACAGGATCAGGTCACAAGAAAGAATATAATATCACACCCTGGCTGCAGAAGGAGTCTGGGCAGGAGTAAATTTACAAAGGCAGCAGAAGTGAGGCAAGGAGCCATGTCCCATGGTGGATTTCTGTCATTTGTCAGCAGTGGGGAGGAGGAGGAAGGTGGAAGATAAAAGGGATAATGCACCCTCTCCCCCTACTTCCTCTGAAGTCTTTGAGGCACCCAACTTGACCACCCTGCTTACAATACGAGATTAGCTGATCACAATATTTGGGGCCTATGAATTATTTTGCTCCAACAGTGTTTGATTTGTTGCTGGGGTAGGGTTTTGTTGTTTGTTTTTGCATATTCCATACTGTATGACAGTTAGTGGTGTAATTAGGTTGACAGGTTTAATTGGGGACAGAAAATTGGTGAGTACCCTGAGGAACTTTTCAAGTGACCAGTGGGCAGGTTAATCTGTGTCACTTCAGAGTCTAGTGGCTGGAAGGAGCATGAATCAGCAGTACCTGCCTCCTCAAATTAAAGGTATGGCAGTGGGGAATAAGGGTTGGGAGTAGTACTAGCTTGAATCCCTGCAGGGTGGACTCACCAGTTCCAACAGGCTTAGTAGCCTAATGGAACATTGGGGTAGTTCCCAGCATGTGGTCTTGTTTTCCTTATGCAGCTTAGAAATTTTTAAGTTACTGGGTTGTACAGTTATACCTTGGAAGTCGAACGGAATCTGTTCCGGAAGTCTCTTTGGCTTCCAAAACATTCAAAAAACAAATCACGGCTTCTGATTGGCTGCAGGAAGCTCCTGCAATCAATCAGAAGCCGCGGAAGCCCCGTTGGATGTTCGGGTTCCAAAAGAACGTTCGCAAAACTCGGGAGCCAAAATGTCCGAGTTCCAGGGCATTCGGGATCCAAGGTACGACTGTATTGTTCTTAGATATTTAAACTTAGTTAATAAAGTTTCCCTAGTTTGCCCCACACTTGTGTCTTGCCTATTTTTTTCTGCTCTCCTAAACAATTTAATATTGGGCATTACTTAACTATACCCAATGCTCAGCCCCTGCTTAAGTTGTGAAGGATCACTTACTGAAGGCATGTCTTAATTTGAGCTGCAGCAGAAATGCCTGAACCCATTTGCAAATATTAATACTCAGCCCTTGAATTTCCGGAATTGGTTGCAGGGTTTTGGGGTAGGCTTGAGCAAAACAACAACAACAACAAAACAACTCTGATAGATGGAAGTAGCCCAGAGGAGATGACTTAACAATATACATTTTACAAATGTGTCTGCATCTGAACACAGAATTTTAAAGAAAATAATTTTTAAAATGCTTATTACATATGATCTGCCCAGTAGTATTGATTGTAAGTGACAACATACCAGTTTTGTTTTCTTTCATTTTTGTTATTGTTATTCCATCCTCTTTTTGTCTCTTTTGAAAAATGTGTTTGCTGAAGTTTGGTTTCTTAGAAGTAATGTAAAGAGCTGTTGCTGTGTTTGTCAAATTACTCTGTCTTATAATATAAGGAATGGCATGGCGGTTCCAACAGCTTCAATTTCAAAGAGGAAAAATCTTTAGGTTAGATTGATTGTCACTATAGAGTTTGCTAAGAAAGCAAACAGAATACCAGGAGACAAGTGCTACATATTGCAGTACAAAGCTAATGAGAATTCCTAATGAGAATACCATGCACAATGCAGCACTGGAGTGGAGATTTCCCTTCCCTTTCTGTTCCATTACAGTGTCAGTTTTTTAGATGACAAGAACAAATCTTTCTTTAGAATTTGAAATATGTTATATTGTGGATATTTTTCATCAAGGACAGCAATTTGATGGGTGACACTCTTCCAAGATACAGAGACAAGCAGATCACAGGAAAAAAGGAGTGGGTTGTTCTATACTAGTCCACAAAGCAAAATCTTGCATTAGTTTTCCTGGAGGGAAAGCAGAATTGTTTGCTTTTTAATTGCCCCCCTCCATGTCCTGTGCAGTCCCACAAAAAACAAACTAGGCTTTCTAATTACTTGGGCATGCTTACTGCTTACCTATTGAACAGTAGACAAAGGAGGATCAAAAGAAGCTGCAGAAATAGCCCAAATACAAAAAGGCAGGGCACAAGTCGTTGTTTTCTTGACACTTTTAAGTATCCAAGGGCTTCTTTCCGCATTTCTTTGAAAACTGCTTGGGCACCTTCTCACCACAGGGAGGTCTGCTAGGTGAGTGGTAGGTCTGAGAGGAAACCTGAACTAGGTGAACTGCCTCAAGAAATAACTTTCTTCTTGATTCCTGAGTAATGGGAGCATTGTGTCCTTTATCACCCTTATTGTTGTGCTGCATTATAGTTCTTTTGAAGGTCTGCCAAACCACTGCAGATTGCTCAAATACATTGATCAAGTTCAAGGAAACTTTTTAGAACAGTTGGCTTCCTCTAAAAAAAGGGGGAGTACATCACCTATTTAATAACTAAGACAACATACATTTTATGCAAGTTTAGAAACCACCATCATATAACTACATTACCAAGTAAATATATATCATTTTCTTTTGTTCCTGAACATCTAAAACCACACTGTTTGTACAAAAGACTCATGCCTCAATGCTAGCAAGAAAACTGTTTGAATAAATACTTAATTTGCTTTGGTATTCATTGCAAACTCAGTGTGGGCCCAATACATATTTACAACTGTATAACTGCATACTTTTCTCATGATCTTCATGTTTTGTGTATAGAAAGATCTAGATGCACTGCACTGCAAAGTTAATAACACTGAATGGTAACTCATTTCAGGCTAAACAATCAGCACATAACAATCGCTTCAGGAAGGCTTGCATCAGTTTAATGCATATCACCCCCTTGAGAAGACTCATGTTAATTCCTTTTTAATAGCTTTTAAAAAAGGAACCGAACACCTACCATGACCACTGAGGGACTGTTGTTTACCTTACAGTATATTATTCACTTGGTGTTTGACTTCTAAAAACAAGTCAGAACCTAATTTCATAGAGGGAAATCAAAAATATTAACTCATCAGTCAAACAAAGCTTCAACATCTGCCTCATCAATGGTGCTACCTCTATTGTCCAGCAAGCCTGTTTGTGAATAGCTCAAATTCTGAAACTCACACAAAAAGGTAAAGGGACCCCTGACAATTAAGTCCAGCTGTGAACAATTCTGGGGTTGTGGCGCTCATCTCGCTTTACAGGCTGATGGAGCTGGCGTTTGTCCGCTTCTGCAGTGTTTCCAGGTCATGTGGCCAGCATGACTAAGCTGCTTCTGGCAAAGCCAGAGCAGCACACGGAAATGCTGTTCACCTTCCCGCCAAAATGGTACCTATTTATCTACTCACACTTTGACATGCATTTGAACTGCTAGGTTGGGAGGAGCTGGGACCGAGCAACGGGAGCTCACCCGGCCGCGGGGATTCGAACCGCCAACCTTTCGATCGGCAAGCCCAAGCAGCACAGTGGTTTAACCCACAAAGCCACCTGCATCCCAAAACACACACAAAGGACTTATAAAAAAACAATATTCAGAACAAGTGAATGAAACAGATAGATATGACCTCACCTGGTATTTTAACTCAAATCATTAACCCAAAAATATAAAATGAAAGAACTTGAATGGTGTCATAGGGCTTGGGGAAATACTTACTCATCTTTACCAACCCTGAAGTCTCACAAACCCCTCCCAATCAACCAGTTACCTCTAGAATCATATTCCCCTTTCCCTATGTTACAAACAGCAAAGGTAGCAGGATCAGTAGCAGAAGAAGCATGCAAGAAGACTGAAAGGAAGTTCTTCTACCCTCCTTCCCTCTCTACTGGCAAACAGTGTAAAAATGAAAAGCCACGGTGATTACAGGAACTGAAATTACAGCAGTGGGGAACTATACCTCCCATGTTCCCATGGACTGAGATGTCTTATATTGCTACTGTCATGTTTTTGTGTTATGGTTATGATTGCCTTTTTATAATTCAAGTTTTGATTTTAAGCTGCCTTTAGAATACTTGTCACAGGAAAGTTATGTAAAAATACATACTTGAGAGATACATGAACATGTGTTATTTTAAGTAGCAAGGGGGAAGAGTAGTGAGTGAAAGAGCCTGCCATGATGGCATTGGAGGGTAGCTGGATGCCGTCTGGCCAGGTGTCCATTATTATATAGATTTTTAGTTCCAGACCTGATCACATGGGCCCTAGGTATGTGCTCCTCCTTAGCTGGCTATTAGAAAATAGTGGGTTTTTTGCTTTGCCATCTTAGAAACCAGAAGCTGGCCAGGTATAAACTCTGTGCATGGTAAACTATTGAGGAATGACAGGCCCAGTTTAGCATGACTAGTGCTGCCTTTCCACTGGAGGTACACCAAAAGGAGAGGTGTCTCCAACTCTAAAGGTAAGCTGTCAAGATTGGAAGGAAAGATGAAAGGTGAGTGAAAGACAGACAGACATACAGTGATGCTTCCTGCCCGTCTAGCTGCCAAGGAACCTGAAACAGCTAGTGGATTAACAGCAAGATGAACTGTGCAGCTAGGACAGTACCCAAAAGACTCAAAATACCCAAACAGATTGGATTTCCAGCAGTGGTAGGGATCCCAAATAACCAACTAGACTTCATTTCTGATTAGAATACAGTTTGGCTGGTGAGAACAATACTTAGAGTAGACTTTAATTAATATGTCACCTTTTCACAAGGGATGAATTAGTATTATCTTGACCAAGTGCCACATTTATAATATTTACACGAATATGAGGGAATGTACAGAATCTGAGTGGTCAAAATGTGGTAAGAGTGAAATGCAGTACCCACCTTTTCCACCTTCAGTAAAAGCATATTGATAATGGAGGGGGGGGGGAAGCAGCTGCCTATGGAGTCCGGTTTGTGAATCAGTTTTGTGAAGAAGGCTCAGTAAGAACTTAATATTCCATACTGAGGCTTATTTAAGGTTTAGGATCTCCTCCCAAAATGTTGTAGTGCTCATAAGAGCTTTTCAAAATCCATTATATTCACTCTATCTCATACAAGATCAAAAGCCTGAATAATTGGAGAATGTGGTTTTAAACAAGCTTCTTCATCAAGTGGGCTGATCCAAGTTCCTCTGCAGCTATTATTAGCAGAGCTAAAAAGGCAAAAAACGTAGGCCAAAGTCTTAGGAAGACATTCACGAACAAATCCTTAAAATCCCTTTACTTGGAATTTCTTTTTTTCTTAAAAGAAAAAAGAAAAAAAACTGATAGCAGGAAAATGGTTTACCAGCAACTACTAGAGCATTTCATTCAGAAAGTTATGACATGATAACAATGTGGCAAAACCCTGCTACTGCTTAACAATGCACTGTTACTTTCTGTTAAAAGGGAACAGAAGTACTACAATATGCAAAAGAGAACACAAACAATATATTTAAATATATCCATGTGATACGATCCTGCTAACGTAACCACTGTTAAATCCCATTTAGTTTAAAACATGCTGAAATCTCTTCTGCTGAAATTAATGAGACTTAAAAATTCTGAATTGTGACAATTTGGTGATATCCACAACCTAACATCCATTGACATTTCAGGTTAAGAGTTCCTTTTACCAGAAAACTGTTAATCCCAATATGCACCCAATACATATGCAGTGTGCATTGCACTGTTAATATGCAGCAGTGCTTTTTTTTCTTAAAAAAATGTTTAGGGGTACTCTCATTTTCCTACTCATATTGAAATTCTGCCCCTCAATGAGGCCAAACTTAGATTCACAAATTGTTTAGGGCAGGCATGGCCAAACTTGGCCCTCCAGCTGTTTTGGGATTACAACTCATCATGCCTAGCTAACAGGACCAGAGGTCAGGGATGATGGAAGTTGTAGTTCCCAAACAGCTGGAGGCCAAGTTTGGCCATGCCTGGTTTAGGGGTATGCATACCCCTGCATCCCCCCAGAAAAAAAGCACTGACCTGCAGAATGGTGTAGTTATGGTTTCAATGTAGTACTGTATATCTCAATGCAGGGGTGATATTAGCATGCATGACTTACTCCTGTTCCAAAGCCTCAACCTGGGCAGCTAATGCCTGGACCATGTCCTCTCCCTTATTAGATGATCTATTATTTCCTGCTTAACTGTTTTGGCACATAAACTTCGCCCCACATTTGTGTGTTGCCTTCTTACGACCTATCTCAGAGTCACAATGAAAACAGGAAGGTAGGACAAAAAAAAAGAAAAAGAAATCAACACCAAAATCAGAGCAATACTCAAAAACCACCAGAGAGGCTGCCCGGGCAACAGAGAAAGCAATAAATGACAGGTAGCAGTAGTGCCGCTGCCCAAAGAAAGGATGATTCCTGATTCTATTCCTATAGACCCATCCCCCATGCAAGCCAGGGGGAGGGGGAGTAGAGGGGTTGATGCTGCAGTAGAAATTGTGAAAAGCTCTACTCCTAGTACAACATTTTTAAAGGGTTGGAGTTTACCTAGCCAAGCAGTAAGTCCACCAGAGGTCCTCCAGAGATACTTGGGATGGAACTATCTAACCCAAGCAAGCTTGCATAGCACCTGGTCCAAGCCCTTTTGATCAGGTAGGTTGGACAATGAAGCCTTCATCCCCTGAAATGGGCCTTGTGAGCCAAGGATCAGGTCTGGAAACTGCCTACTCAGGGCCAGCCCTACTATGAAGCAGACTGAGGCAGCTGCCTTGGGTGGCAAATTCTGAGAAGTGGAAAGAGGCTAGAAAGGTGCACCATGTGGTCTGCCCTGCAGTTCTAGGTTAGCTTCCTGCCCTAGCATGTCTGGCACACCAGTGAAGTGAACAGAAGCAACCTGCCTCGGACTGCATGTTCTTCTTACCCAATTGGGGCATGGGTCTAGACCTGGGGAGAGTAGCACTGGTAGCATATTATGCCTCAGGTGTCCAAAGTGTTTAAACCACGGGATCTAAATAGGCAGATAAAAGAGAACAAGGCCTAAGAGTTGGGTAAGATTAAAAGTCTACTAGCTATGAGTTTAAGCCCACGGTTCTTAATAGGCAAAGATCATGCTGCCAGAAAAGCCATGCCTTTGATGGCCCCTTTGGAATGGCCTTCCCCGATAACCCCCAATCCCATCTCCCACTGAAGGCAGGGAATGCAATCCACAATTGTATTTGCCGCCGCCACCACCACTCTGGTGGGATCATGGGCCTCGGAGTTGCTGTTCCAAGGTGCCCCCACTCCAAAGAGCTCAAATGGCTGTCTCTCAATCTGCCCACCGTGTCTTGGAAGCTGGCTGAATATCAGGCCAACAATCATGGATCTCTGCAGTATGGCTTTCAATCTCTGCTGCCACATGAAAGGATTCCACCCGCTTCCTGTCAATCAACCTGCTGCACCTTGAGAAGTTTGCAAAGTGGGTCACTGCAGCACAGACAGTGCAAATTTCACTCTCCAGTGCTGTGATGCAATAGGAGGGAGAGAAGGATGGAGAGCTGTTCCTCATTGGTCCCTCATCACCTCATGAACAAGGTCATCCCTCCCTCTACTAGAGACCAACTTTAGTAGGGGTGGGAACTGCAACAAATGTTTCCCCCACTAGTGGTGGGAATTTTATTATCCAAGCACAAGAAGTCTAAAAAGACCATCTTATTCCATGGCAGATTATTAACTCTTGTGTGTTATCTTCACGACTGAAGAGTCTAAGCAAAAGTCTACTAATGCAACAAGGGAAATGATAGGACATTTGTTGAAGCAATAAAGTCAAATCACACAACCTCAAGGGCAGATAGAATGGAGATGAGTACGACCTCTTGTTGAAGATAAAGTGGCATAAGACAAGATGTGAAGGAATACCCATCTGCTTAATCTGCCATATTCAGATAGCTATTAACATTAGTTTAGGGGAAGAATAAGTTGATCCTCTTTCTAAAATTCATATGCCACCAACAGAGACGCAGCACCCCATTGTCATCACTATACATAATTAAAGATTGATACTATCACTGAAGGGCTTAAATCACAGTTGGGCATTAGGGACAAAAGAAGGAAAAGGTCACAATGTGCATAAATATTTACATAAATAGTTTATAATGCTAAGCTGAAATATCTTAGTCAATACATTTCCATGTTGTATGTATAAAAGAAAAGAACTCAGAACATAGATTCTAGGATCTGCTTATAAATGTAATTCATCTATCCCTCTCTCCCCCCTATCAGTTTGGTACAGAAGCAGCAGCTAGCACAGCTCATCAACATACAGACAGATCACATGTTGTAACTGGAATCAAGAGACATCATTTAATGAAGCAGAAGCAGCACATGATACAGAGTTACAGGTAATTTCTCTTCCAATATTTTATTTGTTTGTACGAATCAACAAAAGTAGCAGCAAACCACCACCTCAGGAAAATGCATACAACTCTGCATCATGTGTAACTAAATCCAGTAGCCAATGAGGTAAATAAAAGAGTGAGTCTATTCTAAGTGAAGTGAGCAGAGAAGGGGGAAGGTGGGTGTTAGAGGTGCAGAGATGATACTGAAACCGGAGCCTTCAGAGTAACCAGCAAGAGGGCAGATGTTGATGAAATGGGCATATAGATTTAATCTCACTTCCTCTTTACCCTTCAGTATTGCCACAATACTGCTTGGCTCAGATTTTTGAGGCAGGTTACTGAAGGGCTAGAGGATGTCCAGAACAACCTCATGAACAGGGGGAAAGAGGAATGTCCACCAACTCACCTTTCATGTTCTAAGAAGAAGAAGAAGAAGAGTTTAGATTTGATATCCCGCCTTTCACTCCCTTTAAGGAGTCTCAAAGCAGCTAACATTCTCCTTTCCCTTCCTCCCCCACAACAAACACTCTGTGAGGTGAGTGGGGCTGAGAGACTTCAAAGAAGTGTGACTGGCCCAAGGTCACCCAGCAGCTGCATGTGGAGGAGCGGAGACGCGAACCCGGTTCCCCAGATTACGAGACTACCGCTCTTAACCACTACACCACACTGGCGTGTCAGAGTCAAGACAGAAAACTCATAGTCTTTGAACCATGTTGCGGTTAACTAGCCACTCAGACACAGCAGCAGAGAGCAAGAATCATAGGCTATTTGTCTCCTGACTAATCTGTCCATGCACATATCTGAGCACAGGATCTGCTCCTAGTCCTAGGGCTCATCCACACTTCCACTTGTGGGTCCGAGAAGTTTTCCTTTTGTCCTGCTGCTTTCCTCAGGAAAACCCACAGTTTACTGCTGAACCATAATAAACATCAGTCCACAGAAAACCCAACTGACATTTTCTGATTCAGCAATAAACAGTGCCGCCGCACCGCCGGAGCACAATTTCTGTTCTCATCCTGAAGCAAAGTTCTTAATCCAAGGTACTATTTCTGGGTTAGCGGAGTCTGTAACCTGAAGCGTATGTAACCCGAGGTACCACTGTATATTGTTGTGAGTTTGGGGGTCAGTCTGCATTTTGTTCTGAGCCCTTCTAATTCTTGGAGTCCTGGGGTCAGTAAGGGCTTAAAGCTGATGGAAGATTCTGTTGCTAACTGAGTAATTGCAAGATAATGGCCATAATTGACACCTAAGTACCGTCATTAGTACAGTGGTACTTTGGGTTACAGATGCTTCAGGTTACAGACGCTTCATATTACAGACTCCACTAACCCAGAAATAGTACCTCGGGTTAAGAACTTTGCTTCAGGATGAGAACAGAAATCGCACCGCCGCAATGAGGCGGCAGAGAAACACCCCATTAGCTAAAGTGGTACCTCAGGTTAAGAACAGTTTCAGGTTAAGAATGGACCTCCAGAATGAATTAAGTTCTTAACCTGAGGTACCACTGTATAACAAAATAACTTACTCTGTGCCTGAGGGCAAATGGGTGGCCTTTCCGCCCTCACTGGGCTGGTAGTTAGATTGAAAGTTAACCAGGACTGGTGTGCAAGATGGTTTATTGCTGAATCAGACTGTTGTGCAAGATGGAAGCAGGTTGCAGGCAGAAACCGTTAGATAGGCCCATGCATGATTTCTGCTTGATGTCAAGGCTGCCACTATTGGTGAAGCAAGAAGTACTGGTGTGTTAATGCTATGAGTCCCTCCATCTTAGGATCAGGTTGTATCTGCAAATAAACTATATATCATAAAGACACCACAGTCCTTCACTCCAAAGAAACCAAACCCTGAGTAAGTGCCTACTTAGAGATTGGGGTGGTGTGTAGCG
The DNA here is from genome assembly GCF_964106915.1 of Podarcis gaigeae. NCBI lineage: Eukaryota > Metazoa > Chordata > Lepidosauria > Squamata > Lacertidae > Podarcis > Podarcis gaigeae. The sequence goes on along the minus strand of NC_139677.1, from coordinate 45,974,621 downwards.
ACAAGTTAAATCTGCCGTATTTCCAGTTGCTCTGTGTTGTCATTGCTTTTAGTCATGAAATATCTGTTTGTAATTGTCTGTGGGAGAAGTTGCAGTTCCTTAATTAAATATGATAATGAAAAATGCCTAAGCAGATTTTTTTTTAAAAAAACCATTTTGCAAAATATACATGCAAGCAGACATTACCTAGCATAATAATACCACCTGTGTACTTTCCATCTCAAGTTCAAAGAAAGGGTGTTTACCAGCAGGTATCGGCTGCTAGAGCTAGAAATAATATTCTCATTACCAACAGGACAGGGAGCATCTTCAACCCAGCAGTTTATTTTTTAAAAAAATGCTTTTATTTAAATACCTTATTATTTCTTCTTCTCAAAGGTGGCAAGGGTATTTCATTTTAATGTTCACTATCAAGAACTTATTTATTTTTGTCAGCTAAAATATTCAGTAGTGTCTCTAGATATCCACTGTATACATTTTCATCCACCCAATCAGTCTTTGGTCTCCAAACAGGGGCATAACACCGTATGTTAAACATAAACCACATCTATAGGAAAAATCTGCTTCAAACAATAACAGAATGTCCATCATTATGCTGGGCTCTGTGTTCTGTCTCAGACAAGTGGTCCCAGCTACGGGACAAGATTCAAGCCCAAATAGGTGTGTTAGGCACAGATTCTAGAGACCCCCCATATCACATTCTGCTGTTTCCATTTCAGGATCCTGTAAACAAAGTTAGGGTGAAAAGGCAGGTAGCACCCTGGAAAAGGTCTGGATACAGCCTATGCTGAAAAGGCAGGCCATACAGAGATTTAAACAGGGCTGCAGCTTCTTCTGAGCAGATAGCTCCAAGCCTATATAAGTCATGTAAAATGACCTTTGCTTTAATTTGGATGTTTGGCTTATTTTCAAATTGCTGCTTTGTTAAAAGTGTTTTATAGATTGCAATTGTTTCACTGATAATTTGTTAATTATTTTATATGATTTATTCTATATTTATGATGCTCTGTTATGTTTTATCATTTTATTGCTATTTATTGTTTGTAAGCCACCTGGGGATTCATTCGAATGAAAAGTGGCATAGAAATATAATCAATCAAATCAATCAAGAACCCTGATGTATAGAGCCTCTACTCTTAAAGGGGCACATCCTGTTTTAGGAGTCATCAGACTCAACTATACAACTGCAAATAAAACATTTTAAGTGTGTTTTAAGTGCAATATACAATGTGACACTAGATGGTGGTGGTGAGCCTTAAGGAAAATTCAATGTAATTTCTGAAACGCTTTTTAAAAAAGCGTTTTCAGGACTTTTAAAAGATGTGTGTAGATTCCACCATTGACTTCACTAGCACTGGGAAGATTCTATTATACAATCTCTTCAGGTTGGAAAGGCATCACAGCCTCCTCCAGTGCTGGAACATCCAATAAGGCATGGATGCTGAAGGCTTGTTCTGAGGGCAAATACGCTTCCCAGTCAAAAACATCCTCTGTGTCTATGGTCTCTTCTATGATGTGGAGTTGGAGACATGGGTCAAGACACCCAGTGAGGCTGATACATGGCAGGTATCCCTAGTGGGTGGCCTTTGCTCTCAGAGAACCATTGTACTACACTTTAGGCCACTGGTATGAACACTAAAACACCAGTGTTTGAGAATTCAACTACAGGGAGATATATGCCTTTAATAAGATAGAAAGCATTTCACAATCAAGGCCACCTTGTAAAAATTATTAATAAATTTGTACTAAGGATCTTCCTGAAGTTTTGTTTTCCTTTGCTGTGAAGTCCTTTCATTCTTACATTTTAAGAGAGAATAGCAAATCCAGTTAAATGAGCTTTGAGATTAAAGGACAAAATCCTACTCTTCATTGTTTTTCCCTTTGCTAAATATATGCTTTCTTTGTTCTTATTGCTAGACTTCCCCATAATTTACTGTTTCTCATTTTACTTTTATGAAAACTGTTCCTTGAGAGCCACATAAAATGAATGTTCTTACTGCTTTCATTTTTTTTCCTGAAGAAAAGGGTTTAATAAGAGGTTTATCTGAATGTAATTTTCTTTGCATTTGGTGAAGATATTTATCTTTTTCTTCACTTTAATGGAGAAACACATCGTCAGAATCAAAGGAATGATTTGCATCCTATTGTTGGGGGGAGCACTGTTTCTGGGAACTGCACATCTAAATTTAAAACTCTACTTCTAATCCTTTAGGAAAAATTCTTTTCCAACATTCAGTAGTGCCAAACTAACTTTAAATGCTATTTAATACCTGCTATAGTACATAACGAATTGAATCTGGAAAAACTTTTAATTAACATTTGGATTGGTAGTGTTAGAATCAGAGTGGCTTGTCTTTCCCATCTTAAACCCCACATCTACTTGCACATATATTGTAGAAATGTGCACATGAAAAGCACATGTATTATATTGGTCTTCCTGGAGGAATTAATCCAGGAGCAGAATTTTCCTGCTCAGTGTGCAGTCGGTGACAAACTACATTTAAATTAATGTGAAACCATGATTTCTTGCCATGTGACTGAGCCACAGAAAGCCTCAGGCTTGCAAACTTTCGCTCCCTTCTCTTCTTCTGTTGCATGCCAGATTTGGAAATCAGAAATGCCAATTTCTAGCTTTAAACTAGTAACAGCTTCCTATGATATTTGAACTCAAAGAACTGCTTGTTTCAGCCATGGTTAAGTGATATCACACTATGGCTTCAGATTTGGTTTGTTCCGAAACCTTAAACCAGGAGTGGGGAACTAGTGGCTAGCAGGTCAGACGTTACCTCCTCCACCCAAACATGCCAACTTCAATAGGTGGGACAATTTCACCTGATTGACATGGAGAGCACAGCTTTAAAGGGACCCACTATAACTACTGAACAACTGATAGGTGATTCCAGTGAGCCCCTTTGAAGTCCATATGCAGGCAATTTGGATTTTCTTGGCAAAGGGAAAATGTCGGTTTGCAGGTGAGGTTGCAAGTGAGACATAAAGAACACACACAATTTGGGCATCACAGCAAACTGGTTTGCTTCAAACTGGAGATAGATAGTTCCAATCTTCTCCTCTGGAGGGAGTGCACATGCTTCAGAGGTTTGTGTAAGTTAGTGTGCATAGGAGAAAACTATGGTATACCCTTATGTCTGAACTGGGCCAATGTATAAACTCAAGAGTTAAATACTTTCCCATAGAGTCCTTTAAAAACACACACAAAAACCATTCTGCTTATGCTACAGCATAGTTATTTCTAAACATGACAGCATAGTAACCCAGAATAAATTTCAGCTCCTCATTGTTTAACTGAAGCTTTATTGTTTTGCAATCACTGCGTAATTTTCATCTTAATATAACACATTTTGCTCTCTGGCACAATTAAAGCAAGTGAGGTTTTCCCTTTGGGGAATTCACTAAAGCAATTTCATTATTGCATTCAATCCAGCTGCCATGCATATGACACACAAAAAATGAACTCACTGTCATTTGAAACCCACACAAGTTTCTAAGTTCATCAGAAAGTCATTTTTAAGGATTTGGAAACCTACTAACCATAGCAAGTTTTATGCCCGGCAAATACATAAATTCTATAATAGGTATCAGGGATGGCTGTGAGAAAAACTGCACAGTATGTCATCAAAGAAAGATGCAAAGCAATTGTTTTTGGCCATTGTTTACACATGGATTTGTATTACATTATGTAGCTGGCAATACATTTATTCACACACAAAAAGAAATCATAGGAAACAATTTGCTGGTGCTTAGATTAAGAATGCAAGGAAAGTTTGCTGGAACAGGCCCATGGCCCACCTAGTCCAGCATCTTGTTCTCACAGTGGTCAATCAGATGCTGTAGGAAACCCATGAACAGGATTTGTGCAAAATAAATGCCCCTTTCTGTGGCTTCCAGTAACTGGTGTTCAGAAGCATTACTGCCTCCAGCTGTGCAGCAGACCAAAGTCATCATGGCTAGTAATCTTTGATAGCCCTCTCTTCCATGAATCACCATCCATATATTTCTGTTTTAATTATATGGGTGGGTGGGTGTGTTCCTATTGCTGTATTTTGGTTACATCTTTTTGTTATATAACATTATAACCTTAACAAGAACTACAAATCTGCGGGTGATCCCCAAGTATACAACCAACCAACCAACCAACCAACCAACCGTCATAGCCAATTCTGGATTTTTGCTGAGTGTATCTATATGATACATGTGTTTTAAAACGTATTTGTCACATTCATATTTGATGCTTTTATGTGTATGATTTGAGTTGTAGCTATTGTAACAAAGCTTTATCCTGGCTTTACCCAAAATGCCTGAATAGATCCCAAAAGAACCCAACACTGGATTATATTTAGCTACCATTTACACAGAGTGAATCCACTGAAATTAATGGATATGACTAACATAGATCCATTAATTTCAATGGGTCTACTCTGAGCCAAAAGTTACCCATTGGCCACATACTGAATTAAGGTTACTGGGGAGAACTCTCTTTTGGACTTTTTAGCACATTCACCAGGTCAAGATGGCTTTGGCTAGTACAAAGAACAGTAACATGGGCTTTCTGCTAGAGAGTATGTTCTTTATACCTTTTGTTTTACTATCAATTACTGTTATAATGGACAATGAAACACAGCTTACAAAGTGACATCTTAATGAGTTTTTAGACTTTTGGATTAGATTTTTTATTATGCAAGTAATATAGTTAAGTTGCGTTTGATATAAATTTATAGATCATTAGCTAACTAATTCTATCTAATGTGAAACATCGTAATTTAGCTCTCATTAATGGCAGTTAATTTTGTGTTATTTAAAAGGTGATCACTCCATTCTACTTAATTTTAGCACAGGGATGAAGAGCACTATAGCTTCAATTATGGTAATGTAAACAATTTAAATAATCACAAGAAATGTTGAGTTAATGACATACTTTCCCCACTGAATGACAGGAGTACAACAGCAGAGTACAACAGATTATTACCTAGCACATTAAAACTGCCTAGCAAGGGAATAAATCAGAACCATATTAGCTTTTCTAAAAAAAATTATCATATGGATTATGTAATATTTATTTTGAAAAATAATCCTACAAAATGATAATGTTGACGTGTTTATCTCTGTGAAGCATTTACTGAACACATACATTTCCTTACTGAGAGATCACTGGAGACACATAAAGTGAATTACACTGGTAATAAATGGATATGGTTATAATGTACGGCCTTTACTCATCTCCATAGACTAGTAAATACAAACAAGAAAAGACATATAGCAACACTATTACACTTTTTCTTTTTTGGTAAGCATGAAATATTAACAAAATAGTCCATCTGAAGACAAAAACTGGTAGAGTAAAAATGTAATAAAGATGAATAACTTGCAAAATGCCCATCCCTAAATATGTTGCCATGTATTATTTTAGTTGCTCTATTAAGTGGAGGGAAATTTATTTATTTATTTATTTTCTTACCTATTTATTATTTTAAAGAAGGGCTAAGGGTACCTTTGGCTCTCTAGATGTTGCTGAAATACATCTATGATCATCAGGCTATGTTGGCTCTGGCTCATAGGCTTTGGGCTCTAAAATATCCAGAGGGTTTTAGGTCTCCTATCCCTTTCCTACAGTGATTCGCAGCATATTAATTCTCTTACATGTTTAACAGTGCAAACTTAATCACTTTTATAGTTAAAAGTATATCCCAGCATGTCTTAATTCCAAGCTTGGTGGTTAAAAATGGAGTAAAAACATGCCTCACTTCATGTGCATATACAGGTCTCCGGCAAACAGAGGTTTGAAGAACTGATTGTACACCACAGATGAATGAAATTTTATACAAATGAAACCTTATACAAATTTCATTTGTGCAAGAATTTCAACCCAGCAAAATGAGAATACTTTTAGAAATATTTTCTGCACATAGGATTCCTGCATCAGTTATTCACACATAAGGTTGCTGCTGTCAAGAGGAAACTGAGTCATATGCATCAAGATCGTTGCACATATAAATGCATTTCTTCCAACAAAATGATTCCTCTACTGTTTATGCATTTCAACTGTATGGTGAAATCCAACATTACATGAGCGGAGTTATGCTCAAACAGTAGGGCTTCACTTTCCTCTGCTCTATCATTAGTCCCTATGCACACACACTCCCAATAAAAATATTCTGTAGAGAGTAGTGATGGACACATCTGTCACTTTCAGTTTTTCTCGGTTTCTCATCTCTCCAACTTTAGGTTTACTTTTCCACATTTCCACATCAGTTTGTACATTTAGAAAAAAATATCCTCATGGAAATTCATCACTCTGTCAATAAAAAGTCTACTAATTCTAGTAATAAAATCAGTAAGCAATTTAAATTCACAGAGGAGGATTTAAAAGATTTTTTTTCCAGTTAACAGCTTGTTTAACAATCCATAATGAATAAGATGTCAGCATATTATGAACTATAATATCAGATTTAGTACATGTCTCACATTACTAAGTATTTACCTTTAAACAATCCTAAGGAATATGTGAACTTTAATTATACAGCACTTAAAATCTAGATTCATCACTTTTTTCCTACAGCAGGTCTCAAGTGTGTAATTAATTATTGTTTAGTAATCACGGTTGAATGCCCACTAATTAGATTAAAACAAACTCCTCATACAATGATATATCATTGGATTCTACTGAGTTTCCTCACCCCCACTATTCCTCACATATATGTCTCTTAGATTTCCTGACTACAACTGTGTGTTTACAGTTTATCAGAAGAAGAAGAAAAACTGTCCTTTCTTCTTCTTCTTCATTGGTGCAGGGAAGCTAAAACATTTTTTTTGGGGGGGGGGTGTTGTTTTCTTTTAAAAAAACAGGAAACTGGGCCAGAGTGAAGCCTGCAACTGCACAGTCTGCTCCTCAGCCAGCTATAGATTGGCTGATTCAAAAATGGGGATTTGGCAGGAACCCAGAGGCCTCCACAGCAACCCTAGGGGCTGAGCAATGGCCATTGGAGCAACATGGCTTTGGGAGGATGGCGGGGCTGTGCGCCAGAACGCAAACATCGCCCACCCCTGGAGACTTGGTGAATGGCCATTATGTGATCATGTACCAGCAATAAGCCTTTTCATTGTACGTAAGACAGAAAGGTATCTAAATCAGTCTTTATGCAAACGAACAAATAGATACAAACCTGACACCAGAAATGTCATTATCCATAAACCAGTGGCACCACATTTCAACCTCCCAGTATATTCTGTAACTAACTTTAAAGTCATCATTCTGGAACTTCAAATGAACAATATGAAGTGAAACAGCTGAATTAGAATTCTAAAATAAATTCAATGTCATCACATGTGGGTTAAATCAAGAGAATGGATTTTTTTATCACACTATATGTGTTAATTAGTTTACCAGTCTCTAAATATCTGTGCTATCTATAACTGTTTCCTATAAATGGTTCTTTCCCCCATTACAGGTGGTAATATATCAGCAATTGCCATCAATCTGCTACTGTTTTAAAAGGTTAAAGGTGTGCTTAATTAGCATATGCTTAAGCTCTAATTATCACAGACTTTAAAATTTGCATCTCATTATCTTTCAACAAATTTCTCCTTATGCCAACTAGGATTTCATTCCACTCATCTGACAGAGTGGGCTTGAGCCCATGAAAGCTTCTGCCGTAAGAAACGTGTTAGTCTTTAAGGTGCCACAATACTATTTGATTGTTTAAAAACATTGAGATGACATTAGATGACACCAAATCAGTAACATGACTGCTGATATAGAAGTTTAAAAATTCACTTATTAAAGCCCAGATCATTAAGCTCAGTACCGGCTGCCAAGGTGGCATGTGTGGGACATCATTGTTCTCCCAGCTTCCCGGCATAGCAAGTTGCTAGAGTTTATAAATAGGGATAGGGTGTGTGTGAAGCACGGGGAGCTTGACACTGTGTAGCACCTCACAGAAGTAGCAGTGGATTGGGTCCACTGCCATGTGCCACACAGCACCAAGCTTCCTGTGCCCTCCCTTCCCTGTAAGCACCAGCCACCGGGTGTGGTGGGAACCTAGCAGAGCAACTGTTTTCCACCTGCATTGCCCCACTGGCCACTACTGATTAAGCTGATATATGGTAAAGCGTGTTCTCCATCACGGTGAGCACGTGTTGCGGTTGGGGATTCCAAGACACCTTGCTGTTTCTGGGCAGATGGTTTGGCCAACTCATAAGCAGGGGCGGGCTGTTACTGGGGAAAATTACATGTTGCCATTTAGTGATTGACAGCCCTATTTGTTAAATACAAGGCACGTCCTCTTTCACTGCGTGCTTCATTATTTTGAGTTGGTAAAAGAAGAGGTTCTAGCCAAGCTGCAACATTTTCATTTTAACAGAATATAGTGGCTCTGCTGTTTACTAAACTGCATCCGTCTAGGCCAGGGGTCTGCAACCTTTAAGACAAAAAGAGCCACTTGGACCCATTTCCGAAGAAGAAAAAAAACTGGGAGCCGCAAAACCATTGCGACATTTAAAACAAATATATCTCCAGAGCCGCGATCTGACAGCGGGTGGGAAGGTGACGTCGGGACAGTGCGTGACTAACGCACGCACCGCCCCCATGCGACATCACAGCCAGTACAGCGCCCGTCACAGTGGGGAGTGTCAGGGTGCACAATGCGCCTCCTCCCCTCGCTAGTATCCGCCCCGGAGCCGCGGCAAAGGTGTAAAAGAGCCACATGCGGCTCCGGAGCCGCGGGTTGCAGACCCCTGGTCTAGGCAGGTCACAGCTCTCTGTATCTACAAACTGCAATGGGGTGTGACTAGATCAAGTTGTTAAAGGAGAGGAAGTGAACAAACCCAATTCCCATGTTAGCTAGGCAGGGACAAATTACTTGAGTTACAGACCAGAACATGTATTCACCCATAAGTCTGTTCTATCCCATTTCCACATTAATGTATTTTTACAAATGCATTGAAAATTTCCATTTAGAATTTAAATATTGATTTTTAAATGACTTTTCTCTCAAAATATTTATTTATTTTAATTTATAAAATTTATATACACTTGATTGTGGGGGGGCACTCAAAGCAGTTTACAAATCATGCAATGCTAAACATACTTTCTCTTAAAGTAAGGTAAAGGTACCCCTGCCCGTACGGGCCAGTCGTGTCCGACTCTAGGGTTGTGTGCCCATCTCACTTAAGAGGCCAGGGGCCAGCGCTGTACGGAGACACTTCTGGGTCACGTGGCCAGCGTGATGAAGCTGCTCTGGCGAGCCAGCACCAGCGCAGCACACGGAAACGCCGTTTACCTTCCCGCTATAAAGCGGTACCTATTTATCTACTTGCATTTAAGGGTGCTTTCGAACTGCTAGGTGGGCAGGAGCTGGGACCGAAAGACTGGAGCTCATGCCACCGCGGGGATTCGAACCGCCGACCATAAGATTGGCAAGTCCTAGGCACTGAGGTTTTACCCACAGTGCCACCCGCATCCCCCTTTACACATTTCTAAATGTCGCTTCTCTCAAAGCATACATTTTAAAAGGTATTTGGTATGTTTTAGTTTTGTTTAGCCAGGAACTGTGCCTCAGCATTAGAAGATCATGGAAAATCCAGTGAGTAGTTCCATTCCATTCAACCCATTAATCTGGGAGATGTGGATCAAGTCTGTTCCTAACAGAATTCACAAAAATGCTGTTTCTCAAACAACCTAATACCGACATTTGTTTACCGTTGACTTGGACTTTGTGACATCATCAAAATGTAAATCATTTGTGAAGAATGCCAAAAACACTGAAACAATTGTGTAAAGTAGTTTTGCTTATTTTGGGCCCATAAACTAATAGATTGCCTTCCATTCAAGCCAAATTCTCTTTGCTTTTCTTTTTTCTTTTTGGCAGTTGCAAGATAATTCTGATATATAGAGTTAGTCTGCACATAGGATCTATAAAAATGGAATGTAGAAGGATTTATGTGTATGATTTACACATTCATCCTTTTAGTCATCACTTATTTAGGTAGGCTTTGCTGTATCTGTACAATTCTATCAAAATGATTTACTCAGAAATTCCCAGTACCAATTTACTAAGTTTTTCTGACAATGGAACATCTTGAACTTAAACTATAAACAATAACTCATAAAATCTCTGTGTTCCTAAATCATTCAGCAGTTCTTTTTTTAAATAGTTCATATACTTTGATTCTAATACTCCAATTTTTTCCATTCTGCAGTTCTCAACTTTTCTTATTCTTTTACTGGGCTTCATTTAGCAACAAAATGGACTCTAAAACAATTCTTGGTTAGAACATGGCAACTTTAACCTTTTTGAGCTATTGTTCATTCACAAGCTATGTATCACTGAAGACTAATGGTAGAGCAGCAACCCACAAGACTAAGAATAAACTCTGGGCTAGGGATAAAAGGACAATTCACCCCATGCACTGGTACTATCATCTAACACAGACAGTGTCACAGTTCTTCTTGAATTCCTGCATAAGATCGTGTTTAAGTAAGCTAAGCTATGCAAATGACTTTTGGAGCAGTGGGGGACAAAAAAGCTGCTTTATACTGAAAAAGCCTGTTGGGTCTACATGGTTTGGCATTTTTAACTTTCTGAATTATCACCAGCTCTCAAGGGTTTCATGGAGGAGTCTTTCCCCATCTGGATATCAACTTGGAATCTTTTGCACAGAAAGTATCATCAAGGGGGAAATTGCTCAAGTCTTACTTCAAAAGCCATACCATAATGAGCCAAACAGACAATGAAGGTTTCTGAAATTCCCCTATGATAATTGAAGTTCCATATATTTCAGAAGTGGAACCAAACCATTAAGAATTCTCAATTGATCCATTTTTAATTTCTGAATTTTATATAGAGTGCAGAGTGAAGATGAAGGGGCAAAAGGCTGCACACTGAAAAACTAACTGCAGTTAGGGGCCATTTTTGGGTTGGTACTAGCAAGGAAACAACTAATAAAATAAAATAAAACAAAGTAGACATGGGACTGGGCTGAATGGAGAGGTTTGAACATCTCTGTCCAGTCTAGAAAGTGCTGGAGGTTCAGATTTTTCCCCTTCACCTTACTGATCAACTAATGGGTAGGGGAGCAATTTTAATCTCCATTCTAGGCACTGTCATGGGCTGGATGGATAGATTTAAGGCTCTGCCCAGCCTAGCACTACGTCTACTTATATTTTTTCCTGTGTTAGCATCAAAATTAATGGGGTTTTGGGAGGCCAGAATAATTGTTAGCTGGGGAAGATCAGGCCCACAGGCTGAGGTTTTCTCACCCAAGCTTAGGAGTTACCTAAGATCTCTAAGGTGGAGAAATTCCTGGCACTATCAACAACTATGTTCTTCCAGAACTCCTGCATTCCCATTAAATGTGTATTAAATAAACTATTAACACATCGTCTAACAAACTATAGTTTAGATGTATTACAGTGATAACTTACTGAGAGCTGTGTACCGTGGTTTCCAAAATAAGTGATTTTTATCCCTATGAAATCATATTCACTTTTCATCTTTAAGAAGAAATGGATGTGTCAGCTACTTAAGAACTTGAGAACCTTTCACTGAAAAATATCTCAGTATTCTAATTTGTTGGACTACTATTATTAGTATTTTCTGGATTTATAAATTTCTATAATTTCATTATCTAGGGCATGCTTTATAAAACTATTTCCAAAGTAAGTACTCTCTCAATCAAGAAGCATTGCTCAAGCAATTACACTGATTTAGAGCATTATCTTCTGAAAAATGAACAAAGTTCAAGAAACAATTCCAAGGGAAAAAAGGATAAGAAAATTAGAGTTAAATGATGCATTTTCCATTACACTATGTAGGGCAGAGCTCATTTTTTAATATATGCAATTTTCAATGTGCTTTAATTTAGTTTATACAGTTACAACCATTCTCATTAAAGCCCAATTTTGCCACCTTTCTTCACACTGAACAATGACTGACTCCATGTAAAGGCCCATTGGCTTCTAAATGTTCCATATTCATATTCAACCTGTGTAACTACCTAATAATTTTGTTCATTTTGCTATTGAACATGATAACAGCAATCTTGTCCATAATACCAGGGTAAACCAGGGCAAATTAAAAGTACTTTCATATGGACTTGCTTGAAGCCCTATTTGAACTGATGTGTATTACCTCTTATCATGTTTCAAAAGAAGAGAGGGATGAAGTCAAGCTACACTGTGTGTGAGGCAGAAGCTCATTTTCTAACACAGCAAGGGAGGAGTCAAACATCTACAAAAACAGAATCCCCATGTACAGTAATTTACAGGGCACTGTTCTGGAAATTCCTGGAGGAAGAGGAGAAGACCTCAGAGTAGGGAAGGGAAATAATGGCCACCATGTAGAAGATCACCAAAGAGGTATATCTGCTTTACATAGGTCAGCTACAGGTATTACATGTCCAGCAAAGAATAAACTCTAAATAAAAGAATCCCCTGTCTTAAGTCAATATACAGTCTACATTAAGCCTAGTGATTAAGAAAATAGAAAACACAAAGTATTGTGTGAAATTAGATCCCTTGTTATGAAAGTCTTATAAACCTTATTTTCAAGTTGTTGGCTTATTATATTTTCTAAATGTATGTGAAAAATAGAGAGATGCACTGATGCATTACAATTTTGATTCTCATTGTAAATTTGAACTATTATTGCAATGAAGAGACGAGAGATGGGGAGTGTTATCATGGATATGGAAAGTTAATTGTGGTTCCAAAAATATACAAGCAGACGTCTTAATTGCCCTAAGCTATCTGAAATAAAATGGCATTTTAATCAAAGGGAACAAAATTATTATGATGCTCCTTCTGCACAATTATTTCACCAAGCATGCTTCTTAAGTACTGCTGTCAGCATTGAAGTTCCTCATATATCTCTAGCATTTATGGAAAGGCTGATGTTAGCAATGCAGAATGAACAGCACAGCTATGAATGGTAACACAAGTTTATTCCCTCTCAAAAATGAAATTACTTTAGCTTTGCACACTTTACTGGATATCAATTATTAGCTGGCAGTAACCTAAGAGAATAGCAAATCTTATATAAAGGAGAAGTATAGAGTTCCTCAAATTCCTTATAGGATGGAGAATGATAGGAACTACTGAATGATGCATATGTGAGTGTGCTACAGGGACAGAGAAGACTGTTTCAGGTATTCACAGGTTGAACCATGTGTGGATGTGTCACTCTTAGCAGAGTCCTCTGTACTGATCATATGGGAGCATCTTTTGCTGCTCCATTTTTTTTATGTACTTTCTGTAAATTTGTTTTAAATTTGTTTTAATTTTAATACAACCCTCCCTCTTTGTTTTAGAAAATAGCATACACATTTTTTTAATAATGTAAAATAATGTAAAAATCATGAATGGACTTATTTTTGATGTGCCTGTACTCATTCTCATATCACATGCTACAATAGGATTCAGTATTTTAATTTTTGGGATATCTGGTTTTCAGCATCAATTGTGCGCACAGATCTTTTTTCTGTTGAACATATCCTACTGGACCCATTGCAGTATAATATCAAATATATGGGAAAACCTATAATAAAAGGATTGAAACATAAAAAGAAAGCAAAGGAATGACGTACAGAAATTGATCTAAGACACAACTGGGAAAGTATTGTTACACATCACCCCATTCTCTACCGAGCAATGCAAGATTCCAGGCATCTTGGCACTTAACCAGGGTATGTGTTCCTTTGGAATAAGGCATGTCAGAGACTAGTTGTTATGTACTGAAGTTCTCACCCTGGGCCAGCAGGGGGGATATTGTAGATACTTTTCACTCAGGTCCACATATGCAAGTAAGGGATTGAAAGTGACGTTCAGTGACTGGATAGTTACAGAAAGTGTTACAGTTGTGTTGTAGTGGAGCTCTATATAAGCAGGCTGGCTGAACCCTTCAGTTCAGTTCTGTTCTGGCCTGTGAATAAACAAGAGCTGTTTGAAGAATCGCTGTGTCGTCTGATATGTTCACCCACAACTTAACACTAGTATTTTTATGAAATATGGTTTATTCACACATATTTACACCTGAGTATTTATGGAGAGTTCTCAGCATTTGCAACTCAAGAGAGGCTTGTTCTTCCCAGCAGCACAGAGCCATCCTAAGTGCCTGTGTCTCTCTGTAATACGTTGTGCTGCAGCCCTTAAGTCCCCACATCGAGTCTTCCCACTTCATCCCTTTCCTTCCCAGCAGAGTTCGCAGAAAACAGCTCCGCCCCTTCCGCTTCCAGTCTCCGCCCCCCCACCTGAGACGTCCTACCAACCTCTGTTTCTCAAGCCCATTGCAAAAGACTTCCCCCCCCCACTTGCTTACATCACGTCAATGGTAATCCTACCCCAAAAGCTACTGGTCAGAGAGTCTTATGTTCTGCCAATGGCTTACCACTATCATGAGGAAGCTAGATGGTATTATTTCCAGCCCTTGCTAAATTAATGAATTTATGAGTTTGCTGAAAGTCTAACCCTTCACTGACTCTAGAGATTATTTGGGGTGATTCCCCACCTCCACACTGCAAATTCATAACACAAGAACTTTCAAAATGTTCACTCTAAGAAAACAGGAAGAAAGAATAAAGTATCATGAAGAACTGAGATGAAAAATGAATAGCATAATGTGGTTTTTAAAATCCACATTTCTGAAAGATGAGGAGAGAGTTAGTGGATATCTTCAAGGAATTTATTAATGTAGAATGGTCATAATATGTTTTAGCTGATATAGGAACATGTCCAGATTTTTATGACTTTGCTTATTAATATGATTAGCTTTTCATCAGAGAAGTGATTTATATCACTTCTGCATACCTACATTCCCTCAAGCTCCAAGCCCCAGAAATGGCAACTAATTATTTCACAATGTTGAAAGAAAATGGATAAAACCTTTGCTGTCTCACTGTATTGAAAGAAACACAGAGAGAGACTAGTGGGAGTGTATCATGAAATCTCAGGTAAGGACATGGTAGAGACAAAGCAGATACAGTTATACCTCGGGTTACAGATGCTTCGGGTTGCACGATTTCGGGTTGCGCACCGCACCAAACCCAGAAGTACCAGGACGGGTTACTTCCGGGTTTCATTGCTTGTGCATGCGCAGAAGCGCTAAATCGCAATTTGCGCATGTGCAGAAGCACCAAATCACAACCCATGCGTGCGCAGACACGGCCCTGCGGTTTGCAAACACTGCGGTTTGCAAACGTGCTTCCCGCACAGATTACGTTCACAACCTGAGCGTCCACTGTATTCAGACTTAGCAGGCTGAGAATGAACAAAGGGACTTCCGGTGGAGCGCGGAACCGACTGCAGGCGTGGGTTCTTTCTGCGGAGGAAACCCCAGCTTTTTCGCCAGAATTCGGAGGTTTTTAGGGCGCCAAAACCCCCCGTCAAGCCTCTGGAGGGTGTCCAGAGGTCCAGGTACCCGGCGGTGCCAGGCAGCCGCTCGTTTGGTCGTCAGGTAGTCTTTGGAAAAAGGCGAAGAGTACGACGGAACGGGCGGTAGGCAGTCGGGCTGCCATTACAGCGGCGTTTTACGGTGAATTAGCAAAGCCCCGAGCCTGCAAGGGATAGCGCTCCGCTCTCAAAATGATGAAACTCGGATTCGTAAATGAATTGGACATAGTAAACAACAAGGAAGTCTCCGAGTAACAAGGGAGAAAGTTCGAGTTCAGCGCTGGTTTTTGACTTCATTGAAAAAAAAGACGCAGTGTTACGAGCAGAGCCTAAAGAGAAAGTAAGTTACCGCTAGCGGATACTGTATCCGTCTCCCTCGGGTAGATAAAGTTAAAAAGTTAAAAAGAAACCCCCTTTATTTCAAAGGGAGGAAACTAAGAGGGAGCAGAAAAGAGGCGTGATAGAAAGAAAGCCCAGTCAGGAGGGCACCTATTCAACTGGAATTATAGACAGGTCTGTCGCTAAAAATTTTCTTTTCGGGAAGAGGCAAAGCAGCGAGAAGACGCTCTGACGCCATTTTCAGTGGGAGAAGCAAGGAGAAGCGCCCCAGACGACATTTTAAAGGACTTCAAAAAACCAAACGCTTAATGTGGGGATTAAGGTATTAAAAAGTGCTGTGGTCTGATGCTGGAGGGGTCACGTACCTACTCCCCTACCCACTATATCCCCGTTGTGCTTTCTTCCCCGCTACCCCCGATTGAGAAGTTGGAAATAGACTGAATAGATAGGTCGCTACTGAGGCGCGTGCATAGCAGCACACTGGGACACTTAAAACTTCAGTATTAACGCTAGAAACCCCAGCTGTTCCTCTCTCGTGGTTTCGGACTTAGTGAAAGATATCAGCTCGGGAAAGATATCAGCTCAGGAAAGAATTTATCCACCCACCTTTCAGGACTAAACTCTTGGATCATTTTAACGTGAACGTTTTTCGTTGGGGGTGCATGGTCTGGTACCCGGGCTCAACTTAGACTGGAGGTTCCGGGAGCGGCTTCTCACAATTGTATTCGATCTTTACTTGGACTGTATGGTCTTACAAGTTCATAAATCAGGTCCACGAACATTAAGCCACCGATTGGATTAGCCCGAATAGGGGCAGGAAGATCTCAAACTGACCACTCTGACAACCAACGGGTAACCTACCCCCCTCGAGATTTGGGGGGGAAGGGACATTAGCCAAGTCAACTAAGTGGAGAGAAACTGCGAACGAAGTCGGCTACTACCGTATTTATCTATATTTTGGGTTTGTTATCTGACAATTGTAGTTCCGCTTCGGTTACCGCTATTTGCTGCTCACTTATCTGAACCTGTATATATTTTTTGTGGCGAATAATTCTGGTACTGGTTTAGGGGATTTGGTCTACCCCAAGAGTTGGTTTTTGAGTAAGAATAAGAGCTCTAAAATATAGAAAGAAGGGATAGACCAGTAAAAACTAGTGGAATATTTAATACATAAAGATTAGTGATAATGTCATATAACCAGAAAAAAGGGGCGGAGGGGGGTACACCAACAGAGAGGAAAGCCTCAAAACAAGAAACGGAATTTAGAACAGAAATATTGAGGATGTGTGCAGAAATAAAGCAAAGTGAGAAAAACTTGGAGACAAAATTAGAGCAGGTAGATAATAAAATTGGAAAAATGGACAAAAGGATTGAAGAGACAGTGAGCGAACTTAAAGGACAGATTAAGGAGGTATCAAAAAGAGTGGATGAGGGGCTAAAAAAGACCAAACAGGAAATGAAAGAAATGAGACGGGAAGAAGAAAAAATGAAAGATGAGATAGCAGACTTACATAAAATACAGGAAGAATTAAAAGACTCCATCGCGATGAACGAACTCAAACAAAGGGAAGTGAATTTAAGAATGAGACAGGTCCCGGAATTACAAAACGAAAATATAAAAGAAAGATTAACAAAGGAAATAGCACAGTGGATGGAGTTAGCAGAGGAGGAAGTGGCAGGAACAATTCTAAATGCATACAGAATGAAAACTAAAGCAAGTAAAGTAAGGAAACTTCCAGGCGACTGTTTAGTTACATTTAAAGATAAAGAGATGAGGAACCTGATTTTACAAAGGAATAGAGAGAAGAGATTGTACATCGATGGGAACTATATAATTGTATTTAAAGATATTCCTATAAGACTGCTGAAACGTAGAGAATCATATAAACCACTGGTGCAATTACTAAAAAAAAATAGAATAGACTTTCGTTGGGAATTCCCGGAGGGTGTTTCCTTCTTTTATAAAGGAGTTAAAAGAAGGCTGACAAGCCCCGAAGAAGTAGGAAAGTTTACAAGAAGATACAAAGAACTTCAACAAGGAGAGGAGGAGTCGAAAGGAGCTGAAGGCGGAAGAAGTCCGAGGGTGGAATCAGAGCTGGGAGAAGAGGAAGATCGGAGCGAAAGGAAAACAGAGGAAGAGGAAGAAGACGAAGAAGGAGAAGAACCAGAGAGACTTTAGGTAAAACAAAAAAACAAAAAACTAAATTCAATAAAAATGACATTAAAATTATGTAGTTGGAATGTTAATGGGATGAACGATAAGAAAAAACGGAATGGAATTGAGCGTTTCTTAAAAAAGAAGAACCTGGATGTCACATGTTTACAAGAAACGCATGTGGCAAAGAAACACAGAAAAATCCTGATTAATAAGAGGTTAGGGAACGAATTCATCTCCTCAGACAAAGAGAAAAAAAGGGGAGTTGTATTTTATATTAAAAGCAAAATTGAGGCACACGAATTATTTAAGGATGAGGAAGGAAGAATAATTGCGGTGCGTATAAATTGGCAAGGCGAAGCATTGATAATAGTGGGGATTTATGCCCCTAATGGGAATAAAACAGAATTTTTTAGCTCATTGGAAGAAAAGTTATTTGAATACATGGACCAAAAAATCATACTAATGGGAGACCTGAATGATGTGGTTTCAAATGAAATGGACCGACTAAGAAACTCAAAAAATAGAGATGGTAAATTACCTAAGACATTTTTCACATTGACTAAGAATTGCAACCTTATCGACATATGGAGACTGAAACACCCTTTAGAGAAACAATTCACATATCATTCAGAGCCGAACCAGTCATTCTCAAGATTAGACCAAATATGGATATCGAATGAACTGTCACCAAGAGTTAAAAAAGTCGAAATCCAGGCTAAAGTTATATCAGATCATAATCCAATCGAAATGGAGATGAAGGGAGTGGAAGAACGAACCTTTAGATGGAGATTAAATGATAACCTATGGGATGACCAAAAATTTGTTGAAAGAATTCGGAAAAAACTAGGGGAATACTTCCTAGATAATCTCGACAAAGGGGTGAAAACAAGTACGGTATGGGACACAAGTAAGGCTGTAATGAGGGGCCTCTTTATTCAACAAAATGTCTTGGAAAAAAAGAACAAGGAAAAGAGGTTAAAAGAGATTTTGAGACAGATTATGGATAATGAGCAGAAACTGATCAAAAAGCCGAATAATGAAAGAATAATGCAGGAAATAAAGTCCCTCCAAACACAGGTTGCAATTATAATAAATAAGGAGGTTGAGTGGAATATTAAATGGTTAAGACAAAAAAACTTTGAATTCGCCAATAAGTCAGGCAAATGGCTTGCGTGGCAAGTCAAAAAGAGGAAGGAGCAAAATACAATCAACAAAATAGTAATAAACGGAGAAGAAACAACTGACCCGAAAGAAATTAGAAAAGGGTTCTTGGATTTTTATGAGCATCTTTACAGAAATAAAGAAAGGAATAACAAGAAAAAGATAGAAAGATATTTAAAAGAAAAGATGGTGAAGAAGATGTCATCAGAGGAAAAAGATCAGCTAAATGCCCCAATTTGCAGAATAGAGATAGAACAGGTGATAAAAGAACTGAAAAGAGGAAAGGCACCGGGTCCAGACGGGTTCACACCGAGCTACTATAAGGAAATGAAAGATACATTGATAACACCACTAATGGAAGTAATGAATAACATTTTAAAAGAAAGAGACATGCCCGGTTCGTGGAAAGAGGCCTTTATAACAATTATCCCCAAACAAGACTCGGATCTAACTCAAGTTAGGAATTACAGACCCATCTCCTTATTAAACACGGACTACAAGATCTTTGCCGGTATTCTAGCCAAAAGACTAAAAAAGATATTAACAAGGATGATACATGAAGATCAGACGGGCTTTCTCCCGGGTAGGTTAATAAGAAACAATACAAGATTCATAATTAACCTTATCGAATACCTATCAGATAGTCGCGATAAACCAGCTAGTCTAATCTTCATAGACGCGGAGAAAGCCTTCGATAATATAATTTGGGACTTTATGTTTAAAAATTTGGAGGTAATGGAAGTGGGACAGGAGTTCTTAAATGGTATAGGGGCAATTTACACTGAGCAGAAGGCGAGACTGATAGTCAATGGAGTTATTACTGAGGAAATAAAAATTTCTAAGGGAACGAGGCAGGGCTGCCCGCTCTCACCGTTGCTCTTTATAGTAGTCCTAGAAGTGCTACTGAATGCAATAAGACAAAACAAGCAAATTAAAGGGATAACATTAGGTTCAAATGAGTACAAAGTTAAAGCTTATGCAGACGATGTGGTTTTAACGGTGGAAGAACCTATAGAAAGTATAAGGGTGATTCTGGACGAGATGGAGGAATTTGGGAAACTTGCAGGATTCAAATTGAATAAGAGTAAGACAAAAATGATCGTTAAAAACTTGGATCAGGATAAGGCTGCAATAGTACAACAACAAACTGGAATTGAGGTTGTTAAAAAGATAAAATACTTAGGAATCTGGATTACCAACAAAAATATTGACCTATATCAAAACAATTACATTCCGATCTGGAATAAAATTAAAAAAGATTTAGAGGTTTGGGCCAGAATGAAACTATCATTCTGGGGAAGAATATCTATGGTGAAAATGATGTTGTTACCCAAGCTGTTATTTCTGTTCCAAACATTACCCATACTAAAAGGAACAAAAAATTTTAAAGAATGGCAAAAAGCCATCTCTAGATATGTTTGGGAAGGGAAGAAACCCAGAATTAAATTTAAGTTGTTGACGGATGTTACAGAAAGAGGGGGCTTCGCCCTACCAGACATGAGACTTTACTACGAAGCGACATGTTTGTGTTGGATGAAAGAATGGGTTAAGCTGGAGAACAGAGAGTTATTAGACCTTGAAGGGTACAACAACAAATTTGGGTGGCACGCATACCTATGGAAGGATAAAAAAAGGGCGCACAAGGGGTTCACCAGTCACATCTTTAAGGGCCCACTAATAGAGGTCTGGGATAGATATAAGAACATATTAGAGCCGAGAACACCACACTGGCTTTCTCCCCAGGATTTAACAAGCGTTAAGAAAGTTAATATGGAAGAAAAGAGGGGGAAGTATGGAGAAATGGTCATAAATGAAGGAGGGAAGTGGAAAGTTAAACCATACGACCAGGTTAAAACGCTCACACAGGGGTGGCTCCACTACTTCCAGATAAATGAGATGTTTAAAGCAGAGGTGAAGGAAAGGGGCTATGAGGAAAAAGAATCAATATTTCAAAAAGAGATAATAAACAGTGAACATAAAAACTTCTCTAAAATGTATAAAATACTTTTGGAGTGGCACACGAAGGATGAGGAGGTGAAGTCAGTGATGGTACAGTGGGCGAGGGATTTCGGGTATAATATTCAAATGGAAGACTGGGAAAAGCTTTGGAGAGTGAATATAAAATTCACGGCCTGTATGTCACTCAGGGAAAATGTGATGAAAATGCAATACAGGTGGTATATGACACCCGTGAAATTGGCCAAGATGTACAAGGTAGACAACAAATGTTGGAAATGCAAACAAAAGGAAGGGACATTTTACCATCTATGGTGGGAATGCAAGAAAGTTAAAAGCTTCTGGGAGGAAGTATACAATGAACTGAAAAAGATGTTAGGCTATACTTTTGTCAAAAAACCAGAAGCTTTCTTACTTTGCATTATGGGAAAGGATATTAGGAGAAAGGATTACAAACTCTTCCAGTACGCGGTCACGGCAGCCAGAATTGTGTTAGCTCAGAGATGGAAGCAGGAAGAAATCCCAATGGTGGCAGAGTGGAGAGCAAAATTAACAGAATACGCCGAGCTGGACAAACTGACAGGGAAAATAAGATACTTAAAAGATCAAAACTTTATTGAAGACTGGGGGAAATTCGTGGGTTATCTGGAGAACAAATGTTTTGTAAATACAACGTTAGTGGCATTTAAAGAGGCTTTGTAAAGAGCTAACAAGTATTGTTTAATTGAAACAATGTAAAAAAGGAGGTACGAATGGCAATATGAAAGGATGGGATGTGATTCTAAGACTCAAATACGAATGAATGTCAACATCGCTGAAGGAAGCCCAAAATGATAAGAAATGCTGAAATTCGAATATAATGTATATAATGTATATTTAATCGAACTTAATAAAATTTTAAAATGCAAAAAAAAAAAGAGAATGAACAAAGTTTTTGCCCATACATGCAGCATCTTCACTCATTCAATCACAGTTTGAGCAAACCAGCAA
Source organism: Podarcis gaigeae (assembly GCF_964106915.1). Lineage (NCBI taxonomy): Eukaryota > Metazoa > Chordata > Lepidosauria > Squamata > Lacertidae > Podarcis > Podarcis gaigeae. The sequence continues at coordinate 45,952,620 of NC_139677.1, read as the reverse complement.
ACCTCTAATTAAGCATGGTTTCCAGTCTGTTTGAAACAAGGCTTTGAAATAATTGAAGATATTAAACAACTTGAAAACTGATGCAGTTCCAGGGGAGGCATCCAGAGCACCTGCTTCGTCAGATTTTGCAGATTTTTCAGTTCTGATGACCCAAGAAAGTGAATGAGACACTTGAATCAGTCTCTCTGAGCACATGTAGCCTCACTCATTGCTCATCATGGCTGATTGGAAGAGATTGACAAGAGAGGTCCAGGAATGCCTCCTTGTGTCAAGGTGGTGCCAGATGTGCTGAAAAAGTTGAGAGTGAAGCCCCTCCTAAACAAGATTTCTCTAGACCTGGACGTATATGAAAACGCATGTCCTTTTCTGTATCTAGTAAACATAGTGTCCTGGCTTGAATGAAACTATGTCTAGTTGTAGTATTCCTGGTTTCATTTCCTGTTGTGTGAATACAGTTGCTACATGTAGACAAAAAAGTATAGTTACTATATTGGTTTATGAACCTGAGATATGATCATCTGAAGCAGAATCACATCCGAAGTACCCTGTCTGTTGTTTTCACCAGTCTAAACAGTAACACTATGTTCAATTAAACATACTTCCTATTAGGTGTGTTTCAGAATGCAGGCTTCATGAGTATCTGAAATGCTTTGGATGGTTGTTGCACTGACATGCTGTAAAATATTGTGTTTTTTTAGTTTAGCAGGAAACAACTATTCAAATTGCTCAATCTTGAGAAGTGCCATTGAAATAAATAGAGCTTTCTGGAAAAAAATGGATTAATGACCACAACTCTAAAATTATCTAAATACCATGTGTTAGATTTAGAGCTAAGCATGTCAAAGGGGGCTGGCTTCCATTGGCAGCCTTTTAGTACTAAATGTATCTTGAGGCAATGCTGAATGGGGTCAACTGTGGCGCAGGATGGCAGAGGAAAGTGAGGATCCCATAAAACCAGGCTGATAGACATGTCTAGATCCAACCCCATAAAAGTTTGAAGAAATCTAGGCTGACTTAAGTAGATTTTAGATATTGACTTGCATTTTAAAAAGCTTTTTTGGAAACTTGTACTCTGTACCCCCTTCATGGATCACTGCCTTGCCGTGGCAAAGGGGCTTGAATAGCTCAGAGAAGATATGAGCTATGCCGTGCAGGGCCACCCAATATGGACAGGTCATAGTGGAGAGTTTTGACCAAACGTGATCCAGCTGGAGCAGGAACCAGCAAGCCGCTCCAGTATCCCTGCCAAGAAAACTCCATGGACAAAGACAACAGGCATAGAAAAGTTATGACACTGGAAGATGAGCCCCTCAGGTCGGAAGGCGTCCAACATGCTATTGAGGAAGAGCGGAGGACAAGTACAAGTAGATTCAGAGCTGATGAATCTATCTGATCAATCCCATGGACTGCAAGAAGATCAAACCTATCCATTCTTAAGGAAATCAGCCCTGAGTGCTCATTGGAAGGACAGATAGTGAAGCTGAGGCTCCAGTACTTTGGCCACCTCATGAGAAGAGAAGACTCCCTGGAAAAGACCCTGATGTTGGGAAAGATGGAGGGCACAAGGAGAAGGGGACGAGATGGTTGGACAGAATTCTCAAAGCTACCAGCATAAGTTTGACCAAACTGCGGGAGGCAGTGGAAGACAGGAGTGCCTGGCATGCTCTGGTCCATGGGGTCACGAAGAGTCGGACACGACTAAATGACTAAATAACAACAACAACAACTCTGATTTTAAAATAACCTACAGTGGGGACAACTATTCCAAGGGTAGAAATTGCCACCCACTGTGGTAACCACAATGTCAGTTACTATACACATGCTACAATTTTAGCCTCTGATTCATCTGCAAAAACAATTTAGAACACATTGCTTGTGTCATTTCCCCCAGAAAAAAAAAGATATCTGGCTTTCAAAGTAATTAGCTTCTGCCACTGTAGTCCAGGAAACTTTCAATTGCGCTATTTCAATCAAATAATGGTGAAATGAACTGAAACATAATTAGCACTTTTGTCCTCAAGTCCTAAAAATAAAGTGAACTGAAACATAAATGTAGCCATGGAACTAGAAAAATAAACCATACTTTGTTCACTGTTATCATGAAAGAAAAATAAACAATTCAGTGTCACAAAATAAAAGCTTGACTTGCATGAATTTGTTTTATATATAGTGGAACACTGACTAATTCAGCCAGATGGAATCATATTACACTGCTCTAGTTTGCATGTAATGCTAAGCTAAACCAAACCATGGCCAAGCATGAATTAGTAGCACGTGTCCACATACACAAAATGAAAATCACTCTCCTGGTCCTGCTCATATGTAAGCAAGCAATGAGTACAGATATTTCCACATCAGTGGCATGATTTCACATAATGCTAAGCTAAACTATGACTCAGTGTGAGGAGTGGGAGATGAAACAACAGTAGCAGCGTTTGGACGTGGCTAGGAGCAAGGCACACCACAAGGTGGGAGGAGGCAGGAAACAGCAATGCCAGAGAAATTCCTGAATCAAGAGCAGAAAAAAAGGACTGCAGAAGAAGAAAATGTTGGTCCTGTTACACACTGAGAAAGAGGCAGATAGGGAGCTGAGAGTGAAGATAGCTGTGACTTTGAAAGTAAGGGAAGGAAAGCTAGCTGGAAGGAGGTAGAATTGAAAGTCTGACTGAGGGTAGTGAGATCAGGCTACATGAGAAGAAGGCAGAGCAAAGACTGAGACTGATAAATATCTCAGGGGAAGGGAAAGAGACAAGAGGGCATTAGAGGAACAAGGAGCCCCTGAAAGAGGGTAAATGGGAAATATTGGCCTGTGGATAATTTAACCTTGCTAGGGGTTAACTGGCCAGTTCTCCCTCAGCATAAGAAAAAGAAGTGGGTCAGGAAGGTTTTCTGAGAATTTATGAGTTTAGACATCTCAGTAGTGGGCCAGAGGAAGGACTGAATGAATTAGGCAGTGTGTGTTCTGTGATGATAAGAGCTAGGGGCATACAAGCATGAAGCACTTCCCCAGCTGCTCTTTGCATGCTGGATATCTGAGGACACTTGGGACACCATGCAGTCCTTCCTCAACGTCACGCTTTGCATGGACAAGCAAGCACGGCACACTGAGCAAAATCTTGGTACGTGTGCAGGTACAGAGTGAAATATACTTCTCCTCTCCTCCTGTTGCTGCCGCTCTACATAAAGCTGAAGCATGGTTTGGTTTAGCATTATGTGTGAACTTGGACTTGTGGTCTATCTCACCCTACCAGACCACATACAGTAAACCAAGACCAAATCTTGGTTACAGGTCATGGTTTATTTGGTTAAAAAATAAAAACAAAAAACAAACCCTATGAGCTCAGGTTCACACATAATGCTCAGCAATGCCATGGCTTAGCTGAAAAAGCTCCAATGCTTAATTCCTAATGGTATGAGTTACTGAAATGTCAACTACAGCTTAAGCAACATGACCATAAGACATTCAAATTAGCAATAATTGACATCTTTCTAAATCTCTTACCTGAATAACTTCCCAGGATCTATAGCTTTAATGTTCCCAAAGCCTGAAGATTAACTTCCATGGCATTACTTTGCTCCTCTTCCTGAGAAATATAGTTTTGTACTTAGTATTGCCCACACACCTTTAAAAATTGCTTGTGATTAGAGCTTCCATTATCTAATCAAAATGCCTATACCACTGAGATATAAAGGACAGATGAATTTGAATTATGCACAGTATTGAGCAATAATAAATTTATGGCTATGGGAAGATTCCACGCTCTGTAAGCCTACTGCATCTGCCTACTTTCACTGAAAAACAATGATTTGACCTAGTTTTTCAGTATAAAGTTAAAGGAGAGGAGCCTTCAATGCTGAGCTATTTATACATTCTCCATACTTCTCTTTTTCAGAGTTTACATGACTTTTTTATAAACGTAAGGCAGTTCTCTATATTACACTTGAAGTATTGTTTGAAATGAACTACAGCAGATATATTCTGATCATATTAATTTTCTTATTAAAATTGCATTGCATTTTGCAACAGAAAAGACATTTTGTTAAGAACATATAAAGAACTAATCTTTTCCTATTTTCTCTCAATTTGAGACACAGCAAGCATGCCTTGGGGTACATATCCTGCTGTTCTCAGAGTTCTATATATATTTGACGTGTTGTGCTTATGTCCAAAAGAATGACTTGTTTGATCCAGCCGAATTACCTGTCTACATGTTGTTAAAGTGATTATTTATAGGCTGTTTAAATGAAAATAATGCCATTGTATTGGCTTCCAGTGATGTAAAGGCATCTACGGTTACCATTCATGGTGCACCATGAAAAAGACCACAAAAATGAAGTTAAAAGCAGACTGTGACATGAGCTCATTTCCATAGGCCCCTTCTCCTGCTTCAAGGAAAGGGCATGACTTACATTTCTGCTTGTGAATATTTCCCACACAAAGCAGACTGAAGCAGTTAAAATGATGGCTAGACAACAGCAGTGTAGGGCTTGTGCTGTCTCCTGAAATGTCTTTCTATGATAATAGATTTTTACCTTTGGTAGCAAAATGGTAGTACACTCAATGGGAAGGGAGAGGGAAGAGATACCAAAGAAGGTGTATTGAGGAACCAACCCCAACTAATGTCCTCTAAAAACTTAGGCAGAAGACATATCATCAACCACAACAGGTAACCACCAGCAATGGATTGAAAAGGTACCATTCTCTATGTTTTATGCCATGGATCCCAAAAATTGTCAACTTATTTATAGAACAAGTCTTAAGATTTGGGGTTATTAAGTGAAAAAGTATATCTTAACAGAAAGATAAATGCATTCTCTCTCTCTCTCTCTCTCTCTCTATATATATATATATATATAGAAATAGGAAAACAAACAGAATGTCAAGTTATATTACAGTTCCCTTTTTATTCCAAGATGATGGCTGCATTTTTATAGACTGTGAATATGCTTAAGTGGAATGCTCATTTGCATATAGATGCATCTCACAGAGAGAAGAATATTAGTGAATTGTAATAACTCTGATGCAAGTGCAAACCTCTTTTAAAGTTGCTGCAGGCAAATCAGTAAAACAATTAAATTCTAATATAAAATTGCTGCATCACATATTTTAACATATACCATGTGAAGCCATAGGCTATTAGAACAGTAAATGTCATATACATCTATATCAGTTGTAATAAAATTGATCAACATTAGTAGTGCCTTGATGCAGCTGCTTCTGCTTTGCATACAATTTATATTGAAAACCAAAACATACAAATGTCTACATTTTAAAGGGGAAATGTAACTATGCTGGACTATTTTTAGTTAAACAAAATCAGAGCAATATTGCCATGGACAATTCTAACCTGCTGTTTAGGGGGAAATGATGCAAAATCTGAGCTAGTAATGGTGCAGTATGTATTTCATTATGTATTGATTAAAGCTCTCTTGTATTATTGAGTGTTTGATGAAACATGGAAATAGAAATTTTAGAGTCTTCTGTAATGATAGATCTGTTGGCTGGTGCCAAATTTATATCTACAGAAGAAAGATCAAAAAATTACTCAATTCACACTTCTCAATTTCATAAAATGGGTGATGTCCCCTCCTAAAATAGGTCCAGCTTTACTATTAATTAACTTTACCTCAATGCCTAAGACTAGGTCAACAGAGCTAAAAGTGAAAATTGACTAATGTAAAAATAAAAATTAGGGAAAACATTCATGGTCATTTATATTCGTAAGTACTGAGTGTAAAGGTCACTTGGAGCAATTGCTTTTTCTTGGTTTTAGGATTATATTCCCTATTATTGTTCTCTTTTTACAATAGGGGCACACAAATTAAGATGCTATGTCACATTTTTCACTCTTGAATAGCCACAGACTCAAACATTTCATTACAGATGACAGAAGCCTCACTCTCAATCAGAAATGCATTGTTTGAGTCTGAAAGCGTCTGCCAAAAATAAATAAATAAATAATCAATAATGATGCCTTCAGTTCATTTGAGTAACCCATGAATAATCAACAGCATAAGCAAATCAACTCTGACTGGATGATGTGTTAATCTCTGATGCAGCCAGGAAAATGATAACACATGATTAGAATGAATAATTTACAAGCACCATTACAGTATAATGAAATGAAGAATTGGGAATGATAGAAACTGAAATACATCCTTGCTCCTACCCCTTTGTGTCTCCTTGGATTTGTTTAATGTTGTTGATATAAAAAATATTGGGGGGGGGCGGGGGCCCATACCGACTTATAAAAACTATTGGGGGGGGGCCCAAGACCTCCAAACCGCTGCTGCTGGGGGAACGAAAGGGGCGAGCCCCGGGCTGCCCCGACCTTAAGTGAACCTGTGAGGGCCCACCCTTTGCGGCAGCCGATTGGCTGCCGCCATGGACGGTGAATATTAATGAGGTAGGGGGAATCCCCGCTTCTCGCGGGGCTGACGCCAGCCCCGCGAGATTGTTGATGGGTCGAGAGCCCGCAACCCCACCCCCTCTCTAGATCGGGAGTGGCTTTGTTTTAACTCATTACTGAATGTATTTTAAAAGGTAACTATCGTCAAACAAGGAAAATAAAAAATACCAACATAATTTTGTGATTTTACAAAGCATAATATAACTAATAATTTTCTTAAATTATTGGGGGGGCGGAGCCCCCCAAACAAATTTTTGAGGGGGCTCGGGCCCCCTCAGGCCCCATGGAGTCGGCGCCTATGTGAATATCATCAAGATTTTGGCGACACTGAGATGGACAAATATATTTAGCAGTGACAGAAGTACTGCAAATGTCTATTCAAATTTCATACCCACCAACAATTCGGGGGGGGGGGAGAGAAAGAACATCCCATTTCTTCATACGAGATCCTGGTGGCCATTTGGGGCGCTGTGCAAGATCGCACTCCGCAAAACTGCTTTAGATTACAATTTGCTTTAGATAATTTATATGGATGCTCAATCCTAAATATTAGCATTTTGTGGTCTCAGAAAACATATTTCTCATGAATTTCTGTAGTCATGACAGGCTAGATGTTGCATTCCTGACCATCTCTGTTCAACTCAATTCAATGGGGCTTACTCCCAGGAAAGTGAGTTTAGAATTGCAACCTTAATATGTTACTTACAAATAGGTCAATGGGAGGGGAAGAAAGAACAGAAGGATTGAAGTTTCTCTTTTCATGCATGCTCTAATATATGAAATGAGACCTGCAATTTGCAGGAGGGAGCGAAAAAGCATGAGTCACTATTGCTTCCTTCCCTGCATCATATATAAACTGGTCCAGAGGCCCAGATGAAAATAGAAATGCTGCCTCTAAGACTTTTACAGTTTACACTTAATTTTAGCTTTGGACTGTGACAGCCAAATGGGACAAACTGAAGGGTTATAGAAACCAAGTGCACAATCATCCTGCCAAGATAAGAAGGGAAAGGAGACAGATGGAGGTAAGAGGAAGTTGATTATTCCTCCACGTGTGCCCCTTTGTTTCACTTCCGTCTTGTCTTTCTCACTATAGGAGTGTTTCCATTCCATCAAGCTGGAATTCTTTAACTTGAAATTCAGTATGTGATGATGTATGGCAGGGCATTCTTGGTACTAGTGCTCCACCTGTGGAATTCTACCCCTTCCCAAATAAGCTTGGCACCAATTATGATGAGTTTTTGGCACCAGCCATGCCTATCCATTAGTTCAGGCATTGGGGTGAATTGTTGGCTCCTGACAGGATTTCCAAAGGCATCTGGTTGGACACTCTAAGAACAGAATCATGGACTAGGTGGGCACATAGCCTGTTCCAGCAGGGCTCTTCTTATGTTCTTAAGAGTCTATTGTCATTAGGCTTTATTGTTACTGTTGGTGTTATTTGATGGTTTTACTAAGTAGTAGGCTTTGGGGTAGTCTGATTGCTTCTAGCAGTGAAAAGTGGATTAGAAATATTTTACATAGAATGAAATGAGTAAATAAAACAACTGGAGATGCCAGGGATTCAATAGGCAAACACGGCATGCTCTGCATGCAAAGCATGTGTTTGTCACATGCACAAAGTATGTGTTTCTCCAGTAGGAAACAGCTAGATATTGGTAGCATGTATGAATAACCAAGAAGAAGGTCCCTCCTTCTGTTCACTGGTGGACACTTTCACTGGCTCAGCCATTTCACACACCGCAAAAGGGAGGAAATGGTAAGCAGAGTTACTGCTAGGCCACTTGGGAATGTAGGTGGTGCTGTACTCTAAACCACCAAGTCCCTTGGACTTGCTGATCAACAGGTCAGCAGTTTGAATCAGTGTGATGGGGTGAGTTCCTGTTGCTTTGTCCCTGCTCCTGCCAATCTAGCAGTACACCAGCGTGAGTAGATAAATAGGTACCACTGCGGTGGGAAGGTGAACGGTGTTTCCATGCACTCTGGCTTCTGCCATCATTTCTCGTTGCACTAGAAGCGGTTTAATCATGCTGGCCACATGACCCAGAAAAGATGTCTGCAGACAAATGCTAGTTCCCTTGGCCTGAAAGCAGAGATGAGTGCCACACCATGGTCAAATTTGACTGGTCTTAACCATCCAGGGGTCCTTTACCTTTCACCTAGGATACTTGGCATGAGAAGCTTGTTCGCTACCTTCCTTGATTCCCATACAAACTAATTCACTGGTCAACCTAGTCTCCAGGGAAAAGCATGTTTTGAGCTATGGTGAATGATGTGTGGAACCTATGGCTCAATACTCCAATCAGCCCTAGTCAGCATGGACAATAGTCAGGGGTGATGGGTGTTGTAGTCCAATAGTGTCTGGGGAGGCTGAGGTTTCATGTTTTAGTCAATTAATTTTGAAAACCCTCACCACAGAATGAAATGATACACAGATCAGAATTAGTATGAACACCATTTCACTGGATAATAAAAATTATTCCTTTAAGAAGCCGTAAGGCTAGAGTAGGAAAAAGAGAGAGTAGAAAACTGATACTGTCTCCAATCTAACAAATGATATTGTCTGAAGTATTTTTGAATACAGAAAATGTCATTTGCCTAACAGTACAGAATAGCGTGTGCTGCACAAAGATAAATGGGTCTCCTAACTCTCAGTGTGACTAAAAACTCTCACTGTGGATGATCTTATCTGATATTTTAGCAGGCAAAACTATTGGGATTTTGTTTTTAACTGTTATCTAAAGCTGATACTCCTTTTCTTCCATGCTGCTTGTACTGCTACTGAGTGGTTCACTTGTTTCACTGACAATATAATTCAAATTCTAGTGACTGCAGTGGCCCCGGAAGGCATGGTGAGTCTGCAGGGGGTGCCCAGAGGAAGCACAATTAAGAGATTAACTTCTCTCCCCAGTCTCCCTGTGTCATCTTTTTAATTGTTTTTAAATCCACCTCTGCTCTCCAGTGCTTTTACATACTAATGAGGTTTGAGGATTGTTCAGTTGGCTAAAACTAGTAATAGTGTTATTTTAGCACTGGGCCAGTTGTGAATATAACTGCACTTTGGCGATAAAAGGCATGCCAGGATCTGACGGCTGTAGACAGGAGGAAGATTTCTGTTGAGATATATTACTTGAGTCTGCTTTTGTGGTAAAAAGGTGTGAAGGGTTGAGGACATAAGTGGGCTCAAGGATGCAACTACTGAGTGACAGAGCCCCAATAAATGCTTCACTCTCTAGGAGAAACCTATTGTAGTCTCTCAGCTATCAAAAACAACATTGGTGTGGCTATACCAACCAAGGCAAAGGCACAGCACGTTAGCTCCAGAAGCTGATTACTGATAATAAGCTAAAGGAGCAGAGCAGAGCAGAGCAAAAAAAGGAGACTAAAAACCACCATATCCATAAAGTAAAGAAAAACAGGAGCTGGAGGATAGTCTGGGCCAGCATAAGAGGGCAGGAAACAACTGTGCTGCAAGCTTGTCAAAATGTGAGAAGCTACCTATGTTTTGGGGGTCATGCAAAAGAAAGCAGATGATGCAAAAGCCAAAACAATTATTACATAAACATAAAGAATATAGATTAGATAGCAACACATGATATATAAAAATGTGTGTGTGAGTAGAATATTATTCTACTGGTCTGGATAGCTGGTTTTAGAGAGGGCTTGATAAAAGTCCTTTGTTTTTGCTGCTGTGCTATGCTACTATGCTAGTACATACTGCTACTACTTTATTTATCATATTTGTTAAGTATTTTTAAATTTTTGCATGCTTTAACATCAAAATCAGAGACAAAGGTAAGAGTTTGTCACAAATCCTGTCACAAATCCTGATCTTTGCTCTCTTTTTAAACTTTGTTTATAATTTTGTATTTTGAAAAGGATGCTTGTTCTAAATTCGTTTTAAACACATTTTAGAAATCAATTTTGTTGTGCTTTCATGCCTGATAGAGCACAGTTCTCTCATATTCCCTGCTTAAGCTTTGCCCTTTTTATATTCCTCTGCCACTTCCAACTTATTATTCCAGTAATACTTTTGTTTAAGCCAACTAACACAGCTACCCCAATGGAAGTTTTTGAACTTTAGTATCTCTCCCTCAGAAATGTAGATCCTATTAATTTTTAAAATATATGTTACTTAGTACTTGGACTGTACTCAGACTTTGCATTCTTATTATAACAGAACTAGATGGCATATGATTCTGTCTGCCTGTTAATACCACCCCTGCACGCTACAGATCACTCTTCACACAAGCCTGCACAAAAGAATCTGCTTTTACCACATGAGTCAGTGGAATGGAATGGAATGGAGCATGACATAAAACTAAAGTAAAGAAAAAGGCAGAAGTTATTTATACAGTCCCTCTTCTATTAGTCATTGTTTCTTCAAATGTCCCAGCCTTGAGGTAAAAACAAAAGTTGACACAAGAGTATATGGTATATTTTAAAATCTGTTCAACATTTTTCAGTCTTGCTTTGTTTAATTGTAAAACCCACCACAATAATTCAATATACAACTGCTTTGCTGCTTCCATGTATGCATCATATCTATTAATTTACAAAACAACAGAATATGCACATAAAAGAATGAAAGTCCCTTCCACACCATACATTTAAAGGATTCTTAAAAAGGTAAAGGGACCCCTGACCATTAGGTCCAGTTGTGGCTGACTCTGGGGTTGTGGCACTCATCTTGCTTTATTGGCTGAGGGAGCTGGCGTACAGCTTCCGGGTCATGTGGTTTCTGGCAAACCAGAGCAGCACACGGAAATGCCGTTTACCTTCCTGCCGGAGGGGTACCTATTTATCTACTTGCAGTTTGACATGCTTTCAAATTGCTAGGTTGGCAGGAGCAGGGACCGAGCAACAGGAGCTCACCCTGTCGCGGGGATTCGAACCGCCGACCTTCTGATCGGCAAGTCCTAGGCTCTGTGGTTTAACCCACAGTGCCACCCACGTTCCTAAAAGGATTCTTATCCCACTGTAATACTAATTTCTTCCCCGCAATAATCCTGGGAATTGTGGTTTGTTAAGGGTGCTGACCTCATAGGTCAACCACCCTTAACAAACTACAGTTTTGATCCCAGGATTCTCCATGACTATTAACAATGGTACAATAGTGCTTTGAATGTATGATGTTGCTGAATGATGGAGGACATGGAAGAAGTGCCATAAGAAGTTTGTGTGGGGCATACAATTTCTTTTAGAAAACCAAACTACTTTAAGGTAGCATCCCATCCCCATAAAAGAACAATAGTAGCCGAACAATGACGCAGTATTCATGGAACAAAAACTATTATCTGGGTAAGAGAAATGGAAATCCTGGTTTTCCTAAAAGTTCAAATTTGTTAAAACATACAATAAAATTATTTGACAAAGAGCAAAACACCGTTGGGGAACAAAACAACTAAGAACAGCATATATAAACAGTATCCAAAGAAATTAATTCAGTTTCCTCATTCACAACTAACCATTCAGACAACCCTCTGGAGCAGAGATCAGCAAACTTTTTCAGCAGGCGGCTGGTCCACTGTTGCTCAGACCTTGTGGGGGGCCAGACTATATTGGGGGGGGGGATGAACGAATTCCTATGCCCCACAAATAACCCAGAGGTGCATTTTAAATAAAAGGACACATTCCACTCATGTAAAAACACCAGACAGCCCCCACAAATAACCCAGAGATGCATTTTAAATAAAATAACACATTCTACTCATGTAAAAACACGCTGATTCCTGGACTGTCCGCGGGGCAGATTTAGAAGGCGATTGGGCCGGATCCAGCATCCGGGCCTTAGGTTGCCTATCCATGCTCTGGAGTGTCAAACAGAGAAAGGGATGTAAGCTTCAGGAAAGAGAAACAGGAAGAACTTCATGCCATCAAGGAGGGTGCAAGGCTGGGAATTCCAGAATTTGGGTGCAGCTGCCAAATGCAAGTTTGGGACATACAAGAGGAACTCTGTTAATTATCTTTATCTGTGATCATGTTCATAGCGGAGCATGATCATATTCAATTCGTATTCAGAAGCAGAAATTCCAATGTGTTGTGCAGCTGTAAATGCCTAAAATCATCTCAAAATTCACACAAGAATAAAAAAAGTAACCTTTAAAGGAAAGAACAACACTCCCCGTGCTCATTCTTAAATGCTGTTTAGGACATTAATGCCTTCAGAACTCCATGAGGCAGTGTGCCACATCAGAATACAATGGATAACTAAACTATTAGACCAAATGAAAGCACCGTATTCTCAAAAATTGCATTATAGAGCTTTTATGTTTGACAAAGAGTTGAGTCCAAACTCAAAATGCTGCACAATTTCAACAACAGGAGGAGCCTAATAAAATGGACTTCCTTAGGGATATTCCATCTCATTGTCTGGGACCAAGGCAGCAATTCTCTATATTAAAGTTATAATGACCACTGTTGGATTGCTCAGCTGCCAGAACAGTACTCAATTCAATCATCATAGCAGCAGGCTGCCATGCTTTTCATCATGGTCCAAGATTTTACCTCTTTTGACTATGCAGGTAGAGATATGTTGCCGGGGGGAGGGGTGCCAATCCAGTGTAATATCTCAGACAGAAGCATGATTGCCTCCAAACTGTTGGTGAAAAAACGTAGGAGACTTATAGATTTAAGGCATGCAGAGGGCTCTGCTGTATAATGCCTGAAGGTATGGTGCTGGGAGATGGAATAAATTGCCAAATGAAAGTTAACAGATACATTGTCTTTAAGGATGCTGGAGTGACAAAAATGCTTCTGTTGTTTCTTGTAACTCAGTGTTCCTAAGGATTTTTATTTTAGAAACCTTCATAGAATAGCATTTTGTGCATAACTGCTCCTTTTTAAAAAAAAATTTTTTTTTTTATTAATTTTCCAATACAATTGTACATTTTTATCCAAATTTTAACAAATTATCTCTTTTTGGACTTCCTTCAGCTTCTCTGACAATCATCTGTATTTATCTCTTCAGTACGCATTCCCTTCATTTGCATAACTGCTCCTTTTGTATATCTGTGTCTAATACATACCTCCTAGGTTTAACTCGGCATATATAGAGACAGTCAATAATGAACAGTGGCGTAGCGTGGGGGTGCAGGGGGGGCCGGCCGCACCGGGCGCAACATCTGGGGGTTAGGGTTAGGGGGCGCAAATCCACGGGTTAGGGGGCGCAAATTACTTGCCTTGCCTCGGGTGCTGACAACCCACGCTACGCCACTGATAATGAAAGGAAACTTAGGGGGTTGTTAAGAGAGGAAGAGCTCTGCAGTTGATCCAACAATCCCTAAACCAAAGGCCCACATGTGCTTTGCCCAGTGCTGGCTTGCTGTCCTCTCCATCAAGGCAAACAGGTCTCCCTTGGACTAGTTAGAGAGACTGCACCTGAATTCCTTCCCTACAGTCCAGCCCTGATGCCAAAGGGTACAGGAGAGCAGAGAACTCTCAGCTGATCTCCAGCTCCGACACATGTACTATGCATATTAAATGGAAGCATATTAAATTCATGACTAATCAATGCCCCATTCTTGGCTACCACTCCTTGCTGTGAAAGGAGAGAAGCAGAATAATACCAGGAATGTGGAGGGATCTCTCATCCGTATCAGTTTCTGTGTGCATGAGAGAACGACATATTAAAGGAGAGGGGAAAAGGAATTATTATCCCTGATCCCTCTGGGGAAGGAATTCAATCTAGTTCTCATTAAAAAGTGAAACTATTTAATTCACACTCTCCAAAACAACACAAGAAACAAAACTCAGTTGGTAAAGCATTAAGACTCTTAACCTTAGGGCCATGGGGTTGAGCCCCATGTTGGGCACAAAATTCTTGCACTGCAGGGGGGTGGACTAGGTGACTCTTGTCATCCCTTCAAACTCTGCAATTCTGTGATTCTATGAAAACACAGCTATCCTTCAAAATCCATGCTTCTTTGAATTTTGTGGTGCAGTTCTCCAAGCAACGTTTACAAAAATATTTTTATTAGGAGGAAATGTTTTCATTAATATATTTACTTTTAAGGACAACATACAAAATGCATTATATCAGAGAAAATAATTTGCAAAAAAAATGTACATATGTCAAAACAGCATACAAAAATGAATTTATTAAGAAAATTTCAGACTTGAATGCTAACCAGCTTTAACTGCTGCAGAAACGTGGAGAACTAAATTTCTGATTGGAAGAAAACAGTAACAGAACTGAAACAGACACATTGTTCTATAGATACTGTGCTGCCTTTTTCTTTGCCTCTGCCAATGTCATTTCTGCCACTTGCTGCTTCTTATTTCCTTAGCCAGTCATTTTGCCTAATGTCTTTCAAAAAATTCCAAAAAGGTAATCTTGAAGTTTCTACAGACTTGAAATAATTTTTCAGTAGAGACTTCATAGTGACTTGTTTTTTAATTGGCCCAAGCACCCGATCCACTCCTTTCAGTTTTGACTTCTAGGGACATAGGGAGCTGCATTATAAAAGGACAGTGTTTTTCTTTAATTTTGTGTTGTCTATTCTGAGTGATTGTGGGTCACCAGGATCTTAGGCAGAGGTTTTTCACATAATAAATTCTTAAATAATAATCCCTATTAATCCCTGGAGTGCCCCACAACTAGCAGAGGCAGATTTTGGGTAGCACAACCAGTATGCCCACATTGGGTGCCAAGAGTCACCACAGGGCCCCCTACAACAATGACTTAGAATGGAAGGCGAGGCTGGGGGTGGAGACCAAGTTTGGCCTTGCACAGAAATTTGAAAGGCCAAAGCCAGTCACTGCTACTGGGGTCTGATCCCTCTCTACATCAGAAATGACTGTGAAAATTTAAAATTGTCATATGACTTCCTCCCAATAGCCACAGTTCGTAGAACCGTATGTACATAAATGGGTGTGCATAGTCTCAGTGACAGAGCTTCTTGCTCCAGGACTGGGGGGCAGAGAGCAGGCGGGGGCAGGGATGATGCGCGCCCCATGCCCAGGGGTGGGGCACATGTCCCAGGGGTGGGGCAGGGTGGGGCATAGGAATTCGCACCGTCCAGCGTGGGCGGGGGAGCAGCCGCGATGGCACCCTGGGGATCAAGCTGCCGGGGGCGGTGCTCTCCCCCCCACTCCTCTTCCTCCGCCAGTGCATAGTCTTTGCGTGTTGCATTACAAGCTGTGCTTTAAACGCAGGAAGAGTTTAAAATGCAACACCCTCCCTGTTCTACAAGCAAGAGTATAAATTTATGCAGCATGCATGAGTGTTGCATTGATTTCCATTGTCGTAGAAGTCATCTTTAATTTCTTAACTGCTCAGAAACCTCAACCTGGAATTACATTTTCTGTGGATATTAGTTGATCATTTATTTACTCCGGCTGTATCCCTGAGCAGTGCATGACAATGATTTTTCAATAACTTTGACTGCCATCATGATATCTGTATTTTGGACTAAAGGAGGTTGAGTGCAATAGAGGAGAGAAAAGAGGCCTGCATTTTGCCTTGCATCTATTGATGGATGTAGTTTCTAGGAATCTGATCTCACTGCCACCTTTCAAACACTTTTCAAAACATCCCCAGTAAAACATGCCTTTGATTTTGTTGTAATTGGTATTTAACAGCTATAAAGTGCTAGCTTAGTTCATAGTGGTCAGCAGAACTCAGAAGGGCTCAATCTATTTACAGTCAAATGCTATGTTGAACTATCAACAACTAGTTTGGAGTGAAATCAGTTGGGTGGAGCATGAAAAACATTTAATTCATTTCTGCTAGGGCTTTGCGGCGTTCAAAGAGAGAGAATATCACCAGATTGTGTTGGCAGCAAGGGGAAGCAGTCATTTTGCTCTTCCATTTTCAATGATATCCCCAAAACATGGATAAAATATATTTATATAGCCCCAAAACAAGGACAGTGTTTTGAACACTGAATCAGCCGTATAAATTGAATCAGCCGTATAAATTGCAACAGATACAAAACGAGGATGAAGGAGAAATTAAGGATTTACCATTCAGGTGGGAAGATATGGGACTTGATCCAGGGAAAATTAGTCATGCTTAAATCCCATTGAAATTAATGAGGCTTAAAATTAGCAGAAACTGATTGCTTATTGCTCATTGCTTTCAATGGGACTTAAGTGCAACCAACCTTACCAAGATTGGTCCAACGTGTGTGGTATAAGCAGGCAATTCTGCAAAGTATGACATTAAACACATGTCTCCTCCTTCACTTCATTTCCCCAAGTGACTCATGCTTCCTTTCTCTCTCAGAATGGCAACATCCAAAGATGTACCAATTAGTCTGTCCATAAGAATATTATTAGGGTTTCTTATAATATTTTCAGCTAATATCCAAAGGAAAAGTTGAAGTTTAATGTTCATTTCTACATTAAGTGTTAAATAGATGTCACTGGCTATATTCAATGTCAGACACGTATAAAAAGTTTACAAGCCGCTAATTTGTAAACTTAATTGTACAGAGTCAAGCCAGTGTGGTTGTGTCACCTCATCAAATTATTTTACCAGTTTATTTTTTATTTATTTTGACATTTTTAGTATCAAAGCTAAATAAAACATTTATTTATTTATTTAAAAACTGAGTTTTCTAATATGAAATTATAACATTATTAAAAACACAGCATGCTTTATGGCAATAAGATAATTTAGAAATAGTCAGAAGTAAAAAAAACTTACATTCTGCTTGGATTTGTCTAATTTTCCTCAGAGTCAACTAGTCACTAATTTAGATAATTTACTTTGAGCAAAGGTCCCACATCACAGCATGCCATGACCTATATGGAAGAAGACAGCATGCAGAATAGTCATCAGACCCTTTCACCCTCCTCTATTTCCAACTACAGAACTACAGGGGTTGTCACAAAATGGCTGGAAGGAGCAACAAAGGTTTGAATGCTCTAATTATGCTATGGTTCCCAACTCCTTGAACTCACATATATGGGAATGGAAGTTCCCAGAGCAGGAAATAGAGAATGTTATATCAGCAATTTCACTACAGAAATCTAGTGTTTTGTTAAATTGTATGACATTTTGTTAAATTGTATTAAATAGTATGACAATGTTGTGGAATATTTTGCAGAGAAGTGCGTGTTGAAATCTGATGCTTCCACTGATGTTAATTAAGAAGTATTCTACTTTTTAACGATCCGTCCCTCCACCTTAAGTACTTCTGGCATTACTGTACTATAATCTACAAGCTATTTTCACAAGTGGGACATAAGATAAAGTGTTGATGACCATGTTGTACATACTCTGCAATATTTTGAACTTGTGCTAAAATAAATATATAAATTAAAAGATGATGATAGATAGATAGATAGATAGATAGATAGATAGACAAACATACATACAGATAAATACAGCTAGTCTCCAAAACATATTCTTACAAATCAGTAAAGTTGAAAAGTGTAATAATTACTTGCCTTCCTTTGTTTTCTTATGTCTGGTGCTTCAGAAAACTTTCCTATCATATTCTCAAGAACCTCTCTGCCATTGTAAGCGCTTTTTCCTCTTGAGAACTGGAATTCTTGAGTGTTTAGAAGACCTCCCTGCAAGGTTCTTCATACCATTCTCCCCCTGTTAGTAAAGTGAATGTTTCATGTGTGGACATGCTGAGATACCAAGCAGGTAACACGTGAGTTTATATAATGGAATTAAACATCTAGAAAACATGTGCCCATTGAAAGATGGATAGCATTGAAGCTGACTAGTCTTCAAAAGCTGACCAAAGGAGTAAGTGAATTT
This sequence comes from Podarcis gaigeae, assembly GCF_964106915.1. NCBI lineage: Eukaryota > Metazoa > Chordata > Lepidosauria > Squamata > Lacertidae > Podarcis > Podarcis gaigeae. The sequence continues at coordinate 45,934,491 of NC_139677.1, read as the reverse complement.
ATTGCAGAGAACTCAGTGCACACAGAGACAGAGAGAGTGGAGCCAAGCAACCACCCCCTGGTCCCCTGTCTGTTAGGAGCTGGTCAATAAGTGTGGTACAGTCATCTACCAGCTTACAAACTGTATGCATAAGTAATGTGACTAGAAGGTATAGGTTCTCATGCAAGGGCAGTGTGGGCATACCGATGAGGGAGACTCTAAATAGAGGAGTCCTAGGTGCTAAATGTACCGGGACACACGTGGGGCTGTGGTCTAAACCACAGAGCCTAGGGCTTGCTGATCAGTGTTACCATAAAGCACCAATGCGGCAGCAAGCAAAGGCTCTAGCAGCTTCGTCAGCTGCAGGTGGCTGGAAAGCCAGACAGGATGTTTGTGACTGTTGCCATGGGAACAAAGGGGCAGTCCATTCTCTGTACTGAGCACCGGATGTTAGCTCAGTGAGTGTGTCATATGACCCGTACTGGAAGTACATGGGTGGAGTTTTATTCTTACTGCTGTTGAGTGCAGACATGTTTTCTCTGTACTGATGTAAGAGACAGAAATAAAGGATGTAAATAGATTTCTGTCTGCTTCTTTCCCCTCCCTGGGGATACCAAAGGGGAGAGAGAAGGAAAGGTGTGTTGTTCTCACACATCTGGGAAGAATCGCCGAGACCTCGCCTGCTTATCTGCCGGGAGTAGCAGCGGGGAGGTCGACAAGGAATATCTGCCGGTGCCTACATTGTGGCACATTCCTCTGACCCAGGCAGAATTCCAAGGTTGGCGATTTGAATCCCCGTGATGGGGTGAGCTCCTGTTGTTCGGTCCCAGCTCCTGCCCACCTAGCAGTTCGAAAGCATGTCAAAGTGCAAGTAGATATATAGGTACCACTCCAGTGGGAATGTAAATGGTGTTTCCATCTGTTGCTCTGGTTTGCCAGAAGTGGCTTAGTCATGCTGACCACATGACCCGGAAGCTGTCTGTGGACAAACGCCGGCTCCCTCAGAGCTAGATGAGCGTGCAACCCCAGAGTTGTCCACAACTGGACCTACCAGTCAGGGGTACCTTTACCTTTACCTTTACCTAGGCTCTAAATAGAGGACCAAGCTAGCTGACCAACCAGCAGGACTCTTATCACCTCATGTTATCTTTTCTTTCACCTGTGCTGGTGCCGGAGCCCCTGATCCAATGACTGAAGCTGCCAAAGAAGCTAACTTCTTTGTGGTGCTGCTCCAGTGGGGAAACCAGGTACATAAAGTCCAGTGTCATACATTCTAGATGATTTCAGCTGCCCCTGTCTAGCACTTGCAAAATAAAACAAAGCCAAAAAATGAGGGTGGGCAAACCAGGATTTCTGCTTCTTGAATGGGGTGAATGGGTGAGGAAGGTGGTTGTTTTCTTCTGCTCAGTTTACCGACTTATTCTAGATTGATTCTTGTCACAGCCTTAGCTGGTTACCAGTTCATTTATATCTTGGAAGCAGTCTAAATAACTACGTTATTAACTTCCTCCCAACCACATACCTGCTTTATGCTGTGGTCTGATTTTTTTTTTGGGGGGGGGGGAGTATTTTGTATAAGATGATCAAGGATAGAATCTAGATAAAATATACTTTAGTGATTCCATTTTATTCACACAACCAAACCTTTCAATCGTCTTATGTGGCCTACAAGAGAAAGGTGACTTTGAAGGGCATGTTCACTAAGATTCTGATTTTAAGCAAGTCTCCTTCATGCTGCATTTAGGGCCTTGAGTCAAGCTGTGAACTCAATAATGTCATCACAGTTTCTGTACAAACTGGAATCTATAATCTCTCTACCCTCTCACACTTGTGAAGATGGCTTTGGATATTTTTAACACCCCAAGGCAATCATAGCAGAAGATAGCAGAAGGAATCAAGAACACAGTGAAGCCACCTCTAGTTAAACCAACATTCCAGCTACATTTTTTGTTGCTGACACTGAAGTGTTATGGCTGTTTCTTCAGGCTGAGTTACTTGAATATTTTATTATTATTTTTTTTAAAAAAATCATATTCTTCCTCAAGAAAAAAAAGAGAGAAACAAAAATAACACCTGCAAGGAACCATGCATCCCAACAACCAAAGATGCAAGCTTCAGATTATGTACAGCCTTTTCTATACCTAACAAGGAAAATCTAACACCTGAATTTATTTATATTTTTATGTTTTTTACCAGCACTAGCATCCTATATGATGGCAGAAAGTGAGGAGGAATTAAAGAACCTTTTAATGAGGGTGAAAGAGGAGAGCGCAAAATATGGTCTGAAGCTCAACATCAAAAAAACGAAGATCATGGCCACTGGTCCCATCACCTCCTGGCAAATAGAAGGGGAAGAAATGGAGGTAGTGAGAGATTTTACTTTCTTGGGCTCAATGATCACTGCAGATGGTGACAGCAGCCACGAAATTAAAAGACGCCTGCTTCTTGGGAGAAGGGCAATGACAGGCCTAGACAGCATCTTGAGAAGTAGAGACATCACCTTGCCAACAAAGGTTCGTATAGTTAAAGCTATGGTTTTCCCAGTAGTGATGTATGGAAGTGAGAGCTGGACCATAAAGAAGGCTGATCGCCGAAGAATTGATGCTTTTGAATTATGGTGCTGGAGGAGACTCTTGAGAGTCCCATGGACTGCAAGAAGATCAAACCTCTCCATACTGAAGGAAATCAACCCTGAGTGCTCACTGGAAGGACAGATTGTGAAGCTGAGGCTCCAGTACTTTGGCCACCTCATGAGAAGAGAAGACTCCCTGGAGAAGACCCTGATGTTGGGAAAGATGGAGGGCACAAGGAGAAGGGGACGGCAGAGGACGAGATGGTTGGATAGTGTTTTCGAGGTTACCAGCATGAGTTTGACCAAACTGCGGGAGGCAGTGGAGGACAGAGGTGCCTGGCGTTCTCTGGTCCATGGGGTCACGAAGAGTCGGACACGACTAAACGACTAAACAACAAGCATCCTATAAGCAATGCTTACTTTGGAAACAACAACAACAACAGCACCCTTATTGAGTTACAATATATCTGGTTGCCAGCTTTAAAAGAAGTCAAAAGTGAGGTGGGGAGAGAGAGAAGAGACACCTACACAGGAACTTAAAGGCGTTTGTAGGAGGGATGATGGCTTAGGGAGAACTATTCTAGGACATAGTGTTGCTAGAAGGATCCCTTGGTACCTTCCACTGACAGTTCTAATAGTTTTAAACTGTCAGCTTGAATCAAAATATAGGAAAGGTTTTCTACCAATATCTCAGTAAATGTGTATGCTAGTGTCTTTTTAGCAGTGGTGACACCATACTTATGCTTTCAGGTCTCAGTTTTGCACTGTGGAAATTAGGAATGCCTGATTTAATTTGATCTGCGTGAATCCCTGTATGAAACTACCTGACCCACAACTCTCAGAACTAATATGGATTGGACCATAACAACCCACCATATTTTGCACTTTTTTTGAATGTTGTGAACCAGTTTTCTGCAGCTTAACCAATATCAAAATGCCCAATTCAGTTTGTAAATTGACATATAATAGTATACATGTAAATATACTGTATTTTTCGCTCCATGGGGCACACCGAACCATAGGGCGCACCCAGTTTTTAGGGGGGGAATCAAGAAAAATAATCTTATTTTTTCCCCAGCCCCAAAGAGCAGCGTACAGGATGCGCGCAACCTCTCCTTGCCGGAGGGGTTGCACATGGCTATGGTACAAGCCAAGGCAGCCAGCGGGATGGTACAAGCCAAGGCAGCCAGCGGAGGGGCTGCACACGGCTATCCCTGAAGCCTGGAGAGCGAGAGGGGTCGGTGCGCACTGACGCCTCTCGCTCTCCAGGCTTCAGCGAAAGCAATGCGAAGCCTTTGGAGCACAGAGGGAGTGCTCCCTCAGCACTTCGGAGGCTTAGCATTGCTATCGCTGAAGCCAAGGAGCCTGCATTCGCTCCATAGGACGCACACACATTTCCCCTCAATTTTTGGAGGGGGAAAAGTGCGTCCTATAGAGCGAAAAATACAGTATATGTATTTTGGCAGATCCCCAGCAAATGTAAAATTTTAACGTGGAATTTGTGATACTAATGTGGAAATAGAAATATAGCTAAAAATACACAAAAATGAGTTGGGCCTCAAAGAGGCACCTTTCCCAATTCTTAGTGGCAAAAGAATGAAGCTAAATCACAGTGATGAAAGCTGTGCTCTTATTGCTAACTGCAGTGTGTGTGTGTGTGTGTGTGTGTGTGTGTGTGTGTGTTTAGAATTGTAATGGAGATCCTAGCTAGGGAGGGAAGGGCAGATATGTACACAGTGGTGGGCTGGATGAAGACCAATACACTGAATAATGCTATGATATTCACTTTAGGTGAGTGGCTCCAGGTCTGGGAAATTGGGGGGTTTGCCTGTTCTACACATATGGAGTTGTACTCCCCAAACAGGTACACAGTGTAGAGGTGCTTTTATAACTATATTTTTCCATGGAGGCCCAGAGTCAGTGAGCTTCATGGACAAGACCACCTACCATCAGCTTCAGCTGGTACATTCCTGAGCTTGGGCCCTATGACTTGTGCACTGGTAAGGTGACATTTAGACCACTCTATTGAGCTTTATTTGGGGCTTCCCTTATGGCTGGTACAGAAGCTGTAGCTGGTATAGAATGCCACATCCCATGTGAGGAGTAGTGGCCTTTACCAAGCACTTATCACACCGGTGTCAAGGAATTGGCACAGTCTACCTATTAGCTACCTAGTCTGCTTGAAGGTCTTGTTACATACAAAGCCCTAAACAACTCTGGAGCAGGTTACTTGAAAGATTGACTTCCCCTCCACTGCCTGTGGACGGTATAGAGATAAAGAAATGGAAACTAATAAATCATGCTATGGCCTGATGATTATGGGCTTTTGGTAATGGAGGCAGACTGTTTCACTGGTGTGCCAGTGTCATGGAAAGCTCTCCCTGTTGAAATATAAGACAGCCCATCTGTTCTGGTATTCTGTCAACTTATATATAGGTATAAACACAACCTCTTTATACAGGCATTCTTTTTATTGCTTTGGTCTTTTGACTTACATCGTTTTAATGACACTGTTTTATTGTGTATTTTAACTATGGATATTTACATTTAAGTTGGATTGTACACCTTGATTTTGAAGTTTTTATAAGCTACTTAGCAGTATACTCTAGCCTTCATTGATATATTAATTAATTCAAAGCTTTCACCCTTCCACACACTGTAGTTCTTATAAAGATCACCTCCATGCTTAATTTACAGATAGGTAGCCGTGTTGGTCTGCCATAGTCAAAACAAAAAAAATTCCTTCCAGTAGCACCTTAAAGACCAACTAAGTCAGTTCTTGGTATGAGCTTTCGTGTGCATGCACACTTCTTCAGATACACTCAGGTGTATCTGAAGAAGTGTGCATGCACACGAAAGCTCATACCAAGAACTGACTTAGTTGGTCTTTAAGGTGCTACTGGAAGGAATTTTTTTTGTTTTGTCCATGCTTAATATTAGGTAAAGGTAAAGGTACCCCTGCCCGTACGGGCCAGTCTTGACAGACTCTGGGGTTGTGCGCCCATCTCACTCAAGAGGCCAGGGGCCAGCGCTGTCCGGAGACACTTCCGGGTCACGTGGCCAGCGTGACATCGCTGCTCTGGCGAGCCAGAGCCGCACACGGAAACGCCATTTACCTTCCCGCTGGTAAGCGGTCCCTATTTATCTACTTGCACCCGGAGGTGCTTTCGAACTGCTAGGTTGGCAGGCGCTGGGACCGAGCAGCGGGAGCGCACCCCGTCGCAGGGATTCGAACCGCCGACCTTTCGATCGGCAAGTCCTAGGCGCTGAGGCTTTAACCCACAGCGCCACCTGCGTCCCTATGCTTAATATTACACAGTAACAAAAAAACAAGTGATTGGCAATACAGTTAGCCTCTTGTTTAGTTAGATCCCAGCCCTACTTTCTAGCAAAATATGTCCATCAGTACTGACCTTGATAATGCTGTAAAGCTTCCTAGGAATGTTGGGGTTACCTAGAACACACTTTAAATATCACACTGTTCCAGTTATAGTGCAGTCCTCTATTTGAAGGGGTGCTCAGTCCACAAGGAATTTAAAGATAAAGAACACTATGGTAGGTCAAGTGTCTTGAATTTGCCTATCAACACTAAGTTCCTGCACAGTGGACTGAACTGGAATAGTGTTCACTTATTTATTCTTCCTCATTATGGTGAGATGCAATGTATTTCAATTTAAAATATATGATTTTTTTTCTAAATTGCTCTTACACCTACAAATTAGCATATACACATTTTATGCAAATTGATGTCTTATTTTGTCCCCTTTTGGGGTTTTGAATTTCCATTTTTGGCAATGCACAAGTAACTGCCCTATTCAGCTATGAGCTGGGAGATATGGTTACATGGTGTGGCGCTGGCAATGAAATATTATCCATAATAAATTGAACTGTGTAATGTCAGGACATCATGGCAGAGTGTTTGGGCAGTCATTACATGGGGACAAGTCTGATTCATATAGTTCTCATTTAAAACAAGCTAACAATGAATAAATGAGTAGTAAGATGGTGATACCAAAAAAGGGGTAAAACTTTAAGATAGCTGACTCTTTAAAATTCTTCTTCTGGTTTGCAAGCATAATAAAAGATGAATCAACACTGGTGGGCAAATCATAGGCTGTAAATCTGTATGGAAAAACTCTTAGAAGCATTCCTGAATCAGAGATATTTCAAGGCCACAGAAATCTATATTTTGCATTAATCAATTTGGTTTACATTGCCAATGCAGCTTATCACTATGTGCAGCAAAGATAATTTACTTGATCTTTGCACTTCATTCATTTTAAAATTATTTTAGTCAGCACATTTATGGAAGAATTCATATACTAAAATAAAATATAGTCAACATTAAAGGTACCAAGGGGCTGAATATATCACCATGCATATTCAGTCTGGTGTTACATTACTAACAGAGTATTGAAAATGTATGTATTTGAAATTCATAAAATTTCATCTTTTATTTGAAATATACACGGAATAAAATATCACTATTTTCCTACTGTATTTCTTGTAGATATATGAAAGGTACTAAATACATTTTTTATGATAGAAATTAACCAGATTGGGCTATAATTTAGGTATATTTATCTACCTGATTTTGAAGCCTACTTACTCACTATGTATTTTATTCTGAATTTGGTGAATTAATGCTTCCTTGTCGAGATACTACCATATTTACTCGAATGCAACGCACAACTTTTTTGGTCAAATTATGTCACGAAATTAGAGCGTGCATTAGATTTGATGGTGCATAAGATTCGATTGCAAGCTTGAAAAACACCGCTGACATAGCAAATACTTTTTGGTTTCAAGGTGTGCATTAGATTCAACGGCGCATTATATTTGCGTAAATATGGAATTCCTGCTCTGGGGATCTACACTCTGGGGATGTTATTGTCCCAACAATCCCTACTGTCTTCCAGATGTAAGGGCCCATTTCCCCATGATGGAAACTGCATGTTGCTCCACAAATGTGAGTATGAAGTAGGCACCTGTGCAAAGCCATCAGTTTCTTCCCATGAGAAACTCAGCTAGCAAGCCATTGGTTGACAATGAAATTTAGCACATCCATATTAATATGCATATAGAAGTTTGAATCCTTAGTTGCATATGCATGCACAGCAATAACTCTTAAACAATCATAGAACAAAAGTCACAATGATTTCATCATTGTAGCATGTTATTAAAAACAGGCGAAGCTGAATATTACTTCAAAATTTAAAGTTTCTTAAAGAGACCATAAGCCAGTACAAGTAACAGATCCCTTGCAGAAGCACACAATGGAATTATGACAAGGCAAAGAAATGGCAAGCGAATAGATGGAAGCTATCAAGAGGAGGCTTCCACAGTATCTCACGTGTACACAGGAGTCAAAATGGCAACCTATCACTTTGCCAATGACCTAGCCCAGTGGTGGCCAAACTTGACCCCTCCCACTGTTTTGGGACTACAATTCCCACCATCCCTGACCACTGGTCCTGTTAGCTAGGGGTGATGGGAGTTGTAGTCCCAAAACAGCTGGAGGGCCAAGTTTGGCCACCACTGGCTTAGCCATTTTCCCTCCCACACTACAGGAAGCAATGTTCTCTGTTACATAGACATCGCTTAAAACAAAGCAATTTGACAGCATCCCGACAAGTGGTATGTATTTGCTTTAAAGGTAAAATATACTTAGTTTTTAAGTCCTACAGTATAATAAAGTAGTTATATAATCTTTCATGATCTCCAACTTCATAAAATGCTCTAGGGCGAATACAATAATTGTAAATGTGTCTGCTGTGTAGACTAGTAGAATATTAAATAACTCAGCTGACTGATACAATAGATATCAGGAAAGACATTTTGAAAAAGATTTATAGTGCATCTGCTCAGAAGCTTAAGGCATTAAAGATATTCAGATAGACACAATGACTAAAACTGCAACTGCACCATTCCATCATATTTAGAATATGTTCCTCCTCTATATACCTCTGGTAATTTTCTGGTATCCCATATGCAGTGTATGACTTATCACACAAGGAGAAAATAAATTAACATGTGATCGTGGGAGGGGATCTGTCAAGGCAAGAGATTTAAAATATACCAGCATCTCATATAAACTGTATTAATATAATGTGTGATCAAAAATAAAAGGGAAAGAAAATCACATTTGTTTGCATATGCACTCAAAGTTTTATCTAGCTCATCAATATTCCTTTTAATAATAGCATTTTCACCTAGATAAGTGCTTGATGTGAATGTACCATTTATGAAGTGCTCCTTTAGCATCCTAGTATGCATTTCACTTCAGAAATATATTCATATATAAAGGACAGCCACTTTCCACTTTGAGTTTTCTGTTTATGAAATGACCTTCAGCCTTCTTCATTTTAAATTAGTCTGTTCATTTCTTTCACAACAGACTTTTTCAACAGCTGCAATGCTAAGTGGTGCACTAGCCAGATTTAAGGTAAAAAAAAGAAGCTATAAATGCACACTTACCTAGGATAAATCCCACTGCACACAACCCCATAGGTGAGTTATTGGACTTACTTTTCCCATTTTGTATCATTTGACTTCCAGATAAACATGTTAAAGATTCCGGTTGACCACTGTGGAAAACCGGATTCTGGACTAGATGAATCATTAGCCTGATCCAGCAGGCCTTTTCTTATACTTGCTCTTTTCAATTTTTCTGAGCATGCCTGAATATGCTTATATCTCTCCATGCATAAAGCACATCCATGAAAGGTATAAAAAACTACTTTATGCTAAACTAGAGCCCTGATAAGGATTTGGTAACATGAGGCTGCAAAAAAGAGGGCATTGAGGTGTCCCAAATTGTTGACATTCCCAGTGATTAATCATGTAAAGGTAAAGGTAAAGGGACCCCTGACCATTAGGTCCAGTCGTGACTGACTCTGGGGTTGCGACGCTCATCTCGCTTTACTGGCCGACGGAGCTGACGTATAGCTTCTAGGTCATGTGGCCAGCATGACTAAGCCACTTCTGGCGAACCACAGCAGCGCACAGAAACGCCGTTTACCTTCCCGCCGGAGCAGTACCTATTTATCTACTTGCACTTTGACGTGCTTTCAAATTGCTAGGTTGGCAGGAGCAGGGACCGAGCAACGGGAGCTCACCCCATCACGGGGATTTGAACCGCTGACCTTCTGATCGGCAAGTCCTAGGCCCTGTGGTTGATAAGTTACTTGAATAATTGCACCAATTAATGTATAGTCATTCCACACATAAATATGATTCAGTTGTTAGTGGTGTTTTGCATATGAAGAAGGTGAAAACCTCAAGCAGTTAGTCCAGATTAGGCTCAAAGATAAAATATTGTTATGCAGGTCTCAAGATGTCAAGGGCTGAATCATAGAATTGGAATCAATCCCAAGGGAAATCCAGACCAACCCCCTGCAATGCAGGAATCTCGTCTAAAGTATCCAAGACAGAAGGCCATCCAACTGAATATGCAACAAGTATCACCACAGAATTAATATACGTATTGTGAGATCATGCCTGTTCCACTATTCTGCTTGTTTTACCAACACATTATATAAATCTGAATGCCTGGGTGCCAGCTCCATTGAAAATATGTGCTGCAAGCACCATCCCCATAGCTGTATGATTCAGATGTAGCCCTACCCATGTGGGATTGACTTTTGAATAAGGGGCTCTCATATGATCATGAGGTGCCTAATAAGATCCAGAAAATCAGATAGATTTATGTCAAAGATGAAAGTCAGTTCTTAAGTACTACTGAAATCTATTGCAGATTTTAATATATTTAAATGAATTCCATCATTATTATGGAAGAATTAGAAACACTTGATTAAGAAATAAAGTGTGAACTTCCCCTGCTGAACATAATATAAATAAAGCAAAGAAAGAATTTTAAACTACATACATGCTTTGAAAAAATCTGACGACAATGTTTCAAGTTTAATAAAATGGGACCAGACTGGAGAAAACGCTTTTTTTAAAAAAAAGTGATTACATCTTAAGGGATTACTTTAGTACAGTGGCACACTCAGATATTTTAAGCAATGCAGTTCTTCACCTTAGCTGTTAAAACTTCCCTATTGTCATTCAGCTGAGTACAGAGATTACGCCCACACAAAAAATATCATGCCAAAGTAATGGTTCTAAGCAGACTGCACAAAGGACCATTTGTCGCTTGTTGATGCTCTGAGGTCTCATCTACATCTGTGCTTCTCATGTCAAGAAGGTGGTAGGACACAACGGTTTTGGAGCAACTGAGGACAGTTTGTCACTTGGCCACTGCCAAATCATGCAGTGATTTGTGTGTATGGGTGACATATATGACCACTTAAGTTTGTTTAATTAAGCCTGTCTGTTTCCAGGAGTTTCTTCCTGGCAAAGGCAGCTCCAACCATTATCATACACGGCATAGTAATATTTTAAAAATCCATCCCATATAGGGATGCCTTTGAAAGGTGTTCAGAAATGATTTGAAATTGGAAACCCTAAAACAGCAGGGAATTTGATGTAGAGGCTCAATACTGGTCCACCAACCATCAGAGTTGCCATCAGAGAACCTCACCTGCCTTCCTTCTTACATTCAGTTCAGGTGTGGCATTTCCTGTCAGCTTCCTCCCCGTTAGACTTGGTGTTGATCTTTTAAAATTCAGCCAGGGAGAAGAATGGGGACAGAATTAGTTGGCTCTGCCTGTCACTGACTCTAGCTCCACTTTTTGTTGGCTTCTCTGCCTTCCACCCTACCAATCCCAATGGTGTGCTGATGCAATGCTCCCCCTTCCCATATTCACTGAACATGCAATGGAGAGTCTGAACACCTGTAAAGAGCTACAGAAAAGCATCAAGTCTGAGGGAGTGCCAGGCTAGAAGTCATCAAACCCAAGCAGGTTAAGTCTATCAGTATCTACAAGTCATGGTTGCTATATGTACAAAGTGTGGGAGTAGGTGGGAAAGTGTTGTTCAGCTTGCGAGTTTCCCAGAGGCATCTAGATGATTCTGGAATACATAGGTCTTTGGTGAACCATAAGGATACTTCTCATGTGCTCCTTGACATGTAGTTTTGTATGTGGCCTTTCTCCTATTGCTTGAAATGATATAGGCCAGACAATTTTAGTTCCTCAGTGATATCTAGACCTCAGTAAGGATAAGAACCAAGGTAATTTGCAGGGGTACATCTAACTACACTCCCTCTTGATTGCTGCCCATCGTGGCTGGTGAAATCAATCCAGGGAGAATCGAGGTGGGTCCAGGGAGTGAATGCTTCCTTTTGTGAGAGTGGTACCTACTGCCTTAAATGAGATGATAGTGTAGACACTATTGAAAAGGCCAGCCCTGGACCCAGTGGAATGTAACAACTATCACCTGGTCACAAATATTTTCTGAGGAAGATGATCAAGAGGGTCATCACAAAACAACAGTAGACATTCCTGAGAGAGACTGATTATTGGGATCAGGCTTCAGTTTGGGACCAAATCAGCCTTGGCTGCCCTGATGGATGACCTATAATGGGGCACTTCTAGTGGTACCTGAGGTTCAGTTGGCCTTCACTAGGACCAAGCTATTGGTGTGGCAGGATCTGCCCTGTGGAACTCCCTACCTGTAGAGGTTCAGCAGAAACCATCCCCGTCTTCTTTTAGATGTCCTCTGAAAACTGTCTTGTTTAGACAAGCCTTCACAATATGCATTTCTTTTGTTCACCAACCAATATATATATATATACAGTGGTATCTCTGGATGCAAACAGGATCCGTTCCGGAGTCCAGTTCGCATCCTGAGCAGAACGCAACCCGCGTCTGCTTCTGTGCATGCGCGTGACGTCATCGCGTGACGTCATTTTGAGTGTCTGCACATGTACAAGTGGTGAAACCCGGAAGTAACCCGTTCTGTTACTTCCGTGTCACCGCGGAATGCAACCTGAAAACGCTCAACCTGAAGCGACTTTAACCCGAGGTATGACTGTATTCATATTATATTGATGTTTTAAGTTTTGTTTTATGGATACATTTCCTGATTTTATTAAGTATGTTGTGTATCATCTTGCTATATCTTACTGTAGTTTAAAACTATTTTAATGAAACAAACTAACAAACAAAATTTCTGTTTCTTCCCTGTTCTTGTGTTCTTAAAATGTGTGTAAGGACACGGGGCTGGGGGGGGGCAGTCAGAATAACTTCTGTGTAGCAAGTCCAAGATAATGGCAGATTATTAGTTGGTGGTGGTGGGGAGTTTAAAAAAAAAATGCAGTTTGGACTCTTTCCTCCTTGCCAAATGTCTTAGTGTACTGAAATAAAATACAGGCTGATACTCTTCCTGTGTCATCTTTTCAATAAGTTTTTGCAAGGAGCTTTAATAGGTTTCACTATTGAAAAGAAAAAGAACAAGCAAGACTTTTCATTTAAGGATTTGAAGAGCTTCCCTATTCAGACCAGTGCTCTAGACTGGTATTGTGAGCTTTAGCAACGTGTCTCAACCAGGCTCTCTAGTGGCTTGGTAAGAAGCACTTCCCTTCCATACTTACCACCAATGCCTCAAAATGAAGAAGGATACTAATATAGGCAAAGAATACCCCTTAGCTGGAGAGCTGGAGAGCTGTCAACAGTAAGATTACCAGGTGTCCCCATTTCCCGGGGACAGTCCTCGGATGTACAAATCACTTCCCTGACAAAATCCATTCATTCCTACTGAAGTTGAAAAGTGACCCCAGATTCATTGGAAAAAATCTGGTAACCTTAGTCAACAGTAACCACAGGATAAAAAGATCCTTCAAAGAGGAGACAGTTCCTATTTTCCCATTCTTCTCTTCATTCTAAATCCTCGTTTGTGCCATGTTTTGAGAATTTGAACTCTGCATGTTCCTGATCACAATTATGGATATATTGTTCTAACTAGAGAATCAGCAGAGAGTTTTATAACTTTCCAGCCCTTTGGCACACTTCCTGGCATTCTCAGTAATGACTATACTTACTCTTAATTGCCTTCAACACACTTACACAAGAGTTACATTTAGTTGAATTATTTCCTGGATTCTCTCTAATTAATCTGAAAGCAGATGCTTTAGGACCTGAGCTGATTAATAGTTGCAAGACAGCTAAATGCCTTGTGGAAGGGAAATCTCTCTGAAACATATGTACATACAGCCCCACTGTTGTCATCCTGGCACTTGTGATTCTGATGCAAGCTATTTTCAGTTAAGCATGTTACCATCTCCTCAAATAGTCAGTTCTAGTTCAGCTTCAGAACTGTATGAAGCTAATTAATCTTTTGAATGAACATGGTTTTGTAACATATGTTGTGCAATGTTTTTAGAGGACTATTATAAATACACACATTAAGCTCTATTTATCAGCTATGGCATGCATGGAGTAGAGAATCACAAATAGTAAAAGTGTGACAGGACTGTCATCCACTCAAGTGATGGGTCAGATGAGGAGTCTTCCTTGGCACTGAAATGGATGGAAAGTTTTGCTTTTTGTGTCTGGATCAGGGGTGTTACATGCAAGAGATGATTACTATTATGGATGAGTTGTTTTTTGCCTTCTTGCACATGGGAAATAAAAGACACTTACTGCTATACATTAAATACGTATATGGCAACAACATATCATGCTCCCATTTCAAAAGCACAGACAACAGTACAGATCTGAATCATTGTGATCCACCATGGGTATGTGCAGTTGGCTTAATTGTACATCTTATTCACTATTCAGAATGAAAGATGGCAGTATAAATACACACAGAACTGAATATTTTTTGTGAATGACATATGCAAGAGCTTGTAAAATTAAGGTCTCTCTCTCTCTCTCTCTCTCTCTCTCTCTCTCTCTCTGTGTGTGTGTGTGTGTGTGTGTGTGTCTGTGTGGATATCCAATAATAATACTCATAAACCTGCTGCCTGTTCAGGACACTTATGTATTTCCAGCTATGAATATGCAATTTTCACTTTGGAACCAGGAAATTATGGATAATTTCAGCATCCCTGTATCCAAATGTATGCTTTAATTATGTACACAAATTTTTACTCTGTTCTAAAAGAATTCCAGGGTTGAGGGACAAGACTGAAGCAAGGAAGTAGAAAATGTAATGTATATGGGGATCTTAGGGCCCCAGGACGTTTTGTGATCTGATGGCCAGATAAAGAGATGGACAGAGAGGCTGGATTGAACTAAGGTCATGTTATTTAAGAGTAAAACCCCTGTGGAGGGAAAGCACCATTGGTGTGGGAGCAAACCTGAACCAATGCAGTTTCTAAGGAGACTAAAACCTCTGCCTACAGGAACTGGAGACATGACTTTCCAGCCTGCCTCCCATTCCCATGAATGTGAGTAGGAAGGCTTGTGCTGCTGCACTTCCCTGCCTAAGGCTTTTATCGCTTCTGCTGATGAAGCAGTTTAGCCTCAAGGGTGACCCCTATCCAAGGGTGACCCAGGGCCCAGAGAGTAAGCCTCAGAGTAAACCCTTCACCCAGAAACTCTGCTCTAAAACCATCAAAAATTCCAGTGCTGAGCAACAACAAGAAGATCAACAGAAAGAGGTAAGAAATGTAATACATAAGATAAATTCAGGGCTCTGGGATCTTTAATGGTTGTTTAGATACTTGGGAAATTGCCTTATGCCGGGTCAAGCCAAAGTACTTATCTGTAATGACTGGCAGGCAACATAATGTCCTCATTTCAGAAAAGATTCATTCCAGCCATACCTGACAATGCCTGACTGAATTTGGAATTTTTGCATGCAGACTTTGGAGTTTTCCTTGAGCCAACAGTCCTTCCCCCCTTTAGAAGAGGGGATTTCAGTGGTGTAGGTTTTTGGCTTTTGTTCTCATTTCTGCATGTCAAACTGTACTTGGCAAAATTGCCACTTCTGTCAGACTGGATTCTGGGGTCAGTTTTGGGATGTTCAGAAGAACACAGCTCATAAAGTGACAGATAATAGTTTGTGTCTGGTGGCCCCCTACAATTGATGTCAGCCTACCTCAGCTGACTACACATTCAGCACAAATCAGAAGAGCCCTGTTCAAGCCAATCAGGTCCGCTCTTGTGTGGACAAGCTTTATGCATGTGCATCAATAGGCATGTAAACCCCTTCTAATGGGAATCAAATGTGTGGATACTGGTATTCATCTAGGACCCTTTCTCACATGCAAGTGTGTGGAAAGCAATGTGCACAGTGATGCAACCCCACATTCATTTAACTCAGAAAGGGGCTGGTCTATGCTCCCTGTTGTCATCATTAAAATAGAACCCACATGTGCTGAAGAGGCTATTGGCACTTTTCACAGATCCCCAAATGAAAGGGGTTTATGTGTGCTGCTACAGTATGAAAATATAACAGCAAAGAAACATTTATCTTCACCTTAAATACCATATAGCAGAATGAAAACTGGCAAATTAAAAATAAATAAATATATTTGGCAGCAAGCTCAACCATAGCAGTGTTTCATAATTGGTGCTCAAACATGTTTCCTTGCAAATCTAAGGCTACATGGCAGTATGTCAGAGTGCATGCTTGGGTGTATGTAGAATTTATTTTTAATTGTACAGAATTTGTCATATTCTTCATTAGGTGGACACTTTGCTAATTTTTCTACAGACATAATTCAACTGATAAGGATTAGAATTGAAAGCCATTATAATGGCTTTAATATTTTATTTATAGGCAGAGCTGAAAGGGAGCAGGAACTTCTTTCAAGAAAATTGTTCTCCGATTTGGAAAACATCCCTGGCATTTTTTTGGGAAGATCCTCGTGATGGAACTATAGAAGTGTTCATTTAATCTTCTCTTATTGGCTAGTATTAACAATTTGATCTGTATAAAATGTGCTGCCGTGCTCTAAATGGATTTTATTTGTTCTTCACATCACTGACATCTATCAAAAACCAATTGGGTACATAGTATTGTGGTGCACAAAGTTCTTTTGAGCTCCATTGCTATTACCACCACTTACAATACTTGCACAGCTTACTCTAAGCCACTGGTCTTCAACTGGTGAGTGAAGAACCAGTAGAGGGTCACGGCCTGATTCAAGGTTGGTTGCAACAGGAGCACTACCACCATGAAAATATACAGTAAAAGATTAAGAAATGGTTTCCCAAATACATGTTTGGGATAAAAGTGGGTTCTGGGTCCGAAAAAGGTAAGGACTGAGTCAAGGCCTGCTACTCCCTTTTCCTGTCCTCCTTCCCTTCAGGCAGGGCATTTGTAACTAGGCTGTAGTTAGCTCTATTTTAGGACAATGTTTTTATGTTGAAAAATCAAGTCATGGTATCTACACACTTTTGCATATAAGTCTTATCTATGGAAATCCAAGGTGAGAGGCCAAGAAAAAGGCTAATAATGTGGAATATATATTGTATATATTGTAAGGAAGCAACCTTAATATTATTAGTATTTTAGTATTATGAGAAAGCAGAATCAGGGATGGAATGGGCCCAATGGATAACTTTATACCTATCTTAAATAGCAAGTACAAAGAGCCAGTTCAGAACTAGAAGCACCACTCCTGTTTCCTTAAAGAAACAATTAAATTAGACTTAGCAGTAATCATACGTTTAGCTAAAGAAGCATTTATGTTTTCAGTGATTAAATTCTATTTCTCAGGAAATTGATTGATTGTTCTAAAGAGCTCGGTTTAAAAAGCTGACAAGCTGATCACTAGTTATAAATGATTTAACAATAAAAGGTTTTGGCAGAAGATGGGGATGTGTCAGTGTAAGTTCTATGCAGAAGTACATTGATACAAAAAATAAATAAATGAGAAATTAATCAATACACAACTCTTAACTAGGATACTAGCATTAGATCAAGCTTTTTCAAACAACAACGTCCCCCCTGATTAATCTGTTAATGATCAGCCAGGGCTTTTCATATATGATAAACAAAAAATAAATAGATTAAAAATGCATAACATAGCAAGAAAAGCAAAATTCTGCAATCAGTGGACAGTATGTGAATGTAGCAGTTATTTGTATGATAAATCCTGCTTTTACTTGTCACAAGCTGGGGCAATGGCACATGAAGGTCACTCAGTGTCCATACTATGACCTGTCTATTCAAAATATGTTCAGCCCACCCCCACCACATCACTTCTGATGCTTCACCAGGCAATGCTCACATACCTTTCAAGATTATATTCACAATATTTAGCACCAGAAGTTTGCTTTAAAGTGAATACTTCAGTTTTTCAGACTGCTGAATTCTGCACCCAATACATTTTTTGTGCCGATTAGTAATGTACAAAGCAGTGGTGCTCACCTCATCTCTTTATGGTCATATCACTGCTGCTTACCAGAATTTTGCCTGGGGTGGCGTAAGTTGGCAATGGGGCTGGTGTGGTGCACGCACACTGGCAGGGCCATTCTGAAGTTCTTGCCAGTGAATATGCACTGTGCCAAACTTGTGTCTTCCTCCATCTCTCGGCACGTAGCAGCCATACAACTGACCAGAGGTCAAGTGTGTACTACTGCCCACACATACTGCCCACTACTGGAAAAGCCAATCCCTCTTGCCTACTGGGAAAAAAAAATCATCTGGGCTTTGTAAGCATTTCTGCCAAATATCAAAGAACCAAAGGTGAATTTTTCAAGAAATCATGGTTTGCAAATATTCCAGTGATCCTCCCGTGCTGAGTACCATTATTTCAAGGCCAAAGCAGAGCCAGGCAGGCCCAGGTTGTGTCCTACCTGCTGATGGTTACTGTTCTTGGAGATGATGGCTAGTAACATCAGGGGTAGTAGATTAACCTCGTTTACAGTAGGTTCAAATTTTGAATGGTCTGGGTTTCCTCCTTTTTCTGAATGAAAGGTTTGTTTTTCAAGCCCTCTCCCTCTAAAATTTTGTTGCATTACTAATGTTTATATTCCGTTAACTGCAGCATATGGATAGCCTTGAGTAAGGCTAGTAAAAAGGTGAGTAATGATAGTAAATAGGTATGTAACAAAGGTGCACACCAGCTCTGTGCAGCCAGAAGTATGAGGAAAACAAGGGTAATTCAGGTGAAGTGAATTCACCTGCCAGAGTTGGATTATGTCATAGAGAAGGCATCTTGTTTTAAATCAGTCCAAAGTCACTCAGAGGATACTGGTGCCCACAAACAATGAAAAATTACCACTCCATTTTTTAAAACAGTAGCTAAGCTGACTATGGTAATATTCTGAACTCGTTGGGAGAGAGAAAGGGAGAGATGGGAGAGGTCCAGGTGGACAGGTCCAGGTTTAAATTGCAGTGAATTATTTTCCCAGGACACTCTAATCATAGTGATTTGTGGGAAGGGATGTTTGCAGGCTTTTAGGAGAGCTCACAAGGCAACTCCACCCCCCACAACTGGTTTGGTAACCAAAAAGATACCAGTTCTCAGATATTAATCTCTGCTTGAAGTAGGAAGATGACAACAACACTATTAATGCATAAACAAGGGGGAAAGCAGTCAAATGCAATTGTTGATTCAAGTCTTTCTCTGAAAGGCAAGAGGAAAAAGCTCAGTGTTTGCAGTATGTGAAAGGATAATATTGTGAAAGAGATAAATGATCTCCACAAGCTTTCCAAGAAGGCAATATAAATAACAAATGGCAAATATAATTAACAGCCTAAGCTGAGGAAAATAGGAAGTCATTTCACTTGGGCTGCATGAGCAATAATCAACATACTCCTTTTTACCAACTAAGCAGAATAATTTAAAGACAGAATGGGACAAAGTAGGTTAGTGGGAAATGGACAGTATTAATCCCATGGCTATTGTTATAGAAATGAAAGAAATAACATGGTGCATTTGCATTGAAAATTCCTATTGGCAACAGATTATATATTTTTCTAAGATACCCTGATGATGGCACCAAACCAATGAACACGGTCTGGTGCCAAAGTTGAATATGTGAAGAATTGGTTCTTAATCTGGTGTGATTTGGAAAGCTAGATGCAAAAAAGAATATATCCAAATGGCACATGGAGATTCTCCAGTAGTAATGAAAATCTAAATGAACTGCCAGTTATCTTGCCAGTTTTAGGTTAATCCATTTGAGTTTACAGTTTTCACTTCACTGCCTCTCTGTTTAGAAAAGGTTTGAGGACAGAGCAAGACACAGAGAAAGTTACTGAAGTCTATTTCAAGAGAGGATCTGTAACATCCCTGAAACTGCTACATCTTCAAACAACTGTAGCAGAGTAGAAAAGAGTAGCAGAATAGAAAATATATGAATCCATTTCCCTCTTAATTTGAGCAAAGTCACAGAAGAAAAACTGCATACAAAAAGTGAAACAATGGAGAAAATGAGAAATGTGGCAATTTCTAAAACAAACAAATAAATGAGCATACAAAGTTTATTATATACTGATATTATATGCATCCACAAAATATCACGGAGCTGCAGAGCAATATAAAATCATTAAAAAAATGATTAAAAGCAGCACAGAGGGTGGTATTCAACTAGGTTTTACTCGGAGTAGACCCACTGAAATTATTGAACACGACTTAGGTCCATTAATTTCATCAGGTTTACTGTGAGTAAAACTTAGAATGCCACCGAGAACAATCATCAAGAAAACTTTAAACAACTGCAAAAGCCTGTTGCCATAAAAAAGTATTCAAGAAACACCTGGAAGTGAGGATGGCTGCTGAATAAGAACAAAAGAAGAGCCTGTTGGATCAGAACAATTACCTATTTAACCCAACATCTTGTTCTCACTGTGGCCAAACAGTTGCCAGTGGAAAACCAGCAAACAGAACCATGAGCACAAGAGCACTATCCCCTCCTGTGTTTTCTAGCAACTGGTATTTGAAAACTTTGCTGCCTCCAACTCTGCAGGTAGAACATAGCAGTCATGGCTATTAGCCTCTGATAGCCCTCTACTCAATGAAGCGGTCTAATCTTTTTAAAGATCCCCATTCAAGTTGAGGGTCATCACTGCCTTCTGTGGTAGTGAGTTCCATAGTTAAATTATGCATGAAGAAGTACTTCCTTTTACCTGTCCTAAATCTTTCAATATTCAGGTTCATTGGATAGCCATAAATCTCTGCTGGAAAAGTGTTCCACAACATGAGACTGGAAACACTAAATGCTTGACTTCCAGTTGAGGCACCATGGACAGTGACTTAAAAGTCCTTCTCCAGTTGATCTCAGTGATATATGGGGTCAAGCAGCAGTATTCCTGTTATTTTTGTGTGTGTGTAATTGCCACTTGCTAAATACAATACACCAAACTGACTGTTAACTGACTGTAATAGCTGCCAGTCTTTTGCCCTACTGCATTCTGTTGCCATACATCCAGATTTTCCTAATTTCCCCCCAAAAAAAACAACTTTTTCTGGACAATTTCCCCCCAAAAGCCCAATTTTTTTTTTGTCCGGAGTTTTACTTCTTGAAATATGGCAACCCTAAGATAGATCCAAGGGCAGCCCTACATAGAATTTATTTGATGGAGCTATTTCAAGCCAGGTTGATGGTTTTAAATGACATACAGGGATAATTTTCCCCTGTACAGTTAGCAGGACAACTGATTTGTCAGCAGTATAATGACTGCGTTCTACCAAATATATAGCATAAGATTTATCAATAACATTGTGACTAGTTTGCACCTAGCTGTCGCTGTGTGTGGCCTATCCTTTCATTTGCCTGGTTTTCCAGTTGCAGGCAGAAATAGTAATAAATCTTTTTTGATCGCATGGAGACTACTTCACAATTCTAACAGATGCTTTTCTCATAGATTAATATGAAATTATTTGGATTATATTTGGATTATGTTAATGTGTCCCTTAAATGAACGAATATATGCATTACTATTTTCTTCAATTACTATAATAATCATACTATAATGATTACCATTGTTAAAGGAGGAATAACTTAAATTACCTTTAAGTGATGTTGCACTGCACAATATATTAAATCATTCAGATTAAAACAAATGCATAGCTGTAGACCTAGCCAGACCAATTATAGAAACCAATGAAAGGAAACAGTGATCATAACTACACCTTACTTGACTTCCTTCAAAGTGAAGGCTATCTTCTGCTTTTAGAAACACAGCATGTCATGTACCCTGTGGATTACAGAGAAGCTAACAACAGTGAGAACTCTCACTGTGAACACTGGCTGCCTGAGAACCTCGGAGAAAGATGTATCATAGGTTAGTGGAAAATCACAGCATGCAAGGATGGGATAAAAGTATATTGAAAAAGGAAGAGTCCGATAAAAAGGAAAGGGTCAGCATCTGGTTCATTTTCAACATCTTAGTTTTGTACAAATCACACCGTGTTATAAAATTCATAGCTACTTTCATATAATCAAACATGCATTCAGATAAAACTGTTGTCTTTCAATGCCTGTTTTCACAGTTAGGCATAAGCAAAGAGCCACAATTCTCATAACACTTGTCTGTTGAAATGTCAAACCCTAGGGTTTGAACAGCATAAATGAACACGGAATATAGTGAAATATGAGTGTTTCTAATTTGGAAGGGATCACTCACTTGATAGGATGATTCTTGTCACCTATTTCAGGAGCAGCATTAAATAAATGCCTTTGAAGTCACAAAAATTAGAATTTGACAGTGTGAGCTTTCCTGGGATTCAATGTTATGCTGCATCAACTGTGCTCTGGCCTGACTGCTCTATCAATTCAAAAAAGTGATTCCTAGGACATATGAGGACTTCACAGCTGCTGCTTTCACATTCTATTCTTTCTCAAACCACCTGGGAATATAATTGATGTGTAATATACAAATCCTTATATCAAACCATCTAGTGCTTCTGCAGACGTGTTTCTGCCACACTGACTTTACCCTTTCTCTCCCCCTCTCCTAGAAAGCAGCAGAAATTCAGCCACTGAGAGGTCAGGTGATCCATGCCACACTGCACCACCATCCTCTGGAAGGAGAAGGGGCAGGGTGGGGCAATGAATTTGAGTAGGACTGCAAACATAACAAATGCTGCTCTTATGACTTCTGCCATTTCATTTACAAATAATCAAGAAATCAAGTAAGGAAGAGTGTTAGAGTAAATTCAGCAGTATAGGGGGGAAATGGAGTAATGGGGGGGGGATATGCAGTAGTAATGGATAACTAAAATGAAAATGAATATATAAAAGAAATCAAGTAAGAGTGCTCACATATGTCGTGCTCCCCACCTTGCCCTAAACATATTCCCTTCTTGATCCTGAACAAGTCCAATCTCCAGATACCAATTGTTTGGCATATCCATATGTCCCTCTGTCTCCCTTTTATGAGTGTTAAGTTAATGGTACCATAAGATATACACACATTGCCAAATTTCAAGTAAAAACAAGATCCCTAGAGTCAGGGCTGGCCTTAGACATTTTGGCTTCTGAGGTGAACCACAAAATGATGGCTTTCCACCCCCAGAGAAGAAGGGGTAACTGAAAAAAAAAAAATGAAAGATCCACATCAGGGTTTCACAAACCTGTATCTCCAGCTGTTTTTGGACTACAGCTCCCATCATTCCTAGCTAGCAGGACCAGTGTTCAGGGATGGTGGGAATTGTGCTGGTACTCATAGAACAATAGAAGTACCATGGGAGCAGCACAAAACGACTGTCATGGGCGGTGGTGTGGGGAGGCAGGAAGGTGTGGTGAGTCTGTACCACTGACTATTGTCACAAGAAATCACTAAGAATGTGTCATCAAATCCATAAGGTGCTCAGATCCCAGATTCACGTAGACTATGTTTCCTTTTAATTGGTGTGATAGGGATAAAATTTCTGAGTTTTGTTATTCAGTGGTTTCCATGACAATTTATTATAGAATCAGATACTGGATATATAATAAAACAATCAGATGCTAAATATGTAGTGTAGAATACACACCAATTTGGGTTTGCATGCTGAATATTGGAAGCCTACCATTGTGCACGAATATAAAATACTATTAAATACTGCTGGGTATTTGACAGAGAGTGAAGGAGGTAGATTCTGACACAGAATGAGCAGCCAAATTAATAATGCTTTAAGGCAGACTGTGTGGTATTATATTACTGAACAGAGTGGGGAACATCTTGAGTGCTATTATACTGAGTTAGCAATCACCACACACTAAGGAAAAAGCAATTCTCTCCATTGCCCTATTGAAAGCCGAAGTTGTTTCTTTGGTTTGTTCTGTGGAAACATGGATTTTATTAAAATGAAAAGGATTGTTCATTGACAGGGTTGCTAAGTTTCTCCTAAAGCAAAATGTTGAAGCAAACTTGCCGTACAGTCTAAAATTTCTATTCACCAGCTGGTTTGCTTTTCATCCATATGTTTTGAACTGTTCTTTTTTGAAAAAAGGGATTACAAAAATCAGCACTGCATGTGTGAAAAGGTAGAGGGTAATGAATATGACAAAGTTATCACATAATCAATGAAAAGAGATATGTAAAAGAGTAGCAAAAACAAGCTGAGATGCAATTATTATTTTTAAGCCATGTTAAAATCACAATCCAGTAGTATAATTCTTCTAAATGCAAATGAATAGAAGCATAATGTTTAGTGAACATGCCCTGGTATATTGCACCTTTGGCAGCAAATATGTAGATGGAATAGTAAACTGGCAAGTATTTTCCCAATGGTAATTCCATTGTGTACTAAATCAAATTGAAAAAGAAAATAGGGCTATCATGTTCTTTTTATTAGCAACAGAAAAATACATTCAATTGCTAAATATTGGGAAGCAAGCTCAGACATTTCTAGTGCCTCTTTGGCTTTTGAAGATAAGAGACAAATAAATGAATCTGGCCACATGATTAGGTTTTGAGATGATTCTGTGTATAACTCAAACATAATAACTAATTACACACTGGAATAAATGTTTGTTCTTGTATCTGATCGTTTGAGTCAATGTATATTATGTAAGAGGTGATGACCTGGAGATCATCTAGGAGTTTGGGGTGAGGTGTTATCAGCATGAAGATTATTTAAATATAGTTTTACATGCATTTCTGTTGGCTGCATTGATGCTACTCTTTGAAATTATGTTGTTTTGATATATTTGCATTTACAAAGAATTAAAATTACAGTGAAAACAAATTAACACAAACTGGAAACTTACTTGCCTTAAAACTGTCCAAGGAGAGAACACTTTTTTTGAGAATTCCATTGAAGGACTATCGCCAGGGAATTTTTAGGTTATATTCAAATAAGTTCTACTGAAGTGGACACATTGAAATTGATAGACCTTAGTTAGTCTAATGTGGGGACGCAGGTGGCGCTGTGGGTTAAAGCCTCAGCGCCTAGGACTTGCCGATCGAAAGGTCCTTGCCGATCGAAAGGTCGGAGGTTCGAATCCCTGCGGCGGGGTGCGCTCCCGCTGCTCGGTCCCAGCGTCTGCCAACCTAGCAGTTCGAAAGCACCTCCGGGTGCAAGTAGATAAATAGGGACCGCTTACCAGCGGGAAGGTAAACGGCGTTTCCGTGTGCGGCTCTGGCCCGCCAGAGCAGCGATGTCACGCTGGCCACGTGACCCGGAAGTGTCTCCGGACAGCGCTGGCCCCTGGCCTCTTGAGTGAGATGGGCGCACAACCCCAGAGTCTGTCAAGACTGGCCCGTACGGGCAGGGGTACCTTTACCTTTACCTTAGTTAGTCTAACATTGGATACAACTCCCTTCTTTTTACAACACTGAAGATGAATCTGATAAAACTAAAGACTTTTCTAATCAATGGGAAGACTCCAACTCTTTGGATCTGGTTCTGAAAGCCATTACTATCTGATCATACCATTTAGCATATTATCGAAACATGTATGAGCTGTTCTCAGTTACTTACATAGAACGTTCAGTGCTTATAATTTGGCAGTATTAGTTATGTATTCAGGCACACTCAGAACTGAAATAAAAGTCAAGTACAAGTATACTCACTTTATCTAGACAGTAGGATATAGACTTAACTGAGTGCATATCTTAAGCAAGATTATTGTTATTATTATCATTAACAACAATAACAACAACAATATGAAGCAGAAGTTATAAGGTTTGTTCATTGTTTATAGGCAGAACTCAATCCTTTAAAATACTCTAAAATATTTGTTTTCTTGTTCCAAATGTGCTTAGCTATTATGTAAATATGATAGAAGGAAGTTGTTATTGGTTGTGTTTGAGGCTCTGCAGGACAGAATTGAATATCATTTCCCCTTTAAAACAGTGGTGTTCCCTGTTTTAGCCAGGGGCTGAAATGTGTATTTATGTAGCAGGGGAAAAACCTCCAACAACTTCATAGATCCATCTATAATATCAGAAGACAGTGGGGGAAAGGGGGAAAGTGTGAAGATGAGGCCCTAATGAAATGATAGCAGGTTCAGCAGCTGCAACATTTAGAAACAAATAAAAAATTGACACACACAGGACTTTGAGCAGTACTGCATGAACATGTTATCACCAGTTCCTTTTAAATTATGTAAGGAACTCTGCTTCTTTTGGATGGTGCCAGCATTTATACTTGCTCTGGCTAATGGGATCTCTTAAGATTAATGCTAGTCACACAGCAGTATAGGGTTCTTGCTATATAGTGTTTACAGTTATGGAGATTAAGTGACTCCTGCTTCCCAAATTAAACAGAATTGCCTACAGCAGATACAATTTAATACCACTAGCCCATACCAGTGAGATGGTCAGGGAAGTATATTGATTACATGGTTGCTACCAAATCAGAAACAACCACAGACACATACAACAAATGTCAAAAAGCAGTTATATATTACAAACATTTCCACAGCAAACAGCAGTCTCTTTATAATCAGGTATATAAACCACCATAAATGTCTTACAGAGTGATTTAAATGTGTATTAAACATAATCTATCTGACCAGGTCATATATTAATAGGCTCAAAGTATCAGCAATTCAGATGCGTATAAGAACATACATATGCACAGGCATGTAACAATGTTATACTCAGTGTTGGCAAAAACTGCCTGCATTCTTTTACCAATGTTCAGGGTAAGTGGTGTGTCCTACCACTCTCCTCTAAGTGACATCTGAAACATCTGGTCCTAAAAGCCCCATAAGAATGGGAGGCATAGCTTCCCCAGGCCTAATGCCCTATTAATAGACATTTCCTTGGGAAAATCTACTTTTTGTATTCCACCATTGTGACAACTGCCCATTTATTCTCACTATCTGCTTTTTTCTCTTTCTTTACCAGTTACTGATCCACAAGACGACCTGTTTACTTCCCCTTATCTGCTAAATTTACTCAGGAGTCTTGGGTGGAAACTGTATCAAATGCTTTTTGAATGTTTAACTACACAATGGTTAATGGATTGCCCCTGACTATATGCCTGTCACTCGCTAATCAGTTTTCCTATTTACTTACAAATTTTGGGAACTTTGAAGTGCCTTCAACAAATATCCGATGTCTTGTCTACTGGCAGTTATTTACTCACCTAATTTCTATGAGACATTCACTCAGAATTCACACATACAAAATATTGATGCATTTTTAACAATGTACATGATTCTGATCAGGCATGCCAACTTGAATAAAATAATGGGGGGGGGCACATAAACTCTGCTCCTCATAATCGATCACAAGATGTCTGTCTGTCTGTCTGTCTGTCTGTCTGTCTGTCTGTCTGTCTCTCTCTCTCTCTCTCTCTCTCTCTCTCTCTCTCACACACACACACACACACACCATATGAATGGCAATGCCCATCAACTTTGGGAGGGCCTGGGGGGGACCAAAAGAGTTCGACCCCTAGGAGTTGGGTCCTATGATTCCAAACAATATGGATGACAATATTTTTTCCTACCCAAAGTTCCTGGATTAATAGACACCACTATTTTCTATTCTTCTATGGAATAAATATGAGCTTGTGGTTCGAGGATCCGACCCCCGCAATGTGGAAAGAATACACACGGACACGTGATATAAGGTTAATGGGCAAGGAAAGGCCACAACTTTATTGATTACAGCAGTGAAAAGGTATTGGCTTAGGCATTGGATTTCTTGAACAAGTGGGTTTATTCACCAGTAGGTGGAGCCTGTTGATGCCGATCCAACTATAGGCTCACCCCTAATGTCACCGAGGGTCGTGCCATGGCCTCCCGCCAAGCAGGCATCGGACAGAATACACGACTGCCAGATTCCTTTAATGGAATACCCCTAAAAATTGAAGGCATAGGCGATGGCCACACCTAGCTCTTCGACACAGCACAACACATTATTCCAATGCCTAACCTACCCACCAATACCACAAAAGTTGTGACGATTGTTACAAGGTAGGCGAAAAAACCAAAAAGGCCTAATGCCAAATGGAAAAACTCCTACCAGGCCCCCTAGACAACCAGGGCGACCAACCTAAGGTCCATAGCAAGGCCAGTGACCTAAGCCCTAACTAAAAGGGAGTGGAGGGTGGGTGACTCGCGGCGAGAGGACGAAGAATGAGGCCGGGCGAAGGCAGGCGCCACAGCAAAAGGCTGCTGAACATGCCCCCCCCTCAGGCACCTGGTTGGATGCCTGCTGAGGGGCGTGGGCGCCAGCCAGGTGAGGTGAAGGCAGGGGGCTAACACCCCCTGCTAGGGGCAGAGCTCGGGCTCCCGCCCACAACCACTCCCCTCTCTTTCAGGGAGGAGAGTCTTTATAATATAAATAAAATATAGAAACTAATCATTACCATTTTATCGTCCAGACATTCTTGTTTTCTACCTCATTCCCTTTCATATGTGTAGGAGGAAGGGCAAAGAAAATGCACTCATTTAAATAGTTATTTATTACAACGCTCCTGATCTGTAAGGACAGCCTTAAAGGAAGGCAGAATAGAGCTCTTTTTCTTTAGTAGAATAGCACCAATTCTGCTAAATATCAAATATAGGTATTACTTTGCCTAGTAGAAACTTGCAAAAACTAAGAAACAGCTTCTGCATAATGGATGTGAGTTAAATGCTGAAATCCTATATCAAGAGCCTCTATTTTTTCTTGAAAACAAAGTTCCATGAAAATAGTCTCTTCAGACTTCCATGAATGTACCAACAAAATAAAAACATGAAGGAAAACAAATTAAATGATAAAACGCTCAGAGCATTCTTATGCCTTAAGTGTTGTGTTCCTACCTGTTACATTGTAAATTTTAATTAGCCATGGACAAAAATGAACATCATGTAAAGGTGTTTTTACAAATCCGTTCTATATTCACAGAGGTATAGGCCACTTACAAAAATAAATACACTCAAAAAAAAACAGAAGAAAAAAAATATTTTTTATTTGTTCGTTTACCAGATTTACTAGAACAGTAACTTGTCCACATCATCCTGAAAGGCGCTATGTGCTTTGGATGTCTTAATCCTGCTAACAGTAATTATATGCTGCATTTCAGCCCTTTTAGATTTTTGTAAGTGTATTACAGCATAAATATAAATACAAAATTTAAACTAATTTGAGAAAGAATAAAGAAAACAACATAACAACTGACAGGTCAAATGAGAAATCAAATAAAATACACATGCATTCACAATCACCAGATGCTTAGCAGAATTAAAACAGGTTTTGCCTCCGTTTTTGCCACATAAGAAAAGGATATTGGGGAAAGGGTATACCACCCTGCCTTGCAGAGCTGTGATTTGAATCCAAACTCCCCATCACTAAGCTGCTACCTGTTTCTCTCTCTCTCTCTCTCTCTCTCTCTCTCTCTCTCTCTCTCTCACACACACACACACACACACACACACACAGCGCACACGTGAGGGTTCCTGTTCACAAATATAATGTATAGGGATGGGCTGAGAAGCTAATTCCATCCTATTTCAGTCTCGATGACACTAAATCATCAATCTGTCCTTTCTTATTTTGCACAGATTTTTTGAAAGACCACCAAAAGTTTGAATTCTTGTACACGTTTTGTACACACTTAAAAAAAATTAAGCACAGACTTTTGAGTGTAGTCATCCATAAAATACATATTTGATATGCATCTTCTAACATATTCCACTCACCACTTCCAATTCACCAACACTGCCTACCTGCTAACTACCTTGCCAGCCCCCTTCCTCCAAACTTGACCAATCCCTCCTCCTTTTACACTTGACTAAACTCCCCTACATTTATACCTCAGACAACCATTTGCCTATCCCCTCATGCCTCACCCCATTCCTGCCCCTCACAACCCTCTCCTTCCATCACATCTTGCCCCATCTGCACCCCCTTTTATAAGAGGGTGGTAGGTGCTTCAGAAAGCAGATTGCAGAACTGTTCTCTGAATGTCACCCACTGTAAAACACCACTGAAGTTGTGTGCCACATAGAGGAAGAGGAGCTTCAGAGAGTGGTTTGTTTCCCCATTCAGTGTGGCTCCAATGAGGTTTGACCAGGAGGGTGGAGGAGTTTTACAGAGAGTGATTTGCCAAACCCTTCCCCCCATAGTGATTTGCCAAACCCTTCCCCCCATAATGATGTCCACGAGAGCAGGGAAGCCTCTTTGCTACCGCTCTCCAGGATATACACCCTTAAAGGCTATTATTATGAATAATAGTAGTAGTAGTAGTAGTAGTAGTAGTAGGCAGGAGGAGTAGGAGGGAGGAAAAAACCAGTGGCTGGATACAGAAATTCTTGTGCTAGTTAGGAATCATTTTGTAATGTGAAATGGTGTAGCTATGAAGAACTGCTTTAAGGATATGCATTCCAATCTACATTCTGGAAGTTATTCTAACTTATTCCAGTAATTACTAAAAAGCAAGGATATCAGGATATTTCCACTGGTGTTTGAAACCACAGAACAGAAAACTTTGCAAAAATAGACATTTAACACAACCAATTTCTGCTTAAAATATCTAACAGAATGGTAACGGAAAACAGATTTCAATTACATGAATATGCACTGTTGAAAAAGATGGAGATGAGTTCAAGTGGCTGATGGTAGAAGTTTATAGCTTTGCATCTCTCTGTACCTTTTCACTGAAGTGGAAATGGAGGGGGAAACGCAGCACAGAAAAAGAGAAAGAAGAGGTGAGATTGTATATCCCACTCCATAAGATCGACAGGGCACAAGTGCCATTTGGATTCTCTTATCCCACAACTGTCATATATTATTAGTAATTTTATCTTGCTGCAGCAGAGGGAGAGGTGAAACAAGACAGACTTCTCTATCACTTTGGATGGAAATAATTGCCGCTTGTCTTTCTCCTCTAGCATTTCTTAATTGTGGACACAGTCCTCTTCCAGATAAGTAATGTGGCCTAAGCACAGTAAACTGTGGAAACCTATGCACAGTTCCATAAGATGGGTTGGCATTTGTAATATGAAATCAACACTCTCACAAAATTTCAGTTCCCATTCTGCATAGGGCAATAAGAGAAGCAGAATTATTCCCATTACAGTACTGAAATTCTGGAAAATGAGAGTAGTGGGTTTTGTTATGACTTTTACCACATCTTATTGTACCAAAAATAACATTTTGTATAAACTGGTGTTGCATTACAGAGCAGTGCAAAGATCAAAGACATTGATGGCACAACCCTAACCACGTCTTCTCAGAAATAAGTCCTATCTTATCTATCAGCTCAGATTACCGCACCACAAGACTGACGACTCTGACTTTCTTTGGTATACACACACAGCAACTTTACTTTTCACCCTATAGCATCTAAATATAAAATATAAAACTGAATATGATGGACATCATTTCAAAAAGGATAAGTTGAACTGTATTACAAACAATGAATTGTCACTGACAGCACAAGTACCAATGTCAACAACAGTTAGCAAAAGTCAACTTTGGTAAGATGCTGTGTCTCCAAGACAATAGATGCAATAATATTCTATGCACAATCTAAAGTAACAAGATGCCAATCATACAGGATTGTTCAGATTAACAGTACATATCCAATCGAATTTTGATTGAAAATTTGGCTATCTTCATTATAAGCCATTTAATACATTCCATTTAAATCTTTACCAAGGATTTTAAAACCACATAGCAGTTCTGTGTCACTTCCCACAATTCTTTCCACTTCTTCACCGACTGAACAATTGCTTTTTATGGTGCTTTTCTGAATGATTTAGCACATGTTCTTACTTTAAGTAAAACTGTGTCCCAGGCTTTGTGGAATAATAGCAAAAGCAAATGTGATTTTGTGACTCTTTCCTCACACTAATTATTTTATGCTATGAAGGTTATTAGACTGAACTATAATTAGATAGAAAAGTAACAATAAACCTGATTCATTTATTACTATGGAATTTTCAGAAATATTTCTTCATATAAGGATTCTCACCTGTGGATTAGTACTAAAACTGTTATCTCATCTCAGTGATTCATTGCTTGTGAAAGTCTGCTAGGAGAGATTGAGATGGGGCAAACAGTCTACAAGGTTACAATGCAATCAATATGCAGATTACATCACACTCTAAATCATAATGAACAGACAAACAACCCTAGCTGTCCTTGTATCTGAGGGAAGCTGCATAACAGAAGTAGTTAATCTTAATTAAGATGAATAAGATATTAAGGAAGATCACATCTCCTATCTAAAATTTCAACCGGCCATAAAGAAATTGGGGTTTTCTGGGTATCTCATTCCTTTGAGCCAATACATTAACAATTCATTTATTTTCTACTATACTAAACCCATGGCTTCCCTCATTGGGGGCTACAACTGCCCTCCCCAGTCTACAATGCATTCTATGACCTGTGTATGTCTGTATTTTTTTGAGAATTTGTGTTGCCCGGTCGGTCCAAGGGGTCTGCATACAGTAAAGTCAACTTTGAACATAAGATCAGTCCTGCTGGATCATGCCAGTGGCCCATCTAGTCCAGCATCTAGTTCTCACAGTGGCCAAACAGGTATCTGTTGGGGAAACTGGGAAGCAGGGAAAACTGCAAGCAGGACCAGAGCACAAGAATATTCTCCCTTCCTATAATTTTCAGCAACTGGTATTCAGAAATAAACTGTCTCCAACCAGGCTGAAAATCATAGGCACCATGGCTAATAGCCATAGCTTTATCCTCTATGAATTTGCTTAATCGTATTTTAAAGCCACCCAAGTGAGTGGCCATCACTGCTTCCTGTGGAAATGAGTTGCATAGTTTAACTACGGTATGAGCTGTGTGAAGAAGTGCTTTATTTGATCTATCCTGATTCTTCGAAGTTCTAGTGTTATGGGAAAGGGAGGAAAAAAACTTTTCTCCAGCTACTCCATGTCATGCATAATTTTGCACAGTTCTGTCATATGATCACTTGCCTTTTTTCAAAACCACCAAGTCCCAAGTGCTCCAACTTTTCCTCATAGAAGAGTTGCTCCATTTCCATGATCATTTTGGTTGCCCTTTTCTGAACCTGTTCAAGCTTATCTGAACCTGTTCAAGCCCTTTAGAGGCAAGAAGACCACAGCAGTACGCAATGTTCATAGTAAGTTCAGGAACCTCTTTTTCTAGAAAAAATAGCACTACTTTCAGTTCCAACCTATCACGGAACTGTCCATTTATTCTTACTCTCTACTACCTGCTACTTAACCAATTCCAAATCTACAAGAGGACCTCTCTTCTTCCTGAGGAGTCTCTGGTGAGGTAATTCTTGGTGCAATCACTGTGATGCCAATACAATTGGGGAAAGTCTGGATCAACCCTCCCCAACTTGATGTCTCCTAGTTGTTGCTAGACTACAACTGCAACCATTGCTGACCACTGGCCATGCTGGCTATGTTGACTGGGCTGATGGGAGTTGTCATCTAAAAGATCTGGTATAGATTCACAAGCTTGTTTATGTGCTGAATCTATGTCACTAGACAGTATGTTGCTTTTTGAAGTGAATGAGCAATGTCTAGAACTACTGAGCATCTTCACATATGAATATTTATCAGAATCCGTTTTCCCTTGTCAAAAATTATGGAGAATTACCCTTCATCTTACTGCTAGTGATATCTTTCTGGGAAGGACCATCTTCACATAGCTCAGACCAGTGGTTCTCAAAGGGTGTGATGTACCACACTGGTGTGGCAGGAGCGCATGGCAAGGTAGGAAGATTCAAGGACAATCAAAGAAACATGTAAACATTTCAGTATAGTACAGTACAGTACAGTACAGTGGACACTTGGTCTGTGAACGTGAGCTGTGCGGGAGGCACATTTGCAACCCGCAGCGTCCACAACCTGCAGCACCACGTCTGCACACACGTGGGTTGTGATTTGGCGCTTCTGTGCATGCTCAAAGTGCGATTTAGCGTGAGTGCTGAAACCTGGAAGTAACCCGTTCTGGTACTTCCAGGTTTCGGCGCATCCATAACCCGAAAATGTGCAACCTGAAGCATCTGTAACCCGAGGTATGATTGTATAGTATAGTATATTTTTAATTTGCAGACTATGGATATTTTGGAGGTGATTCATATTCTGATGTAGCTGTGTTGTTTTATAATTTCTGGATGCCGCATGATCATATTATACAGTAGTTGTATTCTGTGTTATGAATCAAGCAGTGCTAGAGTTGTTTATTTTTGTTTTCCACTGTATTTCTTATCAATAAAAAAGCCATGTGGCGCAAGCAAATTTTTATTATGAAAGTGTGGCCCAGAGAAAAAAGTTTGAGAACCACTGATTTAGACTAATCCAGTTGTGTGGATGCTGTGGCGGTTGTCTGCTACAACACTATACCTGGAAGCTCTAGAAAAACATCAAACATTCATACCATTGTATTAAAAACTATAGAACTGACCAGAGGGTCTGACATTTGTCTTAAAAAATATTATTGAGACACCATTTACTATCAAATTCTTCCAATAATTGTCTTAGTAGCTATAGGTAAAAGTGGGCCTTTCAACAAGGAGATAAAAATACTTTTGCAAAACAACTACAGAAGATGTGCATTTTACATAAAGGCGATAGCAGCAAAAAGAACCCTAAGCAGAAGTGTCAGCAATTCCAGTATTGCAATTTAAAGCATGACCTTTTCCTTATATGCTAAGCTGCTTCTTACATGGCTTTGTGAACACAATGCTGCTCTTTTTCCTCCATTATATTTGAGAGCGGGAGAGCCCTCAAGTGTTTCATATTTAATCTGGGAAAGATTTTTAAAAGTTGCAATCATGGCAGAAAACTCTACGTGGCAGAGGTATATCTGCTGCTTTCAGTTTGCTTCTTTTCTTGTTGGCAAAACTTATCAAAGTATATATGAAACCAGAACAGTAAGATATAGATCATACTACTCTTGGACTGTGAGAAAATGGAATCACTTGAAACAGTGACTCTGTGTGCATGTAGATGTGCCCTTCTTAATTCATATGCCTCTTTGTCTCCAGTTACCTGTCATGGAACTATTGTCTATGAATTGCCTAAAAGAAGGTAGTGGAGGACATAGTGAAGAAGAATGAACAAGAGGAACTGGTTATTTTTTTTAAAAGAAAACAAGTCAGAATAAAGTTAGGGAAATGAGTAGGGCTAAGGTAAGGCTAAGGCTAAGGTAAGGATGTGGGAGAAGCAACAATGCTACAAAAATAGTTAAAGAAAGGTACAGTATATTACATGAATTAGCATGGCAGAAAAAGAAATAGGAAAGGATATAACAGGCAGGATATTTTGTTTTTGTTGACAAAACAGCCTTATAGCAGTAAACCATGTGAAAATGGGATTGTATCTGCCTAAATCAGATTAAAAGTAAAGGTAAAGGTACCCCTGACTGTTAGGTCCAGTCGCAGACGACTGGGGTTGCACGCTAATCTCGCTTTATTGGCCAAGGGAGCCGGCGTACAGTTTCTGGGTCATGCGGCCAGCATGACTAAGCTGTTTCTGGCAAACCAGAGCAGCTCACGGAGACACCATTTACCTTCCCACCAGAGCGGTATCTATTTATCTACTTGAACTTTGACGTGCTTTCAAACTGCTAGGTTGGCAGGAGCTGGGACCGAAAAACAGGAGCTCACTCTGTCGTGGGGATTTGAACCGCCAACCTTCTGATCGGTGTCCATGTGCTTACTCGTCTACTTATTTCAGTGGATCTCTTCTGAATATGCCTTAGTTGGCTAGAACCCAGAGAGTTTTATTCAAATTTGTCTTACCTTGCCCATTTGATAAATGTTGGCAATATGATAAGAACACGTTTGACAACATCATCCTTCCACCACACAAAAAGAAAGCAGCACATAAACTGTGCACACCAATAAGTAGCAGCTTGAATAAATAAAATAAAATAAAATAAAATAGATGTATTCCAAAGCTTGAGAGAAGGAAAACCCATTATGCAAAGAACCAGTGCAAGTGTGCTTCCCAATTGCTATGGAAACGTTTACCTTGAGTTTAACAAAACAGTAGACATGAGGAGCAATGCTCTGTGATAGAGACTCTCCTCCCTGAAAGAGAGGGGAGTGGTTGTGGGCGGGAGCCCGAGCACCGCCCAGCAGGGGGCATTGCCCCCTGCCTCCAGCTCACCTGGCTGGCACTCACGCCCCCCCGGTGGCCACCCAACCAAGTGCCGCGGTGGGGGCGTGTTCAGCAGCCTTTTGCTGCAGTGCCAGCCTTTCCCTGGCCTCATTCCTCATCGTCGTCCCGTCACGAGTCACCCACCCTCCACTCCCTTTTAGTTAGGGCTTAGGTCATTGGCCTTGCTATGGACCTTAGGTTGGTCACCCTGGTTGCCCGGGGGGCCTGGTAGGAGTTTTTCCATTTGGCAATAGGCTTTTTGGTTTTTTCGCCTACCTCGTAGCAATCGTCACAACTTTTGTGGTATTGGTGGGTAGGTTAGGCATTGGAATAATGTGTTGTGGTGTGTCGAAGTGCTAGGTGTGGCCATCGCCTATGCCTTCAATTTTTAGGGGTATTCCGTTAAAGGAATCTGGCGGTCGTGTATTCTGTCCGATGCCTGCTTGGCGGGAGGCCATGGCACGACCCGCGGTGACAGCAGGGGTGAGCCTATAGTTGGATTAGCATCAACAGGTGATGAACCCCTGGTGAATAAACCCACTTGTTTCGATCCAATGCCTAAGCCAATACCTTTTCATTGCTGTAATCAATAAAGTTGTGGCCTTTTCTAGCCCATTAACCTTATATCACGTGTCCTTGTGTCTTCATTTCACTTCGCGGGGGTCTGGCCCTCGAACCACAACACAGCAATAAGAAAAACTTTCCCAAAGTTTCTGCTTCCTACTTGCAACTCACATAGAGTAGTCAGGTATGCATTATCAAAAATAAGGAATTGCGTCACCAAAAAGAGCACCAATGTGCATAAAATGTGCATGTGGAATACACATTTGGGAATGACTACTATAATTTAAATAGAAATACATTTCATCATAGCTGGGAAGAAGCCATGTGACCTGTATCCCTGCCCAATCTGCTAACCAGGTGCTGCTAACACTTGGTGGGGATTTTCAAGGCTCCTGGTCTCCAATTTTATGGTTCCTTATCTTTAAACTAGACTGGACTAGACAGCCCTCAAACACAGTATATATTCAAATGACTGTGCAGTTTCCTATATAGAAATTGTCATCAGATACAATGGGAGGAGGGAGGAGTGTAAAGCAGTCCTTATTTAGCTAGAGTTAAGACTACTAGGCTAGTGCCAATTTATGAATTGTCCATAGCAGACTGTCCATAACACCATTGCCAATTAAGTGATGGGAAACACAGAAGACTAAGAATTATTCACAAGACAAGCAGCGTGTATACTTTAAATTCATTTGAAAGCATGGAGCTCCAGTTGTGTCTTAAAAGAGCTTCTGAGGAGTGCATATCAGCTTAAACCATATCTAAGATTTGTTTTATTAATTCCCCCACATTGTTTTATTTCCTCATCTGTATGACATCCCTTGTTTTTAGTTTTGTTTATTTAATATCTTTGCAAAACCACCAGATGGCATTGCAGTGCTCAATTATTTTATTAGGCATTCCTTATACAAAGAATTGATAGAAACCATTTGAATCTTCCTTTTCTGGTCTACTTCCCATTTGATTAGTATTTCAACTCTCCATTAGCAACAAATCTCAATTCTCTTTAATAGGTGCCTAGTGGCTCAATCAGGAGGAGGAATATAATAAAATTTAATAAACATCACTTCTTTCTGGAATGTATGCAGAGGAAATTATAGCAACCATGCTGGAGTTAAACAAAATTCTTGCAAATTACCAGGGATGTAAAACATGTGCCTACCAAGAAGCACATTTGTTTTTATTTTGGCTTAGACTTTAATTTGAGTTGCACAATAAGATACCTTCAGAGAAACCATGGGAGCCAAGCTATTTAGAACACACTTCAATAAAGTTGGCTAAACATAAATAAGAGGCATAGCTAGTTGCTAATGGAACCACCACAGGTTTCTTTTCTGTTTTAGAAATGGGTTCTTTCACTTCCAAGCTCTCTTTAAAAACCACCCAACAAACTGGCAAAGTTGTCTGTGGGGCAGGGTACATACTTTGAACTCAAAAGACCTTTTTCAGCTTCAAAACAGGAACACACATCAGTATGCTGTCTTTTTATGTTGTTATTTAGGAAATTTGGTATATATATATTTGGCATATCGCAATATGTATCTGATATGGAGTTCCAGCATCACCCAAAATGTACAAAACACAAAACAAAACATTTACATATGTCACACTGGGAAACACATTTAAATGAATTCATTTCACACTTTTTGTGTCACATACACTGTATATTAAGGAAACTATCAAATATGCTATCACTATAATATCACTAGGATGCCTTGTCAAAGCTAAAAAAATAATGTGCAGATAAAATTCAGAATTAGGCATGACCTCTGAAGACAGCTATGAAATATCATCTATTCACAAATTAGAAAATAATCACATCCTCCATTGTGACTGACAGGGGAAAAACAACAACACATTTCTATCCCTGCAAAAAGAAAAGGAAAGAAAAGAGCAGGAACTAGCTAAAGCCCACCAGGTCATGTCTGAGGGAAGGAGTCATGGGGAGCACAAAAAATAATCATGCCGCACTGAAGCAGTACATTGCACTATATATCTCCTAACTCTACCTGCCCAACGAAACCCTTGGACAGCTAGCGTGCCTGGCAAATCACAGCCAGAGCCAATCATGTGTCAATATGATGTTCCACAAAAATACCCAATTGGTCCTTTCCTTTCAGTCCCCTCAGAGAGAGCAATTTAGCAATATGTGCCTAATAACAGTGGTGCAAAGCACAAAAAGGTCACTAAGAATGGACATGACACCAGGCCTTGAACTGGGAACTCATGGACAGAATTTGGGACCTGGAACCATGCCCACAAGAATGGGCTTCAGAGCTTCTTCACAGAGAGAAGAGGAGTGTGCAATATCAGTCTCAGTACTTAGTGGATAATGTGAAATGTCTGGATTGACTAGACCTATAATGGATACTAGAAATCTAGCATTCACCCCTTGCTTTGAGAACAAGAGAAGTACTTTATGAGTACTGCACAAAAGAATCAAAGCTTTAGTATCTGTTCTGAGGTATATTTCAGGTACAATTTCAGTAACAATCACCCACAGCCTCAGTATCAACCAGATGTTGTTGTACTGCCAACTGCCATCAGCCCCAGCAAGCATGTCCAGTGATCAGTGATTATGGGAGTTGGACTCCAACAATCTCTTGAGGGTCACAGGTACATCATCCTTGATCTACAAGGACCATTACACATCTGGTTCTACAGGCATTGAACAGCATGATGCTCAAAGCAGACCCATTGACCACATCGGCTGGAAACCAAAGAACAGGAGACAATGGGCTTGAGTAGAGTGTTGGTCAAGAAAATACTTGGCTCTGACCTAGAAGCTTATACTCCTACATTGTCTCCAGTGACCAACCTGGAAGCAACAAACAAACAAAAACAAGCACCGCTAATGGTGACTACAAATGTACTGGTTCAACTAGAGTTTTTTTGTTTTTGCTTTATTATGATTTTCTATCCCTATATCCTAATACAAGCATAACCACAGATAAGGAAGGCAATGTACTAATGCCCTCAACAATGTTTCATGAACCACAATTCATTGCTGCCCAATGATAAGAAAGCTTCCAAGTCCTATAAGCAGCCAATCAACCACAACCTGAAATGAAACTCCAAAAAGTATTCCATCAATCCCACAAATAGTAAAGGCAGAAGAACTGAGAACGAAAGAAAAATGTAGGAGATGCAGGTCACGGACATGGAAAATTCCAGGAGCACCAATCTATCTTGATATGCCTATTCATTGAGGTCCTCAAAGAATGCTTGCTTAAAAGGATTCAGTCTTTACCTGACTACCTGTTTCTAAGCATCTTCAACCTGAAATATCTGTCCTCTGGAATGATGGCTCCCTGTGCTTCAAGACTCCCCAGTGCTAATATCTTTTTGCTGACCAGTGCTGTTTCTTTCAAAAAATGTGAAACATTTTGAGTAGTTTGGGATGCACCTGTGTTATATAGATAACAGGAGGAAGTTACATTTTATTTTGAAAAAGTACTTTTAGGCGGAGGTTTAGCAGACACTGCTTCATACCTAACAGAAGGTGATGTTTACAATCCTATACACACTTAGTAGGCAGCATGCTGCACTTAGTATCAGAGGTTTTACATTTCAATAGTCATGTACAGAATCCCACTGTTTATGCTTAAGAGTACGTTCTACTGGGCATGATTCTGAGTAAATATGCATAGGGTTTGTATGTAAGACAGTGATGGCCAAACTTGGCCCTCCAGCTGTTTTGGGACTACAATTCCAATCATCCCTGATTACTGGTCCTGTTAGCTAGGGATGATGGGAGTTGTAGTCCCAAAACAGCTGGAGGGCCAAGTTTGGCCATCACTGATGTAAGAGATTCAAATACAGGTTGTTTCTTTCCAGAATACTGTAATATAGAGAGTTCAATCCCAAACAGTGTTTCTTCCCAACCTATAACTTTGATATGCATTGACTCAGAAGGCTGTGGATTAGAACAGAGTCCTCACAAACTTTAGCAATTAAAATAACCATGCAGAAGTTTCTGTGCTGAGGTTAGAGCTCTTCCTTGAAGATATTCATGATGTTACTATTACATTGGATCCTTCTTTTGCAGTTTATTTTTTTTGGGAAAAAACTTCTGAGAAAGAACTGAAATGTCCTGGGGGTGAGGAAATCTGCTCAATTCTGGTATCAAGAAATATTTTTCAAACGATACATCTTCATATGACTTTAAAGGTTTGCCTTAAAAAAAAATGAAATAGATACTCCCAACACAAGTTTCATGCTTTCAATTTCAGTGCTAAGAACCATTCTTCATAAAGACAAATTTACTCAGCACAGCTGTAAAACTTTGCCTTTGAAAGAGAATGTTGAATTTCTCATGAACAAAGTCACAACTGGGCTTTCTATTTTAAGCTGTTTCTTCAATTAAGCAATGGGGAAGAACCTAATATGAAAAGTTACACGACCTTTGTTACCTTAATCTGGTGGATTTTATTAAACTTGGAGTGTCTGAGACACATAAATAACAGCAGAACATGGAGGCTGCAACACTTATCTGAAAGGAGGCAAAAGCTCAAAGGCACAGTATTTCTTTCAGTGTGTTGAATAGTTTTTTCCATTAAAATGAATGGGGTAGCCTTGAGAGCAGGAGTTGTGTGTGTACCTCAAAGGGAATCCAAGTTGTTTTCTCAGGAAACACATTCAATTTTAATTTTTAAAAGCCTCAAATCTATTACTGGGTTTATGACTGAACTATGTAAAATGTTAAAAATATATTTTAAAAAAGAAGAAGTTACGATGAAGCCATGTATATGTTGCACACATACCCTTATCTATTTTGCTTAACGATTTCACAGAATAGGGGAGAAAGCAGGCTCAAGAATCTGTTTTGTAAATATGCCATCAAGCTGAGTACAAAAATTTGTCTATCTCTTTGTTTATCTTGTTTTTAGAAAGAGTTCCTTATGCCAACGGAGAAGCAAAAAACAAAGCTTGTGTCTTTGCATAAACAAAGTGTGTTCTTTGAATTGCTTAAAAGACCATCACTTTTTATTAAAGAGGTGAAAAACACACATCGAAACATCTCATCGCCCTACATTTTTCACAACTTGTTGTCTGATCTTCTGAAGAAATCAGCATTAATCACTAGGTGCAGGAATCAAGAACTGAGTAAACAACTTTTGTTTTGTCTTATGAGTTCACCACAGATATAGATTTCAGGAAACTATTGGAAACTATTTTAATATCAAACCGGTATTTTATTAACAAAATAAAAGCAGAATTCTAAGCATTATAGCAATTAACATGTATATAAGAAATGGTTTGTTAGAACTTCTTTTCCTCTTCAAGAGTTTGTGGGAAGTGAGTTTCAAAATCACACTCATTAATGCAGATAAAATATAATTTATAACATAGTAATAATCATCTTTCCAGAAAGGTTGGGAACATAGTCTGGGAGGCATAAGGCAGGCATCTAATTGCAGATGCAGATGGACTGTTGTTTAGGCAAAGAACTGAGCATCAACACTGGTGAACTACTGGGAGAAACAGGGGTGTGCCTGACAAGACAGGTCTGTTGAACCATCTCCCATAAATTGGGTAGCAAAAAGCAAATAAAAAAATTAAGAAACCATGGAGAATGTGAATAACTGAATTAAAATATCAGTCGTGTTTGTAGCAAACCAGTACCACCATCTTAACCAGCTGTTTAGAGAGATCTTTGTTTAAAAGATACACTATTTTATCCAAAGTTTATTTTATTTGATTCAGGGGCATAGCTTCTGGAGATTTTTATTAGATGCATTCCAGTGTTTCAAAGATACTGAGGCATGGTATGAAATGGCATTCAACATCATAAACTTATTCTCATATGAAACAAGGAAAATATATCATTTTATTGTATAAAGTTCAACACCTGTAAGTTCAATCAAAGACAATGCTGAAAACTGTTATACCTTCAGAAATAAGTTTGAATTCATGCCAAGCCATCATTAAAAGGATGTGGTTAAGACACAACATTCAATATAGCTTACAAAAAAAAAAAATGTCACATATATGGTATCCTTAAATAAAATGATCAATACGTAGTGTCCAATGGACCACAAAGCTGTCCTAGGGGAGCTCAAGGAAGATTCAAGCACACAGATTCAAAAATATAGTCAATCATATTGAATTGACCACAAAGAGATACCCACATAATATCCTTTTAAGCATTCTAACTTCAGGTTTGTTTTTGCTTTTTTTAACAGTCAGCAGATTGATTATAAATGGCAACAACTTTGTAGGAATCCCTTTTACCTGTGAAAAGAACTCTCCTCTTGAGATCATTTTGCCCCACAACCCTTTGGGAAAGTAGCAAACACATTAATAAAGGATGGGTGTACAGAGAAGGGCAAGGCATTCCCATGGCCAACATAACTTTTCTAATGCTTCTGAGCATGTAGTTGTGTGTAGCTTACTAGGTAAAACAGAAATGCATAGAAACTAGCTTTTGCGCCATAACTAGCCATGTACAACAACACACAATCAGCACCAGATAGGAATGAAACTCCTGCTAAGCAATGCTGGTAGCCATGGAACTTCTACTGCAGTACAGCAACAGAGGGAATGACCTCAGTTACAAACCCTTTTGACTGCAAACCATTTAAAGGCTATGCCTTCAGCAATGTCTTCAGGTAGTCGAATTTGACACCAAGAAATCACATTTACAACTCCCCTTCATCTGTTATAAATATGAAGGACATCAGTGGCACTAACCCTGCTCCTTCACATCTTCCATCTTTTCAGCATGAATGCCTGAAGAGGATCCCTCTGCACATGAGCAGCTGCTTATGTGTAAGGGCTCTGCTATTCAGACACTTGTGCCTGATGTGCAGAAATGAGTGGTGGATTTAGCTCAATGGATGATGCTGGAAGGAGGGTGGTAGCACAGTTGGTATAATGAACTTAAGATGCAGCCCTAAAAATGGCACCAAGGCAACTTCAGATCAAGCCTGGAAAAAGAGGAAGATGGAAAAACCAACATGAAAGACTGGATACAATTTTTAAGGGCTTTCTGACACCTAGAAGCCACCTTGAAATAGTTCAAATGCAACAATTCAGTGCAGCACTGATTGACCACAAACCTGTTCCTTTCAGATCATTCCCAACTCCAAATCAATTTCATTAATTTGCCAAAGTAGCAGAGTGCTAACTATGAAGTTGTTTTAGAAACTGCCTCAAAAACATTAATGTAGAAGCTATACATAACCATAGAAAGGGGAACAATGGTTGCAAGTGCCTATATAAACTACACAGCTCGATATAGTCTGTGTATAGATATAGCATATTGTCAGAGTTGCCTCCAGGTCCCAGCTCACAGAGGACCAA
The DNA here is from genome assembly GCF_964106915.1 of Podarcis gaigeae. NCBI lineage: Eukaryota > Metazoa > Chordata > Lepidosauria > Squamata > Lacertidae > Podarcis > Podarcis gaigeae. The sequence continues at coordinate 45,890,784 of NC_139677.1, read as the reverse complement.
CGCTAGTCAGTAATAACGTATAAAAGTCTTTATTGAAGATTAGTTTCCATTTCCAAACCGCAGCGTGCAACTCTACATCTTAGAGCTTAGATCGGCGAAGCTCCATCTGAGTCTCCGCCTCTTAGACACCAGTTTAAGACTCTAGCCTTACTCCACCTCTTCCGTTGTTCTTTCCTCCTCTGGGTCCTTCTGCCCCCTGGGGTTTCCTCCTTTCTGGACTCTTCTGACGCTGACCCCCCTGAGTCTTGCCCCTCCTTCCGGCGGGCTTTAGGACCTGGCTCCCTATCCGGGCTACCTGCTGTGCCGCTCGCCTGTACATTTGAACTTGGCGCGCGCGCCCAGCCGGTAACTTTCCTCTTGACCGTTTCCCCGCTCTCCAGTGGAGGCGTGGCGAATCCTGACTCATCTCCTCTCGCTGGTGGTGAAAACACTGGTCCCGATGCCTGGGACTCCTCCCCCCCACTGCGCTCTGGTGGGGAAGCCGGTCCTGATTTCCAACTGCTGCTCTGGGAGTCCCCGCTGGCCCCTTCCTTCTGGGGTTTCCCCCTTGGCACCCCCCTTCCCCTGGCCATCGGCGCTCCCTTCTGTGAATCTTCCGATTCGCTGGAGAGGCTCATGGAATCCCTCTGATCACTGTCACCGCCTACGCTCCCTTCGGATTCCTCCCCCTCACTCTCCATTTCCTCCCTCTCCTGTGCCTCTGCTCCTGAGCCCCTGACACATATGTTTCTAGATGCTGTCATATGGCCTATATATGGCACAGAACATTATGTGACCAATTCATACATTTCCAAATCCAAACAGCACTTTACAAATGTCTTTACAAATGCATTGCCCTAAGTAATGGAAAATAGAATGTCTTCTTACCTGAGCCCCTTTTGGTCACAACCTTCAAACTCTGAACAAGAGTAGCATACAAGAGAATTAAGTGAGGAATAGGAGCTTTCATCTTCCAGCTCTCCAAGGCTGTTCCCTGAAGCAGAAGGAAAAGATACATTTTGTTATGTTTGCTTGGCTTTCGCTGAAATATAATTTTTGACATTAAACAAAGGAGACTTCAATAGACTATCAGTTCATCTCATGCAGTAATTTTCTACCTACTATTAAGGAAAGTTCCAGAAATCAGAATGAAATTTATTATTATGCAGAAATTGGAAATACAAAATTCCCATTTCAGTGATAACTGCTCTTGTTAAAAGGAAGAAAAATTGCAGCCACATTTCAATATACAGTCACATGTGCTTTAGCACATTGAAATCAATGGGCTTTAGCGCCTTTAGCTCTGTGCTGGATTACGGCTTACAACTTTATACTTAGCATGAATATTTTATTGAACAATCTTCTGCAATGTGGAAATTAAACTCTATTCCAAAATCAGTCTGCAAATCTGATTCCTTAAGCTTTCAATACATCATCCATCTGTAGCCTCCTAGAGGCAAAATATTGGTTTATTTTTTAGATAGTTTCCTATATTGGAAGAAAAATATGCTCCTATGCAATTAGCTATTAGAATTATAGAGCTATTGAGAGCCTGAAGGCTAATATTGCCCTCCTGAAGCCAAGGCTGCTCTCTTGCACTGAGACTGGAACATACTTAGACAGCGTATGGAGCATTCATAAACTGCAGAAATTAACACCTGCAAACAAATAAGGGGGAGTGGGATCACACCTGTGGGCTTCACTTGATAACTAGGTATTCAAGGTCCCAAGCCTATGTCTATAGGCTCCCTACTTGCAATCAGAAATTGTATAGGTCCCTGTACAAGTGAGACCTTGAACACTTAGAAGTGGGGTATGGGCCAGTGGGCATGATGCCAGTTTCTACACCTGCATAGGGCTTTAAATTAATTCATGTAACAAATCTTACATTATTCAGATTGAAGTGTAACAAACACAGTGAGAAAGAATTGGAGAGTCATGCTACAGAGAAAGATGAAAAGTCCACATACACTATTATGCCTATTTTGAAAGAAAAAGATAACAAACAGAGGGACGGGGGAGAACTGTCAGTTTTTCTAATGCAGCTTTCATTTATTTTATTTTTTTAAGAACTAAGAACATCAAACTTCCAAAAAGCATTATTATAACCTTAAAGAAGATGAGAAAGCTGGAAAATGTGGCTTGACAGTCACTTTTTCTACCAGTTTAGAAACATAATACTTATATCTTTCATGTCTACAAGATTAGTAGTTTGGGCATTGCCCTCGAGAACCTCGAAGTATGTAAAAGTAACACATTCCAATTAATCAAGCAGCGGCTCTATGACCACGAAAGACAGCGCTTGTTACCTCATACTCCGAGATCTTGTTAGGTATCACAACATCCTACGGAACCTGTGCCAAATATCTAAAAGATCTACTCCTCCCTTCCCATCAAAGAGTCTTTATGATTGCAAGACTAAATGCTTCCCCCTCCTCAGTGACCCAAGGAAGATGCTCACACTTTCCATTTCAAGCCCGTTTGGGTGCCTGCCATCAAGAAGCACCTGATTCAATGGACGACATTCTCTTAGATTGTCCTTTACACAGCAGACCTCGCCAACTGATGCTGAGCAAAGTGTTGGACATCCGGCCCACAATTCCGAGAAGAAGCCAAATAAGGTTTCTCCTGGCAGATCGGGAGAAAGGTATTACTGCTTTAGTAGCTTCCTTTTTAGCCGCAATTTTACCCGGAAGGGTTCTCAATGAACTATTATTTCAGGAAATAGACAGGAATATCCAAATGCACATGACCATAGTGTGACCTTATAACCCTTGATAGCTTCACCCTTGATAGCTTCACCCTTCTCTTTTTAATTATTCCAGTTACTTGAAGTGTTTTATACTGTGATGCCAATAAAGGTATTTGATTGATTGATTGATTGATTGATTGATTGATTCAAGATTAGAGGCAATCCCACTAGACCCCCCTGTAGGGGGCAAAAGGAAACAGAATCCTTGGGGTAATAAAATTCTACTTCCCCCTTCTAAACCAAAAATGTCAGTGTTACAGACCTAGATGCTAGGGGGGAAATGAAAGGTGATTAAAGAAATAAAAAAATCTGTTCCATGTCAATACTCAGCCCCAGATATTGGTATTACAGGGAACCAGGCAGAGGACCTTCTCAGTAGTGGCACCTGCCCTGTGGAACGCCCTCCCACCAGATGTCAAAGAGAACAACAATTACCAGACTTTTAGAAGACATCTGAAGGCAGCCCTGTTTAGGGAAGCTTTTAATGTTTGATGCATTGCTGTATTTTAATATTTTGTTGGAAGCTGCCCAGAGTGGCTGGGGAAGCCCAGGCAGATGGGCAGGGTATAAATAATATATTATTATTATTATTATTATTATTATTATTATTATTATTATTATTCAGAATTTGTATACAATTTTAAGAGTATAAATAAAAGCTACTTATGTGGAGGTGAAGCAGAACAGATGCAACTTAAGCTATGTCACACTATATTGCTGTGTGATACTGCAGGCCTGAATTGTACGCTTCTGTAACCAAAATTCCATTTTTCAGTCAGTGCACTAAGTGATGCTGCAGGAAATCCTGATGCTGATATCTTCAGTCTTCATGATACTAGAGAGAGTCAGCTCCTTGCTCAGCATGAGCCTAACAAATACCGTCCAAAAGAATGAGTGACTTTTACATAACACTTTAAGATCAACGGATATAGTGCGATTGCAAAACAGAGCCAAGCATGCTCATTACGGTCGGCCTGCTGAAGAGAACATCTCCTATTGAAAAAGGAAATATAAAACTATAAAGCCTTGCCATAATAAAAACTGAAGACAAAGCCTGGGGTCAGAAAAGGCAACAAAGAGCACACAAGAAAGGCCTTTGGCAGATAAAATTCCTATTCATCATCTCTGTAGCCACTAACATTTATGAGGGCCACTTACGCATGTGAGAAGAAAAAAAGAACTTCACAAAACTAGGAGGAGGGCACCAATTTGTATAAACTCTGTAAGTGTTGATGTTTATACATAGATGCAAATTTAGAGCTGATTTCTATTCTTTAAATATAAATTCATACATTTACATAGTAAGGGAGGCTGTGAATAGGTGTTCTGTGTCTCCTAGTCCAGGAACAGCTGGCAGGCATTTTCAAGGCCTCTGCTTTCCCTTCTTTGTCTTTAAACTTGGACAGAAACAGCCCTTTTATACCTTCCAACTTTTCCCAGTGCAAAACCAGGGCACACATATTCTGGGATGTGCTTCCAGATGAATCACATGATCCATGCCTGGCTCTTGCCCCCCAAATGCACTTTTTTTTGGGGGGGTGAGAGCATTTGAGAGCAGGGCACCCAAAATGGCTGTCAAGATCTTGTAGAAAAAACAAGATGTCTCTTTTTTTCTGGGGAACCCGGAAGGTATACCCTTCAAAAGGAGGATTCCTTCAAATGGAAGTGTAAAGTGGTACACGTGGCCACCCTGTGAACACTTTGAATATTAAAAAGTAGTACAATATCATGAGCACTTTACAGATCATAATAGGGTGAGATGAGAAGCAGGAGCAGAGGAGACTCCTACTTCAAACCTTCATCTTCAAACTCTACAAAAGATAAGGATGACATACCAAAGGGAGGAGGGCTTGGCTGTGTACCCCTGCCCTACTATCTTGTGACTGTTTACACACTAGGTGATGAACATCCAGACCAGACTTCTGCCTCATGTTGGATACCTTTCAAGAGGACAGTTCCTTTGAAACGGAAAATGTAAGGCACACTGAAGTTAATGATAAACTGTCTAATGCAATAACTTAATTCTGACACGCAGTGGACCCCCAGTGGTCTCCAAGCTTCATTCAGTTGGTGTATGGTGTGCCAGTGGATTTGTGGTTGAAGACGGGAGATGGCACATCCATTGCATTATATATATATATATATATATATATAATGCAATGGATGTGCCATCTATATATATATATATGTGTGTGTGTGTGTGTGTGTGTGTGTGTGTGTGTGTGTATTTATTACCGGTATATAGAATTGCAATTTTTACAACAGGCAGGTAATTCATATTAAGTGGTCTGCCATGGCTCACAGCAATTTTTAATTACAGTGGTACCTCAGGTTAAGTACTTAATTCGTTCTGGAGGTCCGTTCTTAACCTGAAACTGTTCTTAACCTAAAACACCACTTTAGCTAATGGGGCCTCCCCCTGCTGCCGCGCCGCCAGAGCATGGTTTCTGTTCTCATCCTGAAGCAAGGTTCTTAACCTGAGGTAATATTTCTGGGTTAGCGGCGTCTGTAACCTGAAGCGTATGTAACCTGAAGCGTATGTAACCTGAGGTACCACTGTAGTCTGTGGCAGAGGTGGGGAGGCTTGGAAACCAATGGGTTAGTCAATTTTGATGGACATGGGAACTAAGTCACTAAGTCACATCATTCTAGTTTAGAAATATATATATTTTTTAAATCCTTTTGAAATTTAGTCAGACTGAACTTAGACTGAAACATAGTAACACAGCAACCAAACTGCAGTTCATACTTAGTTCTGAAAGTCAGCGCTGAGGCTTAGTTTGGTCTTTCCTGAGGGAGGAATAATGCTGCTCTCACAGTGGCCTGTGGGAAAGAAATGAAGCCAGTTCCACGACTGGGGCCCATTTTCTTTCTGCATGTTTCCATGAGAGAAGCATCACTAATTTCTGCTATTCCCATGACTCGGCTTGTAAAAAAAACATTCTCCCTGTTCTCTTAGGGTTTCTAGGTCAAGAACCTCTGCACCTCTAGTTACTGGAGAGAATATAAAATTCAACCATGTGTAGATTTTCCCATCATAGGGCTGTCAGGCCAGGGAGGCAAGGCTCTTTCATAAAACTCTTAAAGGTGCAGGAACCTTTTGGATGGGGGTTCTTTGTTTCTCTGCTTCCTAACCACCAACACTGCATCTTGGGCTTTCATATTGCTCTCCTCCCTCAGTCACTCACTTTTTTTCAACTCTGAGGTAGCACTACATCGTGTTTCCTTATGTCCCAGCAGTTCAAGAGTACAGTGTCCTTCTCCTATCTCATCTCCTTTAGCTGGGTGTACTCTCAGGCAACCGCCCTTCAGGGTCAGCTTTCCCATTTCATCACACACTTTCCTGACACCAGCATATACACACTTCCCCTCACATGGGTTTTTTTTCCTGTGCATGCTTTCAACAGCTTCCCCTTTGCATCCCCTTCTCCATCCTGTTCTTAAATCCTCATCACCAATGCCCCTCTTCTTTTCTGTTCTTTATCTCTTGCACTCACCCTTTTCACTTAAGATCTTGGTTTGTCTTTCATTCCCGCCAGCCACTTTTTTTTTTTATTGGCCCTGCTCAGCAATCTGAAATTTTCAAGAGAAAATGAAGCTTTTCCTGACATATGCTTTTCTATTAAACCTGGGTGGCTGAATTGAGCCTCCACACATGTATTAGTAACTGGCTTACATAACAAGTCTCTATATCATTCCTTGGCAGGATCCCTAACGCACACCTACAACAGGATTCCTCCTGGGCTAAGGGAGGAGACGAAATGGGGAATGTTGAGGCTGTGCTGTGAATTTGATTCACAGTACCTGAATACAAAGCAATATGGAAATGGTAGAGGGGAAAAAAGCATCTCAAGTAATCAATTTCAGTATGTCAGGTTACTTTTATAGGCAGTGAAGCAGATCCAGTTCTCTAATTTTGCTGTCTCTTGGCTATCTGCCCAACGGCTTCCATTTTAATTCATCTTGCAGTGTTAAAGGGCCCAAATAGAACAATCCAGTCTACTTTTGCCTTCCCTCTCCATTCGTCTTCTGCCATGGTTGATTACATAGCTTCATTTATGGAATTCAGTTTGACCCCAACTCTCTGGCTCCTTGAGATTTCTAGAGCTGGGCCCTGAGAGAACCTCTGTATTCTTAAAAGCTGCACAGAGGGGATAAATGGGTTTTGCTTTAACTTTATTTGCTCCTGGGAGCTCTTCCCACCGAGCTTTCCAGTCTCACACAGTCCCCAATTAGTATAGCCAATAGGAGCCAGAAACCATAGAAACAGATATGCCAAAAATGCCCTCGTTTGAGAGCATTACAAACACACAATATAGATTACTTAGAGACTTCTGGCCATTTGTAAACCTAAGACTAAACCCAAATTATGTCAAATCATTTCATAGCAGATGAGCTTCAGGCTAGTTTCTGTTTCTGGACTACAACTCCCATTATTCTAGGCCACTGGCCATTCTGGCTGGGGCTGATGGGAGTTGGACATCCAGCAACTTTATACTGTAAACTGCCCTGTGATCTTCAGGTGAAGGGTAGTATATAAATATTATTATTATTATTATTATTATTATTATTATTATTATTATTACAGTGGTACCTCGGTTTAAGAACTATTTGGTTTACAAACTCCACAAAACTGGAAATAGTGTCCCGGTTTGAGAACTTTACCTCAGTCTAAGAATGGAACCTAAATGTTGAAAGGACACCAGCAGTGGTAGGCCTCATTAGGGAAAGCGCGCCTTGGTTTAAGAACAGTTTTGGTTTAAAAATGGACATCCGGAACAGATTAAGTTTGTAAACCAAGGTACCACTGCAGCATTATTATTATTATTATTATTATTATTATTATTATTATTATTAAGTTCCTATATAGAAATCATTAAATTCTAAACACACAATAAACAGACAGACATACAAACAAAGCAACTAGCAACTTATTTCATTTGGGCAATCAAATATTTGTATGAATTGAGTTTATGTTTACATATTGAATTAAGGTTACAAAGGAGACACAGACTACAATAACAGAGTATAAATTCCATTGGACTTTATTATAATGCAACATGGTTTAGAGAAGCAGAGATGAGGAAAATCCTAAAAGTTCAATTTTCTGCCCTTGGGAAGCATGGGCTAATGGCAGCTATATACAGTATATATATTTTTTCTGACTGCTGATAGCTTGCGGATTTCATACTCGAATTTGCTTTGGTGAATTTACTACAGCATAATGCAATCATAAAAGGGCCAGTACATTCAGTAGTCTGAAAAGTGACAGTGCTGTTTCGGCAGAGACAGTTTGGATATGACAGCTCTTTGGTAGTCCCATAGAAGACTACCATCTGTGGAAAAGATAGCAAAAATGCCTTTTCCAGTAAGTTTGATCTGCATTAAATCTGTCTGCTTGAAAATTTCAATTTCCATATTTTTAAATCCTAAGGACCCAGATGCAAATCTTCGTGTCTATTGACATCAGGCAAGCACCTTTTTTGTACAGCTTTTGATGCCTGCTAAAAATGTTCTTCCCCAAACAGCCTATAAATAAATGAAAATCTATTAGTAACCTTGTTTTTAAAATTTGGTTCATTTTATCTCTCTCTTTTTCAAATTTTATGAGGTTTTTGTTTTTATTTTGTTGATTTTATCAGATGCTTCCCCAAAGAATACATCAGAATCTCAGATCTTAAATGTAGCCTGTAATGAACTATCTATCTATCTATGAAAAAACTATAGCAAAATAAAAACATCCAATAAGAATAAGCAAAATACAAGAAATTTCCATTAAACTATCACTAGTTTTAAAATTACACATCTATAAATGTCCATTGATAATATCACAATAATTAATTCATTTACTTTTATTTGTAAACATTTTTATCATGCTTTTCTATCTGAAGATAGTAAAAGCAACAAAGATTAAACATCCATTGTTCCTTTGCCAACTTGTATTCGGTGATGTGTGCATTTTGCAAACAACTGCTAGCCAATTTGCTTTCAGCAGACACTGGACCCCACCCACATTTGGTGCAAAATTTAAACAGTGTTGTGCACAAGCCACACACGCTGTGAAGCAACCAGCACTGCACTTTAAGATTCCAGATTTTATCTCTCTTACACTTGATATCACATGAGACCAGGTGAGTGGCAGATGGGCATGGTCTGGACAAGTTAGAATTCCTGGCCAAATTAGGAGGTCTATTGAGATGAATTGGGGGACCAAAGGTTACCCACTCATGATTTAAAGCAAGCTTGGGGAACCCATGACCTTCTAAGTGTTGTTGACTTCATGTATTCCATTCCTATTTAATCAAAGGTCAGTCAGATAGAATAAAATGGGTCTTACTTCCGAGTAAGTGCATATGATTATTCCCTTAAGCACAGGCCCATACCAAAGCAAGGTTCATCTCGCATGTGTAGAGTAAAAGGAGAGATTTTGGGACTCACAATAAAATGGCAAAAGTGGTAGAAACCTTCAGTGTGAATTAGTCATTTCAAATTACATCTTCACAACTGCAAAAGGAGAACAGTTCAGTATGTATTTAACTGTGCTCCAGTTGAGGTATTGCATGTTCTCCTTGCCACACACATATGTGACAGCAAGACCTGTTTCTATTATGTGGAACAAATGATTTGTCTACAGCGGGGTGTCACCTTCCATTCTAAACTGCTGCATTGAAAGAAAACGTTCAGCATTTTTATAATTTCAAATAGCTCATCATCATACAATTTCAGACAGCCCATTGAGTCAGAAGATTATGGTGCTTCCTCAGCACTTCTTTTCTCAGTTTACATTCAATATACTAGACAATTATGTCAATTTCACTTCTGCATTAAAACAGTGATATGTTGTGCACACGGCAAGTTTAGATCACCACTGCTTACTCTGCTCTTTGATAAACACTTAGTTGCTGGAAAATGTTGAATGCTGGATTTAACAGTGCTATCTGAAACCTAGACTATTCTGCTAGCAAATCGGATCCTCCTAATTGAGGGTCCATGTTGTGCGTGGGCCCAAGGCCCCCCCCCCACTATCCTTCGGAGGGTGGGAGATTGAGCCTGGTCCATGTGATGGTCCCACGATCACACCATGGCCTATTGGCCAATCAGAGATCGGTGGTGTGATTGTGGGGGCATATAAAAGGAGGTGATGCGTTTCTGGGAATTCACCTGGCTTCGCAGCACCGAACACCCACCCGCCTGCCCTGTATTTTAGGTGTCTGCTTTGGCCTTGCTCTGGACTTTGGTTTGTTGCCTGTTTTGGAACAGGGGCTGGAGAGGAATTTTTTCCATTCGGCAAATTGGCACAGGCCATTTGGTTTTTGCCTACCTCTTAGCAATCATCACAACTTTTGTAAGGTTTGGTGGTTAGGCATTGGCTTATTGTGATGTGGGGGAGGAGAGGTGTGGCCATCATCTGCCCCTCCCGGTACAAGGGTATTCCAGTAAATGAATCTGCGAATCTGGATCTTGTCCAAAGTCCGCTTGAGGGGCTAGGACCCAGCAGGAACCCCGGGGTGAGCTTCAGTTGGTTTCCATGGACAGAGCTCCCTCGTTTGGTGTTTACCCTTCCAGACTTCCTGAAAGGCGGGCAGGAGTCAGATATAGTTACTGCCAATGCCTAAGCCAATACCACTCACATTGCTGTAATCAATAAAGTTGTGGCCTAAATTTTTGTCCATTAACCTTAAACTAAAAATTCTGTGTCTATGTGGATTTATTTATCCTTAGGGGTGCACCAGGGTCTTGATGTGCAATTATCTGCCCTATGACATGGAAAACAAGTGAACTTGAGATACAGTGGTTCATATCCAGAGTTGCCATGAAAGTGAAGTGAAATCAGAATTCTCTTAACATTCCCCAGATTGGAATGCCATGTACAGCTCTGCTCTTCACATCTCAAAAGTGATATTGTAGAGCTGGAAATGGTGCATGAAGAAGCAACCGAAATGATCAAAGGTTATAACATTTGAGACTTTTAAGTTTCGGCTGGAGAAGGCGGGGGTGCAGAGAAAGGGGTGACATGACAGACATGCATAAAAGTATTTCATGGTTTAGCGACAGTGGTTAGACAGATTTTTTCTTCCTCTCTAATAACAATAAAATCAGGAGTCATCCAATTAAGCTGGATGTTGAAGAGATTCAGGACAGACAAAAGGAACCATGTCTTCAAATAGTGCATAGGTAAAATATGGAATTTGCCACCACAAGATATAGTGATCGCTACCAGCTTGGATAACATTTAAAAGGAATTAAACAAATTAATGGAAGGAAACCAGCGCTGAGTGCTCACTGGAATGACAGATCCTGAAGCTGAGGCTCCAATACTTTGGCCACCTCATGAGAAGAGAAGACTCCCTGGAAAAGACCCTGATGCTGGGAAAGATGGAGGGCACAAGGAGAAGGGGACGACAGAGGACGATATGGTTGGACAGTGTTCTCAAAGCTACCAACATGAGTTTGACCAAACTGCGGGAGTCAGTGGAAGACAGGAGTGCCTGGCGTGCTCTGGTCCATGGGGTCACAAAGAGTCGGACAAGACTAAATGACTAAACAACAACAAAGGCTATCAATGACTACTACTGAAGATGACTGTATTACCTCAAGAACTGGAGGAACGATGCCTCTGAATAACAGTTGCTCGGGATCAGAAACAAGAGAGTGCTATTATTTTCATGTGCTGCTGGCATCTGGCTGGCCACTGTGAGAGCAAAGCTGGACTAGATAGGCCTTTGGTCTGTTCCAGCAGGGCTCTTAAATCCCCTTAAGTACTTTATTATTAGTACTATTTATTAAATTTGTATACCGCCATTCATCTATAGATCTCAGGGTGGTTCACGACATAAAAATACAAGATAAAAACACAAAATGCATATTAAAAGAAGAACATCCCCTCACACACACAGACCAATAACCCCATCCCCTCCCACAAACACATTTAAAAGGATATAGGATATTAATGAGCCAAAGGCCTGGTTGAAGAGGAGCTTTTTCGCCCGACACCTAAAAGTGTATAATGAAGGCTTTCATTGACTTCCAAAGGGAAAATAGTCATAACCAGTGCTGACCAAGCAAGTACTTTTTAATATTTGCTGGGTTTCAGGCCCACTTCAGAAATATATGAGGGGATATTTGACAGAGTACTTTCACGAGAAAAGTTCTTCAAGTGATTTTCTATATGAGTAATGTTATAATTCATTTAGCTGGGCATGTAGTTTTTCTCACTGTTAAGTATGCTAAATATTTGATTAAATTCTATACATTGTTAGAAAAAAATATTTCATAATACAAAATTACTGATGCTGGTGATTTCTGAATTGTTAGTCTAGATTTGCCAGGTCTTCTCCTCACAAATCCCGCCATTTTTCAATGGATCAGTTTTTAATGCTTTTTTTTTTAACAGAGTGTCATGGGAATGACTGAGAAAAATATACTGTCATTAGTCTTAGTCAGCTGTCGTTCACAACAGCTAAACTAATTAGTGTCAATGTGCTCTTCAAACCAAACCACTCTGCCGTTCTCTGTCATGGTGAAGTAATTTAGACATGCCCTGGTTAATTTGTGTTTCAGTGGTGACAGTTTATGCTGGATCTTAGTGAAAACTGTAATGCTCTCAGTGGACTTGACACTTATCGCTGTGTTAATGCATTTCATCCATCTTTTGCCTTTCCTTAGTGCTTTGATCCTAAACACTTTCGCTCTTATTCAGCAAGTCCTTTGCAAACTTGGCAGTGAGGAAACTGAGGAAACTGAAGAAGGCCTAATGTAGATCATCATAGTTTATGGCTGATGCTAAGGAAAAAGAGTCCAATGCTTCAAGAGTAATTTATAAAGAAATGCCCACCTCTAATTAGTGCTAAATTAACAACAAAGTGTGCTTTAATAAAACACCTCAAACAGAATACTGCAAATCACAGTATAAAGCTTCCAGCTTTTCATAACTTACCATTCCACTTAAAAATGAATTTTACACAATACTCTTAACAGTACACTTTCAGCATTTATTGATCTTCTCAAGATAGGGCTTTTTGGTGGCAGCATCTTGGTTATGACCACATCTCTAAAGAGAGAATAACCTAGCCCCTTTTATGTTTTTCAGGTGGGCAGTCAAGATCTTTCTAATTTGCCTTACTTTTAATGTTTTCTATCTGTTTCTTATTTTGGCATTTTGAAGTGCTCCTGTTTTTTACCGTACTAATATATTTAATGACTTAAACTGTTTTGGGGCCTCTAAAGTGTGCCAAAGATATGTTGTAGAAATGTACTATAGAGTTGTAGTTCAACAACATCTGGGGAACCCTTTGTTGGCTACCTATGTTTTAGAAGACTAACAGTCTGTGGGAGATATTGATTGCAGAATTCATTTTCAGAAAGACATCATACAAGAGCAATAGCTAAGCATCTATAGACCCCCCAAAGAATTGGTTGGTAGAAGGGCAAATCAACCATACCATTTACACATAGGAGCTTCTGTGTAATAATTCAGAGCAGAACAATTTCTACACGGATTGCCATCATTTAATTAATTTGTAAATGTTTCAAGCATCAGTGATTTACAATGCCTAATAATCATCCTGTGAAGTTCACTGAAATTGTGTAGAGAAATGGCTGGAAAATTAGATGTGATTTTGAAAATCAATATTGCTAAGTGCTGAGAGGTCACTTTTTGGTGCTGTGGAATAGTGTTTTGAAGGTGGGAGTTTCTCCCCTATTTATTACATGTCTTTAAGCTTCAACCTCTTCAACTTATAGTAGAAGATTCCACCTGCCTCAAAATATGTGAAGGCAACAAGTGGAAAAGAAGCTAGATAGGTTCTAACCCTTCACTTAAATGGCATCTGATTTTTGCATTGACAGATGAGGAAAAAAACCAGACACAAACATTTGATGCAGGTCAAGGAATGTCTCAAATTCCATAATTTTGCTTTTTGGCATTTATTATTTCTCTAATTCTTTATCATTTCAAAGAAGTACACCAAAGAATCAAGCAGAACTCAGGGAAGTTGCTATCAACTTCAAGTCACTTTCTCTTTCTATAAAAACGTTATAACCGAGATAATTTTTATGTGCACAGAAACTATATATGAAGCTTTGGCAGATATGTTTATCTACTTGAATGGGGAATCTAGAAACAAATGTTAATTTCACATATAAGTTCTACAGTATACTAACTAGTTAGGTATCCATTTTTGCTTGGTATTGTTGTATAGTGGTGCCTCAGGTTAAGAACTTAACCTGAAACTGTTCTTAACCAGAGGTACCACTTTAGCTAATGGGGCTTCCTGCTGCCGCTGCACCACCACCGCCCGATTTCTGTTCTCATCCTGAAGCAAAGTTCTTAACCCGAGGTACTATTTCTGGGTTAGTGGAGTGTGTAACCTGAATCGTCTGTAACCCGAGATACCACTGTTTACCAGGCCTGCACAGCTTCAACTCACCAAGCATCACACTAAGAGATTTGCTAACCCTCCTGTTCCTACTTCTTATTTGGAGCTCCAAGAGCAGGATGGGGGCTGTTGAGAACCTGACAAAATCACAATGCATGCCTGATGATGAGTCATGGTCTGTTTGATGAGTCAGGCAAATTGCACAGCTGCAGTGATGCAATGGACAAAGCATCATGTTTGACAATGTAAAAAATAATAATGTTGGACATTCATTAGCTGGCTTTGAATAAGTCACTATTTCTCTAACTGTCTATCTAATAGGCAGTTGTGAGCTCAATGGAACAATATTCAAGTCTTTGCACTGAAAATTCACACCATAATGAATACTAAGAATACAACCCCAAATTTAGCCTTGACTCCTTTTGGTGGAAGGTTAGGATATAAACTTAATAAATAACAATAAATAAATAAATAAATAAATAAATAAATAAAGTCATTAAACCAAGGGGAGACTCCTGTTCAGAAGCCACACCTAAAACTAGGGATGTGTGGACTCATTAAAGTCTGGACTGTCCTAGTTTTGCATGGAGAGGGGACTAAGACCATCTTGCATTATTTCTGGGCAGAGTCCACACAAAAGTCCGCCGAAAAGGTCAACACTGGCATTTTTCTTCTAGAATCTCACTAGCCCCTCCCCAGCTCCATAAGATACCAGGCAGTTTGGGTGTGATCTCTCAGTTGTCTTCTAATTAAACAGGTTAATTCCAAATTAAATTATATAAAAACACACACCAAAGAATCTTGTGACACTTTAAGACTATCAAATCATAAGATCCAAGCCTCTTTGGCTTAACCTTTATGAATCATTTACATATAATTACTGTTTGGTTCCGCTACAAACAACGTCCTGCAGAATTCTAGAATAAGTAACATGAATAGACCTCAATGCACATTTTAGATTTAGAAGGGGGTGGGGACAGGAGCTGTATATCCCTAAAGGTAGATAATTTCAAAAATATACTTCTCAGCAGACTTAATGCAGGATGCTTTTGCCCACTGCCGCATGAAGAACATGATCTACTAGTCTCTGGGCAATCTTATACTCTCTACTTTGCCTTGCCTTAATAGCTGCAATCATTAAACACAATGGAATTGAGTTAAGGAGCTGCAGGGCTCCCCTTTTCACTTGCTTTGTAAGTTTATTTTATGTGTAATGTGCATATTTTGTAAGCATTTTCAGAGAAACTATATTAACTGTAATAAGAGAATCCTTAAGCAGACCTGTTAGTGAGTGCAGATACAATGAGTCAAGTAATGCATAGATACAAGTAACCCTCAGGTGCCATATATATTAAATTCATAAACAATTACTACTGAAGATTTTGTTTCTCTTTTATACATCAGTTGGTAAACTGAAATTCAATCACCACATATGTAATACAATTATGCATTGCTATTTTGTTAACAATCTACTACTTTTGGAGGCAAAAAATGCAAACACAAGGGAAGGCCCTTGCTACTCTATGAAATTGCACTGCAAAGGTTTTTGAGCCCAAGGCAAGTTGTTCTTAGCAAATACAACATTTGATATAAAAATGTCTGATTTTATCTATGAATCTATTGAAAAAGCTAGTGTTGGACAATTCAAATGAGATGTTTATTTTTCAGACTTCAGTTTGTAATCAGTCTTAAAGGTAGCATTTTTGAGCACTCACAACTGATTACACTTGTTTCTGGCCTAAAATGTATATTATAGAGGCTACCCAGGTTGGGGGCCAGGCAGTTCACTACTACCACTGTCTGAAAGTGTTAAGTCAGGAATGCATCATTACAATCAGGGACTGACTTAGGAAGCCAGGGACAAGTCCTCTCCCTCCGCCCACTTCAGACTATTATACCCCAGGAGCACCTTTATCATTTGAGTTAGAAAAGTAATCACAACACATTCAATACAATCTTTAATAAATGCAAGACAGACCATTTTCAACTTTGCTGTAAATCATGTTCCCCCCAATACAACCAAAACGTAAACAGCACATTGATTACAATCAAGTCTACCAAAAGTCAATGAAAGACCTCCTAGGATAAGCTGAAAATTATTGTGCAGCAATCTGCAGGAAAGGGTTAATCAAGGTCACAAGAGCAACCCATACTGAAATCAAATTCTTGAGGTCATAAGAGACTAAAAATGTCCACATTTACCTGGAAGTACATTTAACAATTTCATAATGCTGAAGCCAGGGAAGTAACTGGCAGAAGCATATGTCTCTCTAAATGAAAACTGAAGATTTTAAATGATACTACTTCCTGTGAAATATTAGCCTTTTAATTATGATGATGAAACTTAAACAACATGAGTTCACAGGTACCTGTTACACATTTACAGACTTGTCACATACTTTAGGACCATTCTACTACTGCTATAGTAATCATCCCAGAAATTATGGAAAATATACATAACACTTCAAGTCAGACAAATTTGTGACTATGATTCTTTTACTGTATATAATCACACAATGAACTTTGGCTAATAGTAACCAGAATTGTCATCAGTAACTACAAAGCATCACTTAAACCGATGTAATTAAACTTCTTTCTATGGTTTCAGAAACATAACATGCAAAAGGCAGTGGAAAAAGATGGGAAAGGAGCTTTCTATGGAAGAGACAAGGCCTTGTTCATCAAACACAGTCCATTCCACGTTTCACAACTGAGTGCTGGTTAATATAACAAGCATTCACCATCTAATTGCCTCATGACCCAAAACATTCAGAACCATCAGCTCCACGACATAGTTACAGGGGTCACTGCTGATCATCCATTTGTGGTAAAAAAGAAAAGAAAGAAAAGCTGCCATGATTATGTAAATGATGAGACTTAGTGTTCATACATCATTACAATGTTCAGTGTGTTTCTCTCTGCTCTGCAACAGAAATTCTTACATCAGGGATGGGGAACCTTTGGGCATTCAGATGTTATTGAACTCCAGCTCCTAGCATGGCCAAGTATCAGGGTTCATGGGTGTAGCACAGCACCCCCAATCCCTGCGTTACATCAACCTTGTAAAGCAGATTATTATTGCCACAGTGTGTGGGGATGCAGCTGAGCTTCAAAGATTGTGGCTTACTTATGATATCCCAGAAAGTCCATGGCTGAAACAGAATTTTAAGCACTTCAGCCACTTAGGCATTATACCAACTAGATCACATGTCCCCACTTAGAGGTGCTAGTCTGCATAATCAGTACTCATTTTAATATGGTCCAAATGTAAGCAGAGCAATGCATTTGGTGCTAGCTTGGCTTCAGGAGTTGCCTGAAGGAGGAGTACACCCCATGACCCCTTCCTGTATATATATTCCTGTAGATATAGTAACCCCCATCCTCGTCATATCCATCTCACTTCCATTAGGGTTTCTTATGGGTTACTTTATGGAAAAGATACAATCTAAAGAACAAAAAATCATGGCCAAAGTGAAAGTGGTAAGAAATTTTGTAAAATCTGTCCTCAGACCACTAGATCTAGTTTTCTATCCAACACCTTCATTTTTTTTGCAGCATTATTTATTCCTTTTAATCTTCCTCTTGACTTGTTCTGCTGTGTTTTCCCCGCCAAAAAATATTTGCTTAGCACCTGAACTTTACAGAGAAAATTCATTAAACATTTACACTCTGCTTACATCTTCTCCTGACATGTAAAAACAAAGTAGGCTTGTATTACTAAAGTAGACAAAGCACTGGAGAATACACTGTGAAGAATAATCCTTAGCAAGCAGGACTTTGTGAAAAGGAGCTTGCTGTTCCACGGTTTCTACAATTCTATATCCAGATGAAGCTGTCTTTGATTCAACATATTCCAATGATGGACAGAATCTACAGTGTCGTAATTGCACTGCATTGAAATTAGTGGTTTATCCCCTGTTCGGGACCTGATGCAGCTGCCCAAGGAAAACTTTTTGCCCCCTAAGATTCCACTTATTTTGATGGTGGAAGCCAAAAAACCCAAAGCAAAGCAAAGCAACAACAAGAAAAGAAAAGAAAACCCCAATAACCTGACCTGGAGAGGCAAGTTCCATGTTAGAAGCTGCCCAGAACGGCTGGGGCAACCCAGTCAAATTGGCAAAGTACAACAAATAAATTATTATTAGTCACAAACCTTTCAATATAGATGCACATACATCTCAGAAGCCCTTAATCCTCTGACCAATTGATGGGTAAAACTGAACTTTAATATGGGCATTCCAGGGTGTATGCACCATTGACACCACACATTTAGTGGTTCAAGAGCTGGAAGTGTTACTCTAGTATACTAAATTGTTATTTTCTTTCAAACGCTCAGGATCAGTGTCACCAAACTCTACTGAGATCCAGTTTCAGATTCTGTCGCCAAACCTTCAAGAATTGCTTTATCTCACAGATTGCTAAAGCAATAAATGGGGAGATCATTAAAGTGCTTTGCGTAAAGAAAATGTACTGGCATGATGCAATGAGTATTAGTATTGATTTCTTTCTTTTTACAAAGCTAGGTATTCCTAAAATTCATGAACGCTAATCGGATGGATTTAGTAAGGAATAGCATTTTGAATTATATTACTGTCCTTGATCCCCATCAGATCATATACTAATTCTTCTGTGCTTGTCTGGCTGACATTTTATACTTCTCCAGATGACAGATCACAGAGAGCAATGTCTTCTTAAAATAATCAGCACATATGGGTGATGGGAATAGAGCAATACTGCCTAACAACTGTTCTGAGGTATTTTAGAATCAAGAGGAAAAGGGTCATAGTATTTGTCCAAATCTATCTGCTTCCTCTTCCAGTCCTTTCCCCCCCTTCTCCTTCTCCCCCACTATCTTAGTGACACTTGACAATGAACCAGGTAGCATTATCTGAAGTAATGATGCACAGTCAATACAAATTCCATCAATCGAAATGGATAACTTTCAGGAATATCAAGAGTAAGGTGACTTTGCTACTGGGAAGAAATGATTTGCTATTCAAAAATTATGATATCAACTTTGAAAGTTGTTATAAAAAAATACATCAATTACACAATTGTTTTTCAATCTTTTTTTCAAGCTACATTGAAAGCTAACATATCTTACATCCAGTGTGATATTCCCCATTCCCTGATTCACCAGGATTGGCCTTTGCAACCCAATGTGGTGGCAAGAAGAGGAGCAACTGGTGTTTCCAGCACTCTATATTGTGTGGGGGGCAGGGGGAGTAGAGGTTCTGGGAAATCCCATGATAGCCTCAGAGCTAGTCACTGGATGTACTGGGCTCCAGAGTGTACCTGCTTAAAGACTTCACCTTCCAGGTCTACTCTGGAAGCACATATGGACTCCCAGAGCTTGCAAGCAGCACAACCCTCAGGAGATCTCAGAGAGGTAGCACTGGCAAGCTTGAGGAATAAGCTGAAGATACGACAGAGTGAGGCAAAACAACCAATGGAAGAAGAATTGGGGAGTGAGGAGCTGGTCGCCTGGCCACCTGAATGGCAAGTAGGCTGTGTGAAGAGCAGCAAAAAAGTTGAAAGAGGGGGGAAGCAGCATGGTGAAGGGATATTAGCAGCTGGTCACTCTTTATACAGAGCAGAAAGCAGCTCCAGAGGGCACTCATTCACTCCAGTTTGAGTGGTGCTAACCAGGAATCGCTCCACCTACTCAACAGTAGGATGGATGAAGCCGTGCACCAGCAACACTCTGTGCAATGCGTACATTATACCTGGCCTAACAACCCATTGGTGGCCTGGCTGAAGGCAGTGAGGCTTGACTGCCTCAGGAAACTGCAGCAAGGCCTAACTTTGTGTGCCTTCCTTCACAGTTGGCACCAATGTTGCTGGTACAACACATTGGCTCTTTACTACTACTTAAAGGTAAAGGGACCCCTGACAGTTAAGTCCAGTCGCAAATGACTCTGGGGTTGCGGCACTCATCTTGCTTTACAGGCCGAGAGAGCAGGCGTTTGTCCACAGATAGTTTTTCTGGGTCATGTGGCCAGCATGACTAAGCCACTTTTGGCGAAACCAGAGCAGCACACAAAAATGTCGTTTACCTTCCCTCTGGAGCGGTACCTATTAATCTACTTGCACTTTTTGACATGCTTTCAAACTGCTAGGTTGGCAGGAGCAGGGCCTGAGCAACAGGAGCTCACCCCGTCGCGGGGATTCGAACTGCCGACCTTTTGATTGGCAAGCCCAAGGCTCAGTGGTTTAGACCACAGCACCACCCATGTCCCTTTTACTACTACTTATATAACTATAAATATGATTAGCTTCTGAAAAGGGAGGTCAGCAAGGAGTGGGATCCTATAAGCTGAGCACTCTGCTTACAATTTACATTGGTAAGTTCCAATTAGGAAATTCAAGAGTTTCTGCTTAAAAAAAAAAAAAAGCGAACAAGGGTGCTCATGCCATCTCACCTCCTTTCTCCTCTCAACACCAATAGAAAGACTCAGAGCTCCTGTCAGCAGCAAGGCAAAGTCATGAAGCAGCCAGCACTGCCTGGAAAGAAGGCATCCAGAGGACACACCACTCCAGCCTCAGGAAAAGACCATCGAACAACCAGTCAAGTCCAGCCAGACACACCCTACAGAGGTTTTCAATGGCCCTAGAGGTGGTTATCAAGTGCCATGATCAAATGGGGGTTCCAAGTCAGGCAACAGAAACTTTGTCTCCCTTGAGCAAGCCACCAAAGCAGGGCAAACACCATGCTGCCTCATCTAGGGACTTCTCAACTGAACTAAAGGAGAGTTTTGGGAAACTAGCAATCATGGATAGGCATTCAAATGATATGGAAAAGGGGAAGTTTGGGGAAAGATTTCACTCTATACCCAAAGTGCCCCCTTTCATTAAAAAATATCCCTGCACAAGATCATTTCACAGAACACTAAGAATGATGGCAAACTGTTGATTCACCACCAAAAACATCTGACTGAAGGAATGTCTCCAGATTTGTGCAGGGGCTTTCTAGTCCAGGAGTACTGAGGGTGTTGTCCTCAAACAAAGGTGGCTCAGAATATAAATTCCTTTGGATCCTCTTTGCTCAACAAATCCATGCCTGTAAAAACTTATCATCTCCTCTTCCTTACCTTCTATTACTATATTTTCAAACAGATAATATTATGAACACTAAGGCATAATCATATCTTAAATGGAGGTTTGAAGGAAAGGTATCAGAGGTTTCTTAAAGGGTTTAGTGACTCCTTGTTTTTCAAAATTAGTTAAATAAGGATGAAAAATGGAATGTTACTTTAATCAAGGAGTATGAAAGAAATTTTGACTTGATGTTATGATTATGAACACAGGAGGAACTTAATTGCTAGGTTAATTTTCTTGTTACCTCAGATGTGTTTTAATGAAACACTGTGTGAACTCATTGGATTTGTTGATTCTTTTAATATGTCTATTTACTTTCCTGTTCCTTGCATCTTCAATCATGTCTCGGTGCATAAGCAGGTACTCTTTCTAAGCATATCTATGTTCACAGAATTAAAATGAGGGGGAAAGAGAGTACTCACACTTATGTTGATCATAACAAAAGCCTTATGTCATGTATAAAGCAATGCTGCCTACTCATATGTTTTAAATACCACTATAAAATAAACCAGAGGTGAAGAATTTCCAGCTGATGGGCAGAATCTCTAGTTATAGCAACTTACCCTAGGCCATGCCCTTCATCAAGCCACACCCCTCTCTGGACCTGCTGCACATCCTCATCTGCTTTGGCTTGGCAGAAATGTGTCATTGCACTGTCATAATGCCTCTTGCTTAGACAGTTGGCTGGGTGGAGAGATTGTGGGTGTAGATAGCTTTCTGATGGGTCATTAGCTACTTCATTAACTTTGTCTTTAAGGTGTCACAACATTCTTTGTTGTTTTTGCTTCAGAAGACTAACAGGGCAACACCTGTGGAAAGTCATTAACTCTGAAACGGAACATGCAAGGAAGTTAACTGATTTGTAAATATCTGTTGATGGCTGATGTATGCATGTCTATTGTGTGCTATGGGGGTTAATAAAATGTACATTTCTTCATCAGCAACTGACGAAACAGAACATTGACTTCTGCAAAATAAACTAACTGTGATGTTGGGAAAGACTGAGGGCACAAAAAGGGACTACAGAGGAAGAGATGGTTGGACAGTGTTCTCGAAGCTACCAGCATGAGTTTGACCAAACTGCGGGAGGCAGTGGAAGACGGGAGTGCCTGGCGTGCTCTGGTCCATGGGGTCACGAAGAGTCGAACACGACTAAACGACTAAACAACAAGAAGTGGCATAGAAAATACCAGTTGGAAGTGCCAATCAATATCAGAATAGGCTGAGGTACATATGTTTGTACATCCCTTACAGTAGGCTATGTTCAAACCATGCCAAAATCACAATTTTTCACACATACTTCTTGCTATTAAGGCAACCATGTTCAAGCATATAATGTAGCCAGGCAAATGACTCGAGGAGGGCATGGAGCAGGCCTATTAATGGCTATGGCCTATGGAGAAGTGGTGTGGCCTGAGGAAACAGCAGTTCCAGGGGAGAATCCTGAGGTTCAGGTTTACCACCTCTGCTATACGGGGTTTGTGCACACGCATTCCCTCAATTATCTCCTCACCTCCAATTTTCGCATTTTCTAGCTGGCATCTCAACATTCTGTACTTTTGGGAATTTCATTGTCAGTCTATTTGGGAGTTCTAGAGGATTACAAAAACAAGGAAGCCTATATATACTTTTGTGTATGTACGCAATTCTCTGGATCTTATTTTTAGGTGGCCCTGTTACACCTGCAAAGTAAGAGGCATCTGGGCACCCAAGCTCACTCTTAGGTAGAACATATTCACCACAGTTACAACTTCACCATTATATGTGCATCTTTAAAATTAATGGCATTTTTCAATAATCATACCATTAGTAGTAAAATGCAACGCATTCCACCCTTTAAAATTCCAGGTGTGAGGGGAGGCATCCTTAACTGCAGTGAGTCATAATAAATATGTTCAGGTTAAGAGAACATGTGAACTACAAGAACTAATTGAGCAACAGTACTGAATTGAATATGCTGTACCACTAACTATTCTACGTGAAGTAGTATTCTTTCTATTCTGCAAAAAATAGCATGCCAATCTTTCCTATACTATCCATTCAAGCCAAGTCATATTCAATTGTGTCTGTGTCCAGGAAGAAAGTAAGATGTCTTTCAGGAATGCAGATGTATCTCCTCAGTGAAGATCCCTGATAAGCTTTCAAGGAATCCCAGTTATAGGGATGGAAAGGATAGTAGTTTTTAATCATTATGTACTCTCTGCCTTGAGCGCCTCATATATTTTTTCTTTGTAAGAAGCAGCCATGGGTCAAGATAAAAATCCTCTCTATTCCTAAAATGATATTAGTTAAGAAGGGGGGGGGGTAAGAGTACAAATTATGCCCATAAGTCTTCTCCTTAGCAATTTTGGAGGCGATCTGGATGAAGACTATAGAACAGGAGCAAAAAGGTTATAACCTGCTTCTCTCCAACTGAAATTGTAACTCAGTGGCAGTGCGTGTGTTTCCTATTCAGAAGCCCCAATTTTAATCCCTAGCATTTTGAGTTGAAAAGGATCAGCTAGGTGGCGATAGGAAAGATCCTAAGGATATTGCCTTAGATCCTGGAAAGCCACTGTCAGTTAGGTAGATGATACCAAGCTAGACTGGCGAATTCTCTAGCCTGGAAGTTTCTTATGTTCTTCCAAAGCAGTCCAAACATTTAGATTTGCCCCTTTAAAAGCCCTTAAAAGCCATTGCTTTGTTTTTTAACATACAGATAGCTTGGGTCCCTCCCTCCCCTCTTTTGCACTTTGTTGAATGCTTTATATTATTATGGAACCACTCGACTGCCAACCTCTGACATGTGTTTGGCAAGGATGCAGAGTAGTTTGATGGTGTTTGAAAAAAATTTTTTTCCTTTTCACATAAAAGAAAGGATAAGCAAAAGCAAAGATTCATCAGCTTATGTATACAGGCTTCTCTGTTGTGAAGGCTCTAGCAGTGGGATATGGGAATTGAGAAATCCAATCTAATAGGCTGAACAAGGGAGAGTGGTCTGAATAGGGGGGGAAATCCATGGACATTCAGAATGTTCAGGCTTGCACAGGCTTATAGCAACATACAATACTCTGGGGAAAATTTGAGCTTTCAAATTATAATTTCCATGGCAGCACCAACAATGGGTGCTCATTTCAAACAATACAGCTTCTAAAGCAACCTTGTTGTGCTCATTCCCCTTTGTTCCAAAAAGAGGCTTAGATGTCTGTAACTATTGGTACACACACACACACGCTGGTCTGAGGAAAGTGGAGTAAGATTTCTTGGTTATGGAACTAGAGAAACGTAGAATGAATCTTCTATCAGCAAGCAGTGGCACAGTGTCAGACACAATGACAACTGTGAGTCGACAAGTGGCGGTAATCCACACACATAGCAGGGGATCCCCCTTGCCAGTAATGTCAGTGGAAAGTTTTCCATAATATACCAGCTCTGGTTTCAGTGAGTGCCTGGCAGGGTGCGAGTTCTTGAAAGATGTGTTTAGCAGGGTGACATTGTGAGAATCATCTACAGATATCAGCCAGTCTGGTGGTTGGTGGGGGGAAGTAGGCATGGCTGGAGGGGTGGGTCAGAGAGGGGTTTCCAAATGCTTGCCATCTGTTAACTGCTATAATATCCCTCCCCTCAGACGTATCACTGGAGATTAATCCATCATGCTTGATAGTCTGGTGGTGCTGTTATTAATAAGGGAAGGGCTGTCATAGTCCATAGGACTCCTTCACCAGGAAACCTCCATTTAGGAGCTTGATTTGAGGGCTTGCATAGGGCCTTCTAGCATACGGTCATGAATGCCTGAATAGTTGAGTCAGTAGAGCATGAGATGCTTACTCTCTCACGGTTGTGGGTTTGAGTCACACGTTGGGCAAAAGTTTCCTGAATTGCAGGGGGCTGAACTAGATGACCCTTGTGGACCTTCCAGCTCTTTGATTCTTTCTTGATTAGGGATACTGTTGAGTTGAAGCCCACCCCTACTGCCTGACACCATCTCTGTCTGAGGTTGTTTCCTGTGTGATCTTAGAGGGAGACTGCAGTATTTTTCAAGAAAATGCCTTAGGGGTGGCCAAGGATTTCCTATTTACCTGACTCACATCTGAGCCAGAAGAAGAAGAAGAAGAAGAAGAAGAAGAAGAAGAAGAAGAAGAAGAAGAAGAAGGGATTGGATTTGATATCCCGCCTTTCACTCCCCTTAAGGAGTCTCAAAGCTGCTAACGATCGCCTTTCCCTTCCTCCCCCACAACAAACACTCTGTGGGGTGAGTGAGGCTGAGAGACTTCAGAGAAGCGTGACTAGCCCAAGGTCACCCATTAGGTGTATGCGGAACAGTGGGGAAGTGAACCCAGTTCACCAGATTACAAGTTCCACCACTCTTAACCACTACACCACGCTGGCACTTTCAGTCCCCAGAAAACAAGAGGCGAAGGAATTGAGACCCCTTAAAACACGGTCCCTGAATAAGCACAAACCATTCACTATTTCATAAATTCTTGTGATTTATGATATATTTTCAACGAAGAAAGCAAGTTCCTGGAAACATGTCTCTTACGAACCACATGGTTAATGGTAGAACCAAGTTTTAAATTGTTCTGAACTGAAACAGTGGCATAATTTTCATGAACACTCATCACAGATCTAAATAGATGTGCCCTCTCACTTTTCAATGCTAGGTTGCATTTATTTTTGAAAGAGCATGGAACTCTTCACAAGAGGATGGGCACCAGGTGGAAGAAATGAGCATCCTGGTTGCTATGGCAACCATGTTTCCACCTCCTCACTCAGATCCTGTTGCATGTATTTGTATATCTACCATGTGGGTATACATTCAGATGTACATCCAAATAAATTTCCTCCTGGAAACAATTAGTGTATTGTACCGACATACACATTTGTATGCAAAACCATCCATATTCTGTAACTAGTCTCACATTACATGCCAAGCAGAATCCCAGCCATGCAGCTTGCTTTTTTTGGAGCAGTAATTAAAGCATAAAAGCACAGTTATGCAGCTTTACACTATAAAGCTGGATTTACTGAAACAGGGTACAGAAAAACTAACCAATTTAAACAATCATATTTAGTAGAAAGGGTTTATCAACTCTCTACCTTTTGGGGGATGAGTTGTAAACAAGAAGTTTCTAGAATTTTCTGGTAACAGTTTTCCTCTGATACCTTGACCTGGATTTTCTTAATTTTATGCAATTGGTTATTTCATCTCATTATTTTATGCAATTGACACCCAATAAAGGCCGCTCTACCTTGGAGGGAGAAAAATGACTTTCTTTCATGAAACTCCTTTTTTGTTTCCTTCTCTTGATCTTGGCTAAGACCCGAGGTTCAGGTTTCTGCTGGCAGACTGAAACTGGCTGATGAACAGAGCACTTGCAGACAATGAAATCACTAGTGCTGTGTTGTAAGACAGAGAACATCAGTCTGGCTTTCTGAACAATAGCATCATACTTTCTCTCATTCAGAACAAGGCAAATACGAAGACTCTGATTGGCCTTGATGATGTTGTCCTGTGGGCAAACCTGATCGGTGTTGTGGTTTCCCCTTTGCTCAATGGTACAGCAGATGCTTAGCATACAAAACTATCTCAAGTAAAGACAAGCATTTTCAAGCATGGCTGGGACTGCAGAGCCTCTACTGGTGAATGTAGACAGCACTGAGCTAGAAGGACCAGCAGTATGACTGTGTAAGGCAATGATTTATGTTCCTATGTACTGTGAAGTAAACATATTCAGGATGTGATTCCCGCAATCCTATGGTGAAAAATGACATCAAAGAATTGCTAGGATAGTAGAGCACACAATCATTAAAAAAAGAGAAGGCAGTAGTAGATGGAAATTGATTGATTAAAGGTAAGCTCCCCACGGGGGGGGGGGACCTCACTTTCACTCCCTGAAACAGCTATTTAGCAATAAAAAAGCAAAAATTGCAAAAATTTGGCACAGCATTATTTCAGAACTACGGCTCCAAAACATTAGTCATTTTAATATAAATTACAAAACTGCAATTTTGGTTCCTTTGGAGATGTCAGTTCTCATGCACTTAGCATGCATGTGAATTTTTACAGTACTTAAAGCACAGGGTTGTTGTTTTTTACAGCATGATTATGGCACATACATTATCTAGAGCCCTGTTTTACCGAAGTAAATATAAACCCTGAGTCACAATCACCATATGTTAAAGCACTGTAATGTGAAGCATTTATGAAAGAGAGAATGAAAGCTTACTGGTGGTGATTTAACAGAACAAAACACTACAGCATACACCCTTAAACAAAACAGGCTAGCAAAGAATGAATAAATAGGGAATGAGAAAAAAATGAACCACAGCAATATAAAAAAGGTTCCCTTGTTTCCTGGGTAACACAAGTCAAAGATGACAATGATCACACAGCTGAGGTAGGCCTTTCAAATGAAAAACAAGCAAAATGCCACACTGGCAGACCAAAAATACCACATCCTACTTCGACAATCACTCTGTTAAATTTTTATTTTTTTTTTTTTATAATAATTTTTATTAAGGTTTTCCAAATTAGAACAAATCAAAGCAAATTAAATCCAATCTATTGCCAATAACTAGGACTTCCCCTCCCTACCCCCTCTTGTGTTCCAAATCTTCCAAATAAGCAATTAAATTCAACAAATTCTTATCCCCAAATTACACTCTTCGTCAATAACCCAATTTATCCAAATTCTCGTCCCCTAAGATCGATCTTTACCCTTCCACGGGTTTCCCCCTTTCAAACATAGTACAGATGAAAATAAGATAAATGTAAATAATAATTTTACAGCCTTTGGATTCCAATTTTCCCTCCCCTCTTTCCCCTTTGCGTTTCACCTATCCCTCCACTTCTAATATCTTCCTGGAGTTCCCACATTATACTATATCCCTCCGATTCTTTGCCAGTCTTTAATTACGGATGTCCAATCGTAGAAGGAGTCTATCAAATAAGGGCCCATTTCTTCTATCCAGGTTTTTATATCCAGGAGTAAAAACTCCAATTTTATATCCATAAGCTTGTCAAACCTGAATATCCCAAATGTTCCCCCAGTTCTGTCCAGTTCTTGTTGTTTCCTTGTTCTTATCAATCATTCTCCTCCTTTTTATTTCTCTGTTCTCCCACAGAAATGTTCTTTTTCCAAAAGTTTCTAGTGTCTCTGCAGAGGTTTGTTATTCTTGAAGCAAAGCATTACATCATGTTCCTTTCATTTTCCAACAAATAGTTCCATTGTTTCCTGTAGTATGTAGACCTCTGTAGACAAAATAGTGTTCCATTCCTGCAGTTTCCCAGGAGATTGAAAGTTCCATTCAACTGTTCACATTTCCTGTGAAAAACACATGCAATGTCCCTCGGCTCCTCTAGGTGGATTGCAGTAACAAAGTTCCCTTCCAGAATCACATCCACCAGACCAAGTAGCTTGTTGACCGATATTTAAAACAGTTTGTATTCAATTTGTAACAAATATAACTGGCAAAGTCCTCATAACAAAGTCTCTATTTTAATCTTCCTTTTTGACAGCTCTTTGACAGCTGTCAAAACCTCCATCACTTTTCTCCAGGCAGTTTCACGAATCGCTCCAGGGATTCCGGGGGGGTTGCTTTTTTTTAAAAACAATTCCACTTTTCTCCTCCAGCTCAATCTTATAATTTTCCCTCGCGAAGTTGCTGATTCGGCAAGATAAGGTTACACTCGATCTTAGTTGTCCAGTCCTTTGTTTTGGCTCTTCTACAATTTAGGGGTAGGCTGACTTCCTTTTTTTCCACCTCCCCCGTTCGCTCCGAATTTTAAAAATTTATCCCCTTTTTTTTTTTTAGTCCATATTCCAATTACTCACGGGTTCTTCTTTAGAGCCGAATTTTCAATAGAAGAAGTCAGCGCTCTCCGCCGGATGGCATGCGGCTGCGCTCGGCAGGGATAGCAGAGAACTCAAAGCACCACGCTTCTCCCCGGCACCCGATCCGTAGCCTTTAAAAAGGCTCCTTCACGAGTCGGGAGGGCGCTAACGGTGCCAGCCGAGTCTCCATGTCCACGGCCTCAATCTGGCCGTGGTTTTTAAGGGTCCCCACATCGCCGGTGCGGTAGGACCCAGCCCCTGCCAAGCCGGCTCCCTCCGGAGCTCGGAGGGAGCCCGCCATTCGGCGATGGCGCCGACCCGGAAGTTGTTAAATTTTTAAACATAATAATAAAAATAAAAAGATTGACTGCTGTCAGGTAGTTGGAATGCAACATATCTAGCTAAAGGCAATAAATAGTAGCTTAATCAAAAGTTTGGAAACTTATCTCAATTGAGGGAAAGTGGCACTGCTTCATCAACTTCAGTAGAGCTAGACTTTGTCTACACATGATGAAATCTGGTCTTTCCTACTAGCATGAACTGCACCTAAAGGCGAAGACTGACGAAAAGGCTATTAAAGTGCAGTGAGCAGCGTGGGGAAGTTCAGCAAGCAGCTTCTGGAGCTGGCCAGAGAGAAGAGAACTTCCTGCAAGCCTGGTGCATAGCAAACCAGCAGAAATACCTGGTAGTGGTGAGATTGACTAGCTGAGGCAGAAGGACAAGAGTAACTAACATGTAAAGGGTTAGGAGCTATGCTTTTACAAGTCAGTCCTGTATACGCTTCTGTATTACGCACAACTGCCATTTAAAGAAACAGTAACCAATTTAAGTATTTACCTTTGAGCACTGAGGCTGAATCCCTACAAGACAGAAGTACTGTTTCTGAGGGATAGGGGGCGGGCAGGTGTGGGGGACCCTCTGGTCCTGTATGAAGTAATGGTGCCCCTGAAGGACCAGGTGTGCAGGACCAGATGTCATGGACGTGCAGGTTAATTCTGTGTTCAGGGTGGTGGCAGCTAGACTGGTAATTGGGAGCAGCTGCTGGGAACATATAACACCAGTTCTGAAATACCTACATTGGCTACTAATACATTTCCAAGCACAATTCAAAGTGTTGGTGCTAGCATTTGAAGTCCTAAATAGCTTCAGCCCAGTATACCTGAAGGACCATCCTCCCCGTCATTTAGCTCAGACACTAAGATCTAGCTCCATGGCTCTTCTGGCAGTTCCCTCACTGTGAGAAGTGTTTCAGGGAATCAGGCAGAGGGCCTTCTCAGTGGTGGTGCCCACCCTGTGGAATGCTCTCCCATCAGATGTCAAAGAGATAAGTAACTATACAACCTTTAGAAGACATCTGAAGGCAGCCCTATACAGGGAAGTTTTTTAATGTTATTTTCTTTATTTATAAAGTGTGCCTGGCTGGTTTTACACCATGTCTAAAGTACCACAGCTACTGGACTATAGATTAAAGTTTTCTTTAAAGAGCATAATATAACTGTGTGGTGACAGTAGAAGATTTTGAAAAAAATAAGAACAATGGTATCAGTGGGAATAAAACAAGAGCTTGGTGAATCTGCAGTGATCAATAGAAGCTGGTTGTCCATATTTAAATTGGAGTGAAAGTCCACACAGGGGCTGAAAATGCTAGTGTAGGAAAGTTGAATATGACACAAATACTTATTTGTTACTAAAGTCAAGGAGTTGATTCTTGTAGAGACAAGCATATTACAAAGCTGAAGTCAGGTCCTTAGTAAAGAGTTGTTACAGCCATAAGTGCCAACTCCCTGTGGCCCTGGGTGCTCGAGCACCCACAAAATTCCACATGAAGGGGCTGGGCACCCACAAATTTCAGTGCCAGTGTCATGCACACTGCATGGTACCCGTGGTCATGGGGCCAAATTGGCACTCTTGGTGACAGCCATAGAATCAACTCAGACATCTCAGAATACAGCTGGGTAGAGTTGCCCAAGTTGTTGATTTGTTTGCTACATTAGTGGCCATGCAAGCATATGCATATTGATTGTGCACCAATTCCTGCTAGCCCCCAGCTCATGTTTTGCTACAAAAATACCGTGTGTGACTTATGTTACTTAAGGTTAGATGTTAGACAAGAGGACTGCAGTTGATTTAAGCCAATACATTTATCAAAGCTAGGTGGGTTTGCCTTGAGTTCTTCTTGGTGACTTTTAGTGATTATTCCATTATCTTTGCTTAAAAAGTGAAAAGCACAAGCCGTGTCTTGATATTAATTCTTTGTGAAGAGAGGAAAAATGGTCCTGACTCTGAAGCTTTCCAGAAAGATTTTGGAAAGGAAATTCCTGCAAAGCATGTCCAAAATATCGTTGTGTTACTTGCAGTACAATCTTGGTTGGCTGCCAAACATGACATCAATTCCATCCTCAACAAAGACAGACATTGTCAGGACTACTGGTAACGATGCTCAGATTTTCTCGCTTCTTTCTTCTCATACCAGCAAGAAATCGTATAATTTCAGTTAATTAGCCAGCTCTTTCATGAGAACAGAAACTGTAAACAGAAGTTAACAGAGAAGTTCCAAACCATAACACAAAAAGTAAATGCAGTATAAAAAAATGAAAACAAACCCCCAAAGTATCGTTAGCTGACAATCCTTTACAAATAATTTACCAATTTCAAATGGACTCTCTTTGTCATATGCTTAAATTTGTTGGCTAATATATTCACAAAGCTGAAACTTCTAAAGTGAATTTTCATAGTACAAAGTACAGACAGCGAGTTTCCTTCCAATAATGCAATTGGATAAAGTCCCATAAATCTGAAAGTATTAAAATAGTTTCACTGTCTCTTAGAAACTCCCATTAAAATGGAAGGGTGAACTCTTTCATAAATAGTTTGAACAGTGGTTTTACATTTATATGCAATCTTTATATGAGGAAAACATTTTAATACAGTAGTGTCTCATTAAACCTACAAGTTGTGCTTTAATGTAGACCAGTTATATGGCTTTGATATTACTCGTTTAAGCATAAATATGTGCAAATGCATATGCCGGTTTCCAGACCAGTTCTATTTGTTACATACCAACATCTGAATTTATTTCACAGATTCAGAAACTGCATGATTCTACTGCATTTCCTGTCCAGAGAGAAGCAGGTATAAACAGTGTGTGTACAGGCCCTAACGTCCATGAGGGTGCCATAGGCAAATATGAAGATGAACAGGCCATTGTTCAATGTTTGCTATTCACCTTAACTGGGATTGACCACTCAAGATACTGAAAATGAAACAAACAAAAACAAAAACCCCTGTCCTGTGTCCTTAATTAAAGTAGCAAGCTCACACCTTTGGAATCCCCTTGAAATTAAAGTGGCTGTCTGGTATATTTGCTTAGGTCACAGTGCAGGAGTAATAATGCTTAGGACACTGGAAACAAATGTGCTGAAAATCAGGTGCAAGATGAAACATTTTATTTCAATAGTGCTAAGTGACAGTTCTATCTTATGGATTCTGAACACAGTTCTGAGGTATCTGTCAGTTTATTATACAGATATTGTTTGTTTGTCTGCATTTTCTGCTTATTTCTCTCTCCCTCACCCACCACACACACACACACACAAGCCCTCTAGAGGCTTGGCAGGAAACATGTGTAACCATTCTCCAACTCTTGCTTATGACAGTCAGCAGAACATTAGAAGTTACATGTAACAAATACAGTAAACTGGAGACATACAAGAGAGTCTGGACAATGAGGGGTGTGTGCCCTGCTGTATATCATTTAACATTTTTGATATACTAATCCAATAACACATTTACAATGCAATCTTATACCCAGAAGTAAGTCACAGTCTAATAGGGTTCACTCCCAGGAAAGTATGCATAACACTGCAGCTCTAGTTTTACAGGCAACGTCCTTATATGAAAACAGTCCCAATTCATGTGTTTCTCCTATGTACAGGGCAAGTAAGTTGAAAGGGGCTTGAAGCCTCATTCCTAAATCATGCTGATGCTCCTGCCTCCACCATTCACATTGATGAGTCGAGGGTGATATTGGCAGTAGGTACTATCTTTAAGCATGGAGACCCACTCCACGTTTTAAAACTCTAGTGGCCCAGAGTTCTAAATTGCAATGTGAACCTCTACACATACAGAAGGTTCCCTGCTGCTGATATTATCCACAACACGGTGACAGGAACTGGGAGGTCAGGAGGAGCAGGGAAAATCTGGAGACATCTCTGAGCCCCCTTTCATCATGCTTGCTCTCTACACTTGAGTAATGTGAGGAGAGGCTTTGTGCCTCTCAGATTCTGGAATGACACTTCAACAAAATTGTCACAGATACATGCATCAGGTGACAGTATACAGTGGTACCTCAGGTTACAGACGCTTCAGGTTACAGACTCCGCTAACCCAGAAATATTACCTCGGGTTAAGAACTTTGCTTCAGGATGAGAACAGAAATTGTGCTCCGGCGCAGCAGGCCCCATTAGCTAAAGTGGTACCTCAGGTTAAGAACAGTTTCAGGTTAATAATAATAATAATAATAATAATAATAATAATAATAATTTATTATTTGTACCCCGCCCATCTGGCTGGGTTTCCCCAGCCACTCTGGGCGGCTTCCATAGAAACCAAAAATACACAAAAATATCACAGATTAAAAACTTCCCTGAACAGGGCTGCCTTAAGATGTCTTCTGAATGTCAGGTAGTTATTTATCGCTTTGACATCTGATGGGAGGGCGTTCCACAGGGCAGGCGCCACTACCGAGCAGGCCCTCTGCCTGGTTCCCTGTAGCTTTGCTTCCCGCAATGAGGAAACCGCCAGAAGGCCCTCGGCGCTGGATCTCAGCGTCCGGGGAGAACGATGGGGGTGGAGACGCTCCTTCAGGTATACTGGACCGAGGCCATTTAGGGCTTTAAAGGTCAACACCAGCACTTTGAATTGTGCTCAGAAACGTTCTGGGAGCCAATGTAGGTCTTTCAAGACCAGTGTTATGTGGTCTCGGCGGCCGCCCCCAGTCACCAGTCTAGCTGCTGCATTCTGGATTAGTTGTAGTTTCCGAGTCACCTTCAAAGGTAGCCCCACGTAGAGCGCATTGTAGTAGTCCAAGCGGGAGATAGCTAGAGCATGCACCACTCTGGCGAGACAGTCCGCGGGCAGGTAGGGTCTCAGCCTGTGTACCAGGTGGAGTTGGTAGACAGCTGGCCTGGATACAGAATTGACCTGCGCCTCCATGGACAGCTGTGAGTCCAAAATGACTCCCAGGCTGCGCACCTGGTCCTTCAGGGGCACAGTTACCCCATTCAGGACCAGGGAGTCCTCCACACCAGCCCGCCCCCTGTCCCCCCAAAACAGTACTTCTGTCTTGTCAGGATTCAACTTCAATCCATTAGCCGCCATCCATCCTCCAACCGCCTCCAGGCACTCACACAGGACCTTCACCGCCTTCACTGGTTCTGATTTGAAAGAGAGGTAGAGCTGGGTATCATCTGCATATTGATGGACACCCAGTCCAAACCCCCTCATGATCTCTCCCAGCGGCTTCATATAGATGTTAAAAAGCATGGGGGAGAGGACGGAACCCTGAGGCACCCCACAAGTGAGAGCCCAGGCGTCTGAACACTCATCCCCCCCCACTTTCTGAACACGGCCCAGGAGGAAGGAGCGAAACCACTGTATAAGAGTGCCCCCAGCTCCCAGCCCCTCTAGACGGTCCAGAAGAATGTTATGGTTGATTGTATCAAAGGCCGCTGAGAGATCCAGCAGAACTAGGAAACAACTCTCACCTTTGTCCCTAGCTCGCCGGAGATCATCAACCAGCACGACCAAGGCACTTTCAGTCCCATGATGAGGCCTGAATCCCGATTGGAAGGGATCCAAATGGTCCGCATCCTCCAGGCATGCCTTGAGTTGTTCAGCAACCACGCGCTCAATCACCTTGCCCAAGAATGGAAGATTTGAAACTGGGCGATAGTTGGCCATGCTGGCCGGGTCTAAAGATGTTTTTTTAAGAAGCGGTTTAATGACTGCCTCTTTTAGCGGATCTGGGAATGTTCCCTCACAGAGGGAAGCATTCACCACCCCGCAGAGCCCATCGCCCAGCCCTTCCCGGCTTGCTTTTATTAGCCAGGATGGGCAAGTATCAAGGAGACAGGTGGTTTGTTTCATGCATCCAAGCAGCCTGTCCACATCCTCAGAGGTAACAGATTGAAATTGATTCCATGCAACTTGACTAGACAGAGCTCTAGCACTCTCACGCCCCAGCCCTGCTCCCACAGTGGTGTCTAGCTCCTTCCGAATATGAGTGATTTTATCTGCAAAAGACTTTGCAAAATTGTTGCAGGAGATCTGGGGGTCTTTACAAGGCCCCGGTGGTAAAGGTGGCTCCGTTAAATTGCGAACCACCTGAAAGAGTCTCCTGCTACTATTTTCTGCAGATGCAATAGAGGCGGTGAAGAAAGTCTTCGCCGTCGCTATTGCCACTTGGTAGGCTCGACGTTGAGCTCTAACCTGTGTCCAGTCAGATTCGGAGTGAGTTTTCTGCCACCGATGCTCTAGCCGTCTCAGCGATTAAGAGCTCTTGAATGAATTAAGTACGTAACAAGAGGTACCACTGTAGTTTCTTGTCCATTTGTGACAGGTAAACTTCAGACTATTTGTCCCCACAATAACTTGCCTGGAAAGTGAGATTTACATGTGAGCAGGGACTCTTTTTGGTGTGCCTGGCACCACTGGCAGAGGAAGAGGAGTGGGGGGGAGCACACCGCCCCTGGCAGCGTGATCCCCAGGATGCCATCGCGGCTGCCCCCCACCTGCGCTGGGCACCCCGCCCCCACAGGTGGCACGCCCCATGCCCAGGATGCGCGCCTGGTGCTGGAGCATGAAGCTCCACAACTGCCTACCACAAGAGTGTCATGAGACAAAGTTTCTTGAGAGCAGAAGCAGAGCAGAAGAAGGAAGGCAAAGGCCTACAAGGCCTATGCAATCATTCAAGTCGGCTGGCTGTAACTGTGTACAGCAAACTGCAAAGTCACTGTGACTCATGACTCATCTTGGGTGATGACTCATTCTCCCCTATAAGAGCAGCCAGCCTCTCTATGGGCCTCAGTCAGTGTCTTGTCAGTGCCTCTGTGTTTCAGTTAGTGTATGCCTATGTGAATGTATTGTTGTTGCAGACAGAGGGGCTCCAGGACTCTAGTTAATCACTAACTAAGACTGTGCCTCTGTGAAGAGTCAGATAGCTGCTATGAGCACTCTGCGTATGCTCTTTAACTATGCTGTTTATGAACAACTTTATTTTCTCAAAAGAAAAGGTTTATTCTGTTTATGAAGAAGACTCTGCATTGATTAATTTACTGCTGCGTGACAAGGAAGTGGGTGAAACAGGTGCAGGTCAAAGCAATGACCTTTTCAGTGCTGGTGCTTCATAAGTGTCTCTGGTTTCTCAGAGCAAAAAAGACAATTAAAAACACACACACACTTTAAAAGACAAAAATTGGCAATGCTCGTGTGCTAGAAACCTATTTTTCTCTAGGTGACTAGAACCTGAGAGTATATATATATATATATATATATATATATATATATATATATACACATACATACATACATACATACATACACATATATATATATATTTTTCTTGGACTATTTTATAAACTTCTATATATCTCTATTTCCAAAGTAGCCCAGGGAAAATCTTGCAATTGGCATACAGAACTTAAAAGACCCATAGTACTTGCCACCACCATCTAGTGTTTCATGGTTCTTTTTCTTTTTTGCAATAATAGCAGCGATTAATTTTAGCAATCCAACCAATTAATTATAATTGGGTAATTATATGCTACCTATCTAAATTCTTTGCAATTTAAGCTGAAAGAGGAACTCGGTGCTGGAGTAATCTCCAAAGTTTATAGAAAAATGATAGGTGCCAAATGTAATGATAAATGGCTTTCAGAGACTGATAGCCCTGTTTTATAGAGCTGACCCTGAATTTCTCCTAAAGCAAATTTTGATGTGAATTTTTATGCTTCTGATCAGGGGGTGGGGAGCAACTGCAAAGGTATCTGCATGCCAACTAGATCCATATTGCCCATAGATCCCCTGGATTACCGTAAATGGTTATTTTCCACTTTTTACAAATATGGTCATCTTCTGATCTCAACAGTGCATCACATTGAGAGACATATGACAAATGTATATATCCTCCATTGACCAGAAAGAGACTCTGAGGTGTAACGTGACAGAAAAAAGAAGTTAAGTGTCAATCACTGAAAAACTATACCTCTATATGGAGGGCTTATGAACAAGTAAGGCTGCTACAGTCCATCAACAAAACAGATAGTCAAGATCTTCAGTCTGAATAACTCTTATTTCAATGTATTTTATTTTATAGGAATACACTGATGCAAGCCATTTCTAGAATCTTTTTACTCCATATATTTGTGCAACCTATTTCCAACATGAAGAAACCAAATATACAAAAGTGGAAATTCAGCCATATTCTTCAGTAGCTCAAGCAGAGCTTCCTACTTGCTGGTTTCTCGAATATATATACAAGCTATCCAAGGTCACGGCAAACAGTAACTAATTCAGTCATACTCTTTGATTTATCTTGTCAAGTGCTTTGCCCACAGTCACAAGTTCCCCTTTTATCCCCAGGTATGCAGCACAAATCAACAGCTCTACACAATTTCGCCATTCCCAACCAGTAGGTAGTAAGGGCATATATTCAATTTATTCAAGCAGCGCTACAATGCGGCATAATAACTATTCCAGGAAGACATGCTTGAAAATATTGCTTGCAGACAGGAATCTCTCAAAAAATGTTGTGAACCAAGAAATGAGATAACTGAAAATGGTCAGGGCATGATCTTAAGTTACATTTTGATTCAAATCTTGAAATCGATTAAGAATAAATATGCATACTAGCCTTCCCCAACCTAGTGTCCTCGAGCTGTTCTTGGATCCCAACTCTCATCAGCCCCAACCAGCTTGGCCAATGGTCAGGAAAGATGAGAATTGTAGTCCAAAGACGTGGAGGGCAGCAGGCTAGGAAAGACTGTTGTATGGCATTATACAACAAAGGAAATCCCATCTTGCAAAGCAGAAAACTCTGAACAACCACAAGCAGCACGCAGGTAATAATGTGCTAACAAAGTATTTACACACAATTCATAAACAGAAAATATGCAAGAGTCACAAATAATAGGCATCAAATAAATGTTCCATGGACAAAAATAGAAGGCGTAGTCAGTCAGTATCAAAGACTACTGAGATGGAGGCAACAGGCCTTTCAACAGGATAACGAACTGTTTCAATAACTACACTATCAAGTGATTGCTGATCCATTGCTACTTGATGTACCCCTAGGGACAATTTATTTGCTGATGAAGATTCATTATTGAAACAGTTTGTTATCCGGAAAAACTGTTCTATGTTCGGAGCACCTATCACCACATATTTGCAGCATTTTGAATGTTCAAAGGCATTTTGCCTCCATCTCAGTGGTCTTTGATACTGACTGACTATGCCTTCTATATTTGTTCATGGAACATTTCTTTGAACTCCTATTATTTGTGACTCTTACATATTTTCTGTTTATGAATTGTGTGTACTTTGTTGGCACATTATTAGCCACGTGTTGCTTGTGGTTGCTGAGTGTTGTATGACATTGGCAGGTGGGGAAGACAGAACTGCCACCTCTAGTCTTTATAAGCTGCATGATGTATCAAAATTCCACGAGAAAAGTTTTGCCCAGCATGAGCATGGTTTGATAAAGTTTCATTGAACTGCTGCCTGTTGCACAGCTGCTAAAACCAGATGAAGCTTGACAGGATCAAAGCAGGCCTAGGAGCAAATAACGTATTTCCTCTCCTTCCGCTTGTTGTCTCACACTATTTCTTTGCACAACCAAGAGGATGGGACTTTACTCTTTTGGATATTGCTTGTAATTCACATTGTAGACACAGTTATGCTCATTATGGAAAACCAGCTGTGCCAGGTTTCCATTAGATATGTGAGAACAACCCAGACTAGCATAGTCTGAAGCACCTGTGCATGTCCACTTCACTCGTTTGAAGTATTGGAACAGAAACATCACACAGATACCCATAGGAAAGAGTCATGTGAAGATGACAGATCTTGAGCTTGATGTTTGTAGATCACTGCTAGATGAGCAAAACCTTTTCCAGCTTTGAGATGTGGGAAGGACATAGTGTGAACACCATAAAATGACACCAAAAAAGTTTCCTAATAGTTGGCTATCCTGATTTTAATCAAAATGTTACTTTAAAACTGTGAAAAGATAAAGCTTTAAGATTAACGGCTTCAAGAGACTGGTTCAGTATATAAATCCAGTAAATAAATCCAGTGAGAAATTGCAGGGTTGTCCACATCTGAGCATTATTTTGCTGGCAATCTACCCTCCACCTTTCAAATGAGACGAGTGTACTCTACAACGACACATATTTGAATTTGTCTATGAGGAGCAACTTTGGTCTTTCCCATCCATGACAACAGACATTCCCTTTGGTGCCTGTCCTAACGTATAATTTGTTGATTCTATTACTTTGATTAGGGTAGGGCATGCATGAAGACAGCTGTGCACACACACTTCGTTTGTTTTTGTTTTAAATTCCCCGCCCGCGAATTGCTTTTTTTTAATCTTGTGTTTTTTATCTTGTATTTTTATCTTGTGAACTGCCCTGAGACCTATGGATGAAGGGCAATATAGAAATTTAATAAATGATGATGATGATGGTGACGATGATGAATCTCTCCCCCCCTTCCATCCCATCCACTTTTTTCTACCCTCCACAGTGCACATTTAAAAGCTTTTGAAACATCTGCCCAGCTGTATTACTTAATTTGTGAGTTTGGGAAATGAAACTGGAAAGCAAGCTCACTGTAAGATTCCCCAACTGATTTATAGAGGGAATGTGTTACACTAATTGAAAGACTCCAGATGATTATAACACATTAGTGAGTGATCTGTTAGACATCTATTTGGAGACTTGTACATGTCCACACAATAGATGTCTGCATTTCTATAGATTCCCCAAGGCATATTATATAGTCATGGTTCAAAAATGGAAGAAATGGCTAAATATGCTACCCTACTTTAAGTTTTATTTTTGAAAGGATTTTATTTTTTAAAGGGCTATTGGAATTATATGATTGTTAGCTGTCAATATCATCTAAATTCAGAAGTAGGACTACACTGCAGCTTACTTAAGAGGCCCGAAACTGTAGGGTGCAATACAGCATGTTATTCAGAATTCCTTTGGCTCAAAACACACCAGTTGTACTCAAATAACTGAATTTGTTAATAAAGTTTAAAGGATTTGGAATTGCAGTCAGTTAAAACAAAACAAAATAATAACATTTGTTCCGACTTTTGAACTTGCTTTCACTGTTAGGATAGGTTGATGGGAGACTGACTGTTCTTGAGGGGATTATAGTACCTCAAAAGGAGCAGATACATAGCTTGGGGTTACTCCTGGTTCCTTTGTTGCCGCTTGAAGCCCAGCTGGCCTCGGTAGCACAGAGTGCCTTCTGTCAGCTTCAGCTAGTGGTCCTGGTATGCCCAGGCCAGTATTTCTCTTAACCTGACCTTTATAGGCTTCTGGGCACCTGGAACAGAGCTTCATTCATCACTAGGCTACTGGGCTAAAGTGAGAGAGCCTAGGGTCCTCTGTTCATGTCATTTAGAGGGCCAAAGGAGGAGTTTATGGAAGCGTTATTAGATTTGACCTACGTTTAACCTACCAAGAACTGCATCACAACATTTGGAGAATAGCAGCGGCATTGTGGTGTTTGCCGGCGGCTGGGGTGTGCACCAGGCAGGGCATGTAGGGTGAACTGAACCTGCTGCACCAGCCCAGACCGCAAGAGCCAAGCAGCAGGCAGGGTGGGACAGGTATCCCTGCAGGGGGGCACCTGGTTACCGCTCCCTCAAAATTATGCACCAGGGGCTACAGCCCCCTCCCCATTCCACATGCCACACTCCTGGAGAACAGCATTAAAATAACTAAG
Source organism: Podarcis gaigeae (assembly GCF_964106915.1). Lineage (NCBI taxonomy): Eukaryota > Metazoa > Chordata > Lepidosauria > Squamata > Lacertidae > Podarcis > Podarcis gaigeae. The sequence continues at coordinate 45,849,745 of NC_139677.1, read as the reverse complement.
TTCTGATCCACACATTCATTCCAGTGGTATGAATTGGGAGATTTTGTACAGATATTTACAAAGATGAAGCATTCCTAACATGGTCCACAAAGCACCAAAGGACTGTGCACCACAAAAGTCTTGCTGCAGCCATGTATGACCTAGCCAAGGAGCAAAGCATGTGTGCCAGACTAATCTCCTGGAATTCTTTTTCAAATGGATTTCTGCAGTTTAGAACTGCACATCTACTTTGTTCAACCAAAAAAAATGGTGAAGGAGGCTAAATTAATTCATAATTAATTCACAAATGATCAGGTACTTAATATACTAGAAAATGTTTCCCAGGAAAGTGTAATACCTGTTGGAATATGTGGGGAGAGGGAGAGCAGAGTTTTTTTCATGATCTTATACATTAGTATTTTTAACCATTATGCAGTTTAATTCTCAGGTTCGTTAATCATTTTTGCAGTTGTTGTGTTAAAGTGTTCCTGTTAACACAGAGAAAGTGAAAATGAAGTAATTAAGAGACTAATAGTCACAGCCTTTTTGAGAGGAAAAAATAATGAACCTGTTAATATGTTGCCTAAATGGAATGGCTTGCTAATTGGTTGAGCTGTTCCAGCTGCAATGCATGTTCAGATTTCCTTGCAAACTTTTTTTTTTTAAATTAACACAGACATTTATAAATTTGACAGTGCTAAATCAGGAGTGATTTAAGCAAACCTGGTCCTTAAAGTGATTCAGTCTGGCTCCTGATCCTTCCAAATTCTTATCGTGAATGATAAAATGTTGGCTGACAAATGCAATGGGGCAAACAATATTTTCAAGGTATAACATATAGCTCAAAATCTAGTATTGTATTTTTTTGGATTTTGCCTATGCTCCAAAACATTACTGCTCATTGACAGTACATTTATTGTAGGCTCTTGAGGATGATCCCTCCATTGCTTTTGATGATCCCTCCCAGATTGCAACCTGGAATAATTCTGAGAAATGCAAGAGTTCAGGAAGCTTCTTGAGAAAATTAATTGAGGGATATTTGATATAATTATGGAATATGCATTCAGATATCCTTTTCATTGAAAGCAAAGGAGCATCTGGACATTCTCAGTATATGCATGGGCAGTTACTTTTTTTCTTCCTAAAAGAAAAGATATACGGAATACTAAAAGTCAAGTGACCAAGAAAAAAGGTCCAAAACTGGATGAAAATAAATAAATATCCTTTGTGCAACCCTAGTTATAAGTATCTGTTATGCATTTTCTTGTTACAGAAGTTACAGCTGATCTTCCTGCCCTGAATAACAAAAATTCTTAGAATACGAATATTGTGCTTGCCTCCATGACAGCACTAATGCTGTTTCATAATGATTTAACTAGAGCAGCCAGGTATTCCATATATTGGTTCATATCCTCTTTACAGTGCCATGAATTCTTCTACTGATTTATATTTAGCAACTACTTATGCTTCTTAGGATTTTGTTTCTGTGTCATTCTGCTATGAAGACATTCGCATAAAAAACCCCACTAACTTAAACACTATTATAGTTCTCCCTAGATGGCGAAGTGCTTTTTGGGACATAGATACTTAGGGTGAAATTCAATGTCACACTATTAGAAATATTCCATCTACACAAGCATATCAGCTTGTCAACAGGAATGATTCTACTCCCCTATGTGTTGTTCTGGGGTTGTCCCAGGGTCTATGGAGGGGGAGGTCTCATTTGCACATTTTCAGGGGCACTGGCGGAGGAACAAGGGTGCAGGGGGAGCACACCGCCCCCGATGGCACGATCGCCGTGGGGTGCCATCACAGCTCTCTCCCCCCCCCACTGGGTGCCACACCCCCAGGATGCACATCACACTCCTGTGGATGATGCACCACACTCCTGTGGGCAGCGTGTCATGCCCCCAGCACATGCACTATGCCCCAGGGATGCAAGCCAGCCACACCTATGCCTGCTCCCCCCAGCGCAGAGCTTGAAGCTCCGCCACTGCTCAGGGGAACCACAATTCAGGACTTTCCAACACGATTACTGCAAAATGTAATAGGGGCTTTAAAAGGGATGTGGAGCCTATTGCTACCAATGGCTAGTAGTCAGGATGTGTATTCCAGTATCAGAGACGACATGCCTCAGTTCAAATTCTTGGAGAATGCAAGTACAGTGTTGCCCTTCTAGATGAAAACTTGCTTTGAATCTCCCTGTAATACTTTGCCTTGAAATCTATCAGCAGATTCCTCTAGAAGTGTGTGTGTGTGTGTGTGTGTGTGTGTGTGTGTGTGTGTGTGAGAGAGAGAGAGAGAGAGAGAGAGAGAGAGAGAAGTTTCTAATGATTCACTTTCATTATATCCTAGCATCTTTTATTTGCTTCTTATTTTCTGTCCTTGACCTGACATTAACCTAAAGCAGGCTTCCTCAACCTCGGCCCTCTAGATGTTTTGAGACTACAGTTCCCATCATCCCTTACCACTGGTCCTGCTAGCTAGGGATCATGGGAGTTGTAGGCCAAAAACATCTGGAGGGCCAAGGATGAGGAAGCCTGACCTAAAGTCACCCTGTCAAATCCCTGTAACTATTCTAGAAGCACAAATTTCTTTTCCTTAGATTAACTTTAGAATTCTAAATAATATCCTATCTGTCTTTGTCAGTCATAAGACACATTCCTGATCACCTGTTTTTTTTCCTGCAAGCACTATTATCATAATTATTTCTTCATATTCTCTTTGAGTCATAGATTTCAGTTTTTAGCAGCTGTCACTTGTCACCCAGCTTTCTGAACACTGAAGCAAGTGATTTAGTACTTTATCAATGGGATAAACCTTGATTTGAAACTCTTGTTCATTATAATGCTCTGCTTACCTGGTTTGACTCAGTACCGCCAAGTGGCCAGGGCAGGGTGCAGTGATGTACTGGGCTCACAGCCATCAGAGGCCTGGGACTTTGAGCTTTCATTTTTAAAATAATGTTTTAAAATAATGTTTTATAGCCCTTCTAGAAGGAACATTATGAAGCTAAACATGCAGGTATCTTCTAAGTGATTTATGTGAGATTAGCCTACCCTGCCCACCTTTCAGGAGTTTTAGTCCATGGTCTAAACCACTGAGCCTAGGGTTTGCCAATCAGAAGGTCGGCGGTTCGAATCCCTGCGATGGGTGAGCTCCCATTGCTCGGTCCCAGCTCCTGCCAACCTAGCAGTTCAAAAGCGCGTCAAAGTGCAAGTAGATAAATAGGTACTGCTCCGGTGGGAAGGTAAACGGCATTTCCGTGTGCTGCTCTGGTTCACCAGAAGCAGCTTAGTCATGCTGGCCACATGACCCAGAAGCTGTACGCCGGCTCCCTCGGCCAATAAAGTGAGATGAGCGCCGTAACCCCAGAGTCGGTCACGACTGGACCTAATGGTCAGGGGTCCCTTTACCTTTACCTTAGCCTACCCTGCCCACTTTTCAGGAGTTTTAGTCAATGAATGAGAGCTGTGATTGACAAATTAACTGTTTGGAAGCCAGGCTTTATGAATCCCTGGGATCCTAAAGACCGGTGGTTTTCCTCTCTGTTTTAGTGCTCTTTTCCTGCTTCTGTTTCATTTTCTAGTTCTTTGAATTTCCATAGTTTGTCTCTCTCTCTCTCTCTCTCTCTCTCTCTCTCTCTCTCTCTCTCCCCCCCCCCCACCCCGCCCCCAGCAACTAGAATGCATCTTTCTCATGAGGGGTTCATCTATGATCAGGTATTTTGCAGAAGTTATTTTATGTGAATACTACTACACAATAGGTGTGGGAGGGTTTGTTTAACATCGACCTATGGCAAACAGAAAATGTAAAAACTTTGCAAAGAGGCTTAGGCATGTCTCCTGCTATACAGGAGCTGAAGTACATGCAAATCACATTTAAAATGCATGGCAACCAATTACAAAAATCATGGGAACTGTAGTTTAAAGGTGCTGGGAATCATAGCTTTTTGAGGGATGCCCTACAGTTCCCAGCATTCTCTGGGGCAAGCCATATGCTTTAAATGTATCATGTGGAAGTGACCCCACAGTACCATGTTATACATGCCAATTAAGAAGCAAGTCTTTTTCTGTTCAATGGGTCTTTCTCCCAGGTAAGTGGGTATAGGATTGCAGCCTAGGCTTTAGTTTAGGGTTAGCATGCAGGGGCAGGGTTCTTCTGCTTTTAAGAGGTGTGACAGGTAGAAATTCAACAGGTTAAGCTTTTTCTAGCATGAAAATACCAGGGAAGCTCCACTTTTCACACCCTGTCTCACATTTTATTACATATTACATATTTATCCACATATTTATACTCTACTGCACCTATAAAAAGAGGACACAAATTTGCATACGACACAAAGCAAATCTGAATTTTATGCAAATCTGTGTCATCTTTTAAAGTCAGTCGGGTGGCGTGGCCCAGAATTCCTGTTAGCATTGGTTTGACTTCAACCTTTCCTTGTCTTTCTGAAATATTTTTTAGCCTTTCATAAACAAAACTGAAGCAATTATTGACGAAAATATCAGTAATAAGATGACAGTCAAACCCTCTCCCCCCCCCCCGCTTTCTTTTCTCATACCCTGGATTAAGAATGACTATTTTGGCATGAAGCAATTTTTTGAGCAATTTTTAAAAGCAAGGACTTTTAAAAATGCATGGTGTTTTTTTTAAACCACCAATGCTACATTTGCATATCTGAATATTCAACCTATACTGGAAATGATTAGTTGGATCTCTTATCCCATATGCATGGTGTGGGAGGTTTTGAGAGCAATACTTTCTGCTATATACAGTGGCGTAGCGTGGGTTGTCAGCACCCGGGGCAAGTAATTTGCACCCCCTAACCCATGGATTTGCGCCCCCTAACCCTAACCCCCAGATGTTGCGCCCGGTGCAGCCGCCCCCCCCTGCACCCCCCATGCTACGCCACTGGCTATATAGCAAAAGAACCACAAAGCAACTTCTGACAGTCACTGTATGAAACAGTCTTCTTTCTAACTATACTACCACACGATATACAATGAGGACACCCCCACTTGTGTGCTTTCATTGCTCTATAACTGCATCATTCATTACCTTTTGTTCTCACAAATACAGCTGGGAGACTGGTTTGTTATTAAGAATGCCCATCCTTTTCTTGCAAAAACTCATTAAAAGGCTGTAGTTGACTCTCAAGAGCAATTCCCAACACTGTACCCTTTAAAACATGGGTAGGCAAACTAAGGACTGTGGGCCGGATGTGGCCCAATCACCTTCTAAATCCGGCCCAGTCTGGGAATCAGTGTGTTTTTACATGAGTAGAATGTGTGGTTTTATTTAAAATGAATCACTGAGTTTTTTGTGGGGCATAGGAATTCATTCATTTCCCCCCCTTCAAAATATAGTCCGGTCCCCCACAAGGTCTGAGGGACAGTGGACCATCCCCTTGCTGAAAAGGTTTGCTAACCCCTTCTTTACAAGGTACAGTAGCATTTTTTCAATGATGTTATTGAAAACAATGGGGATTCTTGGAAGTTTGTGAGGATCAAGCATGGTGCTGAGAGGATCAAGCATGGTGGATAAATTAACAAAAAAGAGAGCTTGTCTGTCATTTTTTCATGGGAATTTACTGACCTGAGCAATACTCAAACATCTATCATCTATCTAGATCTATATCCATCATCTATCATCTACCTACCTACTGTACCTACTTACAACATATCTTTGGCACCCAAACTCTAGCTCACAGAGTACATGGAAACAGAACGTCAGTTAAATTTATTTGCTTGCAATATGCTCCAGATGGAAGAACCAGCTGGATGGATGGATGGGACAAGCCCTACTTAAAATGGCTTGTTACACAATGACAATCTTTGCACACAGCAACGTTAGCTCTAACATTCTACACACGGAAAATATCTTTTCTGGTTCACGGAGACCCTAGCTTGTCCACCAATAGTCCTTTAAATTGTCTTTTAACTAGCACAATAAAATCACTAGACCTAGCTGGTTACATTCGATATTTATGACATTCTCATACTACTTTTCAGAGGATATTCATGGAAGGACCTTTAGATTTATAGAAATAGTTAAAGTAAGGGGAAAAAACAGAAAAACAGAAAAAGCAAACCCTGACGTATATTCCACACATAAGTTCTAGTGTTTGCAGGGAGACTTTGATAAACAATATGGTATTTGTATCCATTCTCTTAAAAATAATAATGTCTCAAGCCTTTATTAATCAAACCCACAAAACTTGCTCATATTACAATGAGGCGCACAAAGCACTGGGATATGATCACAAAACAAGATGTCACAAAGGCCCTTCAGGGAACTGATAGCAGCATCATAAGCAGATATTGCTGTCATTTATTGTGTACACAGTACTTTTATGTGCAAAGTGCACATAACATTCATTTTGTATGCCTTCACAACAACCATCTGTTGCAGTATTATCCCCATTTTGGAACACAGATTTTGACTTCTGTTCCCACACAGTAGAAGGCAAATGGGCACGGTCACATCAAATCAGTTATCCTAAATTATTAACTAGTTATCTATCCATCCAACCAAGAGTCTTTGTATTGCGATTTCAACTATTCACTCATGTCACTGATAAAATTGTTTAACACTTCTCAAGTGCTACACACAAACATTTTTTAACAAATTGTAACTAATCAGGCAATCCAATATTATGCTTCTGTGAGAAGAACAACAGAATGTTTCTCAAACTGTCTGAAAACACACATTTACAATATCAGTCAAGGTACATTTTATCTAGTTTATAAGTGCACAAAGGGAGACATTGATCACATACACTATGGCATTTTTGCTGAGCTCCATAAATGACCTTTCATAATTGATATTTGTCTAGACTAGAAGACTGAAGTTTGCATGATGCATTTCTCTGTGACTGGCAAATGAACAGTACTGCAGAAGTAAATTCTGAGACACAGGCGCTCAACTTGATGGTCTCTATAGTCGTACCTCATTCCCCCAAGAATGTCTGTAGGCAAGATGAGACCAAAAAAGCTCTGTTAATCTATTATATATCCCAAACAGCAGCAGTATATACTATAATATCATTTGTATTAGCTGTCACCGAATAGTTAGCTGGCAAAGGATAGTGTAGTGGTCACTATGTTAGACTCTGGTTTGTATCACTGATCAGCCATGAAGCAAATGTGGAAGTGAAGACTTGTCCTCCAACCTCCCAAGCTTAGTCCACTGGCAAGCACGACTCTATCATATGATCCCATTGTTCCTGATGTGAAAAAAGTACCAGAATTGTGCTCCCCCCCACCGTGCTGCCCCAGTTTGTTGTTGTTGTTTAGTCGTTTAGTCGTGTCCGACTCTTCGTGACTCCATGGACCAGAGAACGCCAGGCACCTCTGTCCTCCACTGCCTCCCGCAGTTTGGTCAAACTCATGCTGGTAACCTCGAAAACACTATCCAACCATCTCATCCTCTGCCGTCCCCTTCTCCTTGTGCCCTCCATCTTTCCCAACATCAGGGTCTTCTCCAGGGAGTCTTCTCTTCTCATGAGGTGGCCAAAGTACTGGAGCCTCAGCTTCACAATCTGTCCTTCCAGTGAGCACTCAGGGTTGATTTCCTTCAGTATGGAGAGGTTTGATCTTCTTGCAGTCCATGGGACTCTCAAGAGTCTCCTCCAGCACCATAATTCAAAAGCATCAATTCTTCGGCGATCAGCCTTCTTTATGGTCCAGCTCTCACTTCCATACATCACTACTGGGAAAACCATAGCTTTAACTATACGAACCTTTGTTGGCAAGGTGATGTCTCTACTTCTCAAGATGCTGTCTAGGCCTGTCATTGCCCTTCTCCCAAGAAGCAGGCGTCTTTTAATTTCGTGGCTGCTGTCACCATCTGCAGTGATCATTGAGCCCAAGAAAGTAAAATCTCTCACTACCTCCATTTCTTCCCCTTCTATTTGCCAGGAGGTGATGGGACCAGTGGCCATGATCTTCGGTTTTTTTGATGTTGAGCTTCAGACCATATTTTGCGCTCTCCTCTTTCACCCTCATTAAAAGGTTCTTTAATTCCTCCTCACTTTCTGCCATCAAGGTTGTGTCATCTGCATATCTGAGGTTGTTGATATTTCTTCCGGCAATCTTAATTCCGGCTAGGGATTCATCCAGCCCAGCCTTTCGCATGATGAATTCTGCATATAAGTTAAATAAGCAGGGAGACAAAATACAGCCTTGTCGTACTCCTTTCCCAATTTTGAACCAATCAGTTGTTCCATATCCAGTTCTAACTGTAGCTTCTTGTCCCACATAGAGATTTCTCAGGAGACAGATGAGGTGATCTGGCACTCCCATTTCTTTAAGAACTTGCCATAGTTTGCCGTGGTCGACACCCCTTCATGGATCACTGCCTTGCCGTGGCGAAGGGGCTTGAATAACTCAGAGAAGCTATGAGCTATGCCGTGCAGGGCCACCCAAGATGGACAGGTCATAGTGGAGAGTTTTGACCAAACGTGATCCACCTGGAGGAGGAACCGGCAAGCCACTCCAGTATCCCTGCCAAGAAAACTCCATGGACAAAGACAACAGACCCCAGTTTACCATTTGCAAAATGTTGACAAAGATCAGGACAAACTAATGAGCAAATAAATAAATAAATAAATAAATAAATAAATAAATAAATAAATCTGGCAACCTACTTTTCCCAACTGAGCACATCCCCCCCCCCCCCATACACAAAATGTGCAGCAACAAGGCCTTCAATCTTCCTCAATTTTGGAAAGGTGGTTTAGTCTACAAGTTTCCTAGAGTCTGTGAATGCACACAGAACATTGCAGACATCACAACAGGATGCTTGGCACACCTTCATTTGAATCAAATGTATGCTTAAGCTCTGCTTATAACAACTACTCAGCAGTGAGATTATCTGAACATAGAAACCCAACAAAATTTAGGGTTGTCTAACTTCGAAATTTAGAGCCCAGCTTATACAAGAAGAGTAGAGCTTGGATTTGATAACCCGCTTTATCAATACCTGAAGGAGTCTCAAAGCGGCTAACATTCTCCTTTCCCTTCCTCCCCCACAACAAACACTCTGTGAGGTGAGTGGGGCAGAGAGACTTCAAAGAAGTGTGAGTAGCCCAAGGTCACCCAGTAGGTGTATGCTGCTGGATGAAAATTTGGGTCCCAAACTTTGGCTGTTAAGGATGAAAAAAAATATTGCTCTACTATCCTGTATTGCTCCCATCTACATCATTAATAACGTGGTAACAGCCAACTTTTGAGTTTCCGATATCCCCCCCCCCCCCAGTAGAGTGCCTTGTGAGAAGATGGAAATACCAGCAGGCTAACTTTATGACTACATGAACTATTACCCTCCCTCCTCCTAACATAATGGATGTCTCATATTAAACTTATTTGCTTTCAGTTTTCCATGCTGTCTTCCACTTTGATTATATGTTTTGCATTTCAGAACAGTTTATTTTCATTCAGTCTAATTGCTGTACATGATCTCTGTGCTTTTATACTGCAATTATTTGGCTGTTCTTTAGGGCACAAGCTACACTGAAGTAGCCTGCATTCACTAGTTTCTTTTGTTGTAATGTATTTATCCATTAATTGACAACAGCAAATATATTAGAATTTTCTCATTGGGGTGCTCTGGTGGCAACAGAAGGACATTGTGTTCCAGTCTCTAACTCTATCAATGTCCATAATTAACACACCATCTTAAACACATTGACAGACAAGCTTGTAATTGTTTCAAAGCAGAAATATCAGTGCTACCCAAACACAAATTTATTGATTGCATGCTGTATGTTAGAGCAAATGTTAGGTTAGAAAGAAGCTTGGGGAGCATTTAGAAGTTGCTTTAAATAAGCTCTTGACTGAAAGAGGCAATGAGGCCTCCAAAAGAAACAAATGCACAGAGCTCCACAGTTAACTTGATTGATCAGCCTGGAAGTAATAATAATAATAATAATAATAATAATAATAATAATAATAATTTATTATTTATACCCCGCCCATCTGGCTGAGTTTCCCCAGCCACTCTGGGCGGCTCCCAATCAGTGTTAAAAACAGTACAGCATTACATATTAAAAACTTCCCTGAACAGGGCTGCCTTAAGATGTCTTCTGAATGTCAGGTAATTCTTTATCTCTTTGACATCTGATGGGAGGGCATTCCACAGGGCGGGCGCCACTACCGAGAAGGCCCTCTGTCTGGTTCCCTGTAGCTTTGCTTCTCGCAATGAGGGAACCGCCAGAAGGCCCTCGGCGCTGGATCTCAGTGTCCGGGCTGAACGATGGGGGTGGAGACGCTCCTTCAGGTATACAGGACCGAGGCCGTTTAGGGCTTTAAAGGTCAGCACCAACACTTTGAATCGTGCTCGGAAACGTACTGGGAGCCAATGCAGATCTCTCAGAACCGGTGTTATGTGGTCCCGGCGGCCACTCCCAGTCACCAGTCTAGCTGCCGCATTCTGGATTAATTGCAGTTTCCGGGTCACCTTCAAAGGTAGCCCCACGTAGGGCGCGTTACAGTAGTCCAAGTGTGAGATAACTAGAGCATGTACCACTCTGGCGAGACAGTCCGTGGGGAGGTAGGGTCTTAGCCTGCGTACCAGGTGGAGCTGGTAGACAGCTGCCCTGGACACAGAGTTAATCTGCGCCTCCATGGACAGCTGTGAGTCCAAAATGACTCCCAGGCTGTGCACCTGGTCCTTCAGGGGCACAGTTACCCCATTCAGGACCAGGGAATCCTCCACACCTGCCTGCCTTCTGTCCCCCAAAAACAGTACTTCTGTCTTGTCAGGATACAACCTCAATCTGTTAGCCGCCATCCAACCTCCAACCGCCTCCAGGCACTCACACAGGACCTTCACCGCCTTCACTGGTTCTGATTTAAAGGAGAGGTAGAGCTGGGTGTCATCTGCATACTGATGAACACCCAGTCCAAACCCCCTGATGATCTCTCCCAGCGGCTTCATATAGATATTAAAAAGCATGGGGGAGAGGACAGAACCCTGAGGCACCCCACAAGTGAGAGCCCAGGGTTCTGACCACTCACCCCCCCCACCACTTTCTGGACACGGCCCAGGAGGAAGGAGCGGAACCACTGTATGACAGTGCCCCCAGCTCCCAGCCCCTCTAGACGGTCCAGAAGGATGTTATGGTCGATGGTGTCAAAGGCCGCTGAGAGATCCAGCAGAACTAGGAAACAGCTCTCACCTTTGTCCCTAGCCCGCCGGAGATCATCAACCAGCGCGACCAAGGCAGTTTCAGTCCCATGGTGAGGCCTGAATCCCGATTGGAAGGGATCCAAATGGTCCGTTTCCTCCAGGCGTGCTTGGAGTTGTTCAGCAACCACTCGCTCAATCACCTTGCCCAAGAATGGCAGATTTGAGACTGGGCGATAGTTGGCCAAATTGGCCAGGTCTAAAGATGTTTTTTTAAGAAGCGGTTTAATGACCGCCTCTTTCAGCGGGTCTGGGAAGGCTCCCTCACAGAGGGAAGCATTCACCACCCCGCAGAGAAGTGCAGTAGAATTGTAATATTTTGCTGTTTGATGTATATGCAGATGATTTTAATTTTAGGAATGAAAAGTGCTTGTTCAGCCATTTTCATTCCCACAGTCCAGATGTGAGGTGTATTTTCAACCAGTATTACCTATGCGCCTTCATTCTAACTGATGAGCAAATTGCCAGGCCAGACCCAGACATGTTATTTAAAAATATGCCTATCATTCATGGTATTAGAAATCATCATCATTATTGATTTTGCTAGTCACTTTATCTTTACCCAAGGCAACCCAATGTGACTTACAACCAATGAAAACTTCTTCTCCTCAAATCCACACAGTATTCAAAACATACTGGGTATAATTCAAATTTGTGCTCTTTTGAGCGTTCCATCTGTGGAAGTATTGTAGCTTGCCAGATGGAACAATCCTCCCTCTGCTCCCTCATGGGCTGTTTTGGGGTTCTCTCAACCCTCCTCAAGCCAATTTCAGGAGCACAAGGGATACATGGAGGAAGGAGAGGAGGAAAAGTCCAATTGTGCGAGTGCCAAGTGAATATGGCTTTGTGGGTCAAATCCAACTCTCTGGCAGGCCAAAACTGGCCCACAGACATCCCCATCCCTGTTTTAAACTATGGCAAAATAAAAAAATAAAATAAAAAATTGTCCAATAGCACTTTAGAAACCAACTAAGTTTGTTCCCTGTATAAGCTTTTGTTTGCATGCACACTTCTTCAGATACCATGCACACGTAAGCTTATACTTAGTTGGTCTTTAAGGTGCTACTGGATAATTTTTTTATTTTTTCCCCGACTGCATCAGACCAACACAGCTACCTACCTGAATCTTAATGTATGGCATTTGTTAATGAGAAGCTGAACATCATAGTTTTAAAAAAGGACAGTGTTTATAATGTGATGAAATGTTTACTCATTTCAGGAAACACAAATCTGTTATTCAGTATAGTATATAGTTTAGTTTATGCAGGGGCCACTTTATTTGGTAAGGTTACATGAACTTAAGTGCAGTTGTATATACACAGATGTAAACTTTCTACCTGCTGTTATAGTCTCACTGGAGTATAATCTGTAAATGCCCAAATCAAAGAGTCACATTCCCAACATATATTCTTTGGACATTATGATATTAGTTGTGTTTGTTTTATACCCCTTCCCAAAATATAACATCTCGTTGGTTTACAACCAGTGGAGATCATGCTTTTGTGCTTTTCTCTGTAACCATGGCAACTTCATAAATAATGACAATGATCAACCGGATAATTGAATGTTGAAATTGTAATAGTACTGTGCACATAGTCTTCAGTCTGTCTTATCTGAACCTGCTTTAAGAAGGTTTTTAGATGCAGCCCAATCTCTACACGTTTACTATTGCCATCAATCGCTTGCTTCCCCTAAGACTTCTCTTCATATGCTTTGTAGTTTTGTTGTCACCAATGCTTCTAAATCAATGGCATTCCAAGTGATCACTAAGTGGAAAAGAAATAAGTTGCCCACTGAAGTGGACTGGGCATACACAAGTATACATAATGCTTTCCTCAAAAACTGGTTGTTCAATTAAAGAGCCAGAGTAGGTATTTGCTTGAGAGATTCTCCCCCCTCCCCCCTTTTGTAAATCTCAGTGCAGCTGACCTGATCCATGCATCCTAGACCAATGAGAGAATTGGAACATAGCTGTACATTGGATTTCACACTTTTTCAAATATTGTGGTGCAGTTCTCTGCTCAAGACACATAACAAAATGTGTTCAAACACATATTTAAATAAAACTTTTTATAATAGATTAAATAATAGATTAATGTGTATATGGGACAGAATTGTCTTGTAAGTGAACATACACAAATGTGGCACAGACCCGAAATACACTGATCCATCCATCCCTAGGCAAGAAGTAATCTGTGGCTATAGCCATCAAGCAGTGAGCCCCCAAACCCAAACTCTACTCCCTGTGCACCACATAGAATCAGGGAATTGTAGTCCAACCCCATGTAATGCATGGATCCCTGCAATACAGGAACATCATTAAACCATCTCAGGCCTGCTTTGGGAAGCCTAAAGCTATCTTATCTAGAACTTGAACAAGTGCAGTAACTGTAGACATATTTAAGTTCTAGACAGACAGTTCCTTTGAATGTAGACCAGTTTTACTGGTTATTTTCTGGTAATTGCTATTTCGATGCCGGCTTCTGCTGTATTTTTACTATATATATATATTTAAGTTATAGATGGCTTTCAACATGTTGAGGACCATAGTGAGCAGGCAACCCTGAAAGGAAGCTTGTAAATACTGAAAAGAAATAATAAATAAAATGACACAGCTTTCTCCCATTAGAGTGGTAACAGGAAATGTGTATACATTTAACACCCAGCCCCCCTCCTCGTATTTTGTGTTCACTGACCACATTCCCATGTATGCATTTAACATGAGTTTAAAAGGAACTGGGCACTTGCAACACTGTTTGGGTTCTTCCAGATGGGGGCCTTGCATTGAAAATGGGTCAAAAATATCAGATTTATCTGGAGGCATCAGCTTCTCACTTTCACCCTCATGGCTTTTAGTTACTACTTGTCGTCCACACCAGCGAGTAGAATAATCCAAATGTCTCTGGGCTACCAGTCATTCCTCTCTCACCTTCCACCACCTTTCCCCATTCTGGACAATTATACTAATTGGGTAGCAAAATGTCCCCTCTTCCCCATAAAATAATAGAAGCAAAGCCAGAAGAAATTCATGTTTTTCAAACTCAGGGATATGAAAGTGGGGGAGAAATGATTTAGAACATGTTTAATTTTCCTAATGCCAGTAAAAGCATTCTGCAATACAAAGAAATAAACAAAATGTTCCATCCTGAGGATAGAGAAAGGGTGAGGCTAAAGCACATTCTTATAATGCTGGGGCTTGAAGGCTGATGATGAAAGAGAAATGGATGCAGTTTTTGCTGTCAATTCTGCTGGCACCCTTAAAGTGCCCCCATTGCCTCCAGCTCTTCTTTCTCTTTCCACCCAGCAAAAAGCACACACAACCCCCATCCCCTTTGTTCAGGTACTAGAGATGTTGAGATTTTTTATCCCTATTTGTAACTACCCTATAGTATAAAGGTAAAGGAACCCCTGACCATTAGGTCCAGTCGTGACTGACTCTGGGGTTGCAGCGCTCATCTCACTTTATTGGCCGAGGGAGCCAGCGTACAGCTTCCGGGTCATGTGGCCAGCATGACTAAGCCACTTCTAGCAAACCAGAGTAGCGCACGGAAACACCGTTTACGTTCCCGCCGGAGCAGTACCTGTTTATCTACTTGCACTTTGACATGCTTTCGAACTGCTAGGTTGGCAGGAGCAGGGACCAAGCAATTGGAGCTCACCCCGTCATGGGGATTCAAACTGCTGACCTTCTGATCGGCAAGTTCTAGGCTCTGTGGTTTAACCCACAGCACCACCCACGTCCCTACCCTATAGTATAATCCTGATGTAATTACCTCATGTTGCATGCTGGGAAAGCAGGAGCTGAGAGACTTGTGACAACCCTATGACAGAATACTCTCCAATATTAATATCCAAATATTTTAAACTAGGATAAGAGATATAACACCACCCACCCCCTGTATTACACTTTTCATATTTTAGACAAGGGCTGAGTTTGATAGATTGTGGTTAACAACAACTCTTTAATGAAAGCTTTAAGAACTGTCACCTACTCAGTCTTTATTTGTGTCTCAGATACAGACTTCCCCTGCAATTCTTCACAGAACACCTATTACCAAGATGGACGTAGAATGTAGAACAATTACTTAGAATATATGGATACTTGAAGTAAACCCATTTTGCTGACTACATCAAAACTGCCTTGGGGGGGTCACAAGCTATAAAATGGTTCTGCATAAATAAAAACAGCATGAATGTCTAATCACACAGTGATATTGAAAACAGAATGAGAGTTGTAGTTCAGGAACATCTCAAAAGCCGAAAGTTGCAGGAGTGTGTGCAACACATACACAGAGAGCTCTTGAGCAGGACATTCTCTGATGGTTTCGATAGTTTGCAATAGCATCACATTTATGGTTTATATTTTGAATGTGTGAGACTTATTTTTAAAAACCCCTTCTTGCCTTTAAGGCTAGAAAGTGAGAATTTTGATGAGATCAAGTAAAAGAAAAATCCCTGAAAATTGTTAGGTTGGGTTTGGCTGCATAAAATCCTATCAGAGTTAGTGCATTTTAAAGTGTCTGAGATTGAAAATGTCTCATCAAAACCCGTTGCACATTCTTTCAGAGCCTGAGGGAGCATCTTAAAAAGTTCTAACTCATTATGCTTTTACTGTGAAGATATTTCCTCTACAGAAGTTTGATTCGATTGAGGGGTGGGGGGAGAGATGCATATGCAGATTTTTGTAGGCAATATAATGTCAGTTGTGCTTCGGTTAGTCAGGGTAAATACAACTTGGTATTTGTATTTCACATGTTTCTCCATTTCTTTCATTGTAGGAAAACATGTCGAATGCTGTAAAAATGCTTTGGCTATTGGACTTCAATAACTTGATTTTTAAAGCAGGGGTGAAACATGAAGGACACACAGAGCACCCAGCTCATATACACTATTCAACGTGCATCTTTTCAAACAATTTAAATTAGAGTTAGAATCCGAAGAGGCTGCTATTTAGGGTTGCCATATTTTGAAGAGAAAAAAAGAGGACACATTTGCTGACTTCTTCTTTTAACTATGGATTGCTATGGCGACTCTCATTTTACATACACATGAAAAAGAAGACATGTTCTGGAAAAAGAGGTCATATGGCAGCCCTTTATCACATATCTCTGAAAAATTGGCAGTTTGATGTGTAAGCACTTTTAGCGTATTTTGCTCAGTGATTAAAGTTTTTCTCGCTATCTGATTATAATAATGTTTTGTGTTAGAATTGTATGGATATTTTGCTCTTATGTGCTTTAAGTGGTAGCTATGAAGTAACTCTTAAACAGATACGTTACATTTTTCATTTTTGCTTGCATGTTCAGAATTATTATTTCTTTCCCTAACTTATACCTGATCCTCAATATTTGTCCAAGCGTATCTTGCCTGTCACACTGGTTTAAAATTATGGTGTGTAATGCTACTGCAGCACTACAGTTGACTTTCCCATACTAAGCACTTATTTTAATGAAATACCAGGTCTCCAGAGCACTTCAAATGCTACTGCTGATAAAGGGGGAAATGAGGAGATGCAGTCGAGAAGTGGCAGCTTTATAATATGCAAAAGATTAAAACCCATGATTCCTCAAACTTCCAAGAGCCAATTCACACATTATTCTTTGTATATGCTTTCCAAATGTTGGGATCACATTTACATTTGCTGACCCAGCAAAATGTAATATGCAGACTGATGTCACAGACATGCAAACTGATGTACTAATACAATATCCAGAACACACTGATGTAAAAGAGCAAGGCAAGGTTTGTTGACTGCCTCCATATAACATGCAAAGTGCTCAGTGGGTCAAATTACATGCCCTGCCTCCAATGCGTGCATTTAAACAGGGATGGGGGGGTGTCTTATGGTCCTCCAGATGTTGTTGGACTCTTAACTCCCATCAGCCCCAGACAGCATAGTCCTCAGCATATAACAAAGCAATAAAAATACAGATTTTTTAAAAAATAAAAAATAGAATAATACTGTAATTGAAATACAAACCATAAGATTCTCACAGCTACTAGTTTCACAATTGCCAAATCACAGTATCCTTCAACCAGCAAGGACCTGAGTAAACAAGGTTTTAAAATGGTGTCTAGCCACCTAGTACATGTAATTTAAAACCTGCCTTAGTAAGTGGGCTAAAACTGGGCTACCCAATGGAAAGCTGCAATGAAGTCTTTCTGCATTTGGTTGGAGAACTGGTTTAAAGATTTAGGAATTAGACTAGTACTGCAAAGCAATAAACTTATTTACACATCACCATGGTACCTGCTCAACCAGTACATTTGTAAATAAATAGTATTCTCTCCTCCTAATGTAAATCATGGTAAAGCTAGTCTGAATCTCACACTGCTTGTGAAATGGGGAACATGAAAAATTATTCTGGGGGGGGGGGGAGTACCTCCCATTTCTTTTACAAATCATAGTGTGAAAATTGGATCTCATATGACTCAGTGATGAGCTTCTTCAACCATCTTCTAGCAATCTATCTACCAGCATTTAAGGAATGGAATGGAAAATATGCATTGGAGGCAGCCCTTATGACTGTGCTTTCTTCCATTGTTAGCATGAGCTTAATGAAACGAATATGCTTTGTAGCCATTATCTTTTACAGATATCTTAGTAACTTATCTTGGGACATCTCATTTTCAGTGTTTAATTTTATCTGCTCATTTTATGGGAACACAAAGTGTTCCCATTTTACATTCCTCAACATCATCACATAAAAAGATATGCAAAGGGAACACTGAATGATACTAGGATGCATACATTTCAAATAAGGCCTGCAATAAAGAAAGATAGCACCACTGAATTGTTAGCCAGTTTGAGCAGGCAGCTTATAAAACTCTCACAACCATTTAGGGCACCCTTCCATATGACTAAAATTATAGCCATTTAACAAAATTGGTGAGTACCATGTAAATATTAGGGGTTGCATTGATTTGACAATGGTGTACAATTAAGGATACTACGTATTACTCCAGACAAACTATATTCTTCAAAGACAAACTGAGCAATGCATTCAGCATTTTCTTACTGAAGTCATACATTCTACTTAATAAATTCTGCTTCAAACATCCAGCCCTTACACAAAGGCAAGAATTCCCTATGTGAATTACCTTCTGAAATAAACAGATGGAAATTAGGAGCAATCCATTAATGGTGCTATAGGCCAAACCAAATACCTTCTGCCATCTCAGTCCCTGAATGCTCCTGTAGAATGTCTCATGAGTTGGCAAAACTATGTTCTTGCATAGCAAGAAGGAAAGGGGGTTGTCCAGTTTAGGACAGAAAGTCAAAATGAATGTCTTGCTTGTCCTATTTTTTCTTCTTCTTAAAAAAAGAAACCCACTATGAATAAATGGTAGCATCTAACTTTTTCAGAGGTGGAATCTACCTTAGGAGGGAGTGTATAGGATTTACTGGTCAAGCCAGGGATCTATGTCAGGAGCCAGGCATTTTGCCTGGGCTTGATCAGGGAGGCTGTACAGTGGTACCTCGGGTTACATATGCTTCAGGTTACATACGCCTTAGGTTACAGACTCCGCTAACCCAGAAATAGTGCTTCAGATTAAGAACTTTGCTTCAGGATAAGAACAGAAATCGTGCTCCGGCGGCACGGCAGCAGCGGGAGGCCCCATGAACTAAAGTGGTGCGTCAGGTTAAGCACAGTTTCAGGTTAAGAACGGACCTCCGGAATGAATTAAGTACTTAACCCAAGGTACCACTGTACTCCTAACACTGTTGCCATTCCCATTTTCAGCACTGACTTGAGGCTAGCTCCTTTATACAAACTTGCATTGTCTTCTTATAGTCTCTCTTTTAGTTTCTTCTCAACCTAAGTGATGTTAACTCCTTCCCTCTCCTGAAACTCCCTCCCAGTTCTGGATTGTATTCTTGGCTTCGGCACTGAGGTTTTTCTTTCCCAACTTTCCCTCTGCTCTTTCCTCATTGGCACAGTGATTCCTCAACAATTTCATCAACATGCTACTACACCTGAAATGATATCTACAATTGAACTAGGGCCTACTTCAAACCCAGTTTGATTTCAGTCTTGGCCACCAAAATTGGGAGAAAGCTTTCAGGAGATGGAATTTGTGAATAATAAGGGGGCATGTAGGTGGGTTGGAAACCATGCTGCTTATTTCCTCCCTGAGAGGGAGTGCAAGAGCTGCTTGCCATCCACAGTTTCCCAAAAAGGCACTGGTAGTGGTGTATAGTACTACTCCCATTGCCTTCTGCATCTATCCCTCTCTTTAGTGCTTACTTCTGGGGGGGCGCAGGGGTACACATACCCCTAAACATTTTGTGAATCTAAGTTTGGCCTCATTGAGGGGCAGTATTTCAATATGAATAGGAAAATGAGAGTACCCCTAAACATTTTTTTAGGAAAAAAAGGACTGCCTCTCCCCCAAAATATTCTTGGATTTCTCATCAAGCTAAAATGCCTCATAATTTCACGACTCTAAATAGGATGGTGAAACAGGAAGGGCCAGGATAAATTGAACACAGTTGCTTGCAGCCATGGTTCTGATGAAAGTTCCCTGTTTCCATGTTACATATTCTATTCTCTGGCTAAAATTGTGAAAATCACACATGCAATGTTACCGCAGCCATTAAAAGAATGGACTGTAGTTCTGGATCCACTGTAATCCAAGCCGGAAACAAAGCTTTCTCAGACAGGACCTACTGATTTCTATGAAGAAAAGAAGTATTCTGATCTGACATGGCAAATATTTGTTTTCTCAGTGCCTCAGATAGTTGCAACTGATTTTGGCTCTTGGCTTCATATCCCAAAAGTCATTGAAGTGGAGATAGACATTTCATAATCATCCCCTCCCCTAGGTTGGATTTGAACCATCCTATTCTACAATGGGGGACGCAGGTGGCGCTGTGGGTTAAAGCCTCAGCGCCTAGGACTTGCCGATCGAAAGGTCGGCGGTTCGAATCCCTGCGGCGGGGTGCGCTCCCGCTGCTCGGTCCCAGCGCCTGCCAACCTAGCAGTTCGAAAGCACCTCCGGGTGCAAGTAGATAAATAGGGACCGCTTACCAGCGGGAAGGTAAACGGCGTTTCCGTGTGCGGCTCTGGCTCGCCAGAGCAGCGATGTCACGCTGGCCACGTGACCCGGAAGTGTCTCCGGACAGCGCTGGCCCCTGGCCTCTTGAGTGAGATGGGCGCACAACCCCAGAGTCTGTCAAGACTGGCCCGTATGGGCAGGGGTACCTTTACCTTTTTTTATTCTACAATGGCAGAGCATTTCAGGCTATCAATGCCTATTTGCTATGATATACCACCTCCAGTGTCAAGCACGTATGAGTGCCAATTGGTAGGAATCACAAGTGCAGAGAGTGTTGTATATGGGAAGCTTGTAGGCTTCCCCATGGCATTTGGTTGGCCATCGTGAGGACAGAATTGTGGACTAGGTGGGTTTTTATTCCAATTCAGCAGGACTCTTCCTTTGCTCTTATTAAAACAAAATAATTTCTACCTCCACCAGCATTTAGCAGAGTGAAAACCAATAGTTACTCCCATTTCTAAACCAATCCCATCTGCTATTTAGTTTCATTAGAACTGAACAATCTGAAAAGGGAACTTCAGAGCAGCTCCATGGATCCTGGTCACCACTATTGATTTTGCTCTTATTACAGCTATTCCAGATCCAATGGATCACACTGTATAAAGAAATAAGATGAGAGCAAAAACGATCCAGTAGGCAGAGAGTAAGAATTGGTTATCATGGTATGGCCTTGGGCAAATCATTACCTCCCACCATCATTTCCCTATATGTATGATTAGAATAATAACCTACATCTTACAGGGCTGTAGTGTCGGCAAACCAATGAGGATGGTAAAAGCACCCTGCAAATTAAAAGTTGGGAGTAGAAATTAAAACTTTCACTTGAAACACAGTAACCTTAATGTTCATTATGCACAAGAAGCTGGTTCACACTCATTTCATTGTGTTGGCTCGGCAGGATTTGAGGGAGCTAAATGCAAAAATAATGCTGACTCCAATGTCTGAGAAGATAAGACTGAAAATAAATGCTTGGAATAGTTTTGGACAAACCTTTACAGACCATGAATGCATTTTAATAGGCTAATTCTGTTAGGCTAACCCTATAGTGGGAGAATGGGGAGAGGGAATAATGAGGCCCTTCTCCCTCGGGCAGTAGTCACAGTCAAAACATAGCTGCTAGCAAGAAATTGAGCAGCCTAGGTAATTGGCATAGGAAGGTCTTCCAGTGCTCATCATTCTCAATAGAGACATTGAGGTGTGTTAAGGACAGGCTAGAGGCTGACAGGGTTACGCTGGGAAGCATGCAATAGCTACCGCTCAGTGGCTGCCTCCTCCAGCAACCCTGGAGGCATGATTATATTCTTTCCAGGCATAATGCTTCTCTCTACTTCCTGGATTCTGCAGGTGCAGCAGCCTGCAGCTCCCCATGGTTTCACAGAGCCTTAATTTAGCTCAATATACATCTGTCCAGATATTTTATAAAAGGCTCTCTTTTTTCCTCCCTTGGTCACTTAAGGCTCTGTAGATATTGTATTTCAGAAAATCTAATTCTCATGGAAATGTGAAAAACCACAGAAGCTGCATCACCCACAGGTATCTTCGTAGAGATATATAAATGATGCCAAATAAAAACGAAAATAATATCCTTGTTGTTAAACTTTGAAAGGGACATCTAGCAGCCAGACGCCAAATCTGCCTTTTAAAGGAAGTTCAGATCATAAAGAGGAACGCAAGAACAGAACGGTGTCTTTGAAAAGACAATCTTATATGTCAAAATGCTGGTGATTAAAAAGAAAGGTAGAAAAAACAGCCCTCTCCCAAATTTTTCCTGGTGCAAATTCATGCAATGGAGATTTCTTCTCCAAGTGAAAACACCTGTAGGAACTTGGATTGAAGGTAAAAAGAACTTAATTAACATTTGATTGATTTCAGTGTGGATTCATAAGACAAACAATGGAAAACCCTGAAGCAAAGTATATGCCATGTTCAACTGATACATTGGAGAAAGCCCCCTTAGATCCTGACAGGGAGAACCAAACACAATTTGAATCAAAGCATTCTTCTATGCCTTTAAAGCTGACAGTGTTGCCCATTACATTCTATTATTTGGTAGGCATTTTTAAAGGAAAAACTAAATTGGAGTGTTTTAATAAAGACATTCTTGTTTTATGTATTTTGAAGTACTTAAAAAACTGGCTTCAACAGTAGGTGTATTAACTATGCACCTTAAGTACAACCCAGTCTCCGGAGCTCTCCTTCCTATTCCTTGGTCTAGGGTGGCAAACACTGTGGTAAATCAGAGCTCAGAGCCCTACAAGAGTGTTATATAAGACCCTGTTTAAAATAATACATTATCTATTCTGCTGAACCTTAATTATTGAATTCAGACAGCTTTGCACAATGTAGGTAATTTCTTACACTTAATTTCTATGAAAGCTTTCTGTGTATGAGACATTTCTCTTTGACTACAGGAGGCCTAATTTAATATAAACTTTATATTATAATAATTTTCTTGTCTGATCCAGCAATCTTTCTACCAAGATAGGTTTAAAGATATCCCTATCATTTGGATTAATGGATATTACAAAATGATCAGCCTTTGGGGTGCCCTGCAGATCTCCTTTTCAGGTCTGATCCAGCCCAAAGCAGATGGATCCATTTCTACTCCCATCTAGTCCGATTCTCTATGATATTTCTAGTTTCAAAAATCCACAGGAAACACATTTATTGCACACTGACACCATATGTCTCTGCTGAACCTTTATTATTGAATTCATGCTTCATGCAACACATGATTTTTAGAGACGTTCTTGGTTCAGAGGGCAAGCAGGAATAGCATCAAGCACTATAGTTAATAAAGTAATGCGCCTTGATTAAGCTGTGAAATATCTTGACAATGGTGTCAGAACAGGATGGCCTCCATACAGACCGGTATATTTCCTATGGGCTTTTGAAACCCCAATATTGCAGACAACTAGACTAGATGGTATTTACTCATATAATTCAGAGTTCCATGGTCTTCTAAGGATTCAGTGTATTCTCTCTTGTGGCATAGTGTGTGTTGTTCATGCTTCTGTGTCCATATGCTGAGTTTAAATCATTATTATCATTCATTGCTTGTTTCTCAAGAATTGAGAGTATACCCTGTAAATTGAGCACACATACAAATATCAAGTGATTTATCTTTTTTTTTTAAGCCCCCTTTCTCTATGATTCCTGGACCACTTTCATTCAATAATAATGTCAAAGAACAAATATTGGCTATGTTATAGGCAAGTGAATTGTTATTAAAGTTGACTGAGATTTTCAGTGATGCAGTGTCTTTAAATTTTTGTATTTAATTTTTTTCATATCCTTTCCCTATAGTTTGTAATAAAATAAAATTAAAATTAACTACTTTTATCGAGGCCTTTTATCAAGAAGTAGTTTGAAACTGTAAGAGCATTTATTTTCCAAATTATAGTGAAATTGGTATCCACTTCTGGGAAGAAAGCATAAAAGCCTATAAAACTCCTATTGTAGCTTGCAAATAGCTATTTGCCTGGTCACCTGCAGTAAGAATCATCACCAAATGAATGAGCAGAAAGGCTTAATTAAACTTAATTAAGGCTGCTGATGTGCCACAAATGACTAACATAGGGATTTAAAGTGTTTGTCTTGATTTTATGGTTATGTTTTCTTGCTCTGTATGTTATGTAGTTGTGATTTTTTTAAAAAAAAATTCACTATTTTACTTTGTATGCTGACTATTGTTATAGGGTTGCTTATAAATTGAATAAATAAATAAATAGGGATAGGGGGAGCTACTAATTTGTTTGGGAGACTGACCTGCTGACAAGTGAAAATAAAATCTCCTACTGAGTGCTGTATTGACTTAAATTTTAAAACATGTGATCAGTTTGTTCTCTGTCATACTTCTACATGCAAAGTCAGTGGCAATACTATTTTTTAGAAGAGTTAAATTATTTGTCTACAAGAAACACTTCTATGAATTGTAGTGTGCATAAATGATTTGATAAAAGTTGGTTTGTATGTTACCAACTCAACCTGTCAAAATCACAGACCAGAATGATATATCACATTATAAGTAATCTGGGCATGGATTGTTACTGCACGGTGCCAAGAACATGCTTGCTGCTAAATTAATGTCCTAGGAGTGATGATACTCTACTGTCAATATCCAATAATCATAGCTATTTTCACCTTTTCTGTTTCACCAGAGTTCTCAAGTTGTTACTCATTACAGCAAAGCCAAAGAGAGTGATCCTGCTGAATGACAATAAAGATCCAAATAGCAGGTATCAAAAAATTTAACCAAAGACTACAAATCTTGATGCATTATTAGCAAAACCACTTTTCATCCAAGGATGTTCATAATACTGTTTTACCAGCCATGCCTTTCATGAATGTCTGTTTACTCAATTGTCTTAAAAACAACAACACTTGAATCCCAACTGCTGGTGAGTTTTAAGGCACAGGAACACATTGGTTGTTATTTTGCTTGAACATAAGTTTCTCTACAGATTTTACTTTTTTCCATTAGTGCGATAAGGGATACAGCTGAATGACTTTTCATTGGATATTGACATTTTTAAATTGATAGATACAAGTGGAACCTACAACAAAATGGAATTCAACATAATGTATTTCCAATAACTTTAGCTTGCTCAATGGAATGATCTCGTCCCCTTCCACAGTGCTCTGGGGATTCTCCAGACTGCCCAGAGCAGATTTGTGGGCATAAGGGACATTCAGGGGCACAGAGATTGGGGGAAGTCCCATTGTGCTAGAAGGAACCCCCACACTGGCTCCTGCTAGCACACCTACTACGTTAAATTTGGGCTAATATTAACATAGCAGAATGCTACTGTTTAGGATTTCAGCTAGCCAGCCAGCCAGCCCAAGATGCCTTCCTCCAGGACAGTCATTTCCTTTCCATACACACCCATTTTTATGGTTTTCTCCACAACAGGCACTCAGTGTTTAGCCCTTTTCTTGTGGGGTTGTGGTTCACTTGTTCTCAGCTCCCCATTTTGGCTGCAATCTTGTCAGCTGTCAGTTCTTGTATTTGTTATTATTAGAGTCAAGATCCATTTACTTCTCCGTTCTAAACAAATTAGCATGAATAGAGCAGAGAAGAGATGTGCATGCGAGATTTGCATGGTATTTCTGTGAATACAGTGTGCACAATAGAACAATTATTTCACCCTTGAAAACCAAATAGCATCCAAATAAAACACAGTGGATTGGAAAGAGAATTCCCATGATCAGATTTTTGCTTCTCAGATGGTCCGATTGGTGGAAGGATATGATGTTTCACAGTTCCTCCTTAACCACACAACTGCCTATGCTTACTCAAAAAGATGTATCAGAGGGTTGGGGAACCACAGCAGGGCAGTATAGGAGGTGGGCATGGGTGGCTCCCTCTTCTTCCATGAGCAGCCTTTGCTAAATCAGAGTCACCTCTGCAATCGATCCAACCAAATAGTCTATATTCAAAGGACTAGATGGCTAGAGATTTTAGACTTGGTTGTTTGTATGAGCAAATCACCCATTATCCATGGAAAGCTATTTCTGAAGGTGATTAACAGCAATTTCAAAAGCATTCTGTCAAACAACTGGGGGAGTGGGAGGGTTGTCAACTATGAAACTACAAAACATCTACTGGATATGCCTTAGCTCTTGGCAGGCCTAAAACAGTCCACTGGATTCGCTACTGCATTTACAACAGCAGATATGATTGAAAGAAATGATGTTGCTGAAGTTTGTAATCGCCTGGTCCAGATTCAAAATAGAAAATTCCCCAGCCCATGATGCTTTAGTGCCTTGCAAAATTGATCACCATTTCCCTGAGAAGTTATTTTATAGCCTGGAATGTAAAGTGTAGACTGTGCTTTCAGCTTAAGTATTTTCTGTCTAAATGCTGGACACTAATCACAGTAAATCACAGCTGAAGCTAAGCAGGCCTCTTCAAACAGTGATTTTGAGGACACCAGGGAATCATGGGTGAAAACTGTTTTTTGTTCTGTCTCAACCAGCCCAAGCTTTCCAAACGTAAAAAATAAAGTGGGCAAAATTTGATTGAGAAGAAAAAAAGCACTTCCACTAAATCTGTGGTGTGGAAACAAGGAAGGTAAACACTGCATGGGGTGTGGGGCTTTTGTTCCCGGAAGCTAGATGAAAATTGCATTTTCATTCAATGCCTTTGAAATCTTGTTTATCTCTGAGGAAATCACACTAAATCAAATGAGGTGAGGCTATCACATAAGAGAAGAGAATGGGCCAAGTCGGGCAGTAATTAAAACATGCCCTGGAAATTTCAGCTGCCAGCTTTCCTAGTAGAGTTGTCTCTCCCAAACACGATAGGTAGCTTTACGTCTCATAAGTGCACTGAAATGCCAAATCTTACCTCAATTTTCATATGTGGTGCTATACAGATAAGGAAAGGTGAATCCACAGTAGATAAATAGCTGGTAGATGATATTGCGAGTTACTTTTTTACCAAAGTAAGTCATCAATAAATTTAACTTATTATTATTACTATAGATCATGTACTGGAAGAACCCTTCTTTCTGGAACATGCTGCTTCTCCAAAGAGTTGATGACTCCTAACACCTACATTTTTTGTCCCCATAATGTGTCCTGTCTGTAAACCTTAGAGGAAAAAACCTTTTAGAAAATGATGTAAAAATATGTAAAATATTTGCCCACAAAGCACCCATAGACAAATAATGCAAAAATCAACAAATATTTTAATAAGAAATTACAGTGGTACCTCGGGTTACAAACACCTTTGGGTTACAGACTAACCCGGAAGTAGTACCTCGGGTTAAGAACTTTAACTCAGGATGAGAACAGAAATCGCTTGGCGGCGGCACAGCAGCAGCAGGAGGCCCCATTAGCTAAAGTGGTACCTCAGGTTAAGAACAGTTTCAGGTTAAGAACGGACCTCTGGAACGAATTAAGTTCTTAACCCAAGGTACCACTGTATATGATAGCTAAGAATGTGCAGATAGCTAAGAAAATAGAGCAGAAACTTTAATGACCTGAACAGAGCCAGGATTTCTCTTTTATTCCTGGAAAGGAAATACTTCACTAAGCAGAATAATAATAAAGATGAAGCCAATAGAGTATCATGATTCATCACTATAGCAGTACACCTCACACTGCTATAATTCATGAGCTATAACATAGCTCCCTTGACCCTTTCAGCAGTTCAGCTGTAAATCCCTATTGATAACAATTGTAAACCTGTGCTGTAGGCAAAAAACTGTTGTATGAAAATTCAGTACCAGTTCCTTGCACGTCTTTTGGTTGTCGAATAAATTATTCCATAGGCGAGTGCTGTTACTGTTACAGTCTGTAAACACACAATTTGTTTCTTAAATGTCTGTTCTTATGGCTCATTGTGACAAGAATGAAATAACTGGTCAGGATAAGCCACAGAGACCACCATACTTAGATAATATCAGTGTCTGAATTTCTGTGACAAGATCATTTTAGCACAAACTAGATGAATGGAAATTGCCATTATCACCAGATTTGTCTTTTTAAGGATTATACAAAGCCCTGAGAAGACACAGAATTAAACAAAGATGGGGCAAAAAAATAAATCATAAACTACTCACTACTATAAAGACTTATCTCAGGTGGCAAATTGGGAACATAAAATGAGCCTGCTGGATGAGACCAATGACCCAGCCTATTCTTACAGTGGCCAGTGGTAAGCAGAAATGGGAAGGGCAGCAGAATGCCTGCATGTGCCCTGAGATTTGGCATCAAGTTACACCTCAAAAACTGTGGCATCCCCAGTACTACACATCTCCATCACACTGTACAATGAGTAGCCACAGACTGGCCTGGAACCTCTTCTGCCTATCCGCCCCCAACCCACACAATGGCACACCTCCTGAATCTATGGTTGTGCTGAAAACGTCTCCTGCACTTTTCAAGCATTCTTCAATCAGTCTTAGATAAGAAATTGCATTTGAAAAATTATGGAGTGTGTGTGTGTGTGTGTGTGTGTGTGTGTGTGTGTGTGTGCTGGCCCTGCTTATAAGGTGCCGAAGGGTATTCATGAGGACCTTCCCTTTCATACTTCAAATCATTTCTCCAGTGGTCTGCAGTCTTCCTGGCTGACCACAATTTCTGAAAAAGTCCATGTCATCTTGAGCTGGGCTGCGCTATGAACACGGGAAGGAAAAGAGGTTGCTTAACATGTGCTTCACAGCTCTTCGTGGTTTGTTTGATTTTTATTCATGGTTTTTTATTTTTAAAGTGAAAGTTTTTCTTTTTTTCACTTTTAAAGATTTGTTTCTTAAAGGCAAAAAGTGTAAAATGGTAAGAGGTAAGACTTCCTTTAAACAAAATATGAAGTGCTGACTAGCTGGCTTTCCATGCCTCAATTAAAGCTCAGGGGAAGGTGTCATGACATGAGGTAAATTATTGCATTTCCCCCCACAGATCAGTAGCTGCAAGCAGCTGGAGAGGCTGTTCAATATAAAGGGGGGGGGGATCACAGACACCACCCTTAGACAATTTGCAACAATAAATTAAGCTCAATCTGACATCCACTGAAGATGAAGAAACATGGAAGCTTCTTTTTCAATAAAGGACAACCTTCAACAAATTAGGGAACAAATTTCAGCACAGCACTACCACAGTGCCTAGATCCTATCATCAGTACCTGTCTGGCCAGTGCTCTGCCAGGCCACAGAGCACCACTTCCTCTTTTTGGCTGAACATTTCCAAAGCAACAACAGCAGCAGTAGCGGCAGTATCTGCTCCTTGGATCACCTCCAGCCTGAGCACAAGACTGGCCAGAGGTCACACAAGACAGAGGACAGAAGGTAGTTAATGTCCTAACACAGGATATCAGTTCTAGATTTAAACTTATTTCTAAAGGAGAAGTGAAGCTGGAACATACAGCAATTGATCCTATGTCTACTGAGGTCAATTGAAGGATGCTCTATGACTTCAATGGCCCTTAAAAGTGGACCAGAATGTACAATTCATAGCAATTACTCTTCAAAAGGGATCTCTTGCCAGTTCAGTCTTCTTCTCTGTCAGTCTTAGCCACTGAAGGTGTCCTTTGTGTATACAGAAAGCTATCATTTCTACCTTATTGCCTAATGGTGAAAGGATATAAAAAACATTTACAGAACCACTGTGGCATGAAGAAAACCTTTTGTTCTTATGTATTTCTTTGCAATTCTGCACACATCTATTCCCAGTCTATAAATATGCCACCCCTTCAACTATTTCATCTCACCAGCTGTGCGTAGACTTTTTAAAATTTTATTTTGCCCTTCACACAAATACATATTACATTCATTATTTGAAAGGATATACCAGCACACCACCAAGGCTGTTGTCTGCCTGGGTTCTATGTGGTGAAAGAGCAGTGGATTTTTTTTCACCAAGTACAGTTAAAAGTGACTGAATCCACTGAACGTATATATTAAGGGTGGTTGAGTGGTTAATGTGCATAACACTGGCCATTGTGCACATTCACCAGGCCTTGAAGAGGAAACTCTGCACATTTCCTGGTCAATATACATAACCTTTAAGAGGACTTGGGAAATGTGTGTATAATGACTTAATATCAATCAGGATTGTGCTAATGGGAGGGAATAAAACTCTCATCTCCCTGAAATCTCTCTTGCGCAGATCAGTTGACTGGGGAACATATGAAAAGGGTGAAAAGGAACCTAGATTGCAGTGAAAAGTTCATCTTTATCTGGAGCTCCTCCTTCTTCCCCCTGCTTGGCTGACTGGTGGGAGGATATGCTGTGAGCCATGTAAGATTAGGCAGCAGATCAGAAGTAGCCCAGAGGGTCCAGACTGGAGACTTCTGAACAACAAACAGAAAAAGGCATCTTTATTGGAATCTACACACACTGACCTCAGAATGTACATATGACCTGGAGCATGTACAAAATGCAGTTGAGATATGTATATGCCCAGATGCCTCTTGGGGATTTCCCACATTGGCAAGAAAATGGACAAAATTCAGCCAAGAAATATCCCCCAAAGTCATAATCCTTCTTCAGGATGATGTGTATATTATACATGAGACTTAGTGAATGTGCACTGTGGTTGGTTGTTATACACATTAGCCACTTGACTTACATTTCTCTTAATGTATACAAGGGCTTGTGTTTAGATCAGGGGTTGTCAACCTGGTCCCTACTGCTCACTAATGGGCGTTTCAGGATTCTAGGTGGGCGGTAGGGGGTTCTATGGCACAAGCTGAATCCTCCTTCCATCGAGCATTGGTGGGCGGTAAGGACATCTTACCATCAAGAAAGATGCATTAGTGGGTGGTAGGTATAAGAAGGTTGACTACCCCTGGTTTAGACCCTGTTGTATATGACACTATCTTTATAGAAGACCCAGCTTCAGCATCAAATAAGGTACTTGCCCTGTCATTGCAGACAATGGGAGAGTTGTGCTTTCTGTATTGCTGAATCATGTCCAGAGTGCTCATGCATTAGCTAAACATTCTTCTCTCTATCTGGAAATCCATCTTACTCTTTGTCATTTGGCAACAGTCCCAACAGAGTCATACTTATTCAAGCAACAACTCAGGTCAGGTACAAGCTTTTCTGGTCAAGAAATGTTTGAAACAACAACAACGTGGCTTTATTGTTACAAATCTATCCCTTAATTGTGAACTTTCATAGTGACCTCAAAATAGGTGAGCTTTTGTCGGTTCTCTCGGGTTGAAATTTCCCTTGTGATCTATCTTGAGCGAGAACTTGCATTCTGAATTGATCTCTCTTCCACCTCAGTTCATTCTCAAGCTCTAAAATTAGCTGCTGCTTCTTTTTTATAATGTCCCTTTTCATCACAGATACCTCATTCAGTTTTAAAGCATGGAGAAAAAAATCAATATCTAGAAGTCTAGAAAGTCAAACTTATCACCTTCCATGCTGGAAACAAAAGTTTAAAATAGACTGCCATAGTGCTGCACAATGTAAGCTACCACTAATCCGCCAACAGATTTTCAAGGGCAATAAATTTCATTGTCTATTACCTACACAAAAGAAGAGCAAAACTTCTGAGATAATATGCATTGCAACATTTCTGCCAAGATACATTTTCTGTTCTAGCACAAATATCCAACAACAGCAGATGGATCTAAATGAAAAGGCAACAGCTAATTAAGTAAGTTGCTTTTCTTATCAGGTGAGTATTGTAGATCTGGACAATTTTATGTTCTCCATTACCATTTTTTAAAAAACAGTATAAATTATGAATCAGGAAATCTTCCAAAGCAACAAGCAAATAAGCCTACTGCTGGAAAACAGCAAACAAGCTGGCCTATTCACTAGTTCAGGTTGAAATGCACATACTTCAACCAGGTCTAGGGAAAAAGAGATTATTCACTTTTCTTCGCTGACACAATGCAGACTAATTCTGGTATTACATTATTTATGCATGCATCCTTAAGACTTTGATAAATGCAAGGAAATCTATCTTAAGAATGGCTACAAGCATCTGTTTTACTGCAAAGACATGTGCTTGACGGACCAGCTTTTGGTCTTTTGCCAGTTAATATTTCTTTGCTGCAAAGCAGCAGTCCTTGCAACTTTTCAAATACAATTTTTAATTTTCCGAT
Source organism: Podarcis gaigeae (assembly GCF_964106915.1). Classification (NCBI taxonomy): domain Eukaryota; kingdom Metazoa; phylum Chordata; class Lepidosauria; order Squamata; family Lacertidae; genus Podarcis; species Podarcis gaigeae. The sequence goes on along the minus strand of NC_139677.1, from coordinate 45,817,953 downwards.
AATCATGTTACTGCTGAGAGATAAAGCAGACAATAAGACCGAAATTATAACACACACAGGCATTACAGTGAATTAACAAACACACATTTGTTATAATTCCAGGGTAATTTAATAGTTTCGCCCAGGGTTAATACTTCAAGATTTGCTATTAGCCTGTCTCTGAATTTTAATCCATAGCCTACCTCTATTACATTTGAAACTTTCCAGATGCTGATTGGTAAGGATTGCATTTTTAAAGCTGACTTTTATATATTCTTTTGACACCTGAAGACACATGTATTTACATGCTTATAGGCTTCAAGTTACTCACATGCCTATTTTCCGACAAAGGTATGGTCTTGGCCTCCTGGCTTTCAAGGAGAGATAAAGCTAAAACAGAATAGATTAGTCTGCCAGCATAAGCTGCAGAACACTATGAAATCAGTGATAAAAATGAGAACAAATCCAAGCCTTTCTGGCTGTCTTAGATCAAAACCTTTGGACTCTGGTCAGCAGCTGCTTCACCTGCCAGGAAAACAGCAGCTATGTTCACACATATGATGGATTGTAAAATGTATTTAAGAAGGACAACATAAATAGTAAGAGAGAGAGAGGGGGGGGGGAGGGAGAGAGAGAGAAGCAGCAGAAGCAAAAAGTCTATAGGAGTCTGTCCATCTGTGAAAATATTTTCAGGGAAAGGGTACTTCTGAGTTGAGAAAGACCAGAATACAATTTTATAACGGTAAAGAGCTCCTATGACCATTATTCCAGTGGTACCGAAAGATGCCTTTTTGGTCCCTTATAGACTCTTGTAGTGTCCTGGTGCTGTTTTCTGTTACTTAAGGGAATTAGCAATTTTGTTGAATATGCAATGATCAGAAAGTCCCGGCAACAAAAACAAGAAACAAGAAAAATGGGCCAGTGATTTGGCAAGTGTAGCCAAACAGATCTTTCAAAGAGGAAATCGGATGTTCCATGCACACAGTCTGAGGCTCCAGGCAAATACTATGTCCTCAGGACTCAATAGCCTTTATTAAGGCAATAATAAAGTAAGCCTTGTTTTGACACTGCAGCTGGTGAAATCTCTTCAAGTTGCCATGCTCCAAAATTCTCTCTCCACCACTTCCCTTTAGTATTAGAGATGACCTGGAAATAACCCTGCTATGAGCAACAGGACTGCATATTAAAGGTCAAACTGAATATGAAATCCAATTGGTTGCAGCTATTTATAAATTACCATGATAAGAAATATTTTTCATTATGCTGTAATTTGCAATCTTGCATGTGGATAGGAAAGAAGGGGATTTATTATAGCCCATATTCCAAACCTTAAAAGATAATAATTTTGGTGTGTGCATATATGAGTATTTGTTTTTACAGAGTTAGATCCAGATTTAGTTAAGCTTAGAGCAAACCCATCAAAATCAGTTGAACTTAAGTTAGTAATGTCTAACCAAATCTCACTGATTTCAGTGGCTTTTTCTAAACATTTTGAACTCTCTGTCCAATGTATAAATTACAGTTCATATGACTGGAATCTGCACAGGCAAATATGCCACTTACTTTCTGACTCATTTTAGTTATTTAAAATATTTATATCTGCCTTTCTGCCTGGCAGGAGGCCTCCAAAGCAGTTGAAACTATGGAAGAATGAATATATAACAGCACAGCACATAATAAGATTCTTTTTTAGAGGCAGTGGAAAATTGCACACACTTTTAGGGGATGATAATGGACATTATCCATCACCAAGCGGTAGATATCACTGCTGATATTGCTGTTTCAAAAGAAATGGGAAGGGTTGCTATTTTCCCCATAATGTCTCTTAAGAACATAAAAACAGCCCATCTAGTTCAGCATCCTGTTTTCAAAGTGGTCGACCAGCTGCCCATGGGATGCCAACAAGCAGGACCCGACTGAAAGAGCACTCTCCCCTTCTGCCGTTTCCAGCAGCTGGTATTCAGAGTCATAAAGCCTCCAGTTGTGGAGCCCAGCCATCATGGTTAGTAGCCACTGACAGCCTTCCATAAGTAGCAACACCCTAGTGGTCCCGGGCCCTAAGGAAGTTAGATTAGCCTCAACCAGAGCCAGGGCCTTTTCAACTCTGGCTCCAGCCTGGTGGAACGCTCTGCCTCATGAGACCAGGGCCCTGCAGGATCTGATTTCTTTCCGCAGGGCCTGTAAGACAGAGTTGTTCTGCCTGGCCTTTGGCTTGGAGCCAATTTGATTCCCTCCCCCTCTTTCTTTTTCCTTTTTCCTCTATGCTCCTGTGATGAGGCTGCATTTTAATATTTTAATGTTTCAATATTTTAATGTTGTATTTTAATATTGTTTTTAAGTTGTATTCATTCAACTTGTTTTTATTATTGCTTGTTAGCCACCCTGAGCCACGCCTTGGCTGGGGAAGGCGGGGTATAAATAAAAATTATTATTATTATTATCCTCCATGCATTTGTCTAACCCTCGTTTAAAGCCAATCAGGTGGCCATCGCTGCCTCTTGTGAGAGCTAATTCCATAGTTTAACTATGCACTGCATTCATTTGTCTGTCCCAAATCTTCCAACATTCAGCTTCAGTGGATCTCTACAAGTTCTAATGTTATGAGAGAGGGATAACAAACAACAACTTTTCTCTATCCACTTTCTCCATGCCATGCATAATTTTATATACTCATTGCTTGCCTTTTCTCTAAACTAAACGCCCCAAATGCTATAACCTTTCCTCGTAGAAGTGTTTTTCTGCATTGCCTAGAATTGATGCTATGTCATGAAAAAATTAGGTGATTTCAGTGGGGTTGCTATCACCATGAGGGAGCTAGGTATGTATGTGAGAATGAGGTTTGTCCCCTGCCCTTGAAATTCACACCACCACGGAAATGCAAAAGATGTAAGGAAATTTCATTCCCTTTTGTTTTGACAAAATTTGGAGCAACACCAGAAGATCAGCCCATTCCTGGTCTGTTAACATGCATGTTTTGGATCTTGTCACCTGGGAGTAACCATTATTACATCAGGCTGCAGCAGAAAAGGGAAGAGAAGGGAATGAGGCCCACTCCACTGGTATAGCAACTTTGGGTGCTTCCCCTCCGGTTCCTTTCCCACCATAGCTGGTCATTAAAAGAACTTGTATCTAAGATACTGTATTGTTCATGGGTTTGCTTATTTTATTCTCCCTCCCAATCCATTTTCCTTTTGTGTTGTGTCCTTTTAGGTTCCTGACCCAGCTACAGCTAGGCCATATTGTTCCACACACTAGTCTTGTTGCAAATACAGACTACAGTGTGAAATGTCTATTAATCCAAGAACCAACTGAGCTAGCAGCAGAAGGGGTGGCTGAAATGCCCTGTCGTCATTGCCATCTTCAGCTGCTGCTATTTTATCAGCTGAGGCATGGGCCCTCCTCCACTGTTAGAACCAAGTGCTCTGTGAGCATGGTACCAGTAAGACAAGCTGGGACCATGCTTGCTACCTTCTCTGGACTCTGGCTATATCAAGACCACATATTTCAAAATGCATGGTAGAAAATTCAGAGACTGGTTGTTGTTGTTATTAATAATAGTTACTTTATTTCCTCTTAGTTGTTTGTTTGTTTGTGGGTGGGAGGAAGGGAGACGTAAGACAGCTTTTGCTGTAAGAGCTGTATTTTGGCATAGGGTAGTCACAGAGATAAGAAAATGGAGGAAAAGAACCATTGTGCACAACCTAGAGTTAGTTAAAAGAATTTGCTATTTCTTATTTATCTGCCTTAATTCCCCTATCCAAACAATAGTTAGATTGTAAACCCTTTGGAGAAAGAAATGGGCAGTGATGAAGTTTCTCTAATATTCCATGAACAGTATTTAATAAAAAATGTATATAACAAAGTATTATTTACAATATGAGCTCATTTCTCCCATCTGAGCACTTTGTGGGCAAATCTTTTTACCATACCTCTGTAGGGCTGCCATGGAACAGATAAAGGTGCTTCATAGGTACCTCCAATTGGCCACCATCACCTAAACTACTGCTCAGTTTTGCATATTTACATCCCATTAAATGCAATGTAATTCAAGTTTCTTTAATTAGTTACAGAGGGGGGAAATCCTGCATTAATGGAATTACCACTTAATAATATTCCCTGTTGCTTATATTTATATAAAAGATGAAGTTGACTTTGTTCATTTGACTTTGCTTATGCTATCCTGCAGGATAAGCAGTGTCAACATTTTCTTTCTTTTTATATAGAAAACCTTATTTTTTTAGTTATTTGCCACCTTTCCCACCTTTCTTGAAGCATTTATAGATTATACTAAGTTGCACTAGTGGAGAGATAATGGGAAATGAAAACAAGCAGATGCAATTTTCCTACCTACATAATTAATTGCAAACATCATAGTTCAGCTGTACATAGTCTAAAGCTGCCAAAATCTGTAGTCTTTGTGCTGCTGTTATTCTAATGTTGCAGGTCAGAAAACAGAAAACAGCTGTTCAATATCTGAGGATTTTGCTAAATAATGCAAGACTGAACAAACAATGGGTTATTCTGAAGCAGTGTCAGAAAAACAAGAACTAGATGGGGAAATCATTATTTTCAAAATCCTGTTTTTATGGATTAATGGTGCATGCTATGTCATGAGTCACTTGGGGGTGGGAGTTGCTTAGTTAATAGTATAAGACACGCACTGCTATTTTTCCTGTAGAATCCCTTCACACATTTTTCTACAAGGGATATACAAAAGGTTGACCATTAATCATCTTAATATATTATTGAGAGTATAACAAATTTTATAAGATTCAGGTAGGTAGCCGTGTTGGTCTGACACAGTAGAAATATATATATATAAAATAAAAAAAGTCCAGTAGCACCTTAGAGACCAACTAAGTTTGTTCCAGGTATGAGCTTTCATATCTGAAGAAGTGTGCATGAAGAAGAAGAAGAAGAAGAAGAAGAAGAAGAAGAAGAAGAAGAAGAAGAGTAGTTTGGACTTGATATCCCGCCTTTCACTCCCCTTAAGGAGTCTCAAAGCGGGTAACAATCTCCTTTCCCTTCTTCCCCCCACCACAAACACTCTGTGGGGTGAGTGAGGCTGAGAGACTTAAAAGAAGTGTGACTAGCCCAAGGTCACCCAGCAGCTGCATGTGGAGGAGCAGGGAAGCGAACACGGTTCACCAGATTACGAGTCCACCACTCTTAACCACTACACTATGCTGGCTCTCATAAGAACAACAAACTTAGTTGGTCTCTAAGGTGCTACTGGACAATTTTTTATATATATATTTATATATTTCTAAATTTTATAAGGTTGTACACATTTCCCAAGTAATATCACAAACAGTTGTTAGTAACATATACCAAAAATTACATTCAAAAAAAATATTTTGCTTAGATAATGCTTGGCATCTTCCACAATAGTGTCTTGCATTTAGAATTCCACCACATACCCAAAATATGATTTACGTACTCTTCACTGATCATTTTACTAATGCATTTAGCATGCTTCTAATGCTACTGCTTGGTTATCCATGATATGGGAAATACTTCAAGCAGATTTATATATTTATCATATTTATATATTGCCTTTCTTCCCAAAGGAGCTCAGGGTGATGTTATAACAAAACAGCTGACTGCTAAATGTTAACACCAAGTTAGACAAGCATATCTCCGAAGGAAAGGATTTCCACAATGAAGGTGTCACAATGGAGAATCCCTTGTGCTGCATTATTGCACAACAGAACCTAGCCAATGGCATTTTTAAGGCATTCGCCTAATTTGCAGTTTCCAATGTTAAATGCAGATCACATGATAGTTGTCAAGTGGATTGTGCACTTTCCCCAAATGTTGCAATGCACATTTGGTTCAACACGATGCAGCCACAATACAAAAAAGTGCATTTTATGGGGAAATGTATAGAGCAATGTGTGTCTGGAGGGAGGTAATGCATTGAAATCATGAATAAATGCATATTTTAGGTACAGAACTTGTATCTTAGGTGAAAGTGCATGCAAAAATGCATACAATCTTTATGTGTATGTTTTAAAGTCTGAAGCAAATGGGACATAAGACATCAAGATTTAATACATCTGAAACTGACATGGAACTGAAAAATGCTGATCCATCCATCTTTACATGCAAGTACTTGTGCAAAAGTCTCAAGACTTAGACTGAAATCCTTCTCATGTTTCCAAATTAGCATTGAGAGAGTTGGAAATTTCATTGTTTTTTCCCAACGGCTTGCAAAAAAAAATTACACAGAAACTAGGAAGTTCAATACCACAGCTTGCTAGTTCTACACAGTAGACATAATTTAATAAACAAACAATGGGATAACTTAATCCTTCACAGTTGTTTTAGCACTTTAAGTGTCATTTTCCATCCCCTCTCCCCAGCTGACAGAACACTTTGGAAAAACTCTCACTGCCTTACTAACCAAATCATTCCACTTCTTTGGAAGTAGGTTGATATCCAACATTAGTCATACATTGTAAGCCACTGGGGGTTATCGAAGGCTCCGACTCCACACGAAGACAGAGGAATACCATTGGGCGATAGAGAAAAGGCAGAAGTGTTCAACGCCTACATTTCTAAAAGGAAAACAGTGCCCAAACTGGTTTATAATGAATAAATGATGCAAGAAGAGAGTTACAGCCCAAGATAGGAAAGGAGGTGATAAGGCAACATCTAGCTACTTTAAATTAAATCTCCAGGGCCTGGTGTGCTGCACTCAGGGCTACTAAATAGCTTCCAGATGTCATCTCAGAGCTTTTGTCTATAATCTTTGAGAATTCTTGGAGAACAGGTGAGGTCCCTGCAGACTGGAGGTGAGCAAATGTTGTCCTCATCTTCAAAAGGCGGTGGGGGGGAGAGAATACCCTGGTAACTATTGACCAGTAAGCTTGATGTTGATACCAGAAAAGGTCCCACAACAGATAAACAGTTGGTCTGTGAACACTCAGAAAAGGATGCTGTGTTTACTAAGACCCAGCATGGGTTTTTTTTCCAAAACATGTCATTGCCAGACAAATCTAATTTCAGTTTTGTACCCACTTAGCTGGGAGTAAGCCCCACTGAATTAAATGTGGTTCTGAATTAACATGTGTACCATTAGTGTTACGACAGCTAAGTTCCAATCTTGCTGAAACCTCACAAGACTGGAGGTCAGTCCTCACTTTCTCACCCCTTATTTACTTGAAATTATTTATATCCTGCTGTTCTTTCCCAAGGAGGTCAGAGTGGTATACAGTAAGAACAGTAAAAAGCAATACAATATAGCAGTCAATATGAAACAATAGGAGATAACACAACAGCCAAATGTATGAACAATGAGATGGCTGGCTGAGAGTTTGGATATTGCCATAGGAGCAGGAAGATCAAATCACACACTTTGGAAGGATCTGTATTTAGTTTTAAATGACTTACAATCTTAAACCACCAACTCAATGATTCAGCTAATGCTGTGTACTCTTTGTGGGGATACTCTCAAAGAGCCAGAGGATTGTGCAAGTGCAAAATTTACCTCCTCATCGGCACTTTCAGATAAGAACATATTTAGCAAATGATGCACTGGCTTTCTCTTAGTTTCCAGAGGCAATTACGCAGTAAGCTGCCTTATGCTGACTCAGGCCAGCGGTCGATCTACCTCAGTATTATCTATGACTGGTTGTGAATTGTCAGGGTGTCAGACAACAAGTCTTTCCTAGCCCTACCTGGAAATGCCATCAGGGAGTGAAGTGTAGGCAAAGCAGGTGCTCTCACACTGAGTCATGGCCCTGTCTCCTGTTTATTGTAGAATTTGTTGTTTCCAGCTTATAAAACACCAACAATACACTACGGGTGGACAGAGGCAAGGGAGCTTCTGTCCTCCCCATCCCTCCTCCCTTTCGGGAAGTTCTTTTCCAGAGCATACAAGATTTATGCTCATAGTGGCTTAAACACTGAGTACTTGGTATCTAAACAATATGATAGCAGTACTGGATGACAACCCCAACAACACATTTCTTAAACTGTTACTTAAAAAAATAATAATCTCAGTATTATTCTAATAGTTTTCTTGAACTGGCTAGCCCAGGCATAAGGGCGCATTTATAACACAGCAGTAGCTAAAGTGATATCTTAGCCAACTTGATGCCCTCCAGCTGCTGTTGAACTACAACTCCCATCAGCCCCAGCCAGCATGTCCAATGATCAAAAGTTGCTTTGATTTGATATTTGTATTCCACTTTTCCGACAACAAATGTTGAGCTCAAACTGGCTCACAATAGCATTAGAATGGGGGACCAATGTAAACAACCATAATATCTAACACACTAAAGCAAATAACAACAATAATTTCATCAAAGCAATTATTGCAATTCAGTAAAATCACAATAACTCAAAATATCAGAAAGAGCTGCTGAGCACCAGCCCTCTCTCTGGGAAGGGGCTTATTTGCTCCATACAGCAGGTAGCACACCCCCAGGCAATAACATCTTTCATAGTTTTTAAATGTGACTTCTTTTTCACCCTGCTGCCAATCTTTTTGATCTGAGCCGAAGGCTGGGCCCAGTCTATCTCTGCTTTCAGGCTCTGCTCCAGCTCACACCTGATGGGAGTTGTAGTAGACAACCCGCTGGATGGCAACAGGTTGGCTACCTTGGCCCTAAACATAGCAAAAGGTGGTGGTGGGAAACTGCACAGCTCTGTCCAATGCTCCCCACCCCCTAGAAAAACAGGTGCTAGTACTCCCCATAAAGTTGTGCCACACTTTTTAACAACAAAAAGGAGGTGCCAGTACTACATGCTATTGAGTACTGCCTGAAAAAAAGCACTGGCTCTATCCAACTCACTTGTTCTGACAGTAAAAAACTTCTGTTGGTACAACACTATATGAACTTCCTAGGAGTGAGCCCCATTGAACTGAGCAAGACTTACGGGTGAGTAGACATGTTTAACATTTCACCATAAGTCTTGAAAGAAACTACAGATCTACACTTGAAATAGAAATACGGATCTATGAAACAAATCTAGGACTATGAAAAGCATTTCAGGATCCTGCAAATTCCCATCTCCCCACCCACCTCTCACCTGTTGCCATAGTCAGATTAGACTACGATGTTCCAATAAGGTGCCCTCCAGATAATTTGGTCTACAACTTGTTCATTGCTGATCGTGGGTCAGGGAGGAGAGTATTACATTAGTACAGTGGTACCTCGGGTTACATACGCTTCAGGTTACAGACTCCGCTAACCCAGAAATAGTGCTTCAGGTGAAGAACTTTGCTTCAGGATGAGAACAGAAATCGGGCTCCGACGGCGCGGCGGCGGCAGGAGGCCCCATTAGCTAAAGTGGTGCTTCAGGTTAAGAACAGTTTCAGGTTAAGAATGAACCTCCGGAAGGAATTAAGTACTTAACCCGAGGTACCACTATAACTCCTAGGGTAGAGCCACTTATCCAATGGTAACAACTTCTGAACTTCTTTGTAATTATCTCTGTAGAGATACAACTGTACCATTTGTAGCTGCAAATGTTACTCTCTTCACTCCATTTCCTAGCAGTTGTGGGAGTGTAGCAAAGATTCATGCACATATGTCAGAAAGCTACAAATGAACAGCCTCCCACACAAGTAGAGATGCTACTAAAAATAGCCACTATGCGGAAAGAGGTCATGCAATTCTGCCATGAGCCTAATAAGTCTCGTGCTGTGCCACACAAAGGCAAGAAATAATGCAAGTGTGTCAGTGCTTAATAGCTAGTAGTTCTGCACCAGTGCTGTGGATGGATGGGATCTCTACTTTTGTTTGACACCCCCCCCCCCCAGTTTAGTTAACACACAACTCAAATTGTTTGTGTTAGAATTAATAGCAAGGGTAGGGATCCTTTTTCAGCTCAAGGACTGCAGCCTCTTGTGGGTAACCTGTGAGAAGTTACATGCCAATGGTTGGTGCAGCCAAAGGTAAAATGTGTGGCGCAAAGGGCATGACTCTTGCCTTTGTACCATGGGCTACATTCCAGCTATGCAAGTCTGCATACACACCCAAATAAATCTCTCTCCATCCAAGCAACCAAGAGGCATCATCACAGTTCAAAGACACATTCCAGCCAAGCAACAGAATGTGGAACAAGGCCAGTGATATGTCTGAGGAAGAGGCCTGCAGATTCACATTCAGCCCCTGGGGTAGAGGACTTCTACCCTGGCTCACAGGATGGCCCTGCAAAATTATAATGTTGCAGTTTGAAACATAGGCACCAACTCACGGAGCTGAGGACACCTCAGCCCCCTCCCAAGTAAGTTGGGACAGGGCTGAGCGCCTCATTCTTGAGGGGCTGGGTCTCTCCAAGCCTCCCTGCAACAGTGGTGGACCACACTGGACCTCCCTGCTGTGGCAGGGGGTGTTGCTGGGCCTTGCTGCAGCACTGGGAGGCATCGTTGGGCCTCCCTGTGGCAGTTGTGAGCTTCACCATGCCTCCCTGGGCCTTGTCGGGCCTCACCACAATGGCAGCAGGTCTCGGTGGGCCTTGCAGCCTCATCACGCATGCATGGCAGTCTCCCTCCCCCCAGTGTTGGGTGGGAGTTAGCATGCCTTGTTTGAGGATAAATATAACATCTATACCTAACAAATGACTTCAGCTTTTTCAGTCACCAGGAGTAATTTGAAATCTATCACATAAACAGAAATTAAACATGTTTGATCTTCTGGCTACTCTCCCTTGATGGCCATTGCTCTGCCTCCAGTGTCAGAGGCAGTTGCCTTCTGAATACCATTTGCTGGTGGGGAGAGTGCTATTTCTGGCTACTGTGAGGACATGATGCTGGACTAGATGACCCAGTGGGACTCTTCTAACGTCCAAATATCTAGTCACATAGATATTCTAAAAGCTTACCACCCTGCAGAGAGGCTGAGGGCCTGCTTCTGCCTCTCTCCAACTGGTCCAGAGTGAGGCCTGACAGGCTGATAAGGGCTGCTGCTGCTGCCCAGCAAAGAGTATGGCTTCTTCTGTTAAATTGCTTTTAAAAAATATTTTTAAAATTGCTTTTTAGTGTTTTAACTGTTTTCAACCTACCTCCTATGCCCTTTTAAAATGTGTTGGGGGGGCTATTGGATTGTTCTTGTTTTTATTTTGATTATGTTCTTTGTGGTTTTATGTTCCAATTTTATCCTGTGAACCGACATGAGACCTGCAGGTATAGGGCGGTATATAAATTCAACAAATAATAAATAATAATAATAATACAAATGCTGCAAAACAAAACCTTAAAATGTCTACTGTATAATGGAATGACTTTGTGGGAGTGGTGGGTATAATATGTTTTTAGGAGCTTAGTCATTTTCCACACATACAATATGTTGTATTTTCTACATTAAACACTCTATAGTACATCTTAAACCATAACAATTTTAAAAATAGCATCAAGCAAAATACTAACTAGATTTAATAGCATTGGTAAGCTATTAAATGGTAAGCTATTAAATTAAATTAATGTAAGTCAAACTATTTGGGCACTATATCTTATCTGTCATCCAAATTGTTCCCAGAATAATATGGGGTTGAACTGCATCATAAAGTTTACTATTCCAACAATGAATAAATAAACTTTATTTCTCAAAAAATAAACCACTTTCCTGCATCACTTCTTGCTCTTTTGGTTAAGACTTGGGCCATTTTATAATAGTTCAGAGAGTACTCTAGAAATTGCAGTTTTGGGGGAGAGAAGTATAGAAATGTTTTCAATTAAAAATCCCTTTTGAGCAAAACAGGAGATCTCACATTGCACTTTAACATTGCTTCAGAGGAAATTTGTCAAGGGTTACCATTCAAAACAGCTTTAACATTTCCCTATTTTAATAAGGTATGGTTGCAGCCTTAAGTATAAAACTCACTGAGGCTGTAATCCTATACAAATTTATTTGGGAGGAGATCCCACTGGACCAAGTGAGGCTTACATCTGTATTAACTGCTATAGGTTTGGCTTTAAAGAGTTTAAAACTATTTACATTTTTATGGGCCATTGAATAAATGTACCCCATTTTGTTTGAACAACTTACTTCATCACTAGATGCCAGGGTATTTCATATTAACTAAAGGTTGTTTTGCTGTTTCCCTGGTGTAACAATAAACATAGACAGGCATTGAGCTCAAAACAAGGAGCAGCAATGTTGAATGAGCCACTGAGTACTTTTCACTTCTAATACCATGATGCTTTGTGTATTTGCATCTGCCTGTAGTTTAAAGGCCACTGAGATCTCAAAGTGCTAGGTTATCACCTGGTCAATATTTTACGGGCATGCATCATTTCAGAGCTCCTAGACTGACAATGGATTTCCTGGAACCCCTAAATTATATAGGCACCCCCTGCTTCTTCCCGCCCTGTCCCCTTATCCTTTTGTGTCTTGGCTTTTAGAGAGTAAGGTTGAGAGCAGAGACCATCTCATTTGTTACTGACCTTTGGGAGCCTTCGTTACAGAAAAAAATAGAATTAGAAATCAATTAAAATGACTATGCCAATCCAGTATCAAATGTACCCCAAACAAAGTTATACAGATAAAATATCCTTTAGAATTCCCCATGCACAACATCATGTACAAGTAAAATAAAAAATGCCATTACTGAGGCCTTTTCCAGGAAAGCAATATGGTTGCACCTAAGACATTGCTTCATACTGAGTCAGACCATTGATCCATTTTGTTTTGTACTGTCTACACTGACTGGGTCTGTCCATGCCACCTTAATTTTTATTATGTTAAAGATTATTTCTGGTTTGGAATTAAGGTCAGAGATTGTTGGCTCATTATCCATGGAAGAATGGAGAATGACTTTTCTTCCTTTCTGTGAAACATAACTTACAACTGTCAGATCTGCTTGAAAATCAGAAATACTGTTGACACTTCGACATTTGTGGACAAGGAACTGGAGGGGGCAGGTTTCCTGCTTTGTTTGTTATTTAAATGTTCCAACCGGAACCAAACTTTTTTAAAAAACAACATTACACTGCCAAGTGCCACAATGGTGAATAAATTATCAGTCATTATATTCTGTCCAGAACCTTGTAAATGTGTTTTTAGTTTCTCAACCCCTGTGGCCTTGCTCCTTTCATGCTTCCCATACAACGTTTCTGCACCATAAATAAATGGTACTTTGGAATTACATCACAGCCAGAATTTTATGCCATATTTAGCTGGCTTGAATGGCATCCTGCCTCATTGAACAACTTCCTTTGAATGGCACTAATTGTTTGTCAATTATTATGTTCTCATATGGCAGGAAGCATCATGCAAGAGTGTTGGTAAACATACACCACAGGTTTCTCACAGGGCAAGCCTCTAATGTAGGTAGTCAGCACTGAAGCCCCTCATCAAATCTGAGGACTTTATTGCTTCCTTTAAAGGAGGCTAGAAGCACTGTGCCCTCAACTGGGCTGAGGGCATCCCTCAGCAAAACATTCTGCAAAGATCTTTCCAAGAAAAGAGAAACTGTGTCCTCTAAAGGTCGCTTGGTCAGAGTTGCTGTTAAGTCTCACCACCACCTGAAGTGAGATTGTTAGTTGCTTTAACATTTGCAGATCCAGTTGAGATCAGATTTTTGTGTCTGTGTTTTGTGCAAAATGATAACTAAGAAGAGAAAATTATAGTGGGTTGCAAGGATGGTTCTGTTTTTATGAAAATACCCAAGTTTTTAAAAAGTCCTTTACAAACCTGAATTTTTAAAACTGTCAGATACAATTAACTCTTGATGCTATTTATGGTGATGTTGAGGGAAGCGAGTAATTCGTCTTTTATGAAAATGGGCAAAATATTGGGTTTTTCACCCTATATACCAGGAAGCCATTTTCCCTAAACCACACCCACTTGCCCATCAGCTAGCATCACTGATGATGAGCAGGAATTAAATCACTTCTCAGAAGTGTTATTTGAAGGATCCAACTCCCTTCATTTAAAAAGAAGAGGGGGCAAGATGCTTCAAAGAGTGCTTTTGCAAAATGCTCCCATTATAGGCTGAAATGGGAGAACAGGGGCAGTCTTACATTTTGCAAGCCTTCCTAAAAATTAAATTTAATGCTTTTATTTATTAAATTGTATTGTAAATTACTCTAGAATATTGTTCATGAAGGACAATATGCAAATAAATTAAATAAAAACCAGTAAATACCGCTAGGCATGAGAATCAAAAACCTTCCTATTGCACTATGCCATGTCTGTGCCACTGTCTTTCCCCATTTGCTGTCAATGATATTTGGTGCATTAATTCAATCAGATATGTCTGTGATCTTTATTCATTAAACCTAATGTAGTAACATCTCACCAGAAACAGCACTGAGGACTCTGCGCCTCTGCTTGGTAGGCAAAATGAACAAAATTCATTATGGCTCAGTCACTAGACTCATCCCTGCTGGAGCTAAGAACTTTATCAGGAAGTTCTAGATGAAAATTGGTTAGCATTGGGTCAGCTGATACCATTTCTCTTCCAATATGCTTAATAAATCTGAAGCAAGGGTCCAGTACTACAGGCAGCTGCAGAGCTTTTTTTTTTTTTTAGAATTTCACAAAATCTCTGGTAAATGAGCCCCTCCAAGCCTGCTAGCTGCTTTGATTTATCTTCCAGGGATACGTCTATCCATGGGTGCGCATTTGCACACATACACCGACATGGATGCAGTGTCTGAATTTATCAGACTTCTGCATTTCTGTCCAACAGAAAGGACTGCTTCTGGCATTGTCACAAAGCTTTTTGACTGCCCTTGCACTGAAGCAGTCTTCTGAAATTAGCCCAACTGTGTGGCAGTCAGCCTGGCAGAAACCCTCAAGAGAAATTGTCAGCATTACTATTATTTTTTTCTTTGGAGGCGTTGAGTGTGCGTGAAAGATATCAAACAGTTTCCATATGTGAAATACAAGACCAGTAGCCTAAGGAGGTTGTTGCTGAATGAATGTGGTTACCGCAGTAGTGTGTTTATAATCCTAGCTATGTATGTCAGTATTGTAAAGGTCAAGACAAATGTGACCAAAGCCTCAGTTTAACTCATATATTGTGGTGCATTTAGCATTCATATACCTAAGTATATGAAATAATATATGAAAATAGGAACTTTCTTATCTGAGAAAAGAAAGCACTATAGAACAATATCACAGCCTGCTACCGCACATTGGGTTTGGGATTGCATAAGGGAAGCATTTTCCATTTGGCTTGGGGAGTGAGAGGGGGGAAGGGATGGCTTTTTGATCTCTTCCAATTTGATAGATCTCTTATCAGACATGCAGAGCCTTGTTAAAAAAGGCAAAACATGAACATCACCACAGAGTCTGTGACCCTAAAGTTGGGATGGGAATGATAATTACAAGTAGTTAAGGATGTAGAAACAGAACAGAAATGAGACTTGTGCAACACTACAGATAGTCTCTGGGAGTAAAGGGGAGCAAACTAGCCTGCCTTGTGGCTTACTTCAATACAAGTGCTCTTTATAGTCAGTAACTCTATTGTTGAAATTCTGCTCCATCCCAAAGATTCTCAAAAGCATGGAGAGCTCCCACAGATATAGAAGGATCCCCCCAGTAAAAACTGTCACCTTCTATGAGTTGGAAGCAGTGCCGGATTCACGTATAAGCTATAGCTTAGGGCCCCACTCTCTTGCTCCCCCATATACTTATTCTTAATTGTATTTCACTATTAATATACTTCCTCTTAATTGTATTTCAGTTCAACAATTACTTTGATAAAATACATATTTTGTTATGTGCAAATGGTTTTAGAAACCTACTATTAGGTCCATAAATTACCATATAACATATATTCAACACAAAAAAACTAGCAACAATTTGTTGTTGACAAAGGACAGCTGGACATATAAAGGGCCCCATTGCCTTCAGTAGCTTAGGGCCTTATCAAACCTAAATCTGGCCCTGGCTGGAAGGCAATAGAAATGGCAACACAGGGTTGTGCTAATGCACTTGTACCCAATGCCTCCCTGTACATTAAGGCCTGAAGAAGGCCCAAGCAGATTCAGTAACACAGGAGGGAAGGTCTTGGCTTATAACACTATGTTGGTACATTAACTACCAGTCTATGTTTTTTGTTGAAGCAACAATTTTTTAAAATCAATTCAACATGTAATTCAATATGCTACCATGCATATTCAAGCAACTTATTTTATCCTGCCAAATGCCCATTGCTCGTCTTAACTATAACAAGATTAGTGTGCCATAGAGTTTAGACTGAATGCTAAGTACAATCAAAGTGCTCGTGTATATCCCCCAGTGTCATGTACACCATCTTCTATCAACAGTGCCTTTCGGCTATTTACATTAGCCACACAGGGTATTCCCTATGAACAAGAATGAATGGACTGGAAGAAAAAGAAAAAAGGAAGATACAGAAACTGCTGAGCTGACATTTCATTCCCTATAGACATTTTACCTGACCTTGAGGTCATTATCCTTAAGTAAAAGAAAGGAAATGATCAAGTCTGTAGGATACTTGAATGTATATGAGACCATTATACTGTATTGGAAAAAGACATTACGGTCATAATTCATTGCCGTTAAGTCCCACTGAAATCAATGTTGCTTAAACATGCTTAACTGTGCTGGTTTGTGAAAGATGAAAATGAGAGTCTAGGAGCAGGGTGTTTGCATGTTTCACTAGCATATATGACCTCATTTTGAGTGAATTAACATTAAGTTTAAAAATGCCAAGGACTATTGTAACAATATGTTGCACAACTGGAAGTCATGAACAACATTTTCCCATGATTTTGCTTGGCACACCACACCCCGAAAATAATTGCCAGACCTCCCTTTGGTATTATGAATATTGTTTGACAGGCATCATTTGGCGTTCCGCAAAAGTTGACAATTTTGCATTCATGTCTCGCATCACAACTATCAAGAATCCATTCTTTGCATTTCTGTTATGCTTCCTGCTCTTAACCATGCTCAGGTATTGGACTTAACATGAGAGTGATAAAACTGGGAAGAGGGCATAGAGAGTGCACACAAACCCTGACCGTAACATTCCTGGGCATACTGGATGCTTTTTAAACCTTTGTGAAATTAGCATGACAATTTGAAGAAGGTAGGAGCAAATCAGAAGAAGGTAGAAGACATACAATTTTGTGTGCTTAGAACTCTGCAACTGGTTTCCAATTTGATCCCAGAATGCTCCTATTGTCATTGGAAAAGTGTTGGAGGGTGTGGAATAGGAAGTCCCTATTTTCATTGGACAAATGTTGGAGGGTATGGAAATTTAAGTTCATTCAGCTGAACATGCCAAGAACCCCACTTCAGTCCCTTCCTGAACTGGAGCCCGCAGGGACACTGCCAGGTAGGGTCTACTTTGTGGGTTCCCGTCCCCATTGCTTTCTCTCTGTGTTATAAGACTGTATGAGGACAAATACCTGAAGACTATTCAAGCCTCAACAGCATTCTTAAAGGTTTGGCTTAAAAAAATTCATACAAGATGATGTGTTCCTTTCTAATCAGATATTATCATATTAAAAACCTAAGCAACATTAATATGAAAGGAAATTACAAAGCCCAGTGCAAACCTTGTTAAATAAACTTTGATTACAATTAAAATGGAAGCCTAAAGCTACAATTTCACCTCTGGTGCCAGCAACACTTCACCTACCACCTGCTGTGGGAGTCTGACTGATACAGTATACAATGCTCTCTGTCTCCTTTCCTCAAAGGTAGAGTTGTATGATGAGCATCACACACCACAACTTTTGAGCATCACACCTTTTTAGACACATAGCTCCTCCCTTCAGTATTCCTTTCCTCCACCCAGCAGTCAGCATTCCATGCCCACTGAGCATGCTCAGCCCTCATTTGGCTATTTTTCAATTATTATTTTTCCTTCTGGAAGGTGGAAATGTACACACTTGTTGTCCTGTGCACACCCACCAAGAAGGAGAAACAGCTGGTAGTTAATTCATTATTGAGAAAAGCATGCACTTAAAGTAGCTCTTAAGGTGCACTACCCACCCACTTCTGGCACCTATGTAGCTGGCATTAACTTTACCAGGTTCATACCTGGCGAAGCAGCTGAAGCAACAGTGGGACCATGTCCTTCCTGGGCTTATGTACCCTCCTGTCAGGAGCCAGCCAGCTGTACATCATGCCATGTGAGTTGGAGTTAACTCTTCATTAGCAAAAACATGATCAACACATTGGTGGCAGGCAGTGGCATAGCATGGGTTGCCAGTACCCAGGCCCCTGCCCTTGGCCAGAGCGTAGTCTGTATGCTGTAAGGAGACTGTATCTACAACTTTATGTAACTGAAACTGAATTATACTGTCAGTAAAGCAACTCTTGAGAGTCCCATGTACTGCAAAAAGATCAAACCTATCCATTCTGAAGGAAATCAACCCTGAGCGCTCACTGGAAGGACAGATTCTGAGGCTGAGGCTCAAATACTTTGGCTACCTCATGAGAAGAGAAGACTCCCTGGAAAAGACCCTGATGTTGGGTAAGATTGAGGGCACAAGGAGAAAAGGACGACAGACGACAAGATGGTTGGGCAGTGTTCTCGAAGCGACCAACATTAATTTGACAAAACTCTGGGAGGCAGTGGAAGACAGGAGTGCCTGGAGTGCTCTGGTTCATGGGGTCACAAAGAGTCGGACACAACTAACTGACTGAACAACAACAACAAAAGCAACTGACTTTTCCTAGAACTGTTTGGTGTTTCACTGATCTTTTTGCACACTCCACTGGTCTTAGGATGGGCACTCTGCACATGCCCCAACAGAGTTTGCCATATCACTGGGTGATGCCAATGAGCTTCTAGGCTCATAGACAATAAAGCAGCTTTCACAAACTAACTAAAAACACAAAAGCATAAATAATATAATCTTTAGACTTGTTTGCACATTACAACTATATATGTTATATTTTCAAGCTGATATTTTTGAAGCTCATCTTATTTTTGACCTTTTCCAAAATGGCATCATTAGCTGATAACTCTCTTTACTTACTCTGGACCATCAATTATCCAAAGAAGAATGGTTAAGAAACTGAAAAAAGCAGGGGAAACATTGCTGGCATAGATATGTGGCCAATAGCCTGTTGTTGCCAAGCCCTATCCTAACTCATTTGAAATATATGCATGGAAAGCTTTTACTGTCTTCAAAAATTCAAGCAAATGCTTTTGAATTTAAGAAAATGAATATGTGCCACTGAAATGCACTGCAAAACTGCACAGTTAATAACTATTCAGAATCACACAGCTAGCCCTGTCACACATAGAAATAAGAAATAGTAACTAGGTTTTTCTTACAGACTTGCATAGTCAACAATTAAAGCTGTGGATGGTAAATTGATCAAATTTGCAGAAGACATCAAGCTGGGTAGTGTTGCATATTCCATACAACGTAGTAACATTCAAAGTTCCTGCTGCAATTTTAAATTATGTAAGAACCAGGACATTCAGGTTATACAAGATAAGAAGAAAAGAATAATAATGTTGTGCCCAAAATTTCACCTAGCTCAGTCGGTAGAGCATGAGACTCTTAATCTCAGGGTTGTGGGTTTGAGCCCCATGTTGTGTGAAACATTTCTGCATTTCAGAGAGTTGGACTAGAAGACCTTTGTGGTCCCTTCCAACTCTATAACTCTACTGAACTGTTCCCCATCAATTTATGAAAAAAGAACATGCATTCAAAAACTATCAATGGGGAGAGAAAATTTCAGTGAAATTCTCATGGTTTCCGTTGTACTGCTACTTTTAGTTTGCGATTGTCCTCTCATTCTACAAACCAGTGGTCTGCCTTCTGCAGCTTTCCATTATGCCCATCTTTCCTGAAATCCCTATAATGTCCTCAGCTGGATTTTCCTATAACCATGGGAAGGCTACCTACAGTATACCTAACAGCTGCCCTTAAAACAAACAAACAAACAAACAAACAAACAAACAAACACTTGATGACTTATACTTTTAAAGAAATCAGTACAAAGCTCATTTTGGTTTTGGTTTGTTTCAGTAAACAAAAGGACTTTCCTTAAAAACAAACCAGCAACCTCACTAATCCTCGTTGCCCAGTATCAAACCTTCATTTGCAACTCAGGGGGTGTAACCTATCATATGTGGCTTTTTCAGATTCTGAAGCACAGGCAGCTGGGGAGGCTGCAAAGTGAGAGAGTCATGTTTAATAGAAAGGAAAAAAAATGCCCATGCCATCCACAGCCACCTAGCAATGATAGCATAAACTCAACCCCACACCCACCAAAACTTTAAAGTGCTTCCCAAAAGAGACAGAAAAATGGAAACCTCTTTTACAGTGTGACCTACCCTGGGGTTGCAGTGTTCATCTCGCTTTATTGGCCGAGGGAGCCGGCATACAGCTTCTGGGTCATGTGGCCAGCATGACTAAGCCGCTTCTGGTGAACCAGAAGCTAGGTGGGCAGGAGCAGGGATCGAGCAACAGGTGCGCACCCCGTTGTGGGGATTCGAACCACCAACCTTCTGATCAACAAGTCCTAGGCTCTGTAGTTTAACCCACAGCGCCACCCACGTCCAAGGTAGATGAGTCTAAAAAGTGATGGTGGCTCCTTTACCAAAAGTAATGTTCACCCATGGGCTATCTGACACTCAAGTGTCACATTGGTTTCCAGATGTGAACTATATTGGCATTATTTTCAGCTCTCCTACCCCACTACTACTCCAACTGTGAACTACAATGCAATGCTACAGTGTGTGTGTAAAATAAGCCATTTTCAGTTTAACTCGCAGATGATTCTCTGCCAAGAAATGCAAAAGAGTACTGGACTTTATAACAGTAAAACAGTACTGGCATTATCTAGTCTTCTGCATTCACACTTTTGGCTCTACAGACTGAGTAAGGTTCAAATAAGAGCAATGAAAATAGCAATTTACTTGAAATTCCACATAGTAATTTTTACAATATAAAGAATATATAAAGGAACTGAACTGGGTCTCTGGGAAAAAGAAGACAGAAGGAAAATGTACATGAATAAACCAGATGGAAGGAAAATGTACATGAATAAACCAGGCTTTTCCCCAACTTAGTAATGAGAGTAGAAAATGAAAGTAATAGGAAGACATATTAAAAACTAGGAAGTACAAACAGAAAGTGTCCAAACAACTCACAGTGTAATCCTAAATGGGGTCATGGAACAGCTAAGTGGGGAATCTAGTCTTGCTGACTTGTGACAATCAGACTTGAAGATGTGAGCTGGTTCTTTCTTCATTTTCACAATGCCCGCTGCAGGCTGATGTAGCTGACTGGAAGTAAGATTGGACCCCTTAATGATCTGCAGGGTTTGGGATGCAGTGTCCCACCCCAGAAATGCCCTGTTTCTGCTTTCTACCACAAGCAGAAGAATGGCCAGTGGTAGTTTTCCACATTCCTGGGGACATCTGGGGCCTCAGCTACTGCACAGCCTCCCACCACCAGGGTTCCCCTACCATGGTGGAGAACCAGTGTACACCATGTTAATCTTTATAGCCATCAGCATTGCATGGGGCAGAGTTAGAATTGCACTCTCAATAACCCAAATGGCATTGAATAGTTTTGTTTTTCCCCCATGCAGACTAACATTACCACAAGTAACTGTTTTGGGCCTTGATTTATACAAATGTATTGCAGTGTCATCATCTATATTTTTAAGGCTCATTTTAAATATGCCACATTTACAATAAATCAATCATTATATCTTCATCTACAACCCCTGTTCTCTTGTGTGTTAACTTTTGCAATACTCCCATTTACTGACTCATTTATTACTATTTTTCTATCTAGAAAAAAAAAGTTGGTTAGTTTGTTACTGATTCCCTCCCCCACATCTTCTTTGGAAACAGCTTTTATCTTAGGGACCTATTACAATCCGTCTCAATACATTACCAGAGTGGATGAGTCATTCCTAGAAGTTTCTGTAGTCTGTAGGCTGAAAACTTTGAAATTTCTAATTACATATTTCCCCATAGCAAATTAGACTGAGCTACACACATTAGATTTTAATAGACCAAGTACTTATTGGTTCAAATGATAGGAGGTGTCAGCTATCCAAAGTAAGGACGATTTTCTATTTTTTAAGAAGCCATAAAAACATGGAAAACAAGTTGTGTCCTCGTGAGAGATTGTGATCCAAGTTGTCATGGGAGATGGTTGCTTCCTAGAGCTCACTGAGGGTACAGTATGTCCTTATAGTAACCTTGAGCAAATATTTCAGTCCGTACCTGTCCCTCAGAGATTGGGCAGTTGCACTGTCTCAACCTACCTGCCTCAACCATTATACAGACTTCGGCAGGTAACAAAGGAAGCTGAGCCATACCAGGTCAGACCATAGGAGACTGTACTAAGTAAGCAGCAAGTCTTCTGGTCTTAAGCAAAGATCTTCCACAGAAACTGGTTCTTGATGATGATGATGATGATAATAATAATAATTTATTATTTGTACCCCGTCCATCTAGCTGGGTTTCCCCAGCCACTCTGGGCGGCTTCCACAGAGACAAAAATACACTAAAATGTCACACATTAAAAACTTCCCTGAACAGGGCTGCCTTAAGATGTCTTCTGAATGTCAGGTAGTTGTTTATTGCTTTGACATCTGATGGGAGGGCGTTCCACAGGGCAGGCGCCACTACCGAGAAGGCCCTCTGCCTGGTTCCCTGTAGCTTTGCTTCTCGCAATGAGGGAACCACCAGAAGGCCCTCGGCGCTGGACTTCAGTGTCCGGGCAGAATGATGGGGGTGGAGATGCTCCTTCAGATATACTGGACCAAGGCTGTTTAGGGCTTTAAAGGTCAACACCAACACTTTGATCTTTCTTTCTTTGTTAAACTAGCTATACCAGGGTTTGAACCCTGGATATTTTGCATGTGGTATTTCACTCAACTATCGTTGCTCCCCAAAGCTCAGAAGCTTTGCAAGTATGTTTGGCCTATACAATACTATAATAGTTCAAAATGAATGAATAAAAGGAAAGCTTTTTTTTTTTTTGCAGGTTTTGCCATGCTTCCAATTTAACACAGTCGTGCCACACTAAGAACTGTGAAGCTACCATTTAATTGAATGAATAGTAGGGGATATTTTAAGTCTTAACTATTCAAACAGCTGGCACATGTATGGACTGTACAAATGCATGTGTGCGTGCGCGCACACATATATAACTCAATGGAAACAATGTTTTTTACAATACGACAGTCACAGTATTGCTAGCTTCCCATTGATAAGGAATGTCTGAGTACACGAAATGGTCTAAGGAATACATATGCCTTTTGGATCACTCCCTTTTATTTCAGTGGAAGGAGATAGTCAGTAAACACAAAAGAAGGCATCTGCAGATCACCCCTGCCTAGTCAACTGGGTAGTAAAACTGTTATGGGTGGGGTACTAGACCTTTCCCACCAGCTGTAGATCATAGGCTAATAGTGTGTGTGTTCAGCTCATGCAACAATATGCACGTGCTACAAATGGCAGCATGTGCCACAACACTGACCAGCCTTGTTTTGTAGTTGCATTGTAGTCAAATGGCAATAGGACAATGAAGCAGAACAAAAGCATCCAGTGTCTAAAACTGTATGCAACAGTATGAGTAGATATCTTTCATGGAAGAGAAAAAGTTGCATTCCTTGACTGTCCAGGCACAAAGACTATTCATTTATTAGCTGCTACGACTGAAATGTCATATGTGGAAGCAATATTCATCTTTTCCCTAAACACTGTTTATAAAAAAGCATATCAAATCAATAAAAGCATTCATTATAACTTCATACCTCCTGTGGCCTCTCTCTAATCTATATTTATTTACACTGCAGAAGTCAAATGCACACATAATTGAATTGGTGAATTAGAGTGCCTCCTCCTTCCTCCTCCTCTCTCCCTTGCTTCAGACTCCCATTGAAAGACATACAGAGAGAGAGAGAGAGAGAGAGAGAGAGAGAGAGAGAGAGAGTATACCCATACAATATAACTAACCCAACAAACTGCAATTTTTGTTTCAGGGTCTTCAGTGTAAATGTTTCATTCCATATCCCCTATGCATGATGGATGGTCACAAGATAGAGGCTTACAAATGAAAATGCTGACACAATCTTATCTAGAGCTGTGCAAATGGTGCTGCTGCTATAATTACACTTTATAACTTAAGCAACACTTGATAAGTTGCTACTTTTTAATCATATTAATCAGGACTAGGATGTTTCAATTGCCATAAATTATAAAAGAGAGGAGTCTACTCTGTAGAAATGGGAGGTTGGCCAAGCACTAAAAATTATATCGGTTATAAAATATAAAAATAGATGAATACACTTTACTGCAAACAAAGCAGATCAAAATACAGAAAAGTACTTTGGTAATTAGCTATGTTTTATTTCAACAGCAGAACACAGAGTTAAGTAATTTCACGTTATACTCAAGATGCACATTACCCCAGTATCTACCAACAGATTATTCCATGCAAGTTTAATCAGAAATTTGCCTGAGGAATTTTATTCAAATCAATTGGCTGTGATTTACTATCACCCATAGATCAAGTCTGCTAAACAACAGGGAAACAAATTCTTAATCTTTCTTATCAAAAAGGAGTCACTGCAATTTTCTTTATGCCCTTGTTTTTAGAATCAGAGTTTCTATCTATCACTGCAGAAACCTGAAGGCCTAATTCTTTTTCAGGCTGACATTGATGACAAAATTAGTATTGACTTTACCGGCCCTTGAATTGTATCCTGGGAAGGCAAGGTTAAATAATATTTCTTTTTGTAAAGTTGAGAAGCAGTTTCCTGCATATCAGAAGAATATCCTATACACATCTTACATCAGCTATTTGTACAACATTGTACATTATGCAAAATATGCATTAAAGATCATGAAAGCAAGGGTCAAATTGAATGTCAGTACAATTCAGTGCACAGCTGGTGCACCTAAATTATGGAAATCAATGAGTTAATAGGCCAATGGAAATCAATGAGTTAATATCCTTGCAAATATTCTTATGATTTATGAATATATTCTTAATTATAAAGCCTTCCTTGTCTCACACCCTCCAATACTGCTTCCTTGAATAATTGCTCTCACAAAATACTTGGTTTGTTACAGGTCCTCTAGAGAATTGTTGCTCTGATGTAAGCAGCACAGGAAACCCTATAAGTAATTAAAGAATGAGAGTGTACACAGTGAATCGGAAGGGGGAAAGAGAGAAGTGTCAGAGAGAATTTCCAGCGTTAGGAACATTTCTGAAAATTACAAGAGAGATCCTAATGCAAGGGAGTTGCCATAGTGCTATTCTGACCCCTGAAGGATGGAAACAGGAGTTAATTTCCTATCTGTATTTTCCCATCACTTAATATATTCCATGAATGCCAAGCCCTACCCTGCATTAGTGCAATCTATTAGTGTCTGCCTCTCACTGCCCCCCCCCCCCGAGAGAGAGAAGACACAAAATGATGAACCAGTTTAAAATAGAGATGTGTAAAGTGGGTTGCTGGAAGACCAAGGTCTGTTAATCTGTTAATAAGCTGTGTGTACCTTTTGCAAAGTTCTTGAGAACTGGCTATGCCTTCTGCTTGACTAAGAAGAGGTGGTTGATGCATCTCAAACACTGCAGATCCCGTTTTCTCACTTCTCTCTAACCTATCTATTCTACACTGTTCCCCCCACTTTTTTTGACACATTGAACCTACATGGTGCAAGAACATGGCTTATGACTTGGTTAGATAATTTATTTCACAGATTCCTAAATGGAGGAAGAAGGTTCTATACAGTTCTGTGTGTGCTTTCCATGGTTCTCTTCTGGGGAGAAATTCTTTTTGGCCAACGTCAGTTCTATTTGGATGACAGTAGTAGTTGTGCTGGTAACTTTTCCTCATTGAAAGATAGTCCCTTTTGTAAAGGATATATCAGAACAATGCCATGCTGCCCTCATTTAAACACATGGAATCATCCACCTTTGATCTTGCCTTGAGTTTTATGTAATCACACTTCTCTGTGCTCACAATTACCTCGCCACCATCCTGCCTTTCAAAGGTGACAGCTGTCAGTCATGCCGAGGCAGAACTCTTGGTTCTATTTTGAAACTGAAAAGGGAGGCTAGGAGGATGCTGGACCAGCTGATACCTTCCCTTAATTTGCCAAGCTGCTGCTTACAGTTTTCAAAGTTAATAACCAGCTAAAGCTTCATGGCACATTTCCTGCCACCAAGACAAGTGATGACCTAACACCTTCAACAATCAGAGGGAGTCTAACATTAGACACGTTCTGGAAATCGAAAGAGAAGCTTCTGTTGCTGTGTTCCCATTCTCTAAAGGAGCTTTCACCTGGGTGTGGCTGCCCTTCCATTCAACTCCCCCCCCCCATTTAATTTACAACTCATTCCTCTTTAACCTTTTCAAGGAGAACTTCTGCAACAGTGAAGGGATTTTAAAAAATAAATAAAAATAATGCGTCCCTCGGAACAGGTGTGGCTGAGTTAATCACGGTGATTCTCTGATGCTACTGTCCCGGAGAGAACTGTGCTGAGGAAGGCTGGAGGGGGGGTGGGGTCTCAGCTCTTCCACAATAGCAAAAAATGACTCTCTTTCTCCATTCCGTCGGCGGTAGCCATCCAAAGTTAACTCAAGTGATTGATACACTGTATGATTATGTTATTAGATGCAATCAAGTTACATAATCATCGATTATGCACAGCTACATCTATCTTCCTCCATATCCAGCTGCAACCTCCCCTCCCATCCATAATGCATGAACCACCATCAGCTGCACATGGGAGTCTATATTCCAGCACACACTATAGAACTTTAGCATTGCAGTGCATTGCATTGTACCACGTCATCACTATTGATTCCCACAGTCACTCCCCCCTCCCCCTGATCCAAATGCATTTTGCAGAGAAAGGTTTAACAGTGGGCATCGCTCGGTGTGGAGGGAATTCCAGTTTATTTCATCTCCACTCCACAGTTAAGTGCCCTGTGCCCATCTTGCCCCCAGCCAGCTGCAGGTAAGGCTGTGGCGAGATCCGATCTCTCCTTTCCCAGATCGCCAGCGCCTTTGCACGTGGCTGGGTCTTAAGGTGTCAAGAAGACATCAAGTTACCGGGCGAAAAAGGAAAACGCCTCTCCCAAAAGCAGGTGGGGGGGGGACAAATGCCACCGAGGACAACCTGAAACAATTTGAGCATCCTGGTTAGCTCCTGCTACCCTTCAGGTTAGCTCCCGACGCCCCCGATGCCATATCCACGAGCAAACACATGAACCCTCCAGAACTAAAGCCTCGCCGTGCCAAAATAAACCCAGATTGGCGCTTTGAAGTTCAGCAACTTGAACCAAAATAATAAAAATATAAAATAAATGAAGGCTCTCTGTCTCCGTTGCAGCTCCAAGCGAATGCTGCACAGAGTTGGGGGAAAATATATAAATAAATAAATGGCCTCATCTTTGAACCGAGAGATGGGAGCCCATTTCATGTTAAATAGGTTCCATCACCGGGGGCTCCTGTGACTGCTGTAGATCCCTTTGAGCCAGAAAAGGGAGAAACCCGGGTGGTGATGGAGTGGGAGCAAGGAGGAAGCCTGTTTGCTCAGACTGCATTCAGGCCGATCTCCCACATCAAGGAGGCATGGTTGGGGGGGGGGGGAGAGACCTTGCTCGGGCTTTGATTTATCGCAAAATGCACTCTCAGAAATACCTACTGCAGTTGTTCCTCTGAACTGCCAATAACGACGAGATCTTTCCCCCCTCCCCCTATAGATATATATAAAAATCCCCCCACCCCCCTCATCAGTGTAATGCAGCAATCGGGAAAAGTAGTCTTTTCAGTTGCAAGCTACCAAGTTTAGCAACGCCTCCGAGGGGCTTTTATTTTTATATAGCTTTCTATGCATATATACGAAGAGGAAGAAAAATGAGCTTACCCACCACAGTCTTGCAAAATAGTCGTCTCCTTGTATCAGTCAGTAAGGTAATTGCTGGTCATCACAATGCGTAGTCAAGGAATCCACGATTAAAAAAAAACAACAACAGGAAAAAACCCAGAAAAACCCAAAACTCCTCCGGGTTCTTTTCCCTTTTCGCTGCTAGCAATTAAGACGAGGGAGAAGATGCCCATTCACGAGTGCCAAGTTCACCATCCAAGCAGATAATTCCATATAGAGCTCAAGATCCGTGGCCAGATTCGCCTCCTGCGAGTTCTCAAAGTGGCCAGGTTGCTCGCGCGGATGGTACAATCCAGGTGGGAAGCAGAAATTAAAATTAGAAGACGGGAAGAAGAGCGAGAGGGAGAAGGAGAAGGAGCTGGCTCAGAAGGGGGGAAAGCCAGAGGGAGAGATGGATAACCCCAGAAGTCCGCGAGCTCTTGGACAAGCAAAGGAGTCCTGGCTTGTGAGCATGGAGCCTTCTCAAAGCCCCTCGATGCACCTGGAGAAATCCCAACGCCACCATGCAGTCCCCGGGAAGCAGGAATCCGAGGGAGATTTCACAAGTATCCTACAATCACCGATCCGACGGGGTTTTCCTGGTACTGTACCGCTATGTGGAAAGCACACACGGCTCCTGCTGTTGGAGAGGAAGTCTCCTGGGTCCTAAAACTCTCAAATCGGCACAGAGGGGATTTTTCCCCCCTTAAAAAATATATTGGAAGGAAAGGAGGAAGAGGGTGGGGGGAGGGAAATCCCACAGTTGTCGGTTTGCCCTGAATGATGCTAATCTTCTGTGCAAATGACAAGTGCACCAACCCCAAGGAGCAAGTCGTGATGAATTAAAGGCAATCCAGCCCAAATATCCTAAGGAAGAGAAAGGGAGGGAGGGAAGGACGAAGGCAGAAAGGGAGCGTGTGTGTGTGTGTGAGCGAGAGAGAGAGAGAAAGAGAGAGAGAAACTGCAATGCATAAACGATTCCAGTGTTTCTACAAGATCGGCTCATTTGATTGAATGCATTCTCTGCTTTGCTGCAAGTCATAAAGAAGGTACTGTTACTGCCACCCAATGGATACTTTAGTACTAGCCAATCCAGTCAACTGCCTCTCTGCAAAGCATTAGAGAGGAGACTGATTTGAAGGGGGAGGGGGCAGGCGGCGGGCGGGTGAGGGACAGGAGAGAAAGAAGTCATTTCTGCCTACTACCGGTGCCAAGGACACACATTATCACCCACAGCTCCTCTGCCCACTTTTCCATGGGGCTTGGGAGGCTGGAGATCCAGCACAAGCTAAGCCAAAAAGCTTGTATACCAAGTCCTACACTGATCGGTGGTTGTGTTCTCTTCTCTCCCTCCCTCCATGAAATTTCCCAAGTGAAGGGTTGTTTTAAAAGCGATGATGCATTATCTATTCTTGGTTGGATTTGTGTGTGTGTGTCTATAAAGCAAACTGTGGGCCTTGCTGTTGCCATGGGATCTTCTTTGTACAAACTCTCCGAACTGTGTGGGAACAGTGCTGGTTGTGGGGTTTTTTGATGTATTTTTTTTAAAAAAAACCTCTTTTTATAAACTCTCTTTCTCTCTACCACCCCTTTAAAAATTCTGAAAATAGGTAAGAAGAATCTTGCTGCATTGTTGCCAATTAAGACTAACAGGAGCTGCAAGGTGTATCTAATTAGAAATTTTAATTACTTCACCAAAAACAGAAAGGTTCAGTTGCAGATGTCTGGAGCATCAAACAACTGCTCTGCGAAATTTTACACTTAGTTTTTTTCATCCGCCTCCTTTATTCCTCACCCCCCTAAATCTAGATATAGATAGAGAAGGCAGTGAGGCCTTCTACATGAGTAAATGTGTGTGGGAGGTGGGGAAGAGAGGGAAGCCGGAAGGCAAACTCTTGCAAGCCTGGGGGTGGGAGGGATCATAAAAATCAATGGGACTTCTGAGTAAACATAGGCTCAAGCTATAAGAATGCCTAGGTGATTCATATTACGCTACATTGGTAATATTCTGTAAAAGGACTAGGCTTGCCTCCATTTTGGTAACAGGGCTCCTGTATCTAACAGGCAGAAATTCAACAGGTGAAGCTCTTCTTGATATATGGAGGCTCCAATGGAGAAAGCACCTGTGAAATGGCTGCCATGGTACAGTATGTAGCAGCTGCAATAAGGCAAGCTTTTTTCATCATTGCAATGGTAAGAAAAGCTCTACCAATTGACTGTTCAGCTGGCGTGCAGCATTTGATGTACTAGCCCTGCCTTATGCGAGCGTGTAAATACGCAACAGACCAATGAGGATACACAGATTGCACTACTGCTACTACACTATGAGCTCCCAGGGCAGAGCAAAATTTTATTGACGGGCTGTAACTTAGTGACATAACATATATGCTTTGCAAAAAGAAGCAGAGCTATAGTTAGGAACTTTTAGACTCTGAACATTATGATCTTATGGCCCCTTCCTTTAGATGTTAGTGTGTACTGTGGCATAGTGGTTAGAATGTCGGACCAGGGTTCAAATCCCTAGCCAACCATTAAGCTCAATGGCGACCTCGGGCCTGTAACTACTTCAAAGTTGTTGTGGGGGATTAGCATCAACCAATGGAGGAGGAGGAGAACCCACTTATGCCATCTTAAAGCTGCTTGAAGAAAAAGTGGGGTATAACTGCAATAATAATATTGCTTCACTTATTTCAAAGAGCAGCTCCACTTATTTCAAAGAGCAGCCAGCGCTATTCTTTGTGGAGCCCTTCATAACTGGAAGCCCCAAATAGAAATGTAAGAGAACAGAGTAGGAGATAAAAGAATTGCCAGTATCTGTAACAGAACCACCTTCTTCCTGGATATTAGTTATAGAATTAGAACCATGGTGAAACCATGAAATCAATGGGCTTCAGTTAACTGGCTCTAATGGGTCTACTCTGAGGAAGAATAATGATGGCTATTATCCCATAATTATTAATTATCATGCTTAACTTTCTAATAAACTTGGTTCCCCATCTACTGCAACATCTGAGAGGAATTTTCATTTAAGCAACTATGGGAGTGGTTGGGCAGGGAGGCCAACAGTAGGTGGAGCCACAACCAATAACATGTGGGGCCAACTATTTCTAGTTTTGCTCCCATCCTTTTCTATGATGAGTTTCACAAAGACAACACTGGTGCTGACAAGGGGTAAGCTGGCAGGCAGTGCCTTTCCCTGGATTGGTTGTAAATGAGAAGGCAGGCATTTGGGGGCTGGATGAGGGCAAACTGAACATGGTGGGACAGTGTCCATTTCATTCCAACAGACTCTGCCACTGTATGGGACCAAAATGCATGTATAACAGTTCTATCTATCTATCATCTATCATCTATCATCTATCATCTATCTATCTATCATCTATCTATCTATCTATCTATCTATCTATCTATCTAATCTATCTATCATCTATCTATATCTATCTATCTATCTATCTATCTATCTATCTATCTATCATCTATCATCTATCTATCTATCTATCATCTATCTATACAATTGGCCACCACAGATAGAATAACTCAAAACTTAAATACTATGCACTTTGACTTAGGGGGCAGGAGAGGAGGGGGAGGCGCTTCAGGCAGCAAAATTTCCTGTTACTACCATCTATTTCAGGATGTGGGTGGCGTTGTGGGTTAAACCACAAAGCCTAGGGCTTGTCGATCAGAAGGTTGGTGGTTTGAATCCCCACAACGGGGTGAGCTCCTGTTGCTCGGTCCGAGCTCCTGCCAACCTAGCAGTTTGAAAGCACGTCAAAGTGCAAGTAGATAAATAGGTACCGCTCCGGCGGAAAGGTAAATGGCGTTTCTGTGTGCTGCTCTGGTTTGCCAGAAGCGGCTTAGTCATGCTGGCCACATGACCCAGAAGCTGTACGCCGGCTCCCTCAGCCAATAAAGTGAGATGAGTGCCACAACCCCAGAGTCGTCCATGACTGGACCTAATGGGCAGGGGTCCCTTTACTTTTACCATCTATTCCGTACTGCAGCTGATGAATGTCAATCAAATCACCCCAAAATTATGGTTCTACATTTCAGCCCCCTTTCCTATATTTCTGCCCCCTTTGAAGATTCAGTGCTCTGAAGCTTTGACAGAATCAGTTTTATTCTGTCCCCTTTAAAAACGTTGCTGTGTTTGATACTAAAATAATATGTAATGTAATGTCATTTTCTTTGATGTGTGTGTAAGTTATATGGCAACAAAACACTTGATCTTGGGCCTTCTGTTCAAGACTGTTCTATCTTTTTTGATTCAGCTTTCAATTAAGGATGAGTGGGATCCTCCCAGATCCACTTAGTTATCGTTCCACCATTCCGTTATGCTTTGGGTTGTGCTCTGATTATCTTCTGGCGAAATAGAATAAAATGTTGATGAAATGTGTGTCTGTGTCACCCTACTTTTCCAGAAGAAGTAGAAAAATCCTGTACAAAGATCAGTGTCCCATCAAGTATTTGTTGTTGTTAACATATTAGAAAGGATATTAGGTATTTACAGAAAAACAAATGCAAAATGTCCTCCAGTATTCTTCCCCTTTCTCCATTTTACCCTAAAGTAAGGACATTTTCTTTACATAATATTATATGTCAAAAACCCACTCCTTCCCATAAACTCCCTACATCCTACAAACTGACCAACTCCCCCCCCCCACACCAGGGTTTTCCCAGGAAAGAAAAAAAAAACGCTATTCCTTTGAAAGCACACAAATGACTAAAGGGAAATCCCAATCGAACTACAGAGTCCAGCATTGTCAGTGTTGCTCTGGTAAAAAAAAAAAAAAATCAAATAATTTGGAATAAAAATTGCATTTGGCAGTAGACAATTTAGTAAGAACTTGTTTTTCATAAATCTACATTTAAAAAAAACAACCAAAAATGATAATGATCGTATAATAAAAAAGAAATTTAAGTGATACATGATGTACGCACTCTACTGGATTCCCTGGATTCCCCATTTTGTAATATGTTGGATCTTGGATATCAACATTTGAGGCTTTTTAGTTTAGAGAAAAGGCATGATAAAGGAGCATAAAACTGTAAATGGCATAGAGGAAATGCAAAGCAATATGTTTTCCTCTGTCTTTCATAATACTAGAACTCAAGGCCACCTAATGAAGTGCTGTGTTGAAAGATTCAGCACAGAAACAAAAAAACACACTGCATGATGAAACTATGGCATTTGCTCCCACAAGAGGCAGGGATAGCCACCAACGTGGTTGCCTTTAAAAGATGATTAGACAAATTCATGGAGGTGTGACAAATTTGTTTTGTTCATAGGGGAGATCTAAGCCTGATTTCTATGTAGCAAACACTGAGTCTCAGTTAGGCTTTTCACCTCAGTTCCCTCTGCAACAGCTGCCATGCTAAGGGGGCATTAGTCCTCCTCCATATCAGCACACAGGAAATTTAGGATTTAAAGACGGGTCTTAAGCACATAAGTTGAGCAAATATATTTATTTCACTTAGTAGCACTTAATTAAGCATTGCAGAAAAAGATATAAGCAAGGTTGGAAACATTATTAAAGGCAAGCTAGCATTGCAAATCTAACATGTTGATGCATTGTTGAGAAACCCTAATTAAATAATAATTATCTGAATCAGCAAGGCTATCTAAAACACAAGCAAAAGGTGATATGGGAGTCTACGGGAGTGCAAAATGGCCCATCTCCGAGTTAGAGGATTTGCCCTTTAGCAGGTTCCCCAAAGAAAGCAAAAGTATAGGATGTGAACTGGAGGCAGAGGGTCAAAAGGCTCCATTTCAGTTCCAGAGCTGTCCTTGGTGCTGAGGCAGCTGTACTGCCTTGCCTCTTGGGCTCCTTTGTGGAAGCAGCACAGGAAATGCAACCCAATGCCATAAGAGAGCCAAATGGACAATATGGAGTCCTGGTGCTGCAAATAACATCAGGAACAAAATCTTATCCTGCGACTACTGCAGAACAAGTAGATCAACACAATGGAAGGAACCTTTGACTATTACATTGTCACCCGACATTTTAATCTACAGGTCAACACCACAGATAGGTTTTGGATGTGGTCCAGCAGAACTGCTATTAGGAAAGCAAGTTGAAACACCTAATTTCAAACCCTGGTAAAGAATCTCACTCCAAAGTGGCCATGCCTCTTTGGAGTGCCAGGCTAAAAGAAATTATGAGTGTTTGTATAACCAGAACAGTTTAGTATAAAAACTACCAAGCTAAGAGCCAGGAGGCAGAGTTTATGTCCCCCTCAATGAAGAAAAGATATGGTAGACTCTAACACCTACATGGCTAGTTGTGAAACAACAACGACAATTTATTACTTGTACCCTGCCCATCTGACTGGGTTGCCCCAGCCACTGTGGGCAGCTTCCAACAAGTACAAAAAAAGGGTGATACATCAGACATTAAAAACTTCAAGATAGAGAGCTGCCTCCAGATGTCTACTGAAGGTTATATAATTGTTTATGTCTTTGATAGGAAGGCATTCCACAGGGCAGGCACCACTACTGAGAAGGCCCTCTCTAGTTCATCCACTTCATTTTCTGTTGAGACTGAACAAGAAATATTTAAGAGATACAAGAGGTACCTTTTTCCTGTTCTTGATCTTAAAGTATGTTGTGGGCTAGCCATTAAATAAATAAATAAGCAAACAAATAGTTTAGCATTGTAAGAGTGCCTTTTCCACCTCCTGTTCTTATTGAGTCCTGCTTTTTTCCTCACAAAGTGCAATCCTATACATATCTAATCAAAATAAAATTTCCACTCAATCCAATGGGACTTGCTCCCCTGTAAGGGAGCATAGGATTGCAGCCTCATACTCTGCCCCTCACTCGAGTCAAATGGTTTTGGAAGGGTGAGCAAGGAGGTTATGTTCTTACTGGAGCTCTGCAGTTTAACAGAGGTAGAGCAGAAATGATATGTTTGTTTCAAAAGGACTAGAGGACAGAATTTATATCCACCAAATCTCTTTTCAAATGCAGTTCGCTACCATTCCCTTGCCCATAGCTGGGTTTCTGGCCTTGAAGTCTGGCCTGGTGAAAATCATTTATATCCAGAAGTTTATGTGTGAGGTGTGGAAAATGTTAAGAACCTGAGTGGGAAACTCCACTTCTCCCTCACAAGTTAGACTTCTGCCCACAGACACATTAGCTTCAAAGCAGATTCTTTTAATAGAAGATGCTTGCTGACATTTTAAAGCAGTAACCCCCAAACTATTTCACCCAGTGAATCCTAATTTCCTTCATTTGGTATCTGTCAGACTCGTTTTACTTTAGTTTTCGATTCCCATTTCAGAATCTATTTGGATGCTTGATTACATCAAGAACATAATGGTAAGCTAGTAAGAATAATTCCCCTTTGGTCAATATCAGCAATTAAAGACTAATTCTACATGAGTTTTCACAGTTTGAACTTAAGTTGCCCAGTTGAGTGTTATAACAAGCCCACATTGTCTTTTCAACAAGCATGTCTTGATTCTTCACTTTGCCTTTGCTCTACATTTCTAGATTTTGTCTGAGTGCCAGCACATAAAGGAAAGACAATTGAATTTGTATATTTGCTGTGCTTTTAATAAACTGATCATTTGACCTGATTTTTGGTGGGAGAGGTGTGTGCTTGAGGTCACAGTACTATACATTCTTACTTGGGAATAATGTCTAGGAATCATTTTGAGCAAACATGCACATGTCATGCTATAAATTACCACCAAATCTCTCCTAAAATGGATAACCAGGGAAATTCAATGGAGTGTGAATAATGGCATGAATAATTTTTTCTGATGGAAATAAATGTATATATGAAAAAAATAAAATTGTTATTAATGAAAGTTTGTTTATTTACAAAAGCATTTCTATCCCACACAATTTATCCTGAAATGGGATCTTCAGGGCAGATGACAACTAACAATATCATGAAAAAGAGTAAATACAACAAAAGTCATGGTTGTTCAAGTGGTATGAAAGCATTTTAAATGTACAGTGTGGACACGACCGTAGTCTCACTGCTTTTTTCAGCAGCCAAGTAGAAATGGCAGAGTCCTGATAAACATAATCAACCAGTACCTCAACAATTTCATCCCTAGAGACAAGTTAAAGGACAGGGGGTTTCATGTGGCCTCTTTGACTGTTGTGTGAAGAAACATATGTACATATTATTATTATTTATTTATTATTTATTCAACTTATACACCACCCTATACCCTGAGGTCTCAGGGTAGTTCACAACAAGACCAGAACATATAATATAAAATCAAACCAAAAGCAATACCGCCCCCCCCCAGCCACATTCTAAAAGGGTGTTGGATGTCAATAAGATCAACCAAAGGCCTGGTTAAAAAGGAATGTTTTTGCCTGGTGCCTAAAGGTGTATAATGAAGGCGCCACATGAACTTCCCTGGGGAGAGCATTCCATAGACAGGGAGCTACTGCAGAGAAGGTCTGTTCTCGCATTGCCACCCTCTGGAGCTCTCAAGGAGGAGGCACACGAAGGAGGGCCTTGAAGATGATCTCAGGATCCGTGTAGGTTCATATAGAAAGAGGCAATCCTTGAGGTATTGCGGTCCTGAGTCGTTTAAGGCTTTATAGCCTTGCTTTCTTCTGCAGTAGCCCCTGTTCTAAGCATTTGGCTCCCAATATGACCACATAAATTTCTGATACAAGAGTAACCCTGTCTACCTTGCTCCCAAGATTTCAGGGCATTTGGTTATTCTGTTGCAGAGCAGGTTTAAGCCCTATTGAAATGTCCAGCTTAAACGAGGTTAATCATGTGGAGATTTATTACTGACACTGGGAGAGGAAGAGGAGTGTGGGGGGCTGTTTCCCCACCTGCGCTGGGTGCCACGCCCTGTAAGCAGTGCGCCATGCCCTCAGGACGTGCACCACACCCCCAGGACACACACCACACCCCTGTGGGTGGCGCACCATGCCCCCAGAACACGTGACAGCCCCACCCCATCTGCTCTCAGCCCCCCAGTGCTGGAACAGGAAGCTCCGCCACTGATTACTGACCCATCATGTCTGCACTGTGTCCCTGCCAATACACAGAGTTTCCAGAAACTCTGAAGAGGAGAGTCTCTGTAGGCCGTACCCATAATATGAAATAATATTCTGCCACTAAAGATATAATGGAAGGAATGAGAAACTCAGTGAGCACCTTTCCCCTTCCGCTTAACAGGAGCTGCCCAGTCAGGGGTGAACCTGATACTGGTGCAAAATGAAGGAAGGACTGGGACAAAGCCCACACTTTCAATCTCTCCAGCTATGCCTTCCTGTAGTAACAGCTTCTAAATGAGAGAAGCTGGCTTTTCTTTGCTGGGTCATATCAGTCAGTTGGTGGTGGATGGCATCATAGACAAAAGTGGGTGGGGCAAGAGACAAAATTGGGCAGAGTTTGTAGGATTGCCCCCCCACAGAATAAGAAGAGGGGTGATCCATAGTATCTGAGGGGGCTGCATGAAATTGGGCCACATATTCCCCACCATTGTTCTAAAAGGAGCCTATCCGTTTACTTCAAAAGCAATGACTATCTTGTACAACTTAATGTGGGTAGCATAGTGCTTTTGCGAAAAGCGGCATCTTTCTGTGGAATTTGTTGCACACAACAGTTGCAGTTAAAGCATTAAACATACTTGTAGGAATCAGCTCTTAACTTCCAACTGCAAGCAGATGTACATTTCTCCCATGGGTGTATGCTTCTTCCACCCCCACACCTACCTGCCATGATATTTAAACCACCTCTAACACAACTGCCAAGTGAACTGGGCACATTAAACATTCTGTGGCAGTACCAGGTAGACCGATTATTCCCTCATTTACGATGAAATGTGCCCAGATGCCTGTGGAACAAAAGAACTGGTCCGACATAGACATCAATAGGGTTTGCACAAAAACAGTTCTTAAGTACTGTTGTGTGGGGTTCTGAATGTTTCCCCAGGCCTTTAAAGAAACATGAGAGACTTAGTGGGAGGGTATTGTCCTACAGCCACATAGCTTTTGAGCAACATACAGTTTAACAGAATAAACCAATTATGAGGCCTCATGCAGCTTAATAAGGATTCCAGCCATTCCCTGTCAGGAATCTATAAACATTTTGAAACAAACTTTTGTCAGTTTCATGTAGAAATTCAAATTATCCCAAATACATTTCCTGCCCCCCACCTTGTATGCTTCACGTTAATTATTCTCTTAGAAGAAATGTCTCTATGAAGAAACACTGCCGTTTTAGCATATCCAGTAGCAGCAAACATAATCCACACACCACACAGAGAGAACAAGCTTCAAACAATGAAGAATGAAGGTCAGCGGCTCTGGAGAGCTGACAGAACACTCCTGTAACTTTGGTCTACAGACCTGGAAGAAAAGTAGCTCCAATTTGGAGTGTAGAGCTTTTGCCTCACTTGATCCTAAAATGTTGTTTTCCCCCAAATGTCAGATTTCTTTCTTCCAGCAAGGGCGGGGGGAGGGGAGACAACTGTGAAAGCACAAGCGCTTCTTGAACGAAGAGAGCTGGTTGGCAATGCAAAGGAGAAGGTTTTGTTTTGAGAGCGGTAGAGATAGATGAATCGGGACAAGGGGAGGAAGGGAAAAGGGATAATAAAAGCAGAGAAGAATGGAAGAGTCTGAAATGAAGGTAATGTGATCAGAATTTTGATGAAGAGGCACAGACAAGATGAAAGATCTCTCTCTCTCTTTCTCCCCCTCCCTCCCTCTCATTTTCAGTGGGTAAAATCTGCCCTGTTGAGACACACTTGTTCTTCTTTTACAACACAACACTGGACAAATGGGACTCATGATCAGCATTGACAGCATGGCGCTACTGACAGATCCAGGCCTGAGAGAAAGGCTAAGCAGCTGCTCCCTGATTCTACTACTATTTTCTCTTCACAGGGACATAAGATTTGCAGGCATCTGCATGCTATTTTTCACCCACACTCTGTGATGGGGGCAGTGCATACATTTCATCAACGTAAAATCAAATATTAAATAACTTCAAGGCCTAGTTCAGGGATGGGTAAACTAACAACATCCCCTCTCCCCCTCCCCCTCCAACTTTGATCAGTGTCAATCAGAATGGCCAATGTTGGATTACAACCCACATCAGCCTTGAACATCTCCTGAGGGCCTTAGGTTCCCTGATTTTAGCCTAGTTGGAGTCACATTGTCGTGACCATAAAGCATAATAAAGTCCAAAAAGGGGGCATGGGGAGTGCTGACTGTTTTTGAAGAGTTCTGCTTTGGTTTGGATTTTTTTTCTCAAGTTTTCTTCCATGCTGTTGTGAACCCTAGCCTCACCATATTGCATACTTTGAAGTAACAAGTTTTTAGCTAATGGTGACTGGGTTCAAGCAGTGAATAGATTCAGAGGCGGAGGTAGCTGCACTGACACTTGGAGTGGCGCACATACTGTGCACCCAGGGGCAGGGCTAGCTGCTCACGGCAAGCATCCCAGGGGGTGCTATTGGTAAAACCTATTGGTGTTTCGCAACTTTCTTACTAGTCGCAGGACCTTAGCCAGACCTAGCAGAGTATACGCAGAATCCATGGAAGCAATTAGCAACTTGGCTGCAGACAGGATAGACGAAGCAGGAACCAAGAACTTGTAGTTAGGTGTTTATTATATACAGTGGACTATTTACAGGAACAGAACACGGATCTTTAGTTAGCTCTCTCTGACACGACTCACAACTCCTACACTGACACAGAACTACTGAACACTGAACTCTGAACTAACAAATTCCAGTTAGAAGGCCATTAATTATCACTCCCTTGAGAGAGCTTGACCAATCAGGGAGCAGCCTCCATGTCTGTGTTATCACCAGGCAGACTTACTCCTTCAGATTGCCTTCTGGCTGTCTGCCAAACCTTAATTGACTCTGTGTGAGTAGCTGCATGTACACAGTTTCCCAACAGGTACCGCCCGCAGCAAGCGTCCCAGGGAGGGGGGTGCCGCCTGAAGTGAGCAGTGAGCATCCTGGGGGTGCCACCTGCGGGGAGCGCAAGTGGCCCAGGGGGGAGGCACAGCAATGTCACCCACTGCACCTCCTTTCTCCACCAATGAATAGATTGTATATAAAACCCAAGGGATGTCATCCTTCTGCTACCAAAGTAAAGGCTTCTTACTCTAGTGACATTACCTGGACCACTGGGTGTGCAGAAACATCCTTATAATGCAGTGGAAATAAGGCACTTGGTTCAAGGTGATCTTAAGGCATTTGTGATGGGAATAGACTTAACATGACCAGCTCCATATTTCTAAGACCAACCTTGCCTCTTTTCCCTACTAAGCTGTCTGCCAGTTAAAAACAAAAACTAACGGAAGAACAAATTATGGTTATCACAGAACTCTAAAATAGAGAATGAACACTGAACAAACAGTCAGGAAGGCCACATCTTATGGATTCTAACAGAAATCTATTTCAAGTATACCAAATGCTTTGCCCTGTCCAGTTGAATTAAAGGAAACTGCCTGGATATCAGGTCTCCATGCCATTTTATATACTGCACTTGGGCACATGCAGCTAGAATCAGAACCTCTGATATTATAGCACATGCATATTAATACCTATTAGAAATGCACCAAAGTTACTTAAGAATGGATATATATATATATATATATATATATATATATATATATATGAGCTGATTTATCATCTGTATTTTAATCTATTTATCAATTAATTGAATATTTTAAAATAAACTTGCATGTTTTACAAGAACTTCAATGTAGGGGTGTTTGTGAAAAGTGCAAGATAATTTATATTCATTATTATAGAAAGCTTTTCATATTTTATTTTTCATCCTGTATAGTTGATAGATAGATGATGATAGATAGATAGATAGATAGATAGATAGATAGATAGATAGATAGATACAGACAGACAGACAGACAGACAGACAGCCTAAAACAATTAAAGCAGGTGTCTTTAACCTAAATATCATTACTACAAATTTAAATTTCCTGCCACCATTGGTCATGCCAATGCAAATTGCAAACCATTTAAAGGAGGAATGTGGGTGGCGCTGTGGGTTAAACCACAGAGCCTAGGACTTGCCAATCAGAAGGTCAGCGGTTCAAATCCCCGCAACGGGGTGAGCTCCCGTTGCTCGGTCCCTGCTCCTGCCAACCTAGCAGTTCGAAAGCACTTCAAAGGGCAAGTAGATACATAGGTACTGCTCCGGCAGGAAGGTAAACGGCATTTCCATGCACTGCTCTGGTTCGTCAGAAGCGGCTTTGTGATGCTGGCCACATGACCCGGAAGCTGTACTCCGGCTCCCTCGGCCAATAAAGCAAGATGAGCGTCGCAACCCCAGAGTCGGTCATGACTGGACCTAATGGTCAGGGGTCCCTTTACTTTTACCTTAATAAAGAGAGTTCCCCACCCCCATCCCCTGGTCATCCCCTTGAATTTGAAGTCCAGTGAAATGGAGTGGTAATAAGCAAAAATAAGCAGACTAAATTAAATATTGTTATACTGTCACGACTGCATGCCTGGTCATATCCTTTGTCAGGCAATATAATATAATATAATATAATATAATATAATATAATATAATATAATATAATATAATATAATATAATATAATATAATATAATAATATAAATGATTGGGCAAAAGAATACAATATTAATAGGGGCATAAAACAGTTGGTGATTTCTCTGGAATGTTCCAAATGGGGAGAAAGGGCACCAGCAGTTTAGGGAACGTGACATGCATTCTTTGACCCCCACTAACTGAGAGGAGGAGCTGATGAAGCTCTGTGAGTATGAGAGAAAATTATAACATTAACAAGTTTTGGGTCAATGAGAAAGAACTGCAGTACTGAGAGATAGAGGGATTGGCAGAGAGCTAGCTGAAATCTGGAAGGCATCTTGAGCTGATATAGTGCCCCTCTGAGGATCTGATGAGGAACACTAGATTTGCAGTTTATAGCAGTGGTTGGCAAACTAAAGCCTGGGGGCCAGATCCAGCCCAATCGGCTTCTAAATCTGGCCCGTGGATGTCCTGGAATCAGCGTGTTTTTACATGAGTAGAATGTGTCCTTTTATTTAAAATGCACCTCTGAGTTATTTTTGGGGCATAGGAATTTGTTCATTTCCCCCCTCAAAATATAGTCCGGTCCCCCACAAGGTCTGAGGGACAATGGATTGACCCACAGGTGAAAAAGGTTACTGACCCCTGGTTTATAGGAATGCTAATAGTCACCCAGAGTGGCTGGGGAAACCTAAATAACCTAAATATTATTATTATTATTAAGCTGTGTTCATATCAACCAATATTCTGATTCAAGGGTGAGTAAACTCTGACTCTCTAGATACTGGACTTCATCAAATGTATTCAGCACAGCCCATGTTTAGGGGTGATGATAGTTGTACTCCAGTAACATCTAGATGGGCAGGATTTCCCCTTCCTGCTCTATTTATATATTTGCAGATACATCTAGTATTACAGAAAAGGCTACTGGATAGCTCAGTTGGTTAGAGTGTGGTGCTAATAATGCCAAGGTTGCAGGTTCGATCCCCATATGGGACAGCTGCAAATTCCTGCATTGCAGGGGATTGGACTAGATGATCCTCAGGATCCCTTCCAACTCTACAATTCTGTGATTCTATATCCTTCCAAAGGTAGCTGAAGTGCTGTCCTTGAATCTCTTTGACACTGTGGAAAGTGCCAAGTGCACAGTTCTCTACGCACCCTATGATAAACTTTCATGACCACATTTTGATGGATTTTAAAAACAAAGGATCACACAACTCACAGGGGATAGATCTCTCAAGGCTGATTAGTCACGGAAATTAAATTAGATTCCCATGTTCAGAGACAGCATACTTCTAAGTATCTGGTGAACTTCATGCCCTGATAGTGAGCTTCCAGAGGTACCTAGCTGGAGATGGCATGCTGGGCTATA
The DNA here is from genome assembly GCF_964106915.1 of Podarcis gaigeae. NCBI lineage: Eukaryota > Metazoa > Chordata > Lepidosauria > Squamata > Lacertidae > Podarcis > Podarcis gaigeae. The sequence continues at coordinate 45,775,270 of NC_139677.1, read as the reverse complement.
TGAACAGTTCCTGTGCACTTATGGTATGAATCATTCAATGTTCATCAGGTCGGAAGCAATGAACTGGTTTTCTTCAGTGTGAGAAAGTTTATTTCAGGAATGTATTTAGGGCTGCACTCTTCTACATACTTAACTGACCCTAAGCCTCGTTAATGGGACTTATTTTTGAGCAGAAATGTATAGGGTCACATTGCAGGTTCCTTAACACATCTTCTGTTTTGTGTCAAATAAAAGGAGGGCAAATAAACAGTGACAAAGGGACCTCTGAAAAGCAGTTGCACTGACTTTTGTTTGACCTCAGCTTCATGAAGTTTTAAAGTGCAGACTCACCTCTGAAGTGCCTCGAGGTAAGAAACCTTTCAGATTTAGCAGGAATGAAAGAAAGTGTTCCAGGCCAAACACAACATTAGAAATTAGAACTGATAAGTCAGATACTTATAAAAAGAAGTGAGTCTTCAAGATGAATAGCTTTAAAAACCCCACACAGCATCTGATCCTCCTCCTTTCACAAAGGCGAGACTTTTTTTTGAAGACAATGGGAATCTCACCTTGATGAGGAACAGAAAGTCCAAGGTCATGGCCTTAAGTACCGCAGATGGATTTTACTTCCCGCTCCAGGTTGAGAAATATATTCAAGGATGGTGCATAAAAATGTTTAAGATGCATTTCATGGGATGATTGATTGATCTTGCAAGACGCTGTCCTTACAACTTTGAGAACTCAACGCCCTTGCTGCAACAACAGAGCCCCCTGCTGGCCGATTTTGACACCTTTAGCCAACAGTTCCAGGCCATGTACATGGACCCTGACCCAGGCCGCTTAGAGACTGATCCGGGAGATGAAACAGAGAAATCGGTCGATGGGGAAATATGCTAGTGAATTTCAGCTGCTGACACAGGACTTAGTAAACCAGCTTCAAGAAGGGCTTTCAGACCCAATTCTAGATGAACTGGCCCACACAGAGTGCCCAGTGGACCTTTAAAGCCTGATTCACCTGTGCTTCAGAATTGAGGGATACCTACAACAATGCAAAGCCCAGGGCAGGACTTGTCTGGTGGCACCTTCTCCATGGGGTTCCATGTCCCAATCTGAGGAGGAGCCAAAACAGATAGGGGGAATCCACCCTTATTTGACAGCGGCTGAGAAGGAACGGAGATGTAGAGAGGGACTGTGTCTCTGCTGTGGAGGCTGGGGACTTATGGCAGCCACATGCATGTCAAAGAGGGGGCCCGCTCCCCACCCAGGAAATGGAAACCCCCTGGTTTAGATGGGCTACTAAGCCAGGGTCTGGCATGTACTGCTAGTGCCAAGATGCCTTGCCCCACACCCTCCAAGCGACTGGTGGTGTCTGTCGTCCTGACACTTCCAGGGAGACTAGCCTTGCAGACCTGGGCCATGATAGCTTCAGGGGCTACAGCCAACTTCATGGACATGGCAGAGAATCCCCAGACATCCCATCCAACCACCTCTTGTGGTGGAAACCACTGATGACAGGCTTTTGGCCTCAGGACCAGTGACTTGGGCTATGGACAAGCTGTAGTTGCAGGTGGGGACGTATTGAAGAGGCAGAGTTCTATTTGGCTTCTACACCCCATATCCCCATTGTGTTGGGCCTGGAGTGGTTGGAGGCCCCTGATCCTCACAGCAGTTGATCCCAGAGCACAATCAGCTTCAGTGCCCTGGACTGCATGGGCCATGTCTGTCTGGCACCAGCAGTCCTGGCAGCAGGAACGGAGAACGGACTGACTTGCCAACCTGCCTGCCAAGTTTGCTGATGTGTTCAGTGAAACAGAAGCAGACCTCTTGCCACCTCATCATATGACTGCCCTAATGACCTGTTTCCCAGGACTCAAATTTGGAAACTGAATTGACCATGTTATGCGAGTTCATCACCAAGAACCTGCAGAGGGGTTTTATATGACCCTCTTCCTCCCCAGCCACTACTACTGTACTATTTGTGAAAAAGAAGTCAGAAAAGTTGTAGCTTTGCAATGATTACCAGTGGTTAAACCAGGTCACCATCTGGAATCGGTACCCGCTACCCCTCATTGCAAAGACTTGCGGAGGCCTATAACCTGGTGTTCATTCGTGAGGGTGATGAATGGAAGACAGTGTTTCAGACACAATACGGGCACTGTGAGTACATCATAACGCCCTTTGGCTTGACCAATGTGCCCACTGTCTTCCAGCATTTCATGAATGATGTGTTCCGTGACCTCCTCAACTGCTTTGTCATTTTTTACCTTGCCAACATCCTGATCTACTCCTCGGCCACTGACCATGAGCAGCATGTATGCACTGGGCTGCAGAGGTTATGACAGCATTGTCTGTTCACCAAACTCTCAAAGTGTGAGCTTCACAAGTCTAGCATTGACTTCCTATACCATCGCATCTCAGCCAATGACATTGCCATGGACCCTAGCAAGGTAGAGGCTATTTTATCCTGGCAGCCTCCTTGTAACACCAAGGAGGTGCAGCACCTCCTGGGCTTTGCAAACTATTGTTTGTTCATCCCACACTTTGCTCAGGTGACAGAACCTCTGACCACCCTCCTTCAGAAGAAGGCTGTGCTTGTTTGGGATGGTGCAACTCAGGGGCAATAGATGCCTTGAAGGTGTCCATTTGCATTTCTTGGTACAGAAAGTATTGATCTGATGTATAGATATATTTTCTATTCTAATTAATTCAAGAGGGTTCTGGAAGCTTCTCTGTGTGAAATAAGCAAGCAGTCATGATGTTTGGCTTAAACTGGTTCTATTATCTTTTTCTGTCAAGGTCATGCTGACCATAAAAGTAAGGCCAGAAGGAGCCATGGTTTCACTTTCTTTTTTTCCTCTCTTCCTTCTGGTGTGGTGTTCTGTACATAGTATGCTTAGTGTTAAGGTTTAGACTCATTATAAGTTATTTTAAGTTTAAGTTAAGTCTGCTGCAACTGGATTTCTTATGGACAGTGTCAATCCTGAATGTATTGGATTTGTGACCATTATGCTTATTTGCCTTCAGCTCTGCTGGATGAAATATTAATTGCCTCTGGTCTATTTTTGGGGAATCCTGCAATGTGTTTAAGTTTTTTACTCTGCTAACTATATGTTGGAATTCTGCTCTGGATCAATATGAGTTGTTGCATCGAGTTTTGCCCTGCCTTCTTCCAAACTCAGGGTTGAGTGCAATTTCTCTAGCCCAGGTTTTGTAGGGCTAGACTGTCACTCACAGGCCCAAGGGCCTATAGCTCCTGGAGGGCCCCCAAATGATGTCACAACAGCAGTTCCCATGGCGCTTTTCTTCTCATACCAGACATGCTCATTAATTCTGTAGGAACTACACTCCAGAGGTAACCCACTGTGTGTGTGTGTGTGTGTGTGTGTGTGTGTGTGTATATATATATATATATATATATATATATATATATATATACAAAGAAAGAAACTCAAAATGAAAATATATTGCTGCTGCTGTCAATTGGCTGGTAAGCTGGCAAGGACAACAAGTGTTCCAGGCATGCTGGTAGACACTTCCTAATCTTTATTCAAAACTTCTTTTAGAGCTTGCTGGGTGATCTTGGGGCAGCACATCCAACAATCCTTATTAGATGTATTGAACAAGTTGGAAATGGGAAGTCTCTCTTTCCCATGCCTGCCAAGGAGGAGTGTGTGAGAACAAATATCATTTTCTTTTTTGAGGGGGGAGTGTCTGACTATGAACCTCAGTAGTCCTGGTTCAAGAACTGCTGTGGACTTGGGCTTTTGTCAAGTGTAATGAGATAATCAGAAAATGATATTTTCAAAAAGTGTGTCCTCCTCAAATGATATTCTAAATACCAGATTCCACACCCTGCCTACTGTACTGCAGACAACCAGAATGCAGACACCCTGCTACTGTTAGGCCTATTTAAAATTATTGAATTATAGAGGCCATCCATTCAGGGACAGTTTGCAAATGAAGTTTTGTGCATATGATTAACAACTCTTGTTAATTAAAATTTCTCTCTAGATCCCTAGCATAGGGACGTGGAGCATGTGAGCTGCAGACAGATAAATATGATTGATGGTAATCAAATCCATTGTAGTCTTCTGAATAAATACAACATTAAGCTGAAAGAATTTGAAGCGCCAAGCCTGCTGTGTGACCTTGTTCTACCCATTTTGGATTCATTCTGCCATAGGAAAGGTTATTATCTTGTTACTATTACTATGAGTTGTTATTCATGTAACCTTCCCTTCTTGTAGGAGCCCGGGGTGGCTAGCAATAACTGTCAAAATAAAGCCAGCAGAAAACATTTAGGACCAATATTAACAATGAAATATAAATAGTGATGGATATATTTGTTCCTTTCAGTTTCTCCAAGTTTTTCATTTTTTCTAATCAACTTTTCCACATTAGTTTATCTAATTCATTTTATTTATTTCTACTATTTTGAAGTTGTCACTGGAAATCATCAGCATGTTAGGTGCTCATTCCTCTTAATATATTCATGCTTGTGTGCAATTCTACCTAATACAGACATTTTTGCAAGCCATTTCCTACCATATAATGCAGTTTCTCTGTGTTATTTCAACGGCTATATGCATTTTTATGCACACTTTCTGCTACTATGGACATTTTTGAGCACATCATTTGGTTGAAGAACTGCATCGCAGGATTTGGAAAAGCATGAACTCCAAAGGCTTCTGCATTTTGTTTCATGTATAGTTTTGGGAAGTAAGAATAGGTGGCTTCCCATGAAACTGTAAACTGAACCAAAGTTATCCCCATCCTTAAATACATTACAGGAGAGAGTGGTGCTTGGAGTTTTGAACTTCACTCTAGCAATCTACCAAAAGCTTTGAACAATCAAGTCTCTTTTAAGTTGTTGTTTGATAGATAATAGCATGGTGGACAGCCATATTTCCACCAGAAGGGAACTCCACAACATCAGAAAATGCCACACAGGGCTATGAAGCAAGGTGACGTAACCATTTCAGGCTGCAGGATCCACAGAGGCAGTAGATCTCAATGCCAATCTCCATCCACGCCCCTTGTTCCTGATGTAGATCTTCACTCACTTCTTTTTCCCTGACGGGCGGGGGGCGGGGGCTTTAGGGGTTTGCCTGAAGCACAAAAGTATCTTGTGCAAGCCCTGCTGCCACACCATCTATTTTTGGACTGGAACTTTAATCAGTTTATACTGGAAATCAATGGCTGATAAACTGATTTTATGTATTTATTTTAAAGTAAGCTCCTATGCAGTCATAGGTAGAGTATCATACAACTGGGGAAGACGAATGTTTTCCTGATCAAAACCCCCCACCTAGCTGCTTGGGACTGATTGTGATTTAGGAAATGACATAGGAGAAATATTTAAACAGCCTTTAAGATACGATATGATATGATACGAAACTATACGATATGATATGATACGATAATCTTTGTTGTCATTGTCCCATACAGAACAACTGTTCCGTACAATTTCTACATTTTTTAGTGGCTGCATTTTCTTTCATTTGTTGTTGTTGTTTTTTTAACCACACAAAATCACAGATATTTTGCATAACATGTCATTTGACACTAGGCTGATTAATTTGTTGGGCAAATTTTAATTAGTAAAGCTGATCATTGAAGTTATTATTTAAGACTATAGTATACTACTATAATTAAAAAAGAAATGCTATAGATAACCTTTAGTTATAGGATGGACTGGCAGCTTTGTCCATCCATAGCTCCTCACCCTTTCTTCAAACTGTCAGCCATCTTCTTCTTTGGCAATCACTTGTAGCCACGTAAGATTGTCTTCCATAAACACGGTTTTAGCAATGAGTCCGTAAGTGACTGTGGAGGCCAATTCTGGATCCACACATCCTTCCACAGTGGGGACATTGGTTTCCGGGTGGCAATTGATCACGGTGTGGATTTGCCAAGCATGCCTTCCTCCTAGCACGTTTCTCCCTTGCATCCTGAGTTCGAGTGTCTTCAAAGCCCATGACACCTTTGGTAAAGGCTGTTCTCAAACTGGAGTGCTCACAGGCCAGTGTTTCCCAGTTGTCAGTGTTCATACTACATTTTTTTTTTTTTAGATTTGCCTTGAGACAGTCTTTAAACCTCTTTTGTTGACCACCAGCATTACGCTTTCCATTTTTAAGTTCGGAATAGAGTAGTTGCTTTGGAGGACAATCATCAGGCCTACGCACAACAATATTCAGATTTTGGTAATATGTAAATCTACTTAAGTAATTAATAGATCAAAACGCTGATTAATTTTCAGCAAAAAAAATATCAGCAGGTGGCCCACCTTGCTTTTTCACTTTTAGGTTTCTTGTGTATGTCACGCAGAGCCAAACTGGTGATGCTGAGTTTGTTCACTATATCAGGCTTCTACAGTACACTGGGTAAGTTCTGCTGTCCTTGAAACTTGGAAAATGCCAGTGGGCAGATAAACAGTTTGGGGAATAGCTGTGTCTAATGGAGCTATCACAAAACAACTTTTCAAAAGCACTTAGTACTGTTAGGACAGCATTAGCTTTTACATGTCCCCAACCTGAAACCTACCAGAAAGGCTTTAGCAGAACCAACTTTTTCAGCAAGAAGTCTGGTCAAAAATGTATCACCTAGGAAATCAAAACAGTCCATTCAAAACAACAAATTATAAGCAGAATCTATTTCACCTTCCTCATTAGGTATAGTTAATTAAATGTGTGTCTTATTCCCTATTATATGTTTGTGAGCTTAAGCATATTTTGTGTGTGGCGTTTTCTGATGGCACTTATTTCTGGTGACGAAGGTAGTTTTTGTCACTGTATTTACTGTGCTTTTTACATGGGACTTTCCCCCTTCTCTTAAATCTGCTGTAGCTAAGAGTAGGCAGACATGTTCAACATTTCAGTTAGATATGTTGATGTATCACGGATTGTATAAATTAGTCAAATCCAGATGAGATAATGAACTTCATAAAAAAACCCAAAAGGGAACTTATTATTTGACCACCTTGAGTAGGAGATACTGTCACTACGCTTTAGTGATGAACAAAGAGCAGGGTGATTTCCTCCGAGAGGTTATTTTCCATCAAAATAATTGGACTAGGCCAACAAAATCTATTTGCCCTGCAGATCTTCATTTGGCTCTGACACAGGAAACACTCTAGTGCCAGGATTAGACTTGAAGATTCTTTAATGATTTGGCTATGGAAGTGCTGTGTTTTACAGGCTGAATAAGAAGATTCTTTGGTCAGTGAGGAAGATAAAAATCAAATTTACTTTCAAACACCCGAAGCAGTATTAAGACACTCAAGATCATTTGAATCAGATACAGACTAGCATATCTTTAAGCATGGAACCACTGTTAAAATAAATTCTCTGAGCTCATATTTTAAGCAAAGCAGATATCCATTAAATAATCTTTCTTCTCTTGCGGGAAATTCCCAGTGCTGTGATAGTGGGGAAATAAAGCACCTGTTCCTTTTATTTTCCAATGTGCTTTTTCAACTCACTCTTTAAAATGAATTCTTTGCAACTCCCACCACTACTTCAGTTAGTTCTTTGACTATCCCTCTCTTGCTGTCCATAAATTTAGTAAAGCAAACAAGGTTCTTTTCGAATTGCCATTTCCCCCTTGATACATGTCTGGCTGCTGCAGCCCTTCAAAGGCAGCCAGAGCCTCTTTCAAGCTTGTTTGTAGTTAAAAGTCTAAATTGGAAGCTGGTCTCAAGTCTTCATTTTGCTTTTCAAATGCAGGCATTTTGCACATGGTAAACTGTAAATATAAGTAACTGTGAAATCACCCAACCATCTTAGAATCCTTCTTAAGTCTTGGACCTGTGGGAAGAAGGAAGACTCAGGCGAAATGTGACAACCTCGAATATTGATCTGCCATTGGATCAGTAGGTGGCACTCTTCACTCTGAATTAGTTTCTCACCATAATGGAAGGTGGCATTGAACTGCAAGGATGGACATCTGGGGAACAATATATAAGACTGAACTTTTCAGGATCTGTAATTTTCAAGTTGGCTGTGCTCTAAAAGTGTGGGGTGACAAATAAAGAGATTTCCTATTTTTCTGCAGCTCCCAGTATTCCACTGTGTTCCCCAGCATCATTGGGAATGGAAAAACAGAAACTGTTTTGAAGAAGAATTGTGCCACTCATGTCCCATGCAGCTTTTACCACCTAATCCCGACTCATGTGTATGCTAGGAGTAATGCAGTGTCGAACAACGATTTTGAAAATTATTTTTAAATCATCCCCCCCTCTCTTTTTAAATAGAAAAGCAGACTTTTGTTTCCCGACATAACTAAAGAATAATGTTAAGGGTGATTCATTGCAAATCAGATATCCAGTTAAACATTGATATCAGGTATGGAGAATTCCCGGCCAGAGGTCAGGTTAGGTCCACTAGGAGCCCAAATTTGGACAGTAAGGCTAGCTTGGGCAATCCATGGCACCTGCTTCACCCTGGTGACACACCTGACATTACCGTGTGGGGCAGGTTAAGCCATGGCTGCAAAGGAACAACTGGGAGCATAAGAGTGTGCTCCTGACTGTCCAACAAGCATTGGGTTTCAGGGTTCCATTCAGGAGTTTGCAGATGGGAGCTCCTGAATAGAGCTAATGCCTGTTGCAAGTGGTGCTCAGTTTATATTCTGTGCTGAATGCCTGCCCATTGGTAAAGCTTCCTTTGCAGGCATGGCCCAGATTCAAGCCACTCCTGAAATAGAACATTTTCCCTTCACAGTCCAGCTTGAAAATCGGGGAAAGATAGGAAAGAATTGCAAGCACCTTTCTCTTTGTTTTCCTTTGACATTCAGCTACCTATTGTTGTGATGATATCAGGTGACTGACAGGTGACACGCAGGCAATCCTGCCTACCTACTAAAGTGGTCCATGGAAGGTTGGAGGTTGCCAGAATCCAGCCTGCTTTCTGGATCTTATTCCCCATCCTAGTATATATATATACTGATTTCTAGAAGGTTTTGCCCTTAGATAAGGTTTCCAATAATTAATCAAGGAGGATAAATAAGGGTCAGAAATATCCTACAGCACACCTATAGCAAAATATTAGTAGGGGAAATAGGAGATCAAAAACTTACTTTACTTATTCTAGATCATTGCACAAATAAATGATTTTATCATTATTTTTAGCATAGATGTCAATATTTTCTATAGATTTTTATTGTGTTTTCTATTAGGGATATTTCAGATAGGTAATTTTTTTCATTTCCATTTGCAGAGGAAACACTAGGGAGATAGGGGGGCCTAAGGCTCACCCAATGGGTTTATGCATATGGAAGTATTTGTACATAGGGTTTCCATATCTTAGGCCAACTCTTCATTCTCCAGACCACTTTTACATGATGAATCTGAAGGCTGTCTGGTTACTGTTTTGCAAATGCTGTTTTGCAAGTGTCCATGCCATGAAATCCCTTAAACCTGTTTTTGTTTGTTTTTAGGTTCTGTCTTTACTTAATCACTGTGCTGCTTTTCTACTCACTTTTTATGCTATCTAGCGACAAGATGATGTAGTGAGTAGCAACCTTGTTTCCTCTTAATTGGTTTAGGTGAATGCATGTCTCTATTTAAATATGTAATTGGCATTTCAGATCGTATCTGAATGTGCTGAGGGAATCAGAGTGGCTCAGCCTTTTTAGTAAGGCCAGATCTGATGGCACCAGTTCTGAAACAGCTTCTGTGTGGGGAAATCCCCGAGCACATGTTGAGCTCCTAGGATGGCACCATAAAATGATCAGTTCCTGTGGAATGTGGGCCTATAGTTGAACTAGTGGAGGCAGTAATTCCTGTTGGGGGGAAAATGCTCATTATCGTGTGCCATATGTTGCAAATAAAATAGTTATTATATGGTATAAAACATGATGGGATACCATAAGGTTTTTTTTAACCTAAAGTGAATTTATAGAAGGAAATCAAATTTCCTTATGTATCCTACATGTTAACAGCTTCATTTTATATATATATATATATATATGCTTTCGTAGATTTTCACGGGTACAGGAATGCAGGTTTTGGTGTCCTCGGGTGTCTTCCCGTGTAAAAGTTGGGGTGTCTAGGCGACGTTTCGACGAGGTCTCACTCGTCATCTTCAGGCTGGTGCTTTCGGCTTCTTGTTACTGGAACAGAGCGGGATCTCAATGTTTGAGTTCCTATAAATACTGTAGAGGGGGTGTGGTGTCTAGCCTCCAATGTTCTGGGCAGAGAGGAAGTTCCCAGGCTAGTGTGCCTTTTCTTCTTTTGTTCCTTAATTACTTGAGAGATACCTTGAGTGATTTCTTGAGTGATATCCTGAGTACCACTTAGGTGGGTCATTAGGTGTGGATTAGTTGCTAAAGTCTTTGTGTCTTGACCTCTTGAACTTTGTGAAGAGTTTTCCTGAGAAGATGGCTGTATTGCACTTAGTTGTGCTTTGGCTTGGCTTCGTGTATAGGGGCGAGCTGTGGTTTTGTGGCTTGTGTCAGCCAGATCTGTGTAGGGATTGCAGGGGGGTGCAGCATCCGGAGGTGCCACCATGGATTGGCTACTGGATGGTGTCAGTAATTCATCTGTGGAGAGGGTCTGGGTTTGGGTCTGGTGTGGTTGATTGGTGTTGGCGTTCTGTGTGCTTCTGGATCTGGTGTCAGTTTTTGTGGGGAGGGCTAATTTCCAGATGTCTGGCAAGCGGGATGTGTCGTCACGCTTGTTCATGTTGTGAGGGTGTTTCTCTATCTCGATGGCTTCCATGATTATTCTCTTGTGGTGATGTTCCGTGTTAAAGAGCAATTTGGAATCTGCAAAATTAATTTCGTGTCCTGTTTCTTTCATGTGTTGGAAAAGAGAGGAAGTTTTTTCTTCTTTTTTGACGGCATTCTTGTGTTCTGCGATACGTGCATTTATTCGTCTGTTTGTTTGTCCAATGTACGTGGCTGGGCAGACTTTGCAGGGTATTTCATAGATCCCTTGGTTTTCCAACTGGATTTTATCCTTGGGGTTTCTGAGGATATTGGCTATTTTTTGGTTGGTGCAAAAGGCTGTTTTGATATTGTGTTTATGGAGGATTTTGCTAATTTTATCTGTAGTGCCCTTGATATAAGGAAGGAGGGCCATGCCATTGTTTTCTTCTGTGTCTTGGTTTTTGGGGGGTGTTTCCTTTTGGATTAGCTTCGTAATCCTGTTTTGCTGGTATCCATTGGCAATTAACACATTTGAGAGATTCTGTAACTCAGTTGTCAAGTGGTCTTTGTCAGCCAGGCGTTTGGTTCTGGAGATGAGAGTCCTCCATAAACACAATATCAAAACAGCCTTTTGCACCAACCAAAAAATAGCCAATATCCTCAGAAACCCCAAGGATAAAATCCAGTTGGAAAACCAAGGGATCTATGAAATACCCTGCAAAGTCTGCCCAGCCACGTACATTGGACAAACAAACAGACGAATAAATGCACGTATCGCAGAACACAAGAATGCCGTCAAAAAAGAAGAAAAAACTTCCTCTCTTTTCCAACACATGAAAGAAACAGGACACGAAATTAATTTTGCAGATTCCAAATTGCTCTTTAACACGGAACATCACCACAAGAGAATAATCATGGAAGCCATCGAGATAGAGAAACACCCTCACAACATGAACAAGCGTGACGACACATCCCGCTTGCCAGACATCTGGAAATTAGCCCTCCCCACAAAAACTGACACCAGATCCAGAAGCACACAGAACGCCAACACCAATCAACCACACCAGACCCAAACCCAGACCCTCTCCACAGATGAATTACTGACACCATCCAGTAGCCAATCCATGGTGGCACCTCCGGATGCTGCACCCCCCTGCAATCCCTACACAGATCTGGCTGACACAAGCCACAAAACCACAGCTCGCCCCTATACACGAAGCCAAGCCAAAGCACAACTAAGTGCAATACAGCCATCTTCTCAGGAAAACTCTTCACAAAGTTCAAGAGGTCAAGACACAAAGACTTTAGCAACTAATCCACACCTAATGACCCACCTAAGTGGTACTCAGGATATCACTCAAGAAATCACTCAAGGTATCTCTCAAGTAATTAAGGAACAAAAGAAGAAAAGGCACACTAGCCTGGGAACTTCCTCTCTGCCCAGAACATTGGAGGCTAGACACCACACCCCCTCTACAGTATTTATAGGAACTCAAACATTGAGATCCCGCTCTGTTCCAGTAACAAGAAGCCGAAAGCACCAGCCTGAAGATGACGAGTGAGACCTCGTCGAAACGTCGCCTAGACGTTTCGTCATCTTCAGGTGAGTGAGACCTCGTCGAAACGTCGCCTAGACACCCCAACTTTTACACGGGAAGACACCCGAGGACACCAAAACCTGCATTCCTGTACCCGTGAAAATCTACGAAAGCAAATATATATATATATATATATATATATTACACACTAAAAAATCCCATTGATGTGTTTTGAGTGTACGACTTTGCATGCTTCCAAGTCAAAGCTGAATTTTACAAGAAGTCCTCACCCAGGGCAACTCTAGAAATCTAAAATTAATAAGCAGCAAAATAAATAAATAAAATAAAATAATTTCAAAGGCAAAGAAAGAAACAGCATGGTACTCCCTTTCAGTGATAGTTTGTACTCCTTTTAAAGAAGCATTGGAGCAATTGATTAAATACTGCTTATAAAGGCATCTGCACAATAAATGGCAGAATTGAAGATTCTACAGTCTATGGTTAAATTGTTAAACAAGGTCTGGGGCTGAAATATAGTTCTCCAAGTCTCCATCTGCGCCCACATCACACTGTCTCCCTAGCCACTTTCTTTACCAGCCCTGCTTTGCACCCTCCTTGAGTGTTTTTGCCTAGCTGGAATATGTTCCTGAACTGTGATGGTGCTTCTTGCATAGAGAGGTAGGTGTGTGTGTGTAGAAACTAGCCTCCTGTTTTATATTTGTTGTTCTGTCCACTTTTGCTTCTGCCACAGTCAGTCACTGGAATGAGACTCCAGGAAGGTTGTCCAGAAGGAAGGCAGCCTCAGGCTGAAATGTTTTTGTCATCCCTGTTATCATAACAACTAACCCAACTGAAATGACAACCACCACCACCTGGATTTCAGTATTCTTTTGGCCAGCACTATAACCCGATTCACTAGCAGCATGTCTCTACTGATTCCAGTGAAGAGGCATGTAGATGATTTCCTTGTCAGGAATTCAGTGGCAGGATGGGCTGTAGGTTAGTAACGGAACAAAAACTTTATATCCAGAATGGTATCTCTAGGTAGTGTGGAGGAAATGGCTGTCTGAAATCTCGGAGAGCTGCTGATAAGCATTGAGTCCAGCAATCACAGTGTTGGAAGGGACCTCAAAGCTCAGTCAGCCTTCCGTTGGTTCAGGAAATCTATGACTACATTTTCCCTGATAAGTAACCATCAATTCTAGGCTTATAAATCTCTAACAAAGGGAGAGACTGATATCTTCTTTGGCAAACAGCTCCACTGTCAGGAAATTTTTCCTAATGTTTAACAAACCCCCAACCCAAAAAACCCAAAAGCAAGCAAACAAAAACCCCTTCTAAAAAAATTCACCTATTCTGTTTCCCATTGTGAGTGGCATCTCCTCAGGTGGCTGAAATGGCTCCTCAGACCTGCAGAAAGTGCTTTTCTTCTACCTCACTGATTAAAGCACTGAGAGAGACAATCTCATCATAAAAAATTGTGCCGGGCTCCTTCTGATGATTAACAATCTTCCTCTCCAGTTCTTTCAGCTGAGCCAGCAGGAGCTTTCCTCTTTCCTCTGGAAAGTCATCCACTTGCTTAAATTCAGCAACAGACTTCCATTTCTCAGCTTCTGTTTAGTAAGATCCCAAGATATCTTTGACTACTTTGGCTTAATGTGCTTTTTAAGGCACATGAAATCTGAATACAGATAGCTCACCAACTATGCATTTGTTCATATTACTAGCTGCCAGTTACGTCTATACAATGATACTCTTGGGAAGTGGGTGGGTGGGTTACAGGACCCAGTAGGCTCTGTAAAGGCAGGTGGGAACACAATTCCTATAATATTTCAAGGATACGTGAGGGTTCCATTAGTGATGATTGCAGTAGGTTTCTTTTCTGCATGTTCAAAGCATATTCCACAGAAGTACATCACAGAGGTTTGATGAATTCCCCATACAAAAATCCATAAGACATCTATCTACTGTGGATTTCCACAGAATAGCGGCTGCATTTTCTACTGATTTTGAAACAGATGTACATTGCTTCAAATAAACTTGGATTAAATGGGACATCCTTTGGCTTGCTGTGTTAGTGCTTCTCACTGGTTGTGCACAGCTTCTATTATTAATGATGAATAAACAGCTGGATCAGGCGGAATCAATTTTGTGGGGAATGGAGGTATAAATTACAAGGCCTCCCAAACCATGCCTCCAAAATGTATCAGCTTGACTTCTGTAAATGGGTCTGATCATTATACATTGAGCATTGTGTGGTCCTTGAGATGTCAGCGTATTCACAACCCCTACCTACTCTCTGTAGCAGATGACTACAGATGAACAGATGAACCGCAATTCCTATAGTCTCTAAATGACTAGGTATTCAGCTTTGTTTCCATGAACTGGAATGAATTATTCCACAGAGGAAGATTTGGTATTTGTGAGAAATCTTGAGAGAAATTATTGTTAGCCACCTTGAGTGTACAAATAAATAAAGCCTGAGGATTCAAAAAGCAACATAGATCACCTAAAGTGCTTTTCATATATGCATTATATATAGAAGGAATAAGCAGTTCAGCTGGTGATGAGGCAAGATATCAAATGACCATCTGCCTTGTGTCTTTTTTGTCATTTTAATTTCCCAGGAGGAAAAACCCTAAAGAAATGAAGTATTTTATCTGAGTTTCATTCACTTAACAAACAGCTTAGCTCTCTGACTGTCTATTCACATGTCAAATATTATTGTGGTGTATATGTTAGGAAACTCTTGTGTATCCCCATAGACACAGAGTTGAATGTCTTCAGTAGCATCCATGGTAAAGGAAATTGTTCACAACAGAAAGCTAATGAAGGCTTGCCCTTTCTGATCTATTTTCTTAATTAGTGTTTCTTAACTACTATTAGTACAAAGCTGCAGTATAAAGTGTAGACTTAAAGTAAATCATGAAAGCATCTCAAGTGCTTTTATCTACCATAACAATGTACAATAAAGAAGAAAATGCAGAGATGTGTTTATTTGTATGATTCATTGGGTCTGAATTAAAGAGAAAATGAAAACAGCCCCTTGAAAAACAATCACATTTTCAAATCCCATGTCCTGTTATGGTTTGCTATCTGCTTATTGATTTTTAATACAACATCATTATTAGTATTAGTATTAGTAGTAAAAATTCAATCTTGCCTTTCCATTGCATTACAAAAGACACTTAAGTGACCATACATCAAAAATTTAAAAGCAATCAACCTAAAAAACTATAAACAGAACAGTAACACTAGATACATACACACACAGTCAAAGATTCCAAAGGAGAAAGGGAAAAATCACTTAATATGAAATCTGGAGGCAAATCTGGAGCCATGTACTAGGCAATGACTCAGTAGGAATTCTGAGGGAAGATAAAGGAATTAATGGAAGACTGCAACATTCTTCAAGGGAAATTTGTAAAATCGCTAGAGTTGCCACTGATTCGATTTGGGGCTGCAGATGTTGCTTTTTAGGTTAGATCCAATCAGTTAGTTTGGACTTAGCATGCTAAGAGAGTACCCAGATTTGGTATTTGCACATATCTTTGTCAGTGGGGAGTTAGATCTATGAGTCCATCTGCTAGGAGCAGGAAACTGGAAGTATGTGCTACTCTTTTCTATCATGTGAAACACCCTTATTCTTACCAGTAGTGCTCCTGAAAACCAAACAAAATTCACATACCTCCATATGGACATTTATAGAAAACCTGATATCCTCTGTCTGGGAGCTAATGAATTCAGGGCTCATCCATACTTCCTTTTGCCCTGCTGCTTCCCCCTGGGAAAACCTGAGGTTTAGTGCTGAATTGGAACAAACAGCAGTCGGGTTTTCTGCAGATTGCCACTTGTTCCAATTTAGCACTAAAGAGTAGGTTTTCCTGGGGGAAAGCAGTGGGTCAAAGGCAAAACTGTTCAGACTCATGCTAAGAAAGCACTGGAAAACTGGAAATATGGATGAGCCCTCAGAGTCCAATGTGAGATGTATGGGTAACAAATATTTTATCATCCAGTTATTGGTTGTTTAAAAGAAAAGGCAGGGAAAATTACTTGCTTCAGAACTGGAAAATACTGTGGGTGAATGGCGTGACTGCCTTATTCCCCTCCGTAGCTGATTTGTTAAAAGAATCCGTCCATCCGAAGTCATTCACACACAGACACATGCATAAACACATACATACATATACCACAGGAACATTCATATAAAATAGAGCACAAAATGATTGATGTGGGAGATGCAAGAGCATAATTTCCCATAGATGCTGCTTATAGTTGCTGTGTCCTCTGTGTCCTTGCACAGAAATAACACAGATATGACATAGTGCTTAATAGATCATGGCTTCTCTACCGTGTAAATTAAACGTATCCATAACTGCCTAGTATGCAAGTCTAGTAAGCCTCAGATTAACAATCCCCCAATCACTAGCATCAGGCTCAAAAACATTAACCTAGTCTGGCTCCTTAGCTGGTAATGCTATAGTCAGTGAATCAGTATCCTGGTCACTGCTGGACTCTGGAGTCATAACAGCTGCCAAACAACAAATGTTGCAAAATTTAGTGAGGGACATGTAAATCGAAGAGCTATTTAAACTTATTTTAAAAATTCACAATGCACTCTTTTTCCATACAGAGAAACATGTTTTTAATGTTCTTCATTGCTGGCTTTCTGACTGAATATATCACTCCCTCCCAAGAATATAGCTGTATGTGAATAACAAATAGGCAACTGATTGTATGCTGAATATATCATTGCTGAGCCACAATGTGCAGAGCTCAGTGGAGTGGGAGACCAGCCAATCAGAAGTCTCTGAGGTGGATTTGCCTGGAGGCAGAGTCAGTGTCCAAAGTCAGGTCCAGTCCTAGAGTCGGACAAACAGCAGTCCACCTGGTCAGATGGTCCAGGGATCAGGGAATCTGATGAGTAAGATTCAAGATGAGCCAGAAGCAGCAAGGTAGGACCAGGAACCACAAGTGTTGTTTCTAGCACCTGACTGCTGCTGGAAGCTCTGCTTAAGTAGGCTGCACCCAGCTGGTTCTCAACAGTGCCTTCTCCTTTGTGTCCTTGAAGGCAGATCAGCTGTGGGTGGAGTCACTTCGCCTTCTCCCCCTTCAAGCTGCTGTTCAACAGGCAAAGCTGATTCCTGGCCCATGGCAGAATATATGGAATTCACAAAGAAGGCCTACTTCAAGTACTTTGAAAACATACTCCGAAGGTCATAGACAAAAGGGCTAATGATATTCTGTGTTGCTTTGGTGGCTCCTATTGAACATCCTTCTCTTATTTAGATGCACCTCCGTAATGTAACAGAAAGTCATTAAACAAATTAGGATTCTTTGGCAGCTTGAGGAAGGGCCAAAGAGTTATAGTGTCATTAAGTGACAAAGAGAAAGGAGAACTGTCACTCACTTCACTGACCCTCAGTCTTTTTACCATACTGGAACATGTGATGATCTGTGTCCATACACTTTAAATGTTAAAATCCTGTCTAATGCTTTATTCATTTCTTTATTTATACACATTTGTAGCCCTCTCGCCTTCACTATGCAGTCTCAAGATAGGAAACGTGCAGGTTGTATAGCACATAAACCATCAATTATACCATATCGAACACCAATAAGTCTTAAATATATTTCTGGCAGTCTCATTCTGGTGTCCTGCTGGTGTGCTGGCCCCAGTCCGACCTCCCCTCTGTTGGTGGCAGGGGGGAAATAGGTATAAAAGAAGAATTTCCTGGATGCCAAGATCCAGGTTTGGGACAAGTACTTTTTGGTGAGAGAACGCCAGCAGAGATTTAAAATCACAAAATGTGCAGCAAAGTGAAGCATGGAAATATATTGTGTTAGATCTTTAAAATAGGATCCTGTGAGTTCTAAAACTTCCCTCTCTAAGAAAACAAATTTAAGAATAATTAAACAAAGAATTCATATGAGACAGACAGATGCCAACTATCAATAACTATGTGCCCTAATTGGCTGTCTTGTTTGCTCAGTTGAGCCTCATTCTAACCAAGCACTCATTAATAATAATAATAATAATTGACTCAGGCTCCAATCCTAATCCCACTTACCTGGGATAAGACGCACTGAATTCAGTGCAATTTATGGCAGAGTAGGCATGGTAAGGATTACAGCCTGAGTTGGAAGTCAGTGATATTATCTATCATCTGTTTCTTCAATAAGTTTGGGCATGTGGGCTTTCCTCCTACCATTGACCTCCACCCATTCTTCAGCAGCACTCTGCCTGTGCTAGAAACACAGGCTTAACGGGTCTCCTTTTCCTCTTTCCAGACTACTTTGTCTCTGCTTTTCATGCTTGGAATCATCCCTGATCCAAAATGAACTCAAAAGCTTCAAAGACATCAGCAGCTCTCTGTATAATAGTTAAATTTAATCATTTTACATTAGATGCAGTTGCCAAGTTCACTCTTAAGAGTTAATGCATCTCCCAAAATAAAAAGCTGCTGAAAGGAGGTTTTACTGTCTGCTGCTTCACTCTGCTGAGAATCTTAAATGAACCAACAGAAATCAGAGAAGATTACCTCAGTCAAAGTTAGCACATTGGGCCTAGTGCCCTTGAAAGGCAGTAGATTAATTCTCAGCATTATCAGTCCAGTCAAGAGTCATAACCAGTTTCAGTGATCTTTTGAGTTTGAATGTGTGCGGCAAGAAGGTGCTCTTTCAAGCAATTGCCTGGAGGACGAAGGATTTCAGGCCTCAAACATTACAGAGCTGATGAGAGCAACAGGAATAATAGTTGACAAGAGTGGAGCACTGTTACAGCAAGCCTGGAACAGAGACGCTGCGCTGCCAGTGCTGTTAAATGTTACTGTGCGTACCAGGCAAAGGGGTGAATGATATAAGCAGAAAGGAACGAGAAACTTGAGGGAGAGAGATGTGATTCAAAAGATGCAATGTGTCTGAGCATGATTTGAAGGTCCTGTTCATTTCAAGAGGATGCATGTGGCTTTCTTGTGGATGGAAAAGCTTAGATCTCCTTTGGAAGACATAGAATATTTTTGGTGATTCTTTTTGGGAGGCATGTTTGGTAAAACCTATTTACAGAAACAGATATAGACAAGGAATAATACATAGAAACACAGGAAGCAGCCTTGTATTGAGTCACACCATTAATCCATCTGGCTCAGAATTGTTTACACTGATTGCCAGTGGCTCTCCATGGTTTCCGACAGCAATCTCTTCCAAACCTTGCTGGAGATGCCAGCGACTGAACCTGGGACCTTTTGTATGCAGAGCAGATGCTCGATCGCTGAGTCACGGTCTTTCTTCAATAGTGGTGCATTTACAGAAGCACAGATTGAGAAATAATAATACATGGAATCTGTTTTATGCTGAGCCAGGCCATGGGTCCATCGTGTAACTCAGTCTTGTCTGACTGGCAATGACTGTCTAGGGCAGGGGTCTGCAACCTGCGGCTCCGGAGCCGCATGTGGCTCTTTTACACCTTTGCCGCGGCTCCGGGGCGGACACTAGCGAGGGGAGGAGGCGCATTGTGTGCCCCAACACTCCCCACTGTGGCGGGCGCTGTACTGGCTGTGACGTTGCATGGGGGTGGTGCGTGCGTTAGTCCCGCACCGTTCCGACGTCACCTTCCCGCCCGCCCACCCGCTACATTGTAAGGGGCATGTACGCTGGTCACTGCATTGAAAGGGGGCATGTACGCTGGTCACTGTTTTGAAGGGGAGTGAGGAACACACACACACAAAAAAGGTAACTTGTTAATTTAACATTTATTTCTATGAGGAGGAGTCATTCTGAGGGGTCAAACAAAGAAATAATTTTAAAAAGTGACAAAAAAGTTATTTTTATAATGACGAGTTTTGCGGCTCCCAGTTTTTTTTCCTTCGGAAACGGGTCCAAGTGGCTCTTTTTGTCTTAAAGGTTGCAGACCCCTGGTCTAGGGTTTCAGCCAAAGATCTCTCTCAGTCTGACCTCGTACCTTTTGCATGCAAAAACATGTGCTGTCTTATGGAACCATGGCTTTCCCTCAGTTGTGATACATATGAACACAAATATTACAAAGTAGCTCAAATTCTGTGTAGAATTCCAAACACAGAAAGCCAGGCTCTTAAGCATCAGCAACCAGCTTTTAACACAAAGCACATCCCAACATGGGGATTACTGCATAATAATACCAGTTCTTCTTTCCTAGTTTCTAGCGTTCGTTTTACACGGTACAGTGGTACTTCGGTTCTCGAACTTAATACATTCTGGGAGTCCGTTCGACTCCCAAAACCGTTTGAAAACCAAGGCGCGGCTTCTGTTTGGCTTCAGGAGCTTCCTACACTCAAGCGGAAGCCACGGTGCACATTCGGCTTCTGAAAAACATTCACAAACTGGAACACTTACTTCTGGGTTTGCATCATTTGGGAGCCAAGCTGTTTGGGAGCCAAGCCTTTCGAGAACCAAGGTACCACTGTATTACCTGTTGCGTTATGGAACTGTGGTTTTCAAATGATATACTGCCACGTCATGCTAAATTTCATTCACGCAGGGGGCATGGTGCAACAGCAGACATTATCAGACATGTGGCCACATGTGCACTTCTGCTCCCCCATGGAAATGGTGGGAAATAACTGTGTGTAGGGAAACCACCCCACATTTCATCCTGCGACTTTCAAGGTCAACAGGGTTGCAAATGGATTTTTTCTGGAAGCAATTAACCCCAAAATGAATGCTAAACTTCCACTACTTTCTGCTGGATTACCCAAAATGGTTTTATATCGTGTGAAAGATCAAATAAAACGTGAAAATTATCTGGTAAGGAAACGTTGGGGCAATGGAATGCAGTGTTGTGTGAATGCAGCCACAGCCAGCACAAAATTAACACTTTTAACTCCAACCATGAGTGTATGTGAAGTTTTCCAAGAAAACTATGTGTTTCATAAATTAAATGAGGTTGTAAAGGTGTCTGCTACATTAAATGACCTTTAAGTCAAATCAGTGAATCTTGCTGTACATAGCTAGTGCTTGTATGGGTTGGCTGTTGCTGAACATCATTACCATAGCAGATAGGCTGGGATCTAAAGATCAAGATAGATCTTTTCAAGTCCCAGCACTCATACTATAAAGCTCTTTTGCTAACTCTCAAAATGTTTTTCTGAGATAATATGAAGTATGTAAGGTAAACTTTATGCACTTCTTCTGACCAATACAAATAAAACTTTGTATCACAGCTTTCCCCCATTGTGAGGAATATTCAACCTTGGCTTTCTGCTGTTAAAGGTGTCATACCTTTCCCTGTTAGCCTGATAAATTTCTGCTCACTCATTTTCTCCAACTCCTTCAAGTCTCTTAACACTTGAGGTAATTAACACCTCTGCTAATTAAATTTACCATGCTTGGGACCTGTTCATGTAAAGCACTCCTGATGCTTTATATTGTTTTTATATTGCTTGTGATGCTCATATCTCCTGTGTCATAGCAGAGATGTTCTGCCCGGTGAAAGGAATATAGCAATAGGGTTGCCATTTTTTCATATCACGCCACTGTTTAACCATATTATATCCCCATCCTGCAAGCAAATTGCCATACGCATATGACCCTTGGCTTAATTTCATGTTGGTGGCAAGGACAGGAAACTGGGATGGCAGAAGGACAAAGAAAGGGAGTAGCCCTGTCACTTTTGACACTGACCTCACTAGCCACCAGTATGTGCCCCCAATAATTTTTTTCAAAGGAAATGTGGCCAGAAGCAGCAGCAGCAACAGCAACAACAACAGATTGGTCATCCCTGCTGCAGAGACAGAAAATTTAATTTGGTAACAAGTGACTAATAAAGCTAATGAATAAATGAATGAATTAATAAATGATGCACACAAGTTTTACGTAACTTAATTCTGAATATACTTACAAAGGATTGTTCTTTAAGTTAATGAATTCATTCCAATATACTTACTCATTGAATTGGTGTTTTAATTTGTTAAAATTAATTTAGTTGATACAGCTTAGTTACATTGATGCACCAATATGGATTTAATGTACACACACGAGAGAGAGAGAGAGAGAGAGAGAGAGAGAGAGAGAGAGAGATTGAGATTTTATTCATACCTTTCGGCACGAAATCAATGTATCAAGGGCAACTTCAGACACACCTATTATCCCAAAGTCTGGAATTTTGAGTATGGTTGGATCCTGCTCCCAATCATTCGCAGAGTGGCTGTTATTTGGTCTCTATGATTTATTATTTTGTCTACCACTCAAAGAATGTCTGCTTTTCACTCAAATCTTACTTCAGGAGTATGAATAGGCTCTTCAAACGTGTGTTTGTCTGCACCTAAAAGGGAGAAGATGCAAAACATAACTTACGTGTGTTATAAGTGCAGCGCCAGCTGTGCTGTAATTCTGTTGCATATCAAATGCTTATGTTAGGAAACATAGTCTTGCTAGTTGTTCATTCTAATAGGAAGATGATAAACCACTGCTGGCTCTGACATATTTAATCTGTAATGTAGCCTGGTGTCTGCCACCTTCTGTGAATTTATGGAAGTAACTTAAGAGAAGTGGGAAACTTGCAGCCTTTCAGATGTTGCTGGACTGCAACTCCCATCATTCCTAACCATTGCCATTAGGTTAGACCTGATGGAAACTTGAGTCCAGCAACACCAGGAAGGCCACAGGTCCCTCATCTGTGCTCCACCTAATGTTTAGAAGTCCCTATTAGTAGAAGTAGCCAATATGGTAGTCTCTAGTTGTTGTTGGACTATAAATCCCATCATCCCTGACAATTAGCCATGCTGGCTGTGGTTGATGGGAGTTGGCAGTCCAACAACAGAGTTGTAGTCCAATAGCATCTGGAAGATGCAACCTTGGCTACCTTGATTTTACCATAATAGGGCTGTGTAGATGCATCCGGGTTTGAGGTATAGGACCCATGGATTTGGGTGAACAGGAGACCCAATGTACTGCTATCTGTGCCTTTGTGTGTATCACCTCAGGTGGAAAAACCTCAGGCCTGGGGGCCAAATATTGGCCTCCATCCCTTTCTATCTGGCCCTTGTGACTCTGACCAGGTCGTGCCCCAGGTCACACTCTCCACTGCACCTCCCTCAAGTGATTTTCCCCATTTGGAATGTGCCCTTGGACTGCAATAGTGCCTGCTGCTTCCCTCAATGCCACACTCACCTTTGCCACACCCACCATTGCTATGTGGCCCTTGGTTGTCCATGGAAAGATGTGGTCCTCCAAAGGCTTAAAAGGTTTCCTCAACCAAGGTGCATAGCCTTTGTTGCATTCTCTAGGGACTTTTTTTAGCCCTATATAAAAGGAAATAATATAACAGCTTCTGTAATGTTTAAATAAGAACTGACATAACTTTCTAGGATAATCATGTTATGATGCTTAAATCACACGGTAATCCCTCTCCCACCAACAAACAGGAACATAATATGCCCTGATAGGTAAGCCAGCAGCCAGAGATAGCTCTACTACGCATCTCAGGGACACTTAAACATCACAAATGGAAAACCAACTGTTTGTGTGCTCAAGGCAAAGAGGGCAGAGGAATGAAACCTCCATTCAGCAAAGACAGTTTGTGATTCATAATAATGTGATGCCACTAGTCCATATGGTATACTAAGGACTGGTTCACACATGCAGACTTGACACTTTTCTCTCTCCAAGTAATCCCATGGCAACAGATGGTGTGCCTAGTGCTATAGGCCAGGATCCAAACAACCATGTCAAGAATTGCCTGGTCCGAAGGTGCTTTTGGACTTTCTCAAATAGCAGTTTCCTATGCCACATGGCAAGCTGTTTTTGAAGCTGAAAGGATTTTGTTGAAAGCTGTTTGTGGCCTGCTGGTTCAAAGGAAAAAAAACATTACCAGAAGTTTCAGTGTAGATGAGTCAAGTAGGTGCTTTAATATCGACTTGGTATCCAATATTTGGATCCTATAGTTGCTTCAGTGAACAGAAGTTAGGTAACAGAATGTTGAATCTGAACTGCTTTGAAATTCATGATCAAAGAGGGATGTCCTTAATAATCAGGGACACTTGAAAGAAGATGGCATTTACTGAGTCATTAACATGCATGGTAAAAAGTAAACATTTAAAGAAAGGAATCAGTCCCATATGAGATAATTGCAAATGACAACAGTTTGAGCAGATCTATGTCAGTGCAGTTTATTATGCAGTAGGTTTTACCCTTCCTTCTGTAAGATCTTCTAAATACTTCACATAAAAATTAATGCTTTACAAGCTGGAACAGCTTGAAACTCATCTTAATATAGGGATACATACTGAATACTAAAAAAAAGGAAAGAAAGTCATTTGAAGGTGAGAAACCTAAACAACAAAAAAAGATTTATAACATAAAGCATTTAGAGGGCATAATTTTCAATTAATTTATTCAAATGATTGGAAGCAGCAGGGGTATTTGTCCAATGCCAAGAGTTCAGCATCTTAAAGTTAGGTATAATTACCTTGTTCTTTAGCAGATTTCTTCTGGAAGACACTCATTTGCACTATTTCTTTATTTCCAAATATTTCTGTACCACCAAACATTAGAAGAAATAGAGTGTAATGACAAAATGGCAGGGAAGGGCTATAGCTCAGTGGTAGCGTGTCTGCTTTGAACATAGGTCCTAGGCTGAGTCCCTAGCATTTCCAGGTAGATCTCTCACCAGTAAGTGCAGACAATATTGAACAAGACCAGACTTGGTACAAAAGGGATTCCTTGTCAACATAAAACTAGATGATGCTAGTGGCCATTAGGAAATCAGTTTCCCCAGTCAATATATGTTCAATATATCAGATACCTAGGTTTCCTGGGTAAATGTTGGCCTGAGTTCTGAATTTTTAGCAAAGCCTAGATTCTTGGAGATGTGGGAGATTAAGGTGTGGACTTAAAGTTGCTTGGGCAGAAACCATTCCCCAGTAATTCGTAATATTCAGGCCATCTGGTGGGGAGATTATCTTTCCACTAGTCTCTTTTTAAAATATAAAACCATTCTTAAGTTTACACTCATGTCTAGAAGATGTGAAATGGATTTTGATGACTGGTGGCTACAGGTTTGTGTGCTTGTTTAAGCTAGTATTGATGGGTTTTATTTTTAAAAACATAACTGGTGGCTACTAGCTGCTGAACATGCATATGTATGAGCAGGAAAATACTGTTTGGCAGTGAGAATGTAGCCAGCTAAGAAGACATAAGTTATTGAGAATGAGTAGAAAGAAGGTTCTGGGAAGGAAGGGTAGATCTTGGGGATATCAGGCACAGGCAATAAACTCTGGACAATGTAAACAATTACAACCATAGTAGAGCTTCGGGCATCATTTGAATGTGTTGCGGCCAACACAGATCATATGGAATCCTCCAACATCTTATAGATTAGGAGGCTGCTTTTCTGATGTCAGCACTAATATGCTGTGGGACATAGGTGAGTAGTTTCCTGCTGTTTTGGACTTCTGCCACAGGCACATGTTGTCCGTGGCCAGTGCAGGGAAGACCAAGAGAATGAACACAGGAGACTGGTATTGGGTTGAATTAAGCCACAACTTTTATTGATTACAAGTAAGAGTAGGTTTGGCTAAGGCACTGGGCCATCCTGCTTAGGAACCTAGTGGGGTCAACCCTGGGCTGAGAAGTCACTCCTAACATGGATTGGGTGTCATGACCCCACACAAGGTGGAGAAAAGAAACACAGAATGAGACACAATGTGTGGTTTGGCCATGGGCAACATAGCTCTCTTTCTCCTAAGTTTTGGCAGAATTTTGAATAACCCTGTTCTTCATCAGGGCTCTGCCCTCTTGTACCTTTTCTACCACATCTTTCAGCACGGCTTCTGCTTGTGCCTTGTGAAAATTTTAGATGTTCATACACAGGCTTCCTTTTCCTCTTCTTTGTGACAGAAGAAATGTGACCAGCCTTGAGTGTTTTTGAATGCTCTACAATGCAAAACTTACATTCTGTGCAAGTGTGATCATGCTAGCACCACTTCCATCATCATCATCATCATCATTATTATTATTATTAATTGAATTTATATACCGCCCTATACCCGAAGGTCTCATACCAGAGCGCATGGCACACTCTTCTGCAGCATGAGTTCTCTTCTGTCCTTATTTGATATTCTGTTGGGTGGTGTATAAATTATTATTATTATTATTATTATTATTATTATTATTATTATTATTATTAACATATCTGCTCTCACATTGCATCCCAGAAGATCAGCCACACAAAATAGGCTAGTTAATACCTCCTTGTGGCTTTAAAGAAGATATTGCTTTTAATATGATAATATGTATGTCGCCAACAGTTGAAATTTGTTGGTTTCGTAAGAGAACAAGCACTCTGTTCAAATGAGCCTATGCATTCTTTTGTGCTAATTTACGTCAGTTGCCTGCCCTCCAGCTCCAGCTGACTCCAATCAGCAGCTTTTTCTCTAGCCTATACTTAGGGAGATATATACTTCCCAGACCATTTATACTTAATTCCCAAGATTAATGATTCACCTACAGCTGGGATGGTAGTTGTCCAGGACTGAGAGGTCTGAGCTCATTAACCAGTGCAGAGCCAACTCAGTAAAAGCAAGCAAACAAAACCTCCAGACCGAACATTTAAAAGCTGCCTTTAAGATCTCAAAGCCATTGATACTGGGCTTCCCAAAGTCTTGGATTTATTTTCCCCCTTTCAGGCTCAAACTACATGTGATGGCAAATTCAGATCTGTGAACAAGATGGAAAGTGATGGATGTGAAAGTGAGGTCCAATTATGACATCAAAAGAGGCACACTGGTGGGGAAAAATAAGCTTCATTTTTTTTATTTAATTAAAACATTTGATACCTGCTCTTCCTTACCCTAGAGTACAAGAATTAAAATTTTCTTCTCTCTACTATATAATTTGTCTGTTCACTTATGCACTTGTACACTTCCTAAGATATTGTAACCATGGGTTCCTGAGCTCAAGGAGCTGTTTCAACAGAATTGAAACAATCTCTCTCACTGTTATGTGATGGGGCAGAGCCAGGCACTACTCTCACATGGGTAAATGTGTAAAACACATGCTCGTACAACAAGATAATCACAAAAATAGGCTGCCAGAAAAATAAAAACAACTTGAACATAACCCTCTGTTATGTTCTTGATGTTTGCGCATCAAGACCCCGGCGCATCCCCAAGAATAAATAAATACACACGGACACAGAATTTTAGTTTAAGGTTAAGGGGCAAAAATTTAGGCCATAACTTTATTAATTACAGCGATGTGAGTGGTATTGGTTTGGCGTCCTGAAGCCAGGTGAATCCCCAGGAACACATCACCGCCTTTTATATGCCCCCATGATCACACCACCGATCTCTGATTGGCCAATAGGCCATGGTGTGATTTTGGGGCCACCTTGTGGGCCAGGCTCAACCTCCCACCCACCCCAGGATAGTGGGGGGGGCCCCTTCAATTAGGAGGATCCGATTTATATTATTAACACGTAAGCTAAGGAAGAACATAATTTCTATACTGAAACTCTTTCTCTGATTGACACATTGTTAGCATACTTCATTTTATATATATATATATCTCAAATTGAAGAATTCAGCACCACAAATGGCATGTACAGTGGTGTAGACAGCATGATGAATGTGTGTGAAGAAAGATTTGGTTAGTGAAATACTTGCAACCAACAGTCATCTCAAATATATTGATTTAAAATATAAAAAACACACAACACACTAGAGCAGAAGAGAAATGAAAAATTGGATTAGATAATATTTGCAGGGGCAGAGGAAGGCAGGGTGTGGGAAAGTGAGTCGACTTCCCTCACTTTTTTTCCTGTTTCATTTTCTTTTCTGTCCCACCAGCCTCATGTGCTCAGCTTTTTATCTGAGTCATAGCTACAAATCTAAAGTAAGGCAATAATTTATAGGGTCTGTCATCAGTACCTCCTCTGCATTCCAAAAGGGAAGTTTACTTGGGAAGTGGGGAAGAAATGAGCATGAATCTCATGGCAAGCTATGACTGAATTTGGAAAAATCTGGGCTTCCAAACTGGATTCCAACCCCCCACCCCAAACTTTGGACCCTGCTCTATCATTACATGGAAACACACTTATAGTCGTCCTTAGACTGAGTGATGCTTCTGAGTCTTTGAATGTGATTAACGTTTTCTTCTGTTCCAGGAACTGGCTTTCTTTGGTTTCTTTTGCTTTATTCTCATCTACCCATCTATCTATCTTAACAGAAGATCCTCATTAACTTGTCGCTTCATAATAATAATAATCATGCACAAATGTCTTGGGAAACCTTTTATACATAACATGACCTTTCTTTTTATTTTAGCAAAGTAGGCATTTCACTGCTTTGGAACACCTGTGATACATGAAAACCTTGATATTGTAATAATTAGCTTGCCACCCTTAATGTGTCAGAGGTTGAAATCCTCTATTTTGTGGGAATTGTTTCTATAAAAATTTTTTAAAAGGGTTTAAGGAAGCAAAAAATATTTATAATTATTGGTGGAGTAGTGGTTTTCTTATACCAAGTCCATCTACACACCTTTCGTGCCCCAACCCCACACAACTGTGTACAACTGCTTGCTTACCTATCCACATGCAATATGAACTATATTGCTTTTCTGGGAGAAAGGCAGTGGGTGGGGAGGGGGTAGTAGCATTGTATGTGTGGTGCAATAACTGCATAGACATAGCTGCACTCAAGACTTATGGACTCCAAAAAGCTCTTGATGGAGGTTTGTGATGCATACAAGACAGTGTTAATATACCTATGCAAATGTGTCAAATTCAAAGCCATTTTGAAAGTGTCATTTGTCACAGGAATGAACATTTGAATAACCAGCAGCTCTCCAAATTTGCTGCCTCTTCAATGCATCATTTTACACATTTCATGCCTAAAACAGGAGGCTGCCCTTACTTGTATCACTAAAAAAAAGTGTTGTGCATGTAAAGTGCCATGCACTTAACCTGAGCTGTGCCAAATGATGAGTTTGGATTTGAAATCCCACCTTTCACTCCCCTTGAGGAGTCTCAAAGCGGCTAACAATCTCTTTCCCTTCCTCCCCCACAAAAAACACTCTGTGAGGTGAGTGGGGCTGAGAGACTTCAGAGAAGTGTGACTACCCCAAGTTCACCCAGCAGCTGCATGTGGAGGAACGGGGAAGTGAACCTGGTTCACCAGATTACGAGTCCACCACTCTTAACCACTACACCACGCTGGAAGGGGCTGCAATAATAATAATAATCTGTGTCTTCCTTGTTTTACTGAAATCATTCTCAACCCATTGGTTGTCCCAGAAGGATGTGGCTCATGTCACATACTCAGTAGCAAAGCCTGCAGTTGGTTAGAACTTTAGCCCTCTAGTGCTAACTCCACTGCTCTCAAGGCATTGAAAGCAAACTATGTGAAGGAGGAAGCCTCCACAGAGCTTCCTCCTGTAATGGTTTCCTGCACATTTTGGAGGGAAGGCCATGGACCTCCACACAGGCCCCTTATTTTTTTGATAACTTTGGATTGTGTTAAGAGGGCTTTTCTTACTTCTGGTTCAAAGAATGAGACCAGGCATTGAAAGCACATTCAAAGATTGAAAATAGTTTCAAGACTGTTATGTCTGCAAAATATTTCTTGATTACTTTTCAAAATTATGCTAGGGTTGCCATATTTTGAAGAGCAAAAAAGAGAACATGGGCAGCCACTGCAGAAAATACCCATTCTCATGTGGCCACCCTCCAGACCTCTCATGGTGGAGGCACACAAAGAAGGTTGTTTGTTGTCTGTTGATGTCTCTGACCCTTGCAGATGTGTCTATAACAAATTGCTTATTCTGAGACTCAGTAAGGAACAGTAGACTTTATGTTACACAATATGTCTTATGCTCATTAGGGTTAGCAAAGTTGCTGATTAAAATACATACATTAATTATTTAGGGACCTCAACTAATAGCATTGCAGTTCATGCAATGTGACCCAAAAGCTCTTGTGATGAAGAAGACAGCTGTCTTCTTCAAAATTAGCAAATCCAAATAATGTTGAGGTAGCATGTAATCTGCAGGTGAAGTTTGCAGAGCCCTTCAAAATATAATTGCATGTTGACTTTGGATATTATTAGGATTAAAAGGCATGAGCATGGTGTAAAGAGAGGAATTGATCCTGATAAAACCCTGATAAAACTTCTGTTAAATAGGAAAGTGGTAGAAGAAGCTGGAAAAGTGCATGAGAGAAGAAACCAGAGGAATGGGGGGGGGGGGAGATTGCAATGTTATACTTAGCCTTCCTTTATGATCTGCCTGAAACACATCAGAGGGACAGGAGCA
Organism: Podarcis gaigeae; assembly: GCF_964106915.1. NCBI lineage: Eukaryota > Metazoa > Chordata > Lepidosauria > Squamata > Lacertidae > Podarcis > Podarcis gaigeae. Next base: position 45,744,821 of record NC_139677.1, on the reverse strand, counting down.
GGGATCCTTAGCATGAGGGTAAATTCAAAGTGATCTGGCATTTCATGAATTGTTTTTGGTTTTTTTTAAAAAAAAATATTAAGTTTAACAAGTAAAATTCCCATCAAATCACATCATTCAGCTTTACATATAGGATTCTCTGAATCCTTTGACTTCCCACCACCCCTCTCTGGTTTCCATTACACTCCCTTTTTCTATACAGCTTATCCAATTTTCTCTAAATTATTGTTAATATTGTCATATTTTCCTTTGTACTATTTTATATTACAAGTATTAATCTAATCCTGCCAAAGTTTTTAATTGTTTGCAATGCTCTTTTAAATACATTATAAATTTATTCTATTCTTTCTTAAACTTCTTCTCCTCTTGGTTTCTGAGTCTTCCAGTTAACATTGCCATTTCGGCATAGTCCATCATTTTCATCTACCACTCATCTCGTGTTGGAACCTTATCTTCTTTCCATTTCTGGGCCAGTAATACTCTCGCAGCTGTTGTCACATACGTGAAAAGTCTTTTCTGCTACCTCAGAATTTCTGTACCTAAAATGCCTAACAAAAAAGCCTCTGTTTTTTTTAAACAAATGTTATTTTAAACATCTTTTTCAACTAATTATATATCATTTCCCAGAATGCTTTAACTTCCTAGCACATCCACCACATATGGTAGAATGTGCCCTTTCCCCCCTTATATTTCCAGCAAAACTTGGAAGCGGTTCTGTACATTTTTGCCAACTTCACTGGTGTTAAATACCACCTATACATAATTTTCATATAATTTTCTTTTAGCGAACAGCAAGCTGTAAATTTTAGGTCTTCCTTCCATAATTTTCCCCATGCCTCTAATTGAATGGCATTTCATGATTTGGCAAGGCCATTTGTTGCAAGGATGCAGGTAGTAAGTACCTAAACCAGGGCGCCTAGGATTAGATTGGGTGGGAGGCGCTCTTCAAAAATGTGCAAAAGTTTGAAAGGCAGGGGATGGCTTGGCTGAGCAGGAAGTCATGGGAATATGAGGGCCAGCAGGAGCTCTTCCAAACAAAGATGATCAAAGAGCTCAGAAGTCTAAGTCTTGGTAAAACAAAAGTCAGGGTGGTCCCTAAAAGTGGGGTTTCCAGGAATACAAAAGGGTAGGCAGACAAGATGGAAACAATGAATCAAGATAATAGAATGGGGCATCTTTTAGACTGTGAGAGGAGATACTTAAATTGTGAAATATTTAGCTGAATGCTGAGGATTCTTTTGAAGTGTCTGAATTCTTCAGTTATGTGAACCAAGAAAACAAACCATTTTATTTTATTTACAACCTCCCAAAACTTTATGTCTGTTTATCAATCCAAGTACTAGACCTCTTGTGTGAGCTTTCCAGAGTGTTGTTGAGGGCTCATTGGTAATGGGTCAACAATGCAATCAATTAGCAATCAAAATGGAAGGATAACTGATATTGTTCACTGGAAATCAACTGGTAGCGTGAATGGAGATCCCTCTTGAGGAAACACCACAGATCTATAAACTTTTATTTTATGGCTTCATCCAAATCCATTTTTAAATCAATGGGAATGTTCCCAACAATTTCGAGTGAGCTATGGATCATAATGGCTAAGACAAATCAAATCAAATCAAATTTTATTTATGGCCATAGGCCCATACAGGTAAAAACGACACATAAATAACAATTTGTGCACGTGGGAAAAACAGCCGCTAAAACACCACTATAACAATAAAATACTATAAGATAGAATGGCATACTACGCCTTAGTTAGCTTGTAGTGCTCCTTGGCGTCGCTTTTGGGTAAGGACAGCGACCAGGAACCTTGCCACTTTCAGGGTCGTATGAGTATCCTTATCCTGCAAGATTTGGGCAAGGTGGAATTTTGGTGGGGTACCCTCTAGTTTCTGTATGATTGATCCCAACAAATTTGCCCGTGGCACATTGAACAGGGGGCAAGTGAACATAATGTGCTGAAGCGACTCCGGTGTCTCCTTATCGCATTCGCACATGGCGGGGGCTTGGCCCTTTGAGAATCTATGTCTCAGGACGTTGGAGGGAAAAACGTTGAACCTCACTTTGGTGAAGGCCAGTCTATGGGCAACAGTCGAAAGGGAGGAGAGGTATGATGGAACGCAGTAAGTTAAAGAATGGCTAAGACATGATGTGCTCTGGCTAAATAACTTGAAAATCACAAGCAGGGAAGTACAAAAAGAGAAGTTACTATAAAGATTATAGTTAAAGAAATAGTGGCCAAATTTTCTCCAGAACAAAGTCTAGGACAAGTCTCTGTCTGTCTGTCAGTCCATCTGTCTCTCCTTCTTTTGTCTTGTTTGTTTTGCAAAATGCTGAACACGTAAATAATATATCACTTCACATCTATTTACATGGTAATCGGTATTGTATGATGTATTAAATTATCAATTCACTGGTTGAACATTTAGTTTGCTGTATGGTTTTCTCATATATTTCATTGTTGCAATTTAAACATTCCCTTTATGCATTTATGTTAAAGTTTCAGAGAACACAGCACCAGGCATTTGCCTGATAGGTTAAATGATGGTTTTTCACATAATATTTGTTTATTCCACCTGAATATATCAGTGCTGTACTGAAATCTGTCCTCCAGTTTCTCAAGCTGTCATCCCCTGCAGAAGAGATTCCAACTTCCTTTCCTCATTCTCAGGGCATTTTATAATTTCTGTGGATTTTGAGCTGACATTACTGTTGTGAAGTGGCCAGATCAGGAGTATGTTTCCCTTTCCAGTAAACATTTCTACAGCACTCAAAAAATTTCCCTGGCTGCCTAAGCTCCCTGAGCTGAAAAACATTTACCTCTGTCACAAGCGCTCTCTGATCACACCCACTCTAGGAGGTAGTACAACTCTTCTCACCAGGCTACCCACTTAGTGGTAATGCCTCCTTCCTGACTATGGGCCTCTTAGCTGGCACCAGGGACCCTTTTAGCCTTCAGGCTTTGGTCCTGGGAAAGGAAAAAATGCCAGTGAACTCATCCAGTTGACATCTATACTCATTCCCACCATATTCCTATATTGGAGCAACTTTCCAGAGCAGCCTGACTCATGGGAGTCTCACTGTGTAGCCATCTAGAGCAATTTTATACTTGGGCCACGCCCAAAGTGGTCCTTGGATGTTTGACTGGGTCAAAGTAGTGGTCACCCCCCCCCCAAGTTAGCCACCACTGTCTTAAAGCAGTCAATACCAACGAAAAGACTAAACATTATTGGAAACTAGCTGAAAGAGAGAGAGAAAGCTCCAAGGATTGGCTGGCTGGCCATCACTTGCCTGGCTGCCAAGTGTCACCACTATCAAGTGTGTCCCACATTTGCCATGTTGTTTTGCATGCCTTCCTCCACGCCACTCAATCTCTTCTAGTAGCTATGAAATCACAGCAAAAAAGCAAGCAAATAGCTGAACTAACCATCAAGACTTCTTGTCACTGCAGGTCACAAGATCTGGGCAGGCTAAGGTGGCTGTATGCACAATACCTTCATGCAAAATATATATTGAATGAAGAAAGAACCTGACGCTGTTTGATTTCTCCTTCTCCTGACAGCTAGATAGTTGTCCTGAAGCCTGTTGGGATAGTCAGAATGGATGTTTGGCAAACCCTACATGCTAGTCAAAGATCTAGGCCATGATTCAGAGAACCACCTTAGGTTGTGCAAAGAAGCATTTGACTTCATGTTGCATCCCAAAGTACAGCTGGATTTCCCTCCGTTGTCAAAAGGAATGCCTTAGATGTACTCAACCCTGTGGTTCAGTGGGAGAGCACATGCCTTATAATAATGGAGATACCGCAGATTGAACATGGGAACTTTTGTAGACACAGGTTATAAAGAAAATGGTTGCTCTGTAGTGTGGTCATTAAAAAGTATCTCATGAGACCTTGGACAGCTCCAGATCACTGGAGTAATACTGAACTGGACTGAAAAATATTCACTCTGGAGCTCAATATAAGGCAGTGAGTTTCATGTGAAAAATTAGAAGTCCCTGTGTATTCATTGACCTTCTAGCATGGTGTGGGTCCTGGAGTGTTAGTATCAGCCACAGTTTGTTTTGTAGTGTTCTGTGAAAAGTGGTCTGATGAATCCATAGCAATTTAAGATTCCTTCCCTTCTTCTCTGGGTTGTTGCTGAAGACATTCTCTTCAATCATGATTAGCAACATCCAAGACATTGCAGCTTATACTGATGTTAGCTAAATATTCATCCTGCATGACTCATCACAACTGTGGATGCATATTCCCAACTGCATATAGAAATATGTGTCTAAATTGAATAAACAATTACAGGTTGAAAAGTGCAACGATTACAAAGTACACTGCAATCAGTATAATTCCATGAATTACATTGCAAACAGGTTCGGTCTGATTCATCCCTCCCCCTTCCATCTTACTCAGGTGAATAAACTGGGATACAAGAATATTTCTCAACAAATTAGATTGGCCTTCTCTTCACAATTTAAATGTTTGCAACAAGAAATGCTTGCCTCTCTCTTTGCATCTGAACTCTCCTGATCAATGTTTCATGCTTGATAAGCAGACATGCGTGTATTTCATTAATCCTCATCAAGCAAGCAGTAACTGGAGAAATATGTTGGATTTCCTGCCACTGGTACTAGTTTGATGGTAGAATGTGGTAGGTTAAGAACGTAAGTTAGGAAAGGAAATTTACAAATGGATCTTGCCTGTGTTTCAGGACTGATAATAATGGCCTCCCCAAATTATCCATGTTTTTGTTGGTGGTGAGGAGGCATTTTTCCATTTGTGGATGAATGAGATGAATTTCGCCAGCAGCTTTCCCCAGAAAATTCTCTTCTGAGAAATTTTGGGTTCCTTGACATGGAATGAAACCCTCTTGTTCATATTCAAGCATAAAGGAAACAAAACATTAAGAGCAGAGCATTGGAAAGAATAAGGGTCAAGATCATTGCTTTAAAAAATGATATTCAAATAACATTAAACAGTACTAAAGTTGCATCCATAGTTGCTCCTAAATTCATGGATAATGGAACCAGGAATAACATAAATTAGAAAGGCTGCTGGATATTCTCTAGGGGGGGACTGAAATGGTCCAACAAGGCAGGAGCAGCTTCAAAGAAAAATCTCAAAAAAATGTCAGAAAATTCTTTTTAAAAATGTTTTATTTCATAACATTTATATTAGCACATGCTGATTTCTTCACATATTTTTGCAGCATGATGTCTGCAGTATGTTTTTCTTGTTTTCTTTGCATTTGATTTTACCTTCTAAATATGCCAAGTAATCAAGATTATTATCACATGCGCTCTCGCTCTCTCTCTCTCTCTCTCTCTCTCACACACACACACACACACAAATACAGTGTGCTTTGAATTTCAAAGGGCTTCTGGCAATTATTTTGAGTGCCCTGACCCTGCTTATTGAGGAAGTGAGCTAAGAGAAATACAGAGCACTTTCACAAGACCTCAGGTGTTGAACAAAGCATGCAGAAAAGAATATAAGGAAGAAGGTGTCCCAAGTCCCAGGTTATTTAGGAGTTTAAAGGTTAAAACCAACAGCTTTAACTGAACCCAGAAACAAGCTGATAACCAATGTAAATCAAATAGAATTGATGAAATATGTTCTCAATACCCAGGCCTGGTAGGAATGTTTTTTGTTGTTGTTAATCTGTTTTCCTAGCAATTCAGCTTTTGAATGCTTTTCTGTGTAGAGCACATTACACTAATCTGGTAGCCATTACGCACCAATGACTGTGACAAGATTTTTGTTAGGAAAGTATATCAGCCAAAGCTGAAAAAGTCACCTCATGCTACTGGTGCTACCTTTGCATCTAAGAATAGTATCAGGTCAAGGAGCACTCCTAATTTACAAACTTGAAGGTTTATGAGAACTACTATCTCATCCAAGATAGGCCGGACACCCAATCCAATATACAGATTGCCCACCTATCAACAGTGCTTCCATCCACTCTAGATTAAGCTTCAACTTGTTCTCTCCCATTCAGTCCTTCACAGCTAACAGCCATCTAGGATATCCACACTCCTTGGGATCAAATGTGAGCAGGTTGTTATCAGCATATTGATTGCTCCACAGACCAAATCAAAAAGATATACCATAATTCAAACATTGTTTGCTATAATGACTGCAGTGGCTATCCAGTTGATAATTAAGATTGTCATACTCTAGGTTCCTTATCTCTATCTGTATGCTATCTTTCCCTGCTATTCTAGCATGTTATTTTCCACCTTATTTTGGCCAATTTCTGCCTTAGGTGAGTCATTTATCACTTTTCTAATATTTCACATCACTTCCAATCTTGCCTTTCAAATTATGCCCTGCCATATTTTATCAAAATTGATGATTTTAAATATTTGTCACTTCCCTTGGTCCAGAACCTGGGTGATCTATCCTCTGATAAGGCAGGCTCTTTGAATAAATATTTTGCAGTGTCCCGAACTAGGAGGCCTCTGATCTTATTTTAAGTCTTCTCATTGCACTTTTGCTATTTCAATTGTAACACTTTAATTTCAAGACTGAAACCCAAACTTGCTGCATTTGCACGTAACTGCTGAAGAGGAAATATACCAAGAGAGACACCAGGATAATAGAATTACAGTAGCGGGTCTTTTAGAGCAAAAAGTCTTGTAGCGCTTTAAGGACTAGCAGATTTATCACAGCATAAACTTTTTGTGGACATGAAGTTGTCATTTGGAGTAAGGCAACACTGCAGAGTGGTATGAAGCCAATCCCAAGTAACCCATCGTAGACAATGTAGTCAAAGCTAGAGGTTTATTACCAAACCCCATGGAACTCAACAGGACCAACTTCCAATTAGGCAAGTATAGTAGTGCACCATTTGTTACTGTTTAGAGATTCTTCAGAGCCTTATTAAGGCATCCTTCTTCTCATACAATGAATATAAGAGATGGGACATGCTAGCTAGCTCTTCCCCTCTGTTGTATCTTCTTTGTTGGCCTCATTGCCTTCTATGTGTTGGAGGACAACTATAGGCAGTGGGAAGCATCCATGAGAACATGTTTCCCACTACACCTATTCACCCTCAACTACATGGAGGGCAGTGGAACTGGGAAAAGGGATCCTGTGAAGGAGACAGCATGTCCTTGAACTCCCTCATGCAATTCTAATCACATAGGAGACCTGAACACTCAAGAGAGCCTCAGAACTGTATTTCTGTGTGGTGCTTGTAAGTCTAGATTTTCAACAAAGAATTTATATCTTCTCTCTTAAAAAGAAGCCCCACCCCCCAAACCCCCACTCCTCCTCCAATGGGAAAGACAATATCTTTACCCACCCTATAACTTTTGCTTTTTCAAAAATGTTTTGCTTAAGATACAGTTCAAACTTTTTGCAAAACAAGTTTTCCTTTTTGAAAAAGAAATATTCTCAATTGAGGACCCCACGCCTGAAGAAATAAATACTCCCACCCACACCCCTTCACAGAAGTTTTAAATAAGTATTAACTGTTGTCAGATGAAGGGTTGACATTATTGTCTCAGAGAAGTGAAGCCATTGATTTAGCTTGACCGTTTGCTGTGTTTGTTTCTCAGTTTCTTTGCCATGTGGTAACTAGATTGAACACTGAAATATCAGATGAAGTTTTATTCAAACATTCCAAGGCAATTCTACAGTTTGTGTCAATCCCAATCCTGTTTTCAAAGGAAGGGAGAAAATGCAAAATATAACCATTTAGCTACTGGATTAAGTTAAAGGTGCTGGTTTAGGTGTAAAAAGCTCTATGCAGCTCTATTCTGACAACAACCAACTGACATGTTACCACAGACATGTGCATTGTGCCGAGCCCACAAGTGACTTTTAAAAGGGTAAAAAATGGCCCTAAAAGAGCACAAAAAGGGCAAAAGACATGAAAACAGCACCTAGCAATCCCACAACCATTTGCAAGTGTAGCCCAGAAGCCCTTGCACAGATCATTGAGGCCTGCAGACAATTGGAGCTTGAAGAAGAAGGTTTGGAGGGTGTGATAGTGGTGGAGTTTAGCAGAGTTTGGTGTCTGGTAAGTGCTTCTGGTTTTTTAAAGGATTTTTTTCCAAGGGTTTCCAGAGGTTTATATGGTGTTTGCAGGCTTTGCAAATTGTGTTTCAAATGTAAAAAAAAATATTACGTAAATTTGTGGTGCCTTGGAATGTAATTTCCACATAAATTGGAGTCGCCTGTACACCAAGGTGAGTTCAGGAAGTTCTGAAATAGGGAAGATTATCCCTCACCTAAAACTTTTACAGTACCTTGTGCACATTAGGACAACATTATGTATTCTGCAGGGAAACCCAGGCTGAGATCCCACACCTGTTTTTAGTGTAATTCAAAGCAACAAGTCATTGAAGACTATCATAAACAGGGTGTGTATTATACATAGGTGTGTACTATTATACATTTCAAGCTCAAGAACTGCTCCTGTACCCATTTTTAAGAGGGCTAGGAAAGAAGAAGCCCTCTTCAACACTGTGTTTAAGTAGTTAATGTTTGTTAATGTTTATATGAGCTTATTTCCATTGAGGAATAACTACTGTTTCATATGCAGAATATATTGGGTTGGATCCAGACTTTGCTCCCACCAGCAGGAGCATCCTCTAAGTTCCATTCAGGGGGCACTCCCACTAGTGGTGGTGGTAGTTGGAGTGATATTTTCCAATTCTCCCTCCCTCTGCAGCCCCTAGGACCACCTCCCCACTGTTCCAGACAGTTGCAACCTTCTAGAATGCTTAAGGAAGAGCAACAATTGAGTCACTTCTCATTTCTCCAGTAGGAACTGTTGTCTGGATCAAAATCATTCCATAGATGGAAGAAACAAGCTATGAAAGGCAAGCTCTAGATGAATTTTTCTCAGTTCACCCTGAAGTATGAAACCAACACGGCACTCTTCATTTGTATTGGTTTTCTCAGTTCTTCTAGAGGGACAATTTGCCCTTCTCTGAAGTATTTTCTTGATGCAATCATTTTCTCTTCAGTAAAGGCTTCTGTCAGCTCGCTGTACACTGCATGGTACATAATTCAAGGGGAAAAGGAACAGCTGGCAACAGCTATTAAATCATCTTGTTCGTCTTCAAAATGTGAGAAATGGCCTGGACACACCTAATGCTGACCACCACCATGGAATAAAAATGCATTAAATCCACATTCATGAGGAAAAAAATGTCACCCATGATAAAACAACTTCCACTGTGCAGCTGGCTGTAAATATATTGGGCATTGATATTAATTTGCAAGGGTGGGTTGCTAGATTGCTTGGAAAACAGCTTAATTAACTAAGTGAGGTGTAAAGGTTATGTTGAAAGTGGAAAAAACAGAGCTCTGTGAGATGGGGAAATGGGGGGGGGGGAATCAACCAGTGAAAACTGATTTATTTTTTAAAAAATGAATGGAAAGGAAACTAAAGCATGCTTAGGGGGGCTCTGATAAAGATATTCAATATGCAAATTGAAAACGATATGCAACCACAAATCTCTCAGATCTGCAACTTGGAGGCTAAGAACTTTGTTGCTGCACTAGAAACAGTATTGGTTTTGTCATAGCTAGCTGTTCTGAATACCTGCAATACAATAAAAAATAGTAATATTTTAATATTCTAGTAGCAACATAATTTCTCTGTTGCATGGGTCAGCCCCTCCCACTGTGAATTTCTTCCTCAATTCCTTAAACTTAAATGTAGGTAATATTGCTCAAAATCTCAAAAACGATATATCATTGTGATGGTTGCTGTTAAAGGCCAAGGTCTTCCTGCATCTGAAAGTTTAATAAAGTTGTGGCCAATTTTAATCCCATAACACATTGTCACGAGTCATTATTCCACCCGGGTGTTGCTTGGGGTCGGGGGTCTCTGCCTGGGCATGCAATGGGTATGTACTGTGATGTGAAGTTCTATGATTTTAGTTCTGCTGTTTAGCTAATAAGAAACAAACATGTTTTGCTACAAACAGAGAAGAATCTGAAGCCAGATGCCAACAGTCCTTAATTTTCCTTCTGATTGCTTTCATTGGGCATTTTGATGAGCTTTGCCTCAAACTTTGTTCTGGGAAAATACCATATTTTGTAGCAGAAAGTTTTCGTCTGACAGCTCAGGTTGCAAGATCTAAACTGCAAGCTTTTAAGTTTGATTCCAAGTTGTTCTTATAACACTTGAACTGCCTTCCCCTTGAGCAGTGACCTGCTTTTAACTCCCCATAAAGGATGGCCATGGGGATTCTGTCAAATGACATTCTGGCCAGGTGCCCAAGTGACTGTAGAGTCAAGCTTGGTTGAGGAAGGATTCAGAGATGCTACCTCCCTCAGCATGTGGAGTTATTTTGAGGGCAACAAATAAAGGAAAGCATTTTAATGCTTCCTCAACTTGATACAAAGTACTGCAGCATCCTGAATTTTAATTAAAATGCCTTACAAAGTCTTTTTTAATGAAACACATAAGTAGTATAACCTAAGCCAGCCTTCTTCAGCCTGATGGTTCCAAATGTTCCAGGTTGTGTTTTTCCGAGTAGTGATATATGGAAGTGAGAGCTGGACCATAAAGAAGGTTGATTGCCGAAGAATTGATGCTTTTGAATTATGGTGCTGGAGGAGACTCTTGAGAGTCCCATGGACTGCAAGAAGATCAAACCGATCCATTCTGAAGGAAATCAGCCCTGAGTGCTCACTGAAAGGACAGATCCTGAAGATGAGGCTCCAATACTTTGGCCACCTCATGAGAAGAAAAGACTCCCTGGAAAAGACCCTGATGTTGGGAAAGATAGAGGGCACAAGGAGAAGGGGACGACAGAGGACAAGATGGTTGTTCTCGAAGCTACCAACATGAGTTTGACCAAACGGCGGGGGGCAGTGGAAGACAGGAGTGCCTGGCGTGCCCTGGTCCATGGGGACACGAAGACTCAGACACGACTAGATGACTAAACAACAAAAACAAAAACAAGTCCCATCAACTTGCAAAAGCAGGGCCATGTTGACTGAGGCTGATGGGAGTTGTAGTCCAAAATATCTGAAGGGTATAATGTGGGGTAGGTAGGTGGCTGACCTAAGCTAAGCTCCTGCTTCAGTGTGTTCATTACACACCCTGCTAGGCAGGTATTATACAGGTCAAGAAACCTCTAAAATCAATGTATGGAATTTTTATGGAAAATAAAATTATAAAACTATATTGAAGTGTGCAGATATATGGCTATGTGACAAAATGTAAGTACTCTTGGGTGGGGAGGAGACTTCCATTGTCAGCTTCCTAGACCAGCATTTGTACAGCATATTTCTCCACACACTTGCATAGATAAACAGTTGCACTGAGGAATTTGGCAGTTGCAACTCATCTTGAATTTGTGCTATATATGATTGGTGAACTGGTCCTGTTTTTCTCTGGCTTGTGTTTTATAAGAGATTTCCAAGCAGAGGTCCAAAGTACTCTGCTGATGTCAGTAAAGCTCTATCAAAATTAATGGTGATGAATGTATTTACAGTGCCTAGCAATCTGTATGGTGTAAACTCTAGAATAAATTACAGATCTGATTAGGAAAAACCAGGCAGTGCTATGCCACACATTAAATGTAAATGCATTTTTCAAACACTGTATAATTCAGTTCAACTAGAGATTCTTACACCCGAGAATAAATGTTATTAAACTCGCCATGGATGTTTAATTATTGGAAGTGATTGTATGATATAAGTTTGTAAGATAATATAATATTAAATCCAGTTTCTTGTTTAGTTGTATTAACACATACCAATATCCAGTTGTGTATCTCAATGCAATCTTACAAGTGTTGATTTATGCTTTGTTCTAGCAGTGAATAAGATATCATATGATTGACGCTTTTGCAGATGCAATATACAGAAACAATTTTTCTGTACTGAATTTCTGATATGATTCATTTTGCTGATTTTCTCTTATTTACTTTGCTCAGTAAATGGTAGTTTACTAGATTCATGAAGTGCATGACTTCTGCATCAAGCAAAGACTGTAAAAATTGTGTGTACGTGTTTGTCACAGAAACAGGTTCTTTTAAGCTTTTGTAGAAACTTTGAGCTAAGCAGAGATGGCTCAGGCTGACCTTTATTTAGCCCTGCAACACTACATTGCCCCAGAATAGTAAATCTGCAAGGTGAAAACCTTTTTTAATTAGCTGAGTACAATGCCTGTGTTGGGGTTTAGGGTACATAGTAAGGAAATGTTTAAAACCAATGTTTAAAACAAAATCTATGCAATATATAACCCTGATCAATCAACAGATGCAAAAGGAGTTGGGTAAAATATATAATTAAGTTCAAGCTGCTATTAATTGCAGATCCTTTAATATTATTTTGGTTTAATTCAAGAACTGTGGTCACACTTCCTCATTCCTCTGCACACAAAAGAAGATTCTCAAGGGTCTTCTTTGAGAAGTCAAAGAAACTGGCCTTGAGGTCTGAATCAAAAATAATTCCCCCTGCTGCCATCCCTCTCTCAAGACAGCCTTCTGATTATTCTTTCAATTGATCCTCAAGCAGGCTTGAGGAAAGTGGAAACTTTGAGGCAAACACTTCATTGCTGCATATACAGGTATTTCTCTCTGTTATCTAGGACTGAGCCATAACAGTATAGCTGGCTGACAGGGACCAATAATGAGTGCTGGCCTATCTGGGTGCTTCTTAAAAAATTTCCTAGGATTGAACCAAACATTTTCAACTTCTGAGAGTTTTGTCCTGTACAACTGTGATCTCAGCTGTCCATAGTTGACAACATTGGTCTGATGTCCAAATAATGAATCAACACTATCGAAATATATGCAGATTTAGATGACACCATATTCCAGTTCATCTCTAATTACCGAGCAACATTGTACTGCTTTGTTCTCTCGGGCTTGATGCGTTTGTGTGTTTACCAAACATCATCATAAAATAGCTTCTATGGAGGAAGCATTCCGATTATCCAGTGAGCCTTCTAAAGGGCTAGAGGAACCAATTTGCATTACAAAGCACAGTTGTTATTGTGTTCAGTGTTCATAAATATGCTGTTAATAATACACGTCTTCTGCAAGTGTGTGCTTCTTTTTTAATGTAGAGGAGGGGGATTTAGATTTAAATAATGACATGAGTGTCATAAATATAAGCTATGCTATGTTGCCACTGGGCCTGCCGCTCACTCTTGCTCCAACACAAGCGGGGGGGGGGGAGCAAGCAAAGTGTTCTTATTTAAATAGTAACAATGAGGAGCATAACAGTGTTGTGCTGATAAAGTTCCTAATTGTGCTGACACCATGCTGACCTCAAAAAGCCATTCCGGAATTGCTGACAGATGCTGAGTGGGTGCATGGCACAATGCAAAGCCTACTTGTGGATTAATGAATCCACTGCAGAGCACACTGGAAGCAGCCCTAGTCTGCTGAAAAGGTAGCACAGATGCAGCTTGAGTTTAACAAAGCTTGATCCTAACCATGTTTACTTGGAAATGTGTCCCACTGCAGGTAAGTGAGCATGGGATGAAATGGCAATGGTCTTAGTTTAGAGCAAAGTGAGGAATGGCAAAATACTATTTGGCTGTGTTGGTTATCTTACCACTACTTTCTTTTTTATTAAAAAGAAAAGAAAAAATGCTACCTTAAATTAATTTTCAAATACATTTTGAAGAATTGGCTAAAGGAAATTGGAAAAGGTTAGGCATGCATCTCTCATATCTACCTACCTACACGTTTGAAGTCAATTTTAAAACTCCCACTGAACTTATGTAGATTGCATCTATCCATGGAATTTAGTTGGGGTGCAGTGCAATCATGCCCCATTGTTGAAAATTAAATATTGGACTATTTGAAATGAGATAAACAAATATATTTACATCGTATATACATTCGGTGGTGGGTGTTTACACAGGCTGTGGAATTTGGGCTTCAGATTTCAATTAAGTTCTTAAGTTTAAAAAGTGCAATATGTTCAGTTCTTGTTGGTCACATGTGTTAGACTATTGCAAAGACTCACGATAATGATTTCTGCTCTTGCAGCTTGGGCTCACTCATTTTGGAGGCACCGCCTGGCAATTCCTCCTAGAATGTACTCAAGGCGCTTCTGCCTTAGTTGCTACTCAGCAGAGGCAAATGAGTTGTTAAGTCTTTGGGGTCCCTCCTTGTAATGTTCTAGAGGCATTGAATATTCCCCCATCTGTGTTGAACTGTAGAACTTAGAGTATGAGCATTGTGGAAAGGTCACACTTTACACTTGAGTCACTACTCATATTAGTAGGTGGCACTTAGCAGTGCCTGGTTACAAAGTAAAGGTTTCAACCATATATGTTTGTTGCTTTTTTCTTACATTAATTAAAGCTTCAGATGACAGGCAAATTATTGGCCTTGGAATCTTCTCTGACAAGTCCTGAAAAGACTGTTTAAAACATGTGTTGTGTACTACTGTTAGCCAAGTTACTGGGTTAAGCACTATTATCATACAGCACATGACAGTGGGTTTGGTGTTTCATTAATTATATAGAATTCAGAGTTCAGTGTGGAATGCACTAAACTGTGTATAAAAGCTACATATTTTAATGCAGTATAGGAAAACCTTACCAACAATATATAAATGTAAGCCTGTGTATAATTTATGCCATTCAGATGACTTGTTGCAGGTTCTCTGCTTTTCTTTTCATAGCACTATACAGAATAATCCTTCAGTGTTTTCCCTCCTCCTCCTTCCTTATGTTGCCTCCACGCTTTTCTGAAATTTAATATTCAAAGCAAACTGCTATCATTTCAGGGGGGAAAGAGGAGAGAGAGATAATCCTCTAACTTCTCATTTAAAATGTGGTGTACACAGCATTGATATTCCATATCTGCTGTAAGGAGAATTGAGTTTTATTTTTCTGATATTAAAAGCTACCAAATAAATAACCCATCCCTTTAAAAAAAATAAAAATAAGGAAACCATCTTTCATTCACTTTCTTGTGGTTTTTTATCCCTTTGTTTCTGCCATTGTTTCCATGATCCACTGTTTCTTCAGTGCCACTTTCTGCTGACTTTGCAAAACCTTTTCACTCCATGATCTCAGGGTAGATGCAGTGAACATGATTACGCTATGGTGCCACCTTTCTGATATGGCCGAATGATGATATCATTGAGGCCAACAGAAATCCTTCCAAGTAAGAGAAGTAATGCACAACCATTGTCAAAGCAACTGGGCTCACCTCTGCTGTGGTGGCTATTTCATTGCCTGCTGTATTTATGATGACCAAGATGGGCAGGAGAGATGAAGGAAAAGGACCAGCCACAAGTTTCTGGTGCCCTGTAATTTAACAATATTGCTAGTTGTCTCCTCACAGTTATGTATTTAGTGCATTTTTTCCCTAAACTGTATGGCTAGGAATGTACCAGTTATGTTTTAGTCATTATACTTTTTATTATTTATTTATTACTCACCCAAAGTTCCAGAGATGGGTCAACACATTAAAACACAATATTAAAAGCAACTTACCAATTCTTATCAATTCATATTTCCACATGCTGATTAGATTTGCAGGTAAAGTCAGTAATAAAGGCCCCATCTGCACTATACATTTAAAAGCAGCATCATACCATTTTAAAACCTTTTTAAATGGCTCCCCTCAAAGAATCCTGGACATTGCAGTTTGTAAAGGTGCTGAGAGTTGTTGGGAGACCCCTATTCTCTTTGCAGAGCTACAATCCCCAGAGTTCCCTAGGATGTGGAATTGATTGCTTAAAAACTCTGGGAACTCTGCTACTGTAAGGGGAAGGCATTAAATGTATAGTGCACATGAGCCCAAGGAGGTGAGACACAGAAACAGGAATTGAACAAGGACTCTATTGTTACTGATCTCAGCAGAGGGCAATACTAGTGTGGGGCGTATCTAAATGATAACTGCCTTGGGCAACCAACTTGTCCAGCATAGGAGACCTGTCATCATGCACTCTACCTGAGCTGCACCCTTAAGGTGTATAAGGAGACTTTCCCACACAGTTTTTAATGGGTGAGACTAAGCTGCCTCCAATATGCTCTTTGTATTCAGTCCATGTGTCACACAGTCTGGAAGAGCTGGCCTCTCAAAATTCCCATCACCCTGAAAGGTGCTTGTGCATTCTCACTTAATCATCTCACCTTCATTCCATCCCAGCACCTACATGCCAATGTGACCAGATAAACTTTTAGACCATACCCATTTCCTAACTCCAGTCTTTTTGATAGCTCAGTTGGTAGAACGTGAGACTCTAAATCCCAAGGTTGTGGGTTCAAGTCCTACATTGGGCAAAAGATTCCTGCACTGCAGAGGTGTGGACTGGAAGACCCTCATGGCCCTTAGCAACTCTACAATTCTATGATTCTATGAACATCCTCCAAAGCATACAGGGCAGAGTAGGCAAAACACAAACAAACCCAAAACCAAACCCTGTCCATCAGGTCAATTTTTTTTTGGAGAAGCAAAAAATTCCCTAAAGTGACTAACTGAAGCCTATGTTGCAGCCTAGGGTGGAGCAAGTGGATGCCATGTTGGAAAAGGGGCCCAAGATGCAGTGTGTGTGATCATGTTGCCTGTATTCCCACTATCGACTGATGTGCAGTTCATACTGTGACTTGTATCCAATGTAATGCTAAGTAGCTATGCTGTCAGCACAAGGATCTCTGCTTGCACAACAGGACTTTCCCCAAAAATCTGTTTTGGGGTTTATCTACTGTCTGTTAAGCAATATTTTCCATTTCTTCTGACCCAAAGAAATTATGTAATTCATTTTCCTTTTTACACAAAAAATCCAAAAGGGGTTCTCTAATTATTCTTGTTTTTGACTGTTTTCTAAGCATGGGTCCAAAAGCTTTCCCCACCCCACCCTACTGCTTGTTCCAAAGTTAAAGGGCTGTTACCACTGAAATGAACCTTTCATAAGTCTCACCTTGCTCTGTTCACCTCCTTGTCCCTTTACACCAGGTCAAACTGTTGTGTTGCCTGAAGCATCCTCACCTACTTCTGGCATTAGCACACAGTTACAGTGTATGGCTTTCTCTTGTCTTTCTTTCTTGTTTGTCTTTCCTTTCATCAGGTCTCTTTTTCTGCTTCTCTTTTCCTTAAATCCTTCGCTTCCCTCCCACCCTTCCTTTACATCTTTGATGCTGCTTCATGCAGCTTTCCTTTGCCAGTTTGCCTCTCTGGACTGTCTTTGAAACAAATCTTCTTAACCTCACAATCTGCCACACCACTCCCCTATCTCTGGACCAGGGGTAGGCAACCTAAGGCCCGTGGGTCGGATGTGGCCTTCTCAATCCGGCCCACAGATGGTCTGGGAATCAGCATGTTTTTACATGAGTAGAATGTGTCCTCTTATTTAAAATGCATCTCTGGGTTATTTGTGGGGCATAGGAATTCATTCATCCCACCCCCCCAAAAAATAGTCTGGCCCACCACATGGTCTGAGGGGCAGTGGACCGGCCCATGGCTGAAAAAGGTTGCTGACCCCTGCTCTGCACCATCCGACAACAGCACATCTCCATTTTCCCTGCTTGTCTATGGACTTGAGCAAATTGATAGTTTGCACTGTTTATTGACAGCTTTCATTTCAGCAGTTAAATGGGGCTGAACATTCCATGACATCATGGTGGTTCTCACTTGACAGCCTATTTTTAGCTTATTATATGTATATGAGATATAGCTTCACCTATAGATGCCAATTTAGGAATCCAGCTTAAAGTGTCCATTAGGTATGTAAAAATCATTGATCAGTGTTATGTCAGTCTCTTAGGTATTGAATATTTTATTGTGCTAATGCTTCTTACAGTAACAGTTTTATTAAATCAGATACTTAATATTATGATTCATAAATAGCATGAAACCTGGATACATTAATCAGAAAACTAAATTGGAAGTTTAACAAAGATTTATAAACTAACACACTAAATCTGAACTTTAAAAATGTTAGGTTCATTAATAAGAACTTTTCTATGCAGCATATATAAATCAGGGCAATGTACCTGAATCTGAAAGTTACCGTATATAAATCAGAACTCTGAAAGCTACGGTGAATAAATCATGTCATATATATTGCAGTTAGGGGGTTTTAAAAATGGAAAAATTATCTTATTTATCACATCAGTGGTATAAACTCCAGAGACAGAATCTTTAATATGTTGTTTTATTTTTAATGGAAGGATATTATTGCAGTCACATGACATCTTACTTGTGACACCATATGAATGCAATCTCTAGGGAGCATTGTGATCTCTTGCTCATCAATAAACGTGCTGTTGAATGTGAAAACAAAATTTACTACAAACAAGATTGAACAATGCTCCAGAATACAGAATGCTGCTGTAGTCTTCACTTCTAAAAATGTATCAGCTGCATATGTGCTGCAATGTAGATGCAAATAACTTTGATAACTAAGTATTGATGCTCCCATTAACAAAGCACGTAGCTTGTTTCTAGAGAGCTGCCCCTAACAAAGCTGTTCACTAGAACATCTATACCTATCAGGCAAGGATGGGGAATCTATAGCCCTCTAGTTAGGACTATAACTCTCATCATCCAGTTTAGCTGGGATTGATGATAGTTGGATTCCTACAACACCTGATGTTTTTCCCCAATTCCTGCTGTAAGGGTTCACTGGATGCAGACAAGTGTCTCCAATTTTGTTATTTTTCACCCCCATAGAAGACAAGGTATGTAAAAAGAAGACTAAAATCAAGCCCTAAAATCAAGGTATTTTGCTTTTAAAAAACAAAACAGAATTGTGCTCCTCTTTTCTGGCACGTGGACTTAAATGAATTCCACATGCCAGAAACAGACCCTATTGATTTCTAGTGGACCAGAGTTTGAGGATTAACCCAGTCTTTTTCCTGCTAGAGTGCTGCTTCCCTAATAGTCTGAGGAACATCAGTGGTGCCAGAAGTTAAGTGAACACTGAAAGAATTAGCCCTTAGCATGAGGCAGCTGTCATGTGGCATGCTTGGCAAATGTATCTGCAGCAACACACAAAGTATACAGCTGTGCTTATGTGCCACAAAGGTATTGTAGCTCTTTCCCAAACAGTAGAGAGATTTTTGAAGAAATCACCCACAGATGTTTCCGAGAGAAGACAAAACGGAACAATGGAGATCAGTCAATTCTCTCTTAATGAAAATATGTAGGCAGTTGAATCCTTTAGTGTATCGGTGAGAGAGATAGGCAGATGTATAACTGGGGATGTGTTCCAGGCTCACTTTTACAAAATGTGACAAGCTCGTTATTGTTTCCAGACTCCCACATCGTTTTGGCCCATAGCAATGCGGTTGCCTGGACCAAATACACATGAAAGGGAGATGGCAAGTTGTCAGCTTTTCAAACAATTCAGAACGTATCTCCCATTATGAAATTGAAATGATTTCATAGAGTCACATCCTGGTAATACTTCAAAGAAAATGAACCTAAAATCAGTGTGAAGAGAGACATTAGCTAAGGATAGTGTTCTGATGCTTATCACTTTCTTCTTAAGAAAAGGAAAATGACTGGGGGTGGGTGGGATTTGAATCCATAAGAATGTTCATGAAGTCATCATGTACTTCTTAGAATAGCCTCTTCATGAAAATCATTGGTGGGTATGATTTCCCACATCTACCTGCATGCCTTTGTGGACTTAAAAAGGGGGCTATAGAATACTTTTGAGTGCAAAATGCAAGTCAATAAATATATCTAATGTATATAAGTATATTTTTGTGGATGTGCATAGGGCTACATATGTGCGGAGAAACTACTTGCTTATTCTTTTCAATAGCAGCCCCATTTTTAAAAAACTGCAGTGATAATAGAATCAAAGGAAAGAAGGAAAGCATTGCTACAGGGGTCACATACAAACCTGCAAAGGATGAAGGGTCAAATCAGTTCATTCAGTGTAATTCACTGTAAACAAAATAAATGCTTCTCCATCATGAACACTTTTAAGAAGAAATGGAAGCCCGTCTTGCTTGTAGCCTGGCAAGAATGCAACAGCAAAATGCCCTCCTTTAATAGGTGTGCATTTCACTATAGAGAGCAGGGGTGAGGATTCCTCAAGTCTGGGGTGCAAATATGACCCTCTAAGTCCCTTAAGATTCTACCCTGACCATACAACTTCCTGTGCTGCACCCCTCACCAGCTCTGCATTGCACCCTCTTGAGTGTTTTTGCCTGAACTCTGGTTGCCCTTGAACTCTGATACACTTCTTTCTTGCCTGGATGGAAGATGGAGACACATGGGTGAGTGTGTAGAAATCAGTCTACTGTATTTGCCGCTCTGCCTGTTTGGCCTCTGGGCCTGTCCTCCACTGGCAAGTGGCTTCCAGAAGATTGTCCAGAAGAGAATATGGCCCTTGGGCTGAAAACCCTTTCCCATCTCTCATATGCTAGGGTTACCAGATGTCCCTGGTTCCCGGGAACAGTCCCTGGATTAGCAAATCTGTCCCTTGACAAATTCCATCCCCGGAATGTCCCCAGATTTGCAAATCTGTCCCTGGGAAACGTGGCAGCGGCAGCCTCAGCAGCCCAGAGCCAGCCTGCTAGTGCAGTTGGCTCTGGCTGACATTTTTCCTCGATGGAAGTCCCCATATGATATGTCTTGTGCACAACACATCATATGGGGACTTCAAGTGAGGAAAAATGGCGGGCGCCACAGCAGCGAGCAGCTCCTGAAGCCAGCCAGAGCCAACTGCGCTACCAGACAGGCTCCAGGCTGCTGACCGTCGCTGCCGCCACCACTGCCAAAGGGGAAGCGGGGACGTCCGGTAGTACAGATCTCCTTCCCCCTTCCCCCTTTGTTTTGACTGATAAGGGGAGGCTCTGGAGTTGCGGGTGGGGGGCCGTTGCCCAGTTTTTTAAAAACTCTGCACATTTACGTTTCACAGGGTGTGAAAAAAGGGCTTTGCACCTTTATACAATATGCATGTGTGCTCAGGCCTAGGGTCTTTTGCGTCACCATCCCCACTACTGACTCCCCGTTGCTAATCAGCTTAAAAAAAAAAAAGTGAAGTGTCCCCAGATTCATTGAAAAAAATCTCGTAACCATATCATATGCGTCTATCACATAGATGGCAGGGAGATAGGGGTGAAGGATTTCCAAACTATTCCAAAATGTGATAGTGAGTAGCCAGGGGCATTATAGAGAATTCCTATATTCTATAGTAACAAAAAGGCTATCCGTTGAATTGGCTGAGGAGGATCCAGCTAAAGTTGTGGCTTCCAGCTCTGACTGGGCAGAATGAATAGATTTTCAGCCCTTGGAAATAATTCACTTTCATTTGGCTGTTGTCTTTTTGCGGGGGAGAACCCAACTGTACTCAAATTCAAATTCAACTGTACTCAAATTCCAGACAAGAAAGGAGGAGGAGTGGCGTTATATGTCAGGGATGTGTATACCTGTGAAGAGATCCAAGATTTAGAACCTCAAAGCCAAAGTGAGAGCATTTGGGTCAAAATTAAGGGAGAGAAGAATAACAGTGACCTCATTGTGGGAGTTTACTATAGATCCCCAAGCCAAACGGAGGACATAGATGATGCCTTCGTGGAACAGATGGCCAAGCATGCAAAAGGAAGGGAGATAGTAGTAATGGGGGACTTCAATTACCCGGATATTTGTTGGATGTCAAACTCAGCCAAGAGTATAAGGTCAAACAGATTCCTTACTGGCCTTGCAGACAAATTCATTGTCCAGAAAGTGGGAGAAGCAACAAGAGGAACAGCCATTTTAGATCTGGTCCTAACCAATGTTGATGACCTGGTTAGTGGGGTAGAAGTGGAAGGATCATTAGGCGTGAGTGATCATGCTCTTCTGAAGTTTACTATACAGTGGAAAGGAGCAGCCAAGCATACTAGGACTCAATTTCTTGATTTAAGAAAGCCGACTTCATAAAACTTAGGGAAGTGCTGGGTGAGATCCCATGGACAGTAATACTAAAATGAAAGGGAGTTCATGATGGCTGGGAGTTTGTTAAGAGGGAGATAGTAAAAGCACAACTTCAGGCAATACCAATGAGACGGAAACATGGAAGGTGCCTAAAGAAGCCAGGGTGGCTATCTAAAGAACTTTTAACTGAGTTTAGATTAAAAAAGGATGTGTACAAAAAATGGAAAAGGGGGGAAACCACCAAAGAGGAATTCAAACAAATAGCCAGCACGTGTAGATACAAAGTCAGAAAAGCTAAAGCACAGAATGAACTCAGGCTTGCTAGAGAGGTTAAAAGCAACAAAAAAGGCTTTTATGGGTATGTTCGTAGCAAAAGGAAGAACAAAGAAACAGTGGGGTCACTCAGAGAAGAAGATGTTTGAAATGTAAACAGGGGACACAGAAAGGGCTGAACTCCTCAATGCCTTCTTTGCCTCAGTCTTCTCCAATAAAGAAAACAATGCCCGACCTGAAGAATTTGGAGCAAATGATTCAGCAGAGGAAACACAGCCCAGAATAACTAAGGAGATAGTACAAGAATACTTGGCTAGTTTAGATGTATTCAAGTCTCCAGGGCCAGATGAACTGCATCCAAGAGTATTAAAAGAACTGGCAGATGTGATCTCAGAACCACTGGCAGTCATCTTTGAGAATTCCTGGAGAACAGGCGAAGTCCCGGCAGACTGGAGGAGGGCAAATGTTGTCCCTATTTTCAAAAAGGGGAAAAGAGAGGACCCAAATAATTACCGCCCAGTCAGTCTGACATCAATACCAGGGAAGATTCTGGAGTAGATCATTAAGCAAACAGTCTGTGAGCACCTAGAAAGGAATGCTGTGATCACTAATAGTCAGCATGGATTTCTGAAAAATAAGTCATGTCAGACTAACCTGATCTCATTTTTTGACATAATTACAAGCCTGGTAGATGAAGGGAACGCAGTGGGTGTAGCCTACCTTGATTTCAGCAAAGCATTTGACAAGGTGCCCAATGATATTCTTGTAAAGAAGCTGGTAAAATGCGGTCTTGACTATGCTACCACTCAGTGCATTTGTATATAGCATCTAGATCAAGGGAAGTAATAGTGCCACTGTATTCTGCTCTGGTCAGACCTCACCTGGAGTACTGGGTCCAGTTCTGGGCACCACAGTTCAAGAAGGACACTGACAAATTGGAACATGTCCAGAGGAGGGCAACCAAAATGGTCAAAGGCCTGGAAAAGATGCCTTATGAGGAACGGCTAAGGGAGCTGGGCATGTTTAGCCTGGAGAAGAGGAGGTTAAGGGGTGATAAGATGGCCATGTTCAAATATATAAAAGGATGCCACATAGAGGAGGGAGAAAGGTTGTTTGCTGCTCCAGAGAAGTGGACACGGAGCAATGGATCCAAACTACAAGAAAGAAGATTCCACCTAAACATTAGGAAGAACTTCCTGACATTAAGAGCTGTTCGACAGTGGAATTTGCCGCCAAGGAGTGTGGTGGAGTCTCCTTCTTTGGAGGTCTTTAAGCAGAGGCTTGACAACCATATGTCAGGAGTGCTCTGATGGTGTTTCCTGCTTGGCAGGGGGTTGGACTCGATGGCCCTTGTGGTCTCTTCCAACTCTATGATTCTATGATTCAATAGCTGTGAAGAATAGGCCAGGATTCATAGGAATGTGTATTTATTTATTTGTTAACATTTTAATCTCATTTTTCCTCTGAGGAACTCAAAGTGCTGTACATGGTTCTCCTCCTCCCCATTTTAAATTCCCTACAACTCTGTGAAGTAGGTGAGGTTGAGAGAGTGTGACCAGCCTAAGGTTACCCAGTGAATTTCATGGCTGAGAGGGACTAGAGCCCTGGACTAGAGCTCTAACTGCTACACCACACTGGCCCCAATGCTGCTGTTCTCATGCAGCAAACATCCACTGGTTCAATTGAACTTCTCCTATTCCCCCATAGCCCGCCACATGGGGTGAGGGGGGTGGAATGGAGAGGGAATTTCCCTGTGCTTTTCTGGGATCACAAATTAAGAAGAGGAAATGAAATCTGATGTAGGCATGGAAATTGGCCAATAGAGGTGTTTAATGTAGGGAGTAGTTCTATTTATTTACTTAAAAAAAAAAAACCTATCAAGTGAATGGGACTAAACAAAGAAAAGGGGTTCGATACAAGCAAAGGCAGAAATATCGCAAAATAAAAGGAAAGGAAATGGGTACGGTTGTATGTTCTAAAGAGAAAGATGCAGAAACCATGGGGAAACATAATGAAATTGTAGTTTGTAATAAAATAATATTGATGGGAAGTAAAGCTGTGATCAAGGAAGAAATTGACTTTGACGTACAGCGGGTAAATAATAGTACACTGAAAGATACAGTAGTAACATCAAAGATTAGTTTTTAAAGTGTCAATATTGAAAGAGGAAAAACATGTTAACAAGAGAAGTAAAAACAGCCTACAGAGAAATGGTTGAAATATAGCAGAACATGCAGGAACCAAGGAATTGCAGGAAAGAAAATACAGTAAAGAGCTTGCAGCCCCCGTCGCAGTGCCTCCCCTCCCTGGCCTAATACTATGTGAGGTGTGATGGTACAAATGTGTGCTCTGGGGCCACAACTGTTGCCCCCCATGGAAGCAGTGAGTGACCATTCTTTTACATAAAGAATGAACACTTAAGTGTACTCAACAAGGGTCTATTATAGCATGATCAAATCAAAGTTAACCTTTTAAAATACCATTCACTACAGTAGAGTTGTTGTCCTTCGGATGTCCCTAACTCACAAAGGGTTTGAGACATTTGCTAACCTCACCTGTTTTAGCCAGTCAGTTGAAGCCATTCCTGGGGTGTGGCTGCTGTCACATGACGACAGCTTCCGGGAGCTACAGGTGAGAGCTGAGTGCAGGGTAGGGACCAAAGGTGAAAAAACTGCCACAAAAGGAGCATGGCGTGTCCCCCACCAGCGGTACTACCCCTCCCAAAACCCCATACATCCCGCTTCAGTGCAAGGATACTAATAAAATATATTTATTTGTTTATACCAAACTCACCCATTTTAAGCAATGGAATTTAAAAGTCCTTGCCTGAGGTTCAACATGGACAACAACTTCTTCTATATGGCACTTCTGAAATAAGGCAAGCACTGACTTTGGTGTGCTTTTCGCAATTGCTAAAGACTCACCCATTCATCCAGGCATTTTTGTGTTGTCAATACTAAACCTGGGCATGTTATTGTATTTCAGTGTTTATTGTTGATGTTATTGGAATTGTATTGTACTGTTTGACCACCTAGGTATCACTAATAATGGATGGATCTCATGTATTTTCTTTCAACTGTATAATTTTATCATGTTCACAAATGGGATGGTGAAGAAGTAGGTTTGCATAAGGGCATTTCTGGAACTAACACATGAATGTTGAGTTTGTCTATTAGGATAAAGTTAGCAAACAGTGTCATATTTTTCATGGCCAATATACTTTGGTATCTCTAATCTGCAAAAGGCAGATATGCAGTTTTTCATTATATATTTTCCAAATTTGTTTCATTTTACACTATTACATATTGTTTCCTATTTAGTGGTATAAAGACAGAACTGGCTTCCAGCTGGAACACAAAGACTCTGGTCTTAATTGTCTATTAATTCAATTGGAGATAGTAGTGAATAGCCTTGTGTTATTATTTTTTTTAAAAAAAACATTTTGTTTACAGAGGGTCATGTATGCACCTTCTGCTTAATAACTTTTTTTATTGACTTGTACAGATGCAGGGCCATTTCTCATCATCTTCTTCCATTTAAGTTGCAGACCAGCTTGTTATCATGCATTGTAAATGATTTCTTAAAGAAGCTAGCTAACAGTGTAGGCTTCACCATTCATACAACAGCATTAACTATGAAATGTCTTGACCAAGGATTCACCATTTCTCCGTCCCTTTTTCATGGATCTACAACATACAGAAGCCCCGAGTCAATATTCAGGGCACTTAACCACTTCTGCAAACATGCAATTTTCACTTTGGGAAAATGAAAACAAAACTATGGTTGCTTGTTGCTTTCCTCTTTCGCATATATTATCTCTGTAATTGTTGCCATAGTCATGCAGAGAGAACACCAAGCCTGAAAGATAACAGCTTGCCTAGTCATCATCAGTCATTGCACCCACACCCCTGAAATAAAGAGATCAGATTCATATATTTATGAAGTTTACAAAAGGATTGACGACAGGTTGATGTATCAACCTAATAAATACTCTTCATCCATTAAAGGTGTCCTATCAACCTATGTTAGAAGACTTTTCCTTAACAACAGATGAAAAGCCCTGTTGGATCTGGCTAGTTGTTCATCTAGTCTAGCATCCTGTTCTCACAGTGGCCAACAGCCCTCTCTTCCTCAACATTTTATAGGCAAGTATCTCTATCTTGAGGCCTGTGGCTAAACTTCCTCTGACACTATGGCTCTTCACACTGCTGTAATGAGAAGTGTCTGCAAGTATTGCTGTCCTCCAGTCTTCACAGCTTTGTGTGGGTGAGACAGGTAACTTCTCATGTCCCTATCCCCTCTAGCCTCATGCTGTTGGAAAAGAATCATTAAAAGATTCCTCCCCCAACTTGCTATAGCTTTGTTCCCCTTTGAACTTGCACATATGGTAGTACACTTTTCCCACATATAAGTGTACCCTAGGCAGCTGCCACCAGCCATTAGGCAGTTGCTGCCACCACCGAGCTAAGGCTGAACCTAGACTTTTCAACTCCATTCATATTTGCACATTAGACCGGCAAAAAACTTTAGGCTTGTTTTAGGTTTGACTATTATAATACACACCATACTTCATAAGAATATTAGAAAAGTCCTGTTGGATCTCACTAAAGGCCCATCTAGTCCAGCATTCTGTTCCCATTTATGATTCCAGGAAACTGCTCCCAGCCATGGAGGTAAAACACAGCCATCCTGGCTAGTAGCCATTGATAGTCCTATCCTCCATGAATTTGTCTAATCCTCTCTGAAGCGATCCTAAATTGGTGGCAATTACTTAATCTTGTGGAAGCAAATCCCATTGTTGTAATAACATGTGTGGAGAAGTACTTGTTTTTGCCTGAATCTTCCAACATTCAGCTTCATAGAAGCTGTCGGGTTGTCTTATGAGAGGAAAACTTATCCCCATGCATGTATTTAAACCATGCATGATCTATTACACCTTATCATGTTCCCCATTTACAGTGGTACCTCGGGTTACATATGCTTCAGGTTACATACGCTTCAGGTTACAGCCTCCGCTAACCCAGAAATAGTGCTTCAGGTTAAGAACTTTGATTCAGGATGAGAACAGAAACCATGCTTCGGCGACGCGGCAGCAGCAGGAGGCCCCATTAGCTAAAGTGGTACCTCAGGCTAAGAACAGTTTCAGGTTAAGAACAGACCTCCAGAACGAATTAAGCTCTTAACACGAGGTACCACTGTATTTGTCTTTTCTTGTAAAATAAAAGCCACAAATGTTGCAACCTTTTCTCATTGGGGAATGGCTCCAATCTTTGATCATTTTGGTACTTGCTTTCTGACCTTTTTTGAGCTTTACAATAACCTCTTGGAGGTGCAGCTATTGCTTAAGCTATTTGCCACTTTATTCTTTGTCTATCTCGTTCAAACGAAGCAAGGAAGGCAGGGTGGCAGGTGCTAGATTCTTATATGTGACAGAGGTGATAGATTTTATATTACAGTACGGTAATTAGCTCTGCGTCTCTTTATAACCTCTGAAAAATCCAAGAAATGTGCTACAGAATATCTCAACAATATTTCATAATAGACTGGGCGAGGAGAGCTATATAAAAGACACAATTTCTCAGACATTTGCAAGTTCTCTGGTGCTTCTCCTGTTTCTCTCTGTTGTTCTGATGCAATGCAGACATGCTGTCTCCTTGCATCAAGTGACATGTTAGGACTATGAGAAGAGCCTACTGCATCAGGCAAAAGGTCAGTCTAGACCAGCATTCTGCTCTCACAGTGGCCAACCAGATGTCTCTGGTAAAGCCCACAAGCAGGAGCTGAGCACAATAACATTCTCCCCTCCTGCGGTTTCCAACGGAAAAATTGCAGCAGGAAAACCATGACTGATCTCCAGTTTCCAAAACCACAAAAAAACTAAATTCAGCTTATTTTTATCAGGTATGGTATGTGGGGTGGGATTGTTTAATTTATTATTTACTCCTGAGCTATTATAAACCACATTCCTCAAAGTTGTACCACATGGAAGAATTGTTGTTGTTGTTGTTGATGATGATGATGATGATGATGATGTTGACTTGAAGGTCTCTTTGGAGACTTTCCCAGCCAATTCTGGGATACTGAGAATGAGCAAAAGTGGAGAAGAAAAGTGAGATGTTTTAAGCATAGGGATCCTATTACAGTGGTACTTCAGGTTAAGTACTTAATTTGTTCCGGAGGTCCGTTCTTAACTTGAAACTGTTCTTAACCTGAAGCACCACTTTAGCTAATGGGGCCTCCTGCTGCTGCTGTGCCGCCGGAGCATGATTTCTGTTCTCATCCTGAAGCAAAGTTCTTAACCTGAAACACTATTTTTGGGTTAGCAGAGTCTGAAGCGTATGTAACCTGAAGCGTATATAACCTGAGGTACCACTGTATTAAGTGGGCCCATCCATACTTCAGTGACCAGATATTTTTCAACAACAGCTGGGATAGTGCCTAGTGCAGTTTGAGAGGCATCTTTGGGGGAAGGGGGAAACTAGCCCCTAGGCACAGTTGAGTCACTGAACAGCAGAATCTGTTCTGTTGAGCCACACAAAGTGGCCCACCAGCCTCCACATCTGTCTGAGAACTAAAGCACTCTGCCAGCTCCCTAGACATCCTCTCTAGAGAGCAGGGCAGAAGAATATTTTATTTCCATCCATAACACTAAGCAGCAGCACAGCTCTTTTGGAGCAAAATGCAGCATTTTAAGCCACCTCAGCACCCAAGGGGGGTGGGGCTGAAGCAGTCTCCTTTATTTTGCACAGATTCTTCTATACATAATAAAAGATGGTGGTTTCAGCCCTCTCCAGCCTGGTGCTGGAGTTGGGAGCACTGGAAATGCTGCAGTTTATTTTCACAGAATAATCTGCGCAAAGGCTTCTTCATGGTATGTGAACACTTATTACACACAACACAATCTCAGGTGCAGGAAAGTTTCCAAGCTACCAACATAGCTACCAAATATGTATTGTGGTCAAATTGGAACGAATGATGCTGGTTTCACATTCCATGGCTGTGTTTAGATTCTCATGTTGGCACAGGGACTCCTTAGTTATCTTGTGGCATCATTATACAGTGCAATCAATATTAGGCAAAAATGAAAAGTTCAAAAAGCCTGTAGAGTTTTATTTGACAAAGGCATATTATTTCATATTGTCAGAAATATATTTTTTAAGTACAGGCACAGCATTTTAAATTGGGATATCATCTGGAAAGACAAAATAACATGCTATTGATTGAACTGCGACTGCTGTAATCTCTATTGACTACAAATTGCAGGAGGTTGCTTTACAAAAACATTTTTTTAAGTATTCTTGGTATTCAGATAGAAAGCAGAATTCCAGAACACACCTTTATTGATTTCTCATCTTTATATCCTCTTCCCACCACATTATAGTTAGCATACCTTCACAATAATCCTGTGAAATACAATTGGCTGACTGAGCCTTTCCCAACTTGGTGCCTCTAGGTGCTTTGAACTACAACTCCCATCAGGCAAAGTCGGCATGGCAAATCCAGTGTATTGCCAGCTATGTATTGCAACTTGAATTAATCAGGCTGCCCTGTGAGTAGATTCCTACAATACTGAAGAGTTAAACATACACTGGACAGATTTCCAATTGGGTAGGGAATGTTTCCAAGTTGTCCTTATCTGAATGTATCATCAGATTTTTTTAAATGACCTTGCCTTGTTTTTAAAGTGGAACTGATATACAGTATTAGGAATCACACATTGGTCAAGCGTCTCCTTCTCCACCACCAGCACGGAATTTTGCATGCACTGTCAGCTTTCAGTTTCTTTACTTCATTCATCTTACTTACACATGTATTATGAATATGTACGTGCACACGCATGGCACCATGAAAAAACTGTGGCCCTATGCTATGATTTGTTAGCAGAAAAGTACAGGGTAAATATTGTCCAATAAATAAACCAGTGTTGTGCCAATCCCAGTCCTCCTCTACCCCCTGCACCATTAAAATATGTGCTTCTTGAATAAATAATAATCACAGGATGGGAAGTAGTGCATTTCCCTTATCATGTTAATGAGGTGGACAGGGGGTCTGGTCCACCTTTTAACAATGAAGAAAAGAAAAAGAAAAAAAGGGGGAAATCTCCACATTTGCTTGCAGTGGTGCAGGGCTCTTCCTGGTACAATCATTTGACTATCTGTGTTCTCATGATTATACCAGGAAGGGTTTCTGGGCCGAATGACCATCTGCAATGGCTGCTTACCTAGAAATCTCGGGGAGTGGTAGTTTGTGGTCACAGTGGGACAGTGGCCTGTCTGGGCCTACTTTACCCTGCATGTGTCAGGGAATGGCAGGACACTAAAGAGTGTGCACCTGGGGAGTGGAGCAGGGGGCTGGAGTCTGACTTGGGAGAGGGGGGCAAGGATTTGTGGATACATGTACAAGCCAGGAGGCAAGAATCAGGGAGAGATCCAGAGCTGGAGGGTGGAGCAGAGGAGGGATCAGAAGACGAGGAGGAAGAGGCAGTTCAGGCAAGTGAAGGGCCAGGTGCTTCCCCACCCTCTCCTGCACCACTGTCTTCCAGGGCCAGGATAAGCAAAAAAGAAATTCCACACAGGTGCAGTCTCTGGCTATGGGCATGCAGCCTGTTGGGAAAAGGTGGATAAGCTGGTGGAGAGGGAGTTGTTCCCTGTTGCTGCAACTGCTCTATAGAGCGTGGACCTGGGAATAGCTGCCTAGCCATTAGACTGGTGTGCACAGGTATCCAGAGCTGCAGAAGTGGATGCTTAACTATCTGCCATGTGCATTACTTTGGCTGGGAAGCCTCCCCACCATGCCTTATGGTCAGCTGTGAGGTGCCTGATAAAGGGCTGGAGTGGAAGAAAGGTGCATCTTCTTTGTTATTAGCTTTATCTTAATGAAAAAAGAATCTTTCCTTCGGTACTTCACT
Organism: Podarcis gaigeae; assembly: GCF_964106915.1. Classification (NCBI taxonomy): domain Eukaryota; kingdom Metazoa; phylum Chordata; class Lepidosauria; order Squamata; family Lacertidae; genus Podarcis; species Podarcis gaigeae. Next base: position 45,713,824 of record NC_139677.1, on the reverse strand, counting down.
TTTATAGACAGCTGAATTTTAAAACAGGTGGGGCAGGTGGAGTGATCCTAATTTGGTGCATGTGTGAAGAACCAAAGGTTCTCCTGCAGTCAAACACAGCTACAAGTAGCTGGGAGGACTGCAGGACTAAAGGTCAAGCATCTAAGGTCTTAGTTGCTCCGAGGGCATCCTTCACATTAATAATGAGCAGAAGGGAAAAGAAGGGGAAGGATAATCAGTGGCAGAGAACCTTCTGATAGCCTAAAACCAAAAAAGGCACTCAGTGGGAGAGAAAGTGAACTTCACCAATAAAAGCAGCAGTGGCAAAGAGGAGAGGAGAGGGGTAGCATATCATCAAAGCCACTGCTGAGCTGGATATCATACAGTAGCCTTTATCGAAATATCACCAGTGGTGAAAAGCAAAAGATGCAAGCGGTGCCTGTCTCTCCATGGCGCCAGGCAGGGCACAAGGGCAGCCAAGGAAAGGTAAGGAGAGCATATAGCCTGCTGACTGGACTGGAGGCACAATATGCAAAACAAACACAAGATGAGCAGGGCACTGAGGTGCCTGCCTTGGAATGCTTATTGGAAAAGAAATGTGAATGAAAATGCACCTTAAATATGCATTCAGTGGAAGGCAAATATGCTGTACAGTGTGTTTATAACAACAACAACAACAACAACAATTTTATTATTTGTACCCAGCCCATCTGGCTGGATTTCCCCAGCCACTCTGGGCGGCTTCCAACAGAACACCAAAAACAGCATAAAACTTCAAACATATTGAAAATATGGTTACATTGTCTTTGGATAAGCAATCAATACTCAAGTACTAGCATCTTATAAATAAGTGACGTTTTAAGATTTCTGGAATTGTGCAGTGAAATATGAGACAAGGTGTTTTGTAGTTGTTGTTTTTTGGGTTTTTTTTGAGAGAGAGCTAGAATGCGAGAAAATCTCGTATGTGTGTGTGTGTTACAGTATTCAAGAGCGGCTTACAGACAGTTCCAACCAATAAAAGGAAAATAAAGGCATAAGGCTGACAGACATAAAAGCAGGGGGAAATAGGGACAAGATCTGAGAAGAAAATAAGAAATAAAAGCTCTGCCATACATTACAATTTTCCTTCATGGAGATAACCTTCATGTGGAAGTTATTGTTAGTATTTATTAAGGGCTGGAAATTGTACTAATGCTTTACAAAGAATAAAATAGGCAAGTCCCTGACTCAGTAGCTGATCTGAAAGGACAGGATACAAAAGGGAGAATGGAAGAGGTAGAACAAGAAAACAAAGCAAATCTGCAAAGTTCCAGGGCACACTTTGATTAGCCTGGCTCCCTTTCCTTATGGAGACCAATTACCACTGTAACAAGAATGATGGCAGCTGAATCACTGCGTACAACTGTTGACTGGGCTGTGTAAGTGTGATTGAATGAATCACACTTGCACAGTACTTCACACATTGCACATCCACTTTCCTATACAGGTTCATCTGTTCTTTTGAAACCTGTAGTGGGTGAGGGAGCCCTGAGAAGGGGGGGGGGGCAGCAGCAGGTGAAAGCTAAGGAGGAATGTCTTTGGAAACAATCCTTGTAGGGCGTTTTCTTCTGTATGTTTTATATGTTCTATTTGTTAAAATAATAATTTAAAAAATGGAAAAAGGAAACAATTACATAACATTTAAAAACATGATTTTGAAGGTCTGGCTTGATAGGATCACAATTCTCACCCAATCTAAGTTTTGAAAAAATAAATAATAATAATAATAATAATAATAATAATAATAATAATAATTATAATTTATTATTTATACCCCGCCTATCTGGCTGGGTTTCCCCAGCCACTCTGGGTGGCTTCCAACAAAATATTAAAATACAGTAGTCTGTTAAACATTAAAAGCTTCCCTAAACAGGGCTGCCTTCAGATGTCTTCTAAAAGTTTGGTGGCTGTTTTTCTCTTTAACATCTGGTGGGAGGGCGCTCCACAGGGTGGGTGCCACTACTGAGAAGGCCCTCTGCCTGGTTCCCTTTAACCTTTAACCTCAGTGTCCGGGCAGAACGATGGGGGTGGAGATGCTCCTTCAGGTATACTGGACCGAGGCCGTTTAGGGCTTTAAAGGTCATCACCAGCATTTTGAATTGTGCTCGGAAACATACTGGGAGCCAATGTAGGTCCTTCAAGACCGGTGTTATGTGGTCTCGGCGGCTACTCCCAGTCACCAGTCTAACTGCCACATTCTGGATTAGTTGTAGTTTCCGGGTCACCTTCAAAGGTAGCCCCACATAGAGCGCATTGCAGTAGTCCAAGCGAGAGATAACTAGAGCATGCACCACTCTGACAAGACAGTCCAAGGGCAGATAGGGTCTCAGCTTGTGTACCAGCTGGAGCTGGTAAACAGCTGCCCTGAACATAGAATTGACCTGCGCCTCCATGGACAGCTGTGAGTCCAAAATAACTCCCAGGCTGTGCACCTGGTCATTCAGGGGCACAGTTACCCCATTCAGGACCAGGGAGTCCTCCACACTTGCCCACCCCCTGTCTCCCAGAAACAGTACTTCTGTCTTGTCAGGATACAGCCTCAATCTGTTAGCTGCCATCCATCCTCCAACTGCCTCCAGACACACAGGACCTTCACCACCTTCACTGGTTCTGATTTGAAAGAGAGGTAGAGCTGGGTATCATCCGCATACTGGTGAATACTCAGCCAAAACCCCCTGATGATATCTCCCAACAGCTGCATGTAGATGTTGAAAAGCATGGGGGAGAAGACGGAACCCTGAGGCACCCCACAAGTGAGCGAACACTCATCCCCCCCCCACTTTCTGAACATGGCCAGTAGGAAGGAGCGGAACCACTGTATGACAGTGCCCCCAGCTCCTAGCCCCTCTAGACAGTCCAGAAGGATCCAGAAGGATCCAGCAGAACTAGGAAACAGCTCTCACCTTTGTGAGATCATCGCCGGAGATCATCAACCAGTGCGACCAAGGCAGTTTCAGTCCCATGATGAGGCCTGAATCCCGACTGGAAGGGATCCAAATACAGTGGTGCCTCGCAAGACGAAATTAATCCATTCCGCGATTTTCTTCGTCTAGCGGTTTTTTCGTCTTGCGAAGCAAGCCCATTGACAGCTTAGCGGATTAGCGCTATTAGCGGTCTAGCGGCTTTTAGCGATCAGCTGAGAAGCGGCTTATCAGCGGAACAGCTGATAAGCGGCTTAGCGCTTAGGGAAAGGGCGGGAAAAAGCAGAAAAAAACGCGGGAACTCGCAAGATTTTTTCGTCTTGCGAAGCAACCCCATAGAGAAATTCGTTTAGCGAAGCGCCTCCAAAAACGGAAAACCCTTTCGTCTAGCGGGTTTTTCGTCTTGCGAGGCGTTCGTCTTGCGGCGCACCACTGTAGTCCACTTCTTTCAGGCGTGCCTGGAGTTGTTCAGCAACCAGTTGCCCAGTCACCTTGCCCAAGAATGGAAGATTTGAGACTGGGAGATAGTTGGCCATATTGACAGCATCTAAAGGTGTTTTTTTAAGAAGCGGTTTAATAACCGCCTCTTTCAGCGGGTCTGGGAAGACTCCCTCACAGAGAGAAGCATTCACCACCCCATGAAGCCCCTCGCCCAGCCCTTCCCAGCTAGCTTTTATAAGCCAGGATGGGCAAGGATCAAGGAGACAGGTGGTTGGTTTCACTCGTCCAAGCAGCCTGTCCACATCCTCGGAGGTAACAGATTGAAATTGATACCATGCAACTTGACTACACAGGACTCTAGCATTCTCCCGCCCCAGCCCTGCTCCCACTGTGGAGTCTACCTCTTCCAGAATCTGAGCGACTTTATCTGCATTTTTTTTTGCAAAAGTCCTTTGAGCACAAGATGGGAGCTACCTTGAGAAAGAATGCCCCTGACTCATTGATGAGGAAGGAGCACATTTTGTCCCTCCCCGCCCTACTGTGAAATGAAGGCAAGATCATCCCCAAGTCATGAATATCCAGCATGTGTCTACAAAGGGGGAGGGGCAGAGCGTGCTTATTTAAGGTGACACCACCCCCAAATCCAGTCTTTTCAGGAGCAGTGTGCCCATATTATGGGTTTCACCAGTAACTTGCTTGGGAGCTGTGTGTGCTCTTTGTTTGGGGGAGATTCCACAAATGGCAAGAAGAGCTGCCTTTTCTTAACCTACTCCATATTGTTCAGGAGCTTTCCTTGATCACACCTGGCAGCTGATGTGGGCACAAAAGATAGTAAGATGGGCTACCTTGAGGTATGTTGCAGGTGAAAGGGTGATAGCCAGCCTACCTCTCATTACTACCCACGTTAAGAAGACAGAGGAAGGGATGTTCCTCAGGCCCTGGGATGGAGGCTTTAGACTACTGAGTGCTGACCTGCAAGGGTGGTGTACAGCAGACAGGGATGCCTCAACTGGACTTCCAGGGATGCCTGGAAGTTGAACAGGCATTGAAAGGATCTGATCTGCAAGCTGACTGATTCTGCGCCTTGGGCCAGGGTGGAGTCACTCATGGGCAAGTCAGCTGAGGAGACTTTCTCATAGGTTGTCTCTATTTATAGTGTGCCCAGCAGCTGAGTGGAGCCCTCTCTGTGTGGCCCTCAGGAATCTTTCAAAGCCATTGCTGCACCCATACCCTCTCTGCTCTGCACCTTCCTTGAGTACTGTTGCCTTAAATTCTGATTATGCCTCTTTCTTGTCCGAAGGATAGAAATGTGTGTTTGTGTAAATTTCTGACTTTTTATGGCTTGATATTGCCTCCTGCACAAAGTTAAGTGCCACTTCCATAGCTCTAGTTATCCTCTGGTCTCCCACCACTGGAATGTGGCCCCCATAATTGCCTCTGATGCCCACCCCTGCTGTACACTATCAATTTTTTACATTATATATCTAAAGCAAGACTATTTCATTCAGTTTGTTTTATGAGACATGTTAAAGCACAATACATATTCTACTCTTTTAATAAGGAACAGATACATTCTGCCTCTTTGAAACAAACTAGACAGCTGTAACAAAGAATATGTATCAGTGTTACAAATATGACTGTCCAAAACCCTTTTTGTCTTTGTCTGCAATGTGTTTCTGTGTCTGAACAATCAACAATCTTGAATTCCATTTTGCCACTTTTGTTTGAAAAATGAACATCTTCATATGTTCCAAAGGGTTGTGATTAAAAGCAATTGTCAGATGTGTTTTATAAGTTGCTGCATACTTTGATATTATATTAACATGACCAAGTGTGTCTAAAAGTGAGCTTAAATATATTTTTTTAGTAATGGGTAAAATAAATGACAAACACCATGAAACTAGATTACAGCATATGCACACAGTGCTTATCTATAAAAGGGTGTGTTTTCTCCATCTCTCTCTGTTCTGTAATCCCTTCTTAACCAAGTAAAGGACTACATAAATATGTCAGCGTTCTTACAAATATACCTTTCTTGGCATTTCACAAAATGTTTATGATTTATATAGACATACACATGTTTATCTCTTTCGTTTCCATGCCACACTCAGAGAAATACCCTCTTTTAAGACATAATCAACCAGGTATGCTACATGTGAGAGAGACCACTCTAAACATTGTTTTCTGGTGTTATTTGAAGAATAATGATTTAAACTAAGACATATAGCAATGTCAGGGACTCAAGAGCGGGAGCACAGGGAAGGGAGGAGATGGAGAGCGAGGGGGAGCAATCCGAGGGCAGCGTAGGAGAAGATGACAGTAGCCCGAGAGATTCCATGAGCCTCTCCAGCGAATCGGAAGATTCACAGAAGGGGGCGCCGGTGGCCAGGGCAAGGGGGGGCCCAAGGAGGACACTCCAGAAACAAGGGGCCAGCGGGGACTCCCAGAGCAGCAGTTGGAGATCAGGACCGGCTTCCCCACCAGAGCGTAGTGGGGGGGAGGAGTCCCAGGTATCGGGGCCAGCGTATTCACCACCAGGGAGAGAAGATGAGTCAGGGTTGACCACGCCTACATCGGAGAGTCAGGCAACGGAGGGGAGGTCACGTCCAGCCAGCTTCCAGGAGGAAGGAAGCAGTGATAGAAGCAGTGTAACGGTCAGGAGGAGGATCATGGGGTTGGCGCGAGAGCCAAGTTCAAATGTACAGGAGCGCGGGACAGCAGAGAACGAGGATTGGGAACCGAGTCCTAAAGCCCGCAGGAGGCAGGGGGAGGAGTCAGGCGACTCAGCGTCAGAAGAGTCCAGAATGGTGAATGCCCCAGCGGGCAGGAGGACCCAGAGGAGGAGAGAGGAGAGGAAGAGGTGGAGCAGGGCTAGGATCTTAAACTGGTGTCAGAGGGGAGGAGATTCAGACGGAGCTTCGCCGGTCTAGGGTTTAAGACGTAGAGCTGCGCGCTGCGGCTTTGAAATAGAAACTGAACTTCAATAAAGACTTTTATACATAACGACAGCCTGGCGTTGGTCCTCTGTGAGCTGGGACCTAGGGGCGGCTCTGACAAGCAATATAATTAATTTCTTATAGAGGCAATTTTCGACTTACACTGGGGATAGCACATAAAACTAAAATTGTGTATAGTCAAGACACGTTGGGTTCAATGGTGGGTGGGATTGTCAAAGCCTTTTCCCCCCTGGACAGTTGCTCCTTGTTTGTTTGTTTGTTTGTTTGTTTGTTTGTTTGTTTGTCCAAGTGCGTAAAGCTGAAGTGAAATATGTAAGTTGCAAGTTACCTGCATCTCAATTAAGCACAAGCAATCATTCCATTATCTGAAATGTATTTGCCCCCAGACTCCAGAATAAAACTATAACCAGCAGGAACTTTGTTTAACACAACTATCAGCTCCAGTATGGGTATGCCATTTTCCAAGTTGAAGATCAGGAACAATCATTTTCACGCCTCTTCGCTTGAATTGGTGATCCCAACCCTTACAATTATTGTGTTGAGTATCAAATGGTCTTGACTCTTTTTCACTGCCAATACATCTCTTTTTGTGTCCAGGGAGCCTTTTAAGCATTGACAGTCTGAAGCCATTAAGCCTTGGGGAGAAGCCAGGTTTTCGGGCCTCAGCACTGCATCCGGCCATTCCCTAAAACCACCTGCCAATCAGGTGACATCACTGGATGCTGCTTGGCAGAGGATTCCCTGTGGTGAACACACTGGTAAAACAGATCCCTGCAGCGAGCAGGATCAAAACCTCACCACCCATAGGCAGAAAGTTCAAGTCTTTTTCAGCTGCTTCACCAGCATGTTTCCTGAACCAACTTTGGGGGCAGCCCCATGAATAAGGAATAACATTATTCCAGTCTGGAAATTGCCAGAACTTGGACTCCTGTGGCTCAGTTTCCCTATTCAGAAAAGGCCACAGCTGAGAATTCAACTGAAATTGGGGGGAAGTTATTGGTTCAAGGCTGGACTATGTAGCTGCACACCTTCTCCCTCAGAAGTGGCAAAAAGACAAAATCTCAAATACAGGGACAACCCCACAGTGCCTCCATTCTGTCAGGATTTAGCTTCAGTTTATTTACCCTCATCCAGGCCATTATTTAAGACTAGCATATCGAGGACTGTGGAAATTTTGCTTAGATACTGATTATCAATATTCTTTTTGTCATAATTTCAGCATTGTTATGGGGTACAAATATTGTTGCTTCATTTGTGGAGCAATGCTCTGAAATCCACACTTTAGTGATGACGCAGATTTTTGGCTGGATGTTACTGAAAGTCAGATACTATTGTATGAATCACATTGTGGGAATTATATCATTGATAAATACTGTTTGCATCCGGTATTTCATAGTCATTTATTCAAGCATAACAATTTTTGATGAAACAATGCATCTGACGTATTTTATTCTAAATTAAGATGCAGTCCAGCGTTTTGTTTCAGTTCATCCTGTTAAACCTTTTGTATCTTGTGTATGATACTAGTCGTGATCCCTTACCGTATACTACATTGTGCATTAGTAATCACTTTCCCTCCTTCTTGTTTATAGAACCATCACCATCTCATTAATTAACATGACTCATTCAGAAAAATCTGTCCCTTCCTTCCCAGAGCTCCCTGTTCATATCTAGCAATCAAAGCCTGGAGTTCTTAATATGAAATGTTATCTTTTAGGTGCAGAAAGGAAACAACAAACATGGCTGTGATGGAAAAGCTCCTTTCATATGCTGATACCAAGCTGTGCACAGAGGGAATGCGAGGAGCTGGTTTGTTTGCATTCACAGCCAATAAGTTATCAATAACATTTGAGCAAAAAGAAGCCATTGCCCAAAGTAGGGATGAAGTAAATGCACTCTCAATAATTCTCCTTAAAATTCTGTTTTACAGATAGTGTTGGTGCCTTCCTGATGCCTTCCTGATGTCAAAGATTCTTTGAATGTTCTCTCAAGGAGTGTTTGCCGTATCATAACATAACAACCATAGGTACAATTTGTGAGCGGCCTTATAATAAACGAGAAAACAGGCCCTAGCCAAATAGGGTTATAATCCAATGAAGATAAGAAAAGCAAAATACAAAATTGCCTTCGAAGCAGCGGAAAGAAAACACAAGTCAGTGACTGGAGAAAGAGCTTGCCACATCTCCTGGCACTGGTACCACTGTGGCTTACCTGAAGGAAGAGGCATGAGACTGTGAAGATAGCAGCACTGTGGATTTTGCATATGCTTTGTGTCTCCTGTGCATATTGGAGGTTTCCTGGTTTTAAACAGGATAAATGGGGACTCAGGTGTGGGAGAAGGGACAGAGGCCAAAGGTTTGGGGGCATTTCTCCTGCACGCTTCCCACCTACCTCCCCTTGGTACTGAGCTTAGACCACTGGTTGTCAGGTCAGAAAGCAATACTTTCCTGCCAACCTCAATTGGACATTGATTGGGTTTCCCCCCTCAGTGAAATAAGGCTTGGATTTGTTAGAAGTTGAGAGAATTGTAGGCAGAAATGGCATAGCAGAAGGAGGCCCCGTAAAGGGCCTGAGGGGCAGATTGTCTGAGGCAATCTCCAGGCTCAGGTTAGGGCCTCTGCCGGGCCGGAATCTTTCACCTCAGTTTCCCAGTGAGACCCTGGACGTCTGACTTGCACCACACCAGAATTCAGTGCTAGATGACTGCCATATAGTGGGTTTGGGGCACTTCCGGACTCCAGTGAAATGGCATTCCATCAGCATGGGCTGAGTGGAATTACCTGCTGTAGTCGATAAAGATGTGGCCTGATTTCACTGACCACCAATGCCCTGCCACAATTATCTCAGTCTTGTGGAGCCACAGAACTGCCTGGGCAATGTTGTCTTGCTGAATGGCAATTAATGAAGCACAATAAAAGAAATGGAAAACAGATGAGCAAGGAATAGAATCCAAAGTCAGAAATCATGTCCATGTTCAAATGGAGACATTACTCACTAACAACTGGGTTGGGTAGGCTATGTATTCGGTGTTTCTCATTATGCACTGAGACTATGACCTGGAAAACACCCCATGTTTTTCAGTTGTGCATTGTAGAGGTAAATCAGTAATGGGAACTAAGCTATATTTCAGCTGTTATTCTCATTAAGAGTCCCCTGGTGAGCTTCTGAAAAACCCAGGGATCCTCAGAATATAGGCTGAAAGCCCCTGGCATACTATATCTGATTGTTGGCATGCAATAATAATACAATTTATTTGAGACTTGGCATTAAATAGTGTTTTATCTTATCACATTTTGAAAACTTATAAAGGTACGAGTATCTGAAAGCAGTTGGAAGACAGCATACAATGGTAATTTGACAATTGACAGCATATGGCATTTTATATTTCATATTTGAAGCTTGCCAAAATCAAAACTATCATGAGAATCCAACAAGTTTAAAGCATTTGGATTTCAAATTATGCTGTCTAAAAAAGTTATTATTTTTAAAATATCTATTTGCAAATACACATTTTAGCTTTCCTCAAAACTATCAGAAATTATTTGATCATAGACATCTGTACAATTGGACATAAGGTATATTTTTCTTTCATATTTTACTCATCATATAGTACATCATCATTAAGCACATGATCATCCATATTTTATTTATTTCAAAAACTTGTATAACTTGCATAACTTGGATAGTATACAACAATTAAAAACTGCAGGTGACTTTATTCAATAATTCTCATAGGATAAAATATTGGTTAACTAGGCTTTTTAAAAAAAAATCAGCTCAAAATAATATTACTTATGGTGTGAATCTATAAGTGTCAATGCAGAAGGGAGTTCCATTGAATTGTATGGGGACTGTTCATAGGAAAATGGGTATTGGATTGCAGGAAAAAGCTGTAGGCCTTAGTCTGAGCATTCACTGAGCCATGAATTGCTTTCCATCATTTTCTTGAACATTATTGGCCACTGAAGTGCTCAATCCAGATTATGTTATGCTGCTGGTACAGCATCAGGCTCTACCATCACTGAAGCAGGCAAGGAATTTATGTACATCCATCATTCTATCCCTTCACACAACCCACAAGGCATCCAGCATCTCTCAAACACCACCATTATTATTTTTTCAAGTGCCCAATGGGATTTTTAAAAACTATCAAATTTTGATTGTTTTTAATCACTCCTCACCTGTAGTACTGAAATACTAAGGGAAATACTCAAAGCACACAGTGGAACAGAGCAGTTAACATACTACCTGAGGCTTCAAGTATCAGCTGTCAGATTTAATATCAACACCCATAAGCCTAGTTTACAGCTAACAACCCATACAGGTTTTTAATAAGAAATATCAGAAATAAGAAAGATAAGATAAGGAGTTTTATGAGACTGAATTTTAGAGTTGGAAAGCATCTTGAAGCTCATCTAGTCCAACCCTCTGCAATGCAGGAACCTCGTCATTTGTCATGTGCCCAAAGATATACATCAGCATACACAGCAGCTCATACAAGTTCAATTTGGGGTATGTAAAAGATTCAGCCACTGGTCCCATCACCTTCTGGCAAATAGAAGGGTAAGAAATGGAGGCAGTGAGAGATTTCACTTTCTTGGGCTCCATGATCACTGCAGATGGTGACAGCAGTCACGAAATTAAAAGACGCCTGCTTCTTGGGAGAAAAGCAATGACAAACCTAGACAGCATCTTAAAAAGCAGAGACATCACCTTGCCGACAAAGGTCCGTATAGTTAAAGCTATGGTTTTCCCAGTAGTGATGGATGCAAGTAAGAGCTGGACCATAAAGAAGGCTGATCGCCGAAGAATTGATGCTTTTGAATCAATTGAAATGGAGGAAACTCTTGAGAGTCCCATGGACTGCAAGAAGATCAAACCTATCCATTCTTAAGGAAATCAGCCCTGAGTGCTCACTGGAAGGACAGATCCTGAAGCTGAGACTCCAATACTTTGGCCACCTCATGAGAAGAGAAGACTCCCTGGAAAAGACCCTGATGTTGGGAAAGATTAAGGGCACAAGGAGAAGGGGACGACAGAGGACGAGATGGTTGGGCAGTGTTCTTGAAGCTACCAACATGAGTTTGACCAAACTCCGGGAGGCAGTGGAATAGCCTGGCATGCTCTGGTCCATGGGGTCATGAAGAGTCAGACATGACTAAACGACTAAACAACAAAAGATTCAGATAAATTCCAAATGAGGAACTGAAGTTGGGCTACTTTGGGTAGATTCTAAATTTCCCCAAAACAAAACAAACACACTGAATGAGGACCTCTGAAGTGGTTTAGGGCTCTTTAGTGATTTGCATGCTTTTTTAAAAAAAATTAATTCTGCAGATAGTGAGTCTGCAAAAATGGAAACATTTATCCACAAGCTTGCCATATAAGGAAAATGCCAGGGTGGTGAGGAGAGGCAGGGAAAGATCTTTTGTGACAGGCAGGTGTAACAGGTGCAAGAAGAAGTTATTTTACCAGGAGTTTCAATCGCAGTGCTTTGGGAAAGGGATGTTGAAGTAATGCTGTCACCCTGTTATTGCCTCTTCTGTACTCATTGCTAGTTCTGCTAGCAGGGCTTGCTTGGAAAATGCTGGGCATTCAAGTCCTTGTGCTTCTGTGCCAATTTTCCACACATCCACTCCTGTCAAATCAGCTAGGACATCGGGTTGTATTCTACATTAGTCATGCTCATAGTAGACCCAGTGAAATTAATGGGCATGACTAAGTTAGGCCCATTAATTTTAGAGTCTATTCTGAGTAGAATTTAGTTTCTGTGACTTTTGGTGCCAATTGAGCAGTATACAAGCCTGAAGCTTTTTTTTTTGCCCCATTTATCATAACTCTCTAGCCTCCATACCTGACTTTCTGAAATTATGCAGGTTGCTTTCCTTGGGGCACATCCACAGTGTGTGACATTTTCATAATAAAATAACCGCCCACAAAACCACAGGGACAGAAGGAAATCATTTTTAGTCCCCTACAAACCAAAATCAATCTTAAAGGTAACTAAACTAAAAGCTCTGGTTCTGGGAAGACACAAGACCTACCCACCCTGGAAGAATGGCAGATGCAAGTTATAGACTATATGGAACTAGCAGAAATGACCGGCAGAATCCAAGATCAAGGAGAAGAGCAGGTGGAAGAGGACTGGAAGAAGTTCAAAGTTTATCTACAAAAACATTGTAAAATTTATGAATGTTAAGGGCACTGTAAATGAAACGAAGGGGTTCTAGTGATTAAGATAAATAAGAGTATAAAGGGAAGGATAAAGGATGAACTTGAATAATATGATAATTGCTGAACTAATTTTAAAGTGGAATACATGAAAGGAAGGCGGGTGGAAGCAAGGAAAATAAGATTTGGAAGGGTATTGATTTGAAACAGAGTTTTCTTTTTTATGTTTTTATTTTCTTTTTCTTTTGTTTTTGGTGATTTTGTTAATTGCTATTGTTAATTTTTTGTGAAACTTAATAAAATATCATTTTTTTTTTTTAAAAAAAGCTCTGGTTCTGTTCAACTAATTTGGCAGGATTCTTACCTATAGTACCTCTCTCATATATATTCTTTCCATACAAATTGCCCATAAAACATTATGGGTTATTAATATGGAAGATTTGGGGGGGCTAGAACACTAGCCCCCCTCCCGCATAGGCAATGGAACTTAGGGTGCCACTCAGTTTGCCCTTGCTTTAATCCGGCTTTGAGTGTAGATACAGCACTGTACCCAAATGGGGTTTCATTTAAGGCTGACTTTCTCCCGGTTCCTCCCATTACACACCTAGGGGTTCATGCAGTGCTTTTTTCTAAGACAAAAAAAATTGTTTAGGGGTACTCTCATTTCCCTACTCATATTGAAATACTGCCCCTCAATGAGGTCAAATTTAGATTCACAAAATGTTTAGGAGTATTGCCCCTCCCCACTTCCCACTTCCCCTTCCCTGTGGAACGCCCTCCCGTCAGATGTCAAGGAAATAAACAACTACCAGACTTTTAGAAGACATCGGAAGGCAGCCCTGTTTAGGGAAGTTTTTAATGTTTAAAGTTTTATTCTGTTTTTAGTGTTTTGTTGGGAGCCGCCCAGAGTGACTGGGGAAACCTAGCCAGATGGGCGGGGTATAAATAATAAAATTATTATTATTATTATTATTATTATTATTATTATTATTATTATTATTATTATTATGCCAGGTTATGGAAGCTCTGTAGTAGAGGCAGCTGTGCTCACTGCAGGTATTCCTTCACCTGTGAAACCCCTCTTTAAATTATCAAGGTCTTTGGACCTAGGGAAGGATCAGGTCCTTGATGTATTTTTATATCTGATTTTACACATGCAGTAATTTTCAACAATATCATTTTGAAAATAAATTGATCCTGATATGATTAGGCCATTGCTATTTATCAGTTCACTATAGATTTCTCAGTGATTCAAAGCCAACTGGTGATCAAGCAATTGGGTTAATCGTGTCCTGAAAATCTGGAAGTGCTTGTTTCCTTCTGCCTCTTAGACAACCTCATTTCTAATTTTAATATATTTTTTATGTAATTTTAAAATCCTGCTTCTTTTAATCTAAGATGTTTTCAGGCAAATTGAGTTCTAATTGCTTATAAACAGGTTCCAGCACAACTATTAAAGGAAATTTTGATTGCCCAAGGTAACTAGATATAATTATCTGACTTCATACAAATTAGTTATCATTGATCATGCTGACATTTTGTGGCTGGGTGTTTTTTTTTAACTGTAAGGCTGTAGCCTGAAACACATTTAATGGAGAGCAAAGTCCATTGAACTCAGGCATTTATTTCCATGTAAACATGTATTGGACTGCATTTTAAATCCTTTCTTTGTTAGTCAAAGGATATTCGTATACTTTTGTGATCATGATGATTTGTGATACCGATAGATTATTTGCTTGTGGCTTATTAATGACATTGGTTAACAAATATCCTAACAAGAGCAGTATTATTACCACTGTCTTCTTGTTCTTCTTTGGTGATCACTCATAGCTGAGTAAGATTGTCTTCCATAAACACGGTTTTAACCATGAGTCCGTAAGTGACTGTGGAGAGCAATTCTGGATCCACACGTCCTACCACACTGTAGCAGGGATGGAAAAATATTCTTCAAAGCAGGACCAGTCAGTGGTGACTGATGGGGCAACAGAGGTGAGCCTGTGTTACTCTCCTGGTTTCCCAACACTGCATTTTTCTGCCAGCTACTGAGAGGGAAAGGGGAAGGGATGAGGCATCAGGGAACTCAGCATGTTGTGGCCAGGGTGTCAGGATCATTGCCAACTGCTACTGACTCCAATGAATACATAACTGTATATTTCTAACCTGTGGCGAAGCTGCATGCTCTGCTACTGGGGGCGGAGAGCAGGCAGGGGTGTGACTGGCGCCTCAGGGGCGTGGCGTGCATCCTGGGGGTGTGACACATTGCCTGTGGAGGCATGACGTGCATTCAGGGGGCGTGACGCGCCGCCTATGGGGACATGGCACCCGGCGCGTGGGGGTGTGTGCAGTGCATGTCCAGGGGGGCCGCCTCAATGGCACCCTAACGGAATAGTGGTGCCGGGGGTGGTCCGCCCTCTCCACACTCCCATTCCTCCGCCAGTGTTTCCAACTCATATCTGGTTCTTAAACATTACCTGAACCACTTCTTTGATAATTAGTTCATGCATCCGTCCTTTGACAAGATAAAGGCCCACAGAAAAGTGCCGTATATGGAGTCAGATGCTTGGGTCCATCAAGGTAAGCATTGTCTATGCTAACTAGCAGTAACTCTACAGGGTTTCAGACAGGAATCTTTGCCAGCAATAGCTGCTGATATCAGGGATAGAACACGATACCTTCTGCATGCAAAGAAGGTTCTCTACCACTGCAGTATAGCCCATTAAATCATTTAATCTGGCATAATTCAATTAATTTAAGCATCTGAGACTGGGGAAAGGCCTCCAGTCTGAAATAATGTGTCTCTCCAGGGCATCATGCCTTCCTAAACCTCCATTCATGTTATCACGTTGTGTACTTTCGAACCTGTTGCATTTGAATGCAATATGCGGACTCTTTTCTGATCCAGTACACTCTGTAGGGGAATCATATGCTATAATTATATTTTTCCTTAATCTCCTTCATTATTTATGATTATAACCTTAATGTTTCCTAACTCTTCTATCTCCTAAACTACTTTATTATCTAGTGGGGCTTAGTTTATCTCACCTTTGCTTCTGCTTCACAACTATTTCGGAATATTAAAGCTCAAATTCAGCTCAGTTCTACTAAGCAACCCCAGGCTATATCGCTATTTGGTCTTTTCTCATTTGGATTTTTGCTTTTTGTAATACATCTTCAAACTTTGTTCATGGCTTTCATAAATTATCTCTTCCCTCTTTCTGGGAAACAATACCAAAAGAAGAAAAACTAAATATTTGGCGGAGAAATCTTGTGCTTGGCTGGCAGAAGAATCCAATTTCAGGTGATTCCTCTTCCTGCTTTAGCTCTGGACTTCACAGCCCATGATGTTTGTTAGACAGATGTCGCAGGTCATTTGATACTATGAGAGAGACTATTTGGTTTCCATCTCTATGGTAAGACACTTTATTTTGTCAGTTTCCTTTGGTCTTGTTTTGGTCTTCCTTTAAAAATAGAGAGACAGGTTTACTTATAGAACTCAAGCACAGAAATTGTATTTTCTATTGAGTATCTGCTTCTATTAAGCTACCTATTTCCATGATAAAGGCAGATTATTAATTTAGGGGTTTTTGTTTTTTTTAAAAAAGAACATTTCCCACTTAGATATTTACACTGCAGAATGAAAATACGTCATAAACTGTGAATCTTTCATTTACAAAACAGACCACTTACCAAATTGGAAAGCAAAGCAGGTATATAGTTTAGAGGTGAGCTTCAGAAAGGAAATGTTGGCAGCAACACATCCTATTATTTTTACACGCACACAAATACATAAAAGACTGCAATTAAATGTTTTTGAGGAAATATTAGAACAAATACCACAAAGACCTTGGCGGAAGAATCAATCATGTATATAATTTCATCAAATTTGTAATGTTTAGAAATGCTTCTCATGCTTCTTTTCATATTTCATATTTTACTTCAGCAGGAACTAATCTACAGCCTCCATAAAAATTGAACAAAGAAACTAACAAAGCAGTCCTTCAGAATGCAGTGGTGAGATGCATATATCATCTCAGATTGCCTAATGCCACCAGAATAATAAAATTAAATAATATCTACAGAAAGATCAGCTTGATGCTAGGGGGAAATTGCCTCTTGCATATACTTTGATCTGCTGGTACACAGAGGACTCCACATTCACTTCAATGGATAAACAAAGCAATGCTCAGCTTTGAGGTTTTTAATTTAAGCACAATCAGTGGGTTGGATCCAGAGATCACATAAGTAGTGTTTGGCTCATGGAAAGGGCCTCACAAGAAGGGGAGGAATTTTTTTTTTGCACATTTTCTCTCTTACCTGTAAACTTCTCTATGCCTAAAAATGAGAAGGTCCTTCCAGAACAGTATGGGGAGGACTTAGTGGTCATGATTTTGAAAGCACTTGAAGGTTAATGGTGAACAGAAGGACATCTCTGGATCAATACCATGAGAAGTGCGTTCATTTCAACTCAGCAGGAGCTGAAACTAATTTTCCCATGTGGGATGGGCAGTTCCCCTCAAAACCATTTCCCTCAGGTTCTCTAAAAGTCATCTCCAAATTTTGATTTGAGGTATTTTCCGTCTGAATATCCTCTAGGTGCACACACAATCACTGAATTTTCACTGATTATATGATGGCATTTCTAGGATCTGTTGGTATTCTGACAGATGACATGCAATGACAATTCCATTTTGATAACTGATGGCTCATGAAATTTCATATTTGAAGCTTACCAAGATCAAAACTCATGAAAGATGTCAACAACTTTTTTAGTGGAATAGTTTATTTTTAAGCCATCTTTCCTCCTTAAGGCCATTTAAAGCTTTTATATACAAAGCTCTAACGTAAACCTTTCACAATCCAATTTTGAATCTGACATTTCTCATTCAACATTTGCATTGGATGTCTACAGTCACACAGTAGAACAATGTAATTGTCCTGGCCCAAATGATATTTTCCCCACTAGTGCCAGTGGTGCCACTAGGGTTGGGCTATGGGGCCCAGGCCTGAAACCCCACACCCCAGGAGGCCCCTAAGTGATAATAGTATGTGGACAGCATTTCATTTTGTCCATTTTCCTTTTTTAAGTCTTGTTTTAACAGAGTGTGTATGTTGCTGTGTGAAACTCTGGACAGTTGCATACACATATTCATTTCCAGGAGTGCCTCTGCGCTCACATGGGATGACTTTATTCTCTTTCTATCTGGTAACCAGGAAGGAAGAGGAAGAAACAAACGGGGCTTTCTTTCTTTCTTTCTTTCTTTCTTTCTTTCTTTCTTTCTTTCTTTCTTTTTTTCTTTCAGTGGGGTTGGGGAAAGGAAGGGAAGAGGTAACCAATGCCTAGTAAGTAGAGGAAGGCAACCAGGGGTGTGTGGCAGAAGTTGGGAATAAAGTCAGGGGATACAGACCTGGTAGAGCTGCTAGCCAGCAGAGACAATTTTAGACATCTACCTGAATCATGCAGTCCTGGCAGGGCCTCTTAGAATTCCTGCTCCATGATTGCAGTCATGGAATTTTTGTCTATCACATGACAGTTTATGTTTTGACTCCACAGAGTGGGAAGTGATGGAGACAGGATGTTTGTGTTACTGTGTTCCATGAAATGGGACTATTGTCCTTTGGGTTTTTCCGCTTTGCTGTCTAATGCTAGAAAGAGAGGGAGCCATGTTGCAGTGCTCCATGTGTGTTTATATGTAAATAAAGTAGATTAGCCAAAATGCTGAGTTGCTGAGGTCTGTTACACAAACTGCGAAGACTCTGCGGATCCCTAAGTGTGCCGATGTCTGTTGGCACTGGTTGCTGTGATGTTCGGACTGCAGAACTCTGCAGCTAGTTCGGCGGCCATCTTCTCCTCCTCCTCCCTAAAAAGTATCATCCTCTTTTTTTCGACTGAATAAAGCTTTTGAAGCTCCCGAATGATCGACCAGGAGGGAGAGAACATGCCAATCGGGCATGTGTCTCTGCCAGGGTCCTACTCGAGTGTAGGATGAGCTCCTCACAGGGCCCACCTCTGAGCCACCACCATTTAAACAACATTGTCCTGTGATCAGGCTCCGAGTCTGGAACATGCCATGTTAATTCACCAAAATGCATCCAATATAGCCTCACTCCGGGACACATAAGGGGTCTGGGTGCTACTATTTTGATGTCCCAGAATACCCTGGAATAATGCTATAGGGCAGTGGCGTAGCGTGGGTTGTCAGCACCCGGGGCAAGGCAAGTAATTTGCGCCCCCTAACCCATGGATTTGCACCCCCTAACCCGTGGATTTGTGCCTTCTAACCCTCAGATGTTGCGCCCGGTGTGGCCGCCCCCCCTGCACCCCCCACGCTACGCCACTGCTATAGGGGCATTTTGAGGAATTAAAACAGCGACTCCTAGGCCCAGCCACTGAAGAACTGTTGCTGTCCTTCATTGGCACTGGTGCCTGCCAAGCCTGCCACAGGACCCACCAATACACTAAAGGGCAGCTTACCAAAGGTGGAAACAACCCTGTGTGTCGCTGCAACACTGTGGAGTTCCACATAAGAGGTGGAAATATTTAGGTCCTCCAGATGCTGCTGAACTACAACTCCCACCATATCTGACTATTGGCCATACTGGCTGGGACTGTTGGGACTTGGATCCTGGAACATCTGGAGAGCTTCAGGTTTCCCATCCCTGACCTACATAAAAATAATTTTGTTAGGACAAAGGGTTATTTTTTGTTTTTTCCCTCCATGGTAACATAAAAACTGATGTTAAAAAAAATAGTTCTAGATTGCATCTTAAAAAAATATGTATTGCAATACAGATCACCTGACAAAAATGCTTAGCAGTGGGAGAACTCTCATAATCTTAGCAGTCATTTATTGTTTATTAAAATACATTAAAGTTCAATTAGACAGCAGAGTAGGATATAAAATAAGACCCAAAATGGTCACGCAACCATGAAATAAGTAAAAATAATTACCGTCAAAATAACTTAAAGAGGGAGTAAATAATGATAGAAATGACTACACTACACAATTAACAATTCTCATGCAAGCAGTTTTGACACAGTGACAAAAAGATAACTTTGTACCTACACATACTGTACAGAAAAAAATAAAAGCATTATTGGCAGGTTGGTGATTACTTAACAGTCAAATGTAGCCAAATTAATCTCGAACCAGTTCTCAACTTATTATTAATCCTTTTATATTAAATGGATTAGTTTCTGTGTTACAGGAAATTCTTTGTGAGAAAGCATTTTGTCATTAATCTACATATACCCAGGAAAAGGAACTCATTTCTGCATTAACAGCCTCATTTCCAAGGAGGATTACTCACATATGCAAAGATCAATGATGGCATTATTAAATCTCCTAGCTCTTTTGCTTTCCACTAAAAAGCTGATCTTGCCAATTATTTTAGAGATATATAGAACTCTAATTTTAGTGGAATATTTTTGGCGAATTGGAAGGATGTTGAATATTTTATACCACACTGGACCTTGAAACACTTTAAAAATGTTTAATGCTCTATAGCACCATTGCGCTCAGAAGAATTGTTAAAATAATCTATCTCACGAGCAATTTTGTCAACTATGGGGATATTTTTCTCTTCATCAATTCCATTCTTTCTTCATATAAAACAATGAACCAATTGACTCCAGCTGTAAATATTATAATTCTATATTCGTTCTGACTCCGACATGCTTTGTTTCACTGCCTGTAACAAGAGCGTCTAAGGGCCTTTGCTCATAGGACATGTAACCAAATTGCCTCATATTCCAAGAACATTTGCTTTCCATTATAATAAAGCAATAACAAAAACCAAACTCTTCGTGGTTTCTTTTACAGAATTTCCATCTGAATGGTGGTATACAGTATCTAAAGCATTTCTCCCTTAAATATTATTTCATTACTGTTCATTTTGTTCATATCAACCCTTTCTATACCACTTAGTGTTGTACAATGAGGTTGCAAAAGAGATACAGAAGATAAAATCAGTTAAAATTAACTATAAAATCAGTAAAGCTTACTTAAACTGCCTGCTGAATTAAAGACTTCACCAACTACCTGAAGTTCAACATGCCTGTTTGCCTTAGCATAGAAATTGTATTGCTGATGGAAAGACAACCTCCTATAGCTAATTAGCCTTTTCCTATCCAAAAGATGTCACCCATCAGCCAACATAACCATATATAAATTTAGTTGTGATGTCTGGCAACTCATGATGAATGTATGTGTTCAGAAAGGCAGCTAAATATATGGGGGGGGGACCCTTTGGTGTGACCCTCCAGGTTCATACATTTCTGAACATAATTTAATCTCCCCCCGGCTCAGTGCACATTTATGTACTTTTGTGTGCTGGATAAAAATAAAAGCAGCTTCCCACATTGCTTCCTACATTTGTCCTTGGAACGCCTTCTTCCACTCCCCCTTCTTCCTTCTTTCTTTTTCCCACATCCATCTGGAGAAGCAGACGTATTTCAATTTGACAAGAATCTGTCTCACTTGTCAATCAAAAGAAAACCGACATGTGTGTGTGTATTTCATATTTCTTGTTTGCTCCGAAAAAGCAGGCCCTTTCAAATTTCCAGTTATAGAAGGTTGTGGAAGATTACAGATTATGCTGACTGTGTGGGTTTATTTTGGGGCTATTTTTTTTGACTGGACATTCCCAATTTTATTTGTATTTATTTTCAGACGTTTGTAACCTGTCTTTATATCTCAAGATACCCAATATGGCTAACAACTGAAAATAGCCAATAGGGCCTTTGCTGCTTTACTGTGCTTTTAAATAAAACTTATGCTTTTTCTCTTTTAACATGCTTTTAATCTAGCTGCTAATTGTTTTGTTCTGACTGTGTTAGAAGAAATGTTTTGTGTTGTTATTCTTGTTGCTTTTTGTTGCTTTAATTATATATGATGCTCTTCAGCTCAGGTTTCTTGTAGGATGCATAGAGCTCTCCTCAGAGTACCAATGTATGTGGTGGTCAGCTGTCCTCTAGGTGCCTTGATATGGCCTGGCACAAACCCTTCCATGCACTATTCACACAAAGAGGTTACGGAACCATGCATTTAGCCAATGTCATATGGATCCTCCCAGAACCTCACACGCCAAAGGATAACTTTGGAATCTGAGTCTTGTCTATCTATGTAAGTTTCCCATATCATTTAGAACTTTGGCAGGTGGAAGGGAAACAATGTTGGTACAAAGTTGGAGAGGCATCTATTTGATGTAGTCACAAAGATGTCCAATCAGAATAAGGAAGGTACAGGAAACAGTTCGGCTGGCATAGCTATTTGGGCACAGGCATAAGGCAGGTTGTAGCAAAGACTTGGTGGGTGAGCGAAAATGCTTACTGCCTTGCTTACAGAACGTTTCAGACTTAATCTTCCTATATTCACTTTACTTGTTTATTTTGTGACAGATGCTGTGGTTTAAAAAACAAATAAAAATTATAGATAAGGAGATGCATATAGACCATGGGTAGGCAAACTAAGGCCCGGGGCTCAGATCCGGCCCAATCGCCTTCTAAATCCAGCCCGCAGACGGTCCGGGAATCATCGTGTTTTTACATGAGTAGAATGTGTTATTTAAAATGCATCTCTGGGTTATTTGTCGGCCATAGGAATTCGTTAATCCCCCCCCCCCCCAAAAAAAAAATAGTCCGGCCCTCTACAAGGTCTGAGGGACAGTGGACCGGCCCCCTGCTGAAAAAGTTTGCTGACCCCTGATATAGCGATGGACCAATAATGTATGCATAATATGATCAGCTATGATGGAGGTTCTGGAACTAATAGTACTTGCATGCTTACAAAATAGAATATGAATTACCTAAAGACTAAAATGTTCCCAAGTGTTTACAATTTTGCTACTCACAGCCCACCTCTTTCATCAGAAGAACATGGGTTCCATATTGATGAATGTCAAACTGTTCACTCTCATTTGAAGTAAGACAAAGAGTTCTTTTGTAATTAAATTTTATTGGTTTTACAATTTCAACTTCAACAATTATTTTCCATCAAAAAAGAAGAATGAGAAATACATAATATCCAACATGAAGTATAAGAACTGAAATAAAAAAATTAAAACATCTTTTCGGAGGTTCTCTTTAACCTCCTGACTTCCCTCCATTTCCTTTCCTGGTTCATTAAATATATATATTTTCTGCATAATTATACTTGAACCTCTTTTTTCTTATCCTTATTATTTTATCCTAATTACATACTATCAGTTTTTATTGTTTCAGTTCAAATTTCCTTCCATAAACTTTATCATATTTTAACTACTTGCAAGTGTTTAGGCAAAGCCTGCCAATGTTTCTACTTGTTTACAATATTTTTGTGCATATACAATAAATGAGGACAAAGAGTTCTTCTTTATTGGCAGAATGCAAAGAAGAATTAAGACAAAGTTTTTGTGTATTTGTTCAATGCATAGTTCATAGCTCTGCTTGTCTCCCCAGCCCTCCAGATATGCCACTGTTAATATGAAATGAATCTGAGTACCTGAATGATACAAACTGAGAGTTTATAACCTTAAAAGTATCTGCACACCAAGGGCAAAGAAATGTCAGTCAAGTCAGAGCCAAATTAGTTCACACAAGTTAATTAAATTTTATCAGTAACGCCCCCCTCCTCCAATCCTTTTAAGGAAATAATCTTTCCAAATTCAGGTTAATTGACTTGACAATTTGATTCCAAGTACCAAGAACGGAGGCTCTTGCTCCACAGGTCTACCTCATGCATAACTCTGATTGGAAAGGGTGTGTTTCTACAGATTGCCAAGATAATTTGTTACTCTGAGGCAGTCTATAAAGCTTTTCAAAAGGGCTTTTACAACAATTGAGATTTGATCCATTCATTTCAACATCAGGGCTACTTTCAGATGAATTATCCTGATAGGGACCTCTCCCATCTTTTGCTAATAATGTCATCTGTTGGAAAGCAGATTTCTTTGAGTTATACCATTTCGCCTGTAGCATTGCTGTCCCTGAGAGTGCTTTTGCAGCGTATATTTGATCAATTTGTACTATCCAGATGAGGCTTCAGTATATGGTAATAATTTCCTTTGTGGTTGCCATCTGTCTTGTGGGTCACCGAGTTCCATTGCACCACTTCTTCCTTTAGCTGACTAACAGTACAATCCTTTCCACATCTTATCAGAAGCAAGCCCCTTTGAGATTAATAGGGTTTACTCTCACATAGTTTTTGCAACCTTAGATAGTCAAAACCTGGAATTTTGCTTTAAAAGGAAAACACCAACACCATTTTCCCCATACAGTCAATGTGACAAACCTCAATTCTTGAAAACAGCTGCAGTATTGTTTTCCACTGACCTTTCCTTTGCTTCTGAGACCATTTTAGTTTTCTAATTACAGTGTCTGAAAGAACATCCTTGTGTGGTTTAAGATAAAAAATTAACATTTTAGGTGTAAAATATATACGGCTCTGCTCATGTGGACAAAGTCTATTGAGTAATATTGGACAGGATATTTAAGTCAAGCCAGTTATTAATGATACATTACTCATAAGTAAGTCCCATTGAGTTCAATGAACCTTATCCCCAGACAAGTGTGCATAAAATTGCAGATTCCTGGAATTTTCTTGTATTTCCAGTTCATAGGAGGATATGGAAGTTTCCCTGCCCCATTTTTCTTACATTAAGATAGCCTTCTTTTATTTTCTTATGTATTTGAGAGAAAAAGAGTACTTGAAATGTTACAAATTAGCAGAAGATAGAAAGGCACTCTGGATTTTGTTTAAACATCTGTTGTTTGCTGGTGTTTTTTTTAGTATTATGAATGTTTTTTACCTACTTCTCTTCCTTGCTGTTAAACAAAATGAAACAGAAAATATTCATAATAGTGGGAGCATTAAGTTTATCAGGAGGACTTGTGAATAGACTTATCTTACTTGTTAACCCAAATATCCCCTATTTGCCTTGGTATTTGACTGATGCACATCCCAGGAGAAGGAGAGATGACAGATTCAATGGTTATCACGGAGATTATTGTGTTGTGTTACTCCCTTAGTTTCAAAGGCAATTAATAGACTCATAGACTTGTAGAGTTGGAAGGGACCACAAGGGTCATCTAGACCAACCCCTGCAATGCAGGAATCTTTTGCCCAACGTGGAGCTCAAACCCACAACCCTGAGATCAAGAGTCTCATGCTCTAGTCTCATGCCCTACCTACTGAGCTATCTAGATATAAACTAATTACTCAAAACTTTTCTCAGAGGAACCAAATATCCACCAATTCACAAAGCCTCTGGAAAACTGAAAGCCATAGTGGAAATGTTGCTGTTTAGTCTTTAGTCATGTCCAACTCTTCGTGACCCCATGGACCAGAGCACACCAGGCACTCCTGTCTTCCACTGCCTCCCGCAGTTTGGTCAAACTCACGTTCATAGCTTTGAGAACACTGTCCAACCATCTCGTCCTCTGTCGTCTCTTTCTCCTTGTGCCCTCAATCTTTCCCAACATAAGGGTCTTTTCCAGGGAGTCTTTTCTTCTCATGAGATGGCCAAAGTATTAGAGCCTGAGCTTCAGGATCTGTCCTTCCAGTGAGCACTCAGGGCTGTTTTCCTTAAGAATTGATAGGTTTGATCTTCTTGCAGTCCATGGGACTCTCAAGAGTCTTCTTCAGCACCATAATCCAAAAGCATCAATTCTTCAGCGATCAGCCTTCTTCATGGTCTAGCTCTCACTTCCATACATCACTACTGGGAAAACCATAGCTTTAACTATACGGATGTTTGTTGGCAAGGTGATATCTCTGCTTTTTAAGATGCTGTCTAGGTTTGTCATTGCTTTTCTCCCAAGAAGCAGGTGTCTTTTAATTTCGTGACTGCTGTCACCATCTGCAGTGATCATGGAGCCCAAGAAAGTAAAATGCAGACAGTGGTAATGGGTAAGGTGCTGTGGATAATTATGTCTTCCAGTTACGTTGTGCATGTGCATCAGTGGTGGAAAAACCTGTGGCCCTTGGATTCTAACTTCCATGAATCCCAGCCAACATGCCCAATGGTCAGGGATGAAGGGATTTATACCCCAACATCTGGAGAGCCACAGGTTTCCAGCCACTGATGCAAAATTAGTTGGGTGTTGCCTTGTGATTTAGGCATTAGAAAGTAGGTACTGATTCCTATACTAGAAATAATGTATGGATCTCCACGCTGTACATTCACATACATGAATTTCCCCTTGTCAACTCACCTTCCCACACTTCCCAACAATATATCTGATCTCAGCCTTTCCAGACTGGAAATGTTCTGTCTCTCAGTTCTACAAATCTTGCACTATGCTGCCAGTCACTTTTTGAGGCAGCCAGGACAGGTTAGATAAGTGAAAGGTGAAGAGGTGGCCAGGAATACACTAGGGGTCGCAGAAAGTCCGGATTTAGGTTTGATGAGGCCCTAAGCTACTGAAGGTAATGGGGCCCTTTATATATCCAGCTGTCCTTTGTCAACAACAAATTGTTGCTGTTTTTTGTGTTGAATATGATTGTTGAACTGAAATACAATTAAGAAGTATATTAATAGTAAAATACAATTAAGAAGAAGTATATTAACTGTGAAATAATTATTAAGCTCTAACGTAAAATGATTGGGGGGCATTACTTACATCATAGGAGCCTACACAACACAAAACACTATTGCTGTATGTAGGTTTTATTTTATTTGTTTTTTATCGTTTATTTGTTTTTTATCGTATATTTTGGAAATGTATGTGCAGTTTCCCCCTTTAATTATTTGGGGGGGCAAGAGAGTGGGGCCCTAAGCTACAGTTTGTTTAGCTTATATGTAAATCCAGCACTGGCCATCATTATGATGGGATTCTAAATCCAGGACTGGTCTTGGAAAAAGCAAATCTCACCCACGACAGACATCAAAGAGAAAAGGGGGGGGGGGGTTTACTAAATCAAGCTTTGCAAGGCATCATAGTCCAGTGACAGGACACACACACTTTGCATGTAGAAAGTAGCAAGTTCAGTCGTGGTGTCTGCAGTTAAAAAGATCAGAAAGCAGTTGACAAGAAAGCTCACTGCTGCAGACTCTGCTGCTCAGCAAGGAAGAAAAATAGTCTGCCCTGATTGATGTGAGGTAACTTCCCACATTCCTATGTACTAGCTGCTAGTCATACACATTTCCACAACGAGACTTCTGGAGTCTTATGAGAACGTGGTAGATGCAGCCGCCACAAAGTAATTGACAGTGATGGGTCAAATATCCACCCCCCGAATATAAATCACATGTCCTCTTCCGGAGATAATTGTCACTGATATGCTGAAATGTTTGAAAGTATCCTTTGCCAAAAAAAAAAAAAGAAGAAAAATACAAGCAAGACAGCAAGTGGAAATGCATCAGCGTGGGTAATTTGGAGACACATTGGGGAAAATATCCAAGCCAGTTTCTCAAGGTGCTACCCTCTGCAAGCCTACTCATTAGTAAGTTGAATTTCATCCAATGGGACCTTCTCTCTGGCAAGAAATATATCCTCTTTGAATCTCAGTTACATTTTCAGAAATTCTTTGAGATTCTCCCATTCACCGAGAAGCTAAATGTGAAAAACAACAGCTCCCATTCTAACTAGCAAATTCAGATAATAACAGACCAGGTTCAAGTAGTTATTTCCTCAAAGAATTCTGGGCACTATAATTTGCGGGGGGTTGCTGGGAATTTTAACTCTGTGAAGGGTAAACTGCAGGACCCAGAATTCTATGAGGGAGGAAAAAGTTATTTGGATGGGTTTTTAAGATTTCATATATATACAGCCTTAGAGATGGCATGATTTTTTTTAAAAAAATCTTATTTTCTTTGTAAATTGAAAATTCTGAAGTAAACGTCTGTGACAGCAATGGAATTTGCTACCAGGTTGGTATGTATGTACAGGATTACAACCAAAATTAAGATCCCTTGTATTTTATTCTTTTTACTGTAAGATATATGCACGTATACTTGTACACCTAGTCACTGATGTTTCTCTTACTGCTTAATTTTTGTGCTAGCTATTCCTTAGGACGGTGGTGCTAACCTGTGCCCCTCCCCCATGTTGTTGGGACTACAACTCCTGACATCCCTGTTCATTGGTCATGCAGCCTGGGGTTGGGTGGGAGTTGGAATCTAACATCTGGAAGAACAACTCTTAGAAGGGTGAATGGGCTTTCAATGAGCAAAGCAGTATGAGGATCACAAATCTGAGGCAAATTAAAAACAACAACAACACACAAGACAGCCAACGCAGTTTCCCTGGGCATATGCTTATTGACTGCTATGACAATCCTTTAACCCAAATAATCTGAATATTTCATCCTTAGATATTGTACTGCAGGGTATCAAGGGCAGCAGAGAGAGTGACCAAGGGCAATGGAGATAGGCAATAGGATAGGAGCACATTGTGCATTGCATCCTAAACAGACTGAAACCTGTGGCTAAAACCCTAAACCAGTGATGGCCAAACTCGGCCCTCCAGCTGTTTTTGGACTACAACTCCCATCATCCCTAGCTAACAGGACCAGTGGTCAGGGATGATGGGACTTGTAGTCCCAAAACAGCTGGAGGGCCAACTTTGGCCGTCACTGCCCTAAACCAATTCAGGAGGCAATCACTCCCATTGAACTTCTGAATGAACATGCTTAGGAGTGCGATATGAAATGTAATAAGTAATAAAGAGTACAGTGCAAGTGCACACATTATTACCTGCCTCAAATATGAACATCAACCTCATGGCTTGCAAAGTTCTGTTGCAATGAGTTACACAAATGCTTTCCAGCTTGGCAGTGTTTGGATTGGCCATTAATCATATATGCTCATGTGGTGATTTTGCAAAGTCTCAGCTATTCCCCATACTTCTGCTGAACACATGAGCAGTCAAAAGATAGGAAGAGGAAATCAAAGAGAAGCAAATAAAGGAAGAGGGGGGGAAATCCTGATGAGAAACAGTTGAAATGCATTTAAAATGTATACTCCTCCACATCTACCCAAAAAAACAAAGAGAAGGTGTAATTTGGAAAAATGCACTGTAAACTGTTGTTCAGTAGATTTGGAGTATGTTGCTGCATTAAATAAGCATTTAAATGCTTTCTAGAGAGAGAAAAGGTCACTTCCCACACCCTCATATCAGAGAAGACAATGCTTTAAGAAAATGATCTTCTTTAGAAAACTGCTCGGCAGCACTGCCTCTTAAATGGAATATCATTTAGAACAAAAAGAAGAAGAGACATCTTTCAATCAGCTCTCTTGTGTTATCCTTTAATTAGTCTACATTATCAACCCACCTGAATTCTGAAAGGAATTAATACATATGCAACAAATGCTCACATTAATCAGATGAAATGGTAGGTTTGGGGCATGGAAGCAGTGTAGTTAGCCTACTATTTATTCCTCATGCTACTCAAAATAAGTCAGCATGTGATCGCTCCTTTATTTATCCATCCACCTGCCCCATAAGAAAAGGAGAGAAGGGAAATACATCAAGAAGAGGTTTACATTCATACATCTGGCTACCTTGTGCAAACTCCTTGTAGTAAAGTTAGAATTATTTAGAAAATTATTCTTTGGTCAAGCAAAAGGGAGTGAGGCCTTGTGGGAGTTTCACCAGCCACAAGGGCCCTGGGAAAGAAGTTGTGTATCTTTAAAACCCTAGACTAGCTGACTCCTCAGCTGAAAGGTTTATTAGAACCAAGGAAGTCTTGATTTAATGAAAAGAACTAACACCTGAGTTCGATGGTGTAAACATCCCCCCCCCCCCAATGATGCTATCTGTCCTTGAATTGCTTGGGAATGTGGTTCTGGCTAATTTCCACGGAAGGGAGGAAGCCCTTTGATTTAAAGTTTGAATTCCAAATTGGCCCAGCTGTCAAGAGGTAAATTGATTGACTAGCAAGCTGGTCATTGGCGCATTTGAAAATAATTTGAGTCTTATGATTGGCTTGAAAGTTACGACGCCAAGTGCGAATTGGGAATAAAAGATCAAGGAATTGTCTTGCTCTTTGCTCTCTGCCTTGCTATGCAAATCGCCGAGATGCCCGGCTCTATTGTTCCAACTTAATAGCCGTCGTTCGTCCTTTTGAAATGGAGATCTTCGAAAGTCTTCAACTTGCAGATTCCTAAAGAACTTCAGCTATCCTATCTTGTGTTAGAGTTGTGAGTATGTAGAGTTAGTTACACTATGTATCTTTGTTATTTTTTTATCTGTAACGTCCAAAAGAGTGCCTGCTATTCTAGCATGTTTCTTATGTTATTTTAAAATAAACTTTTTTAGAATGAAACTGTTTTAGTTTGTGTGCCTTTCCGGAGGGAATAGCTAAGTCCTAGCCTTACGCTTGGTTACGCTCTACCGTAGAACTTCTGCCTGCAAGTCTGTGGATGCAGCTTGTGGAGTGGGGGACGGCCAGGATAACGGGTCACAGCCTTCTCCCTGGGTTGTGATTCTGGGTCCCCTGGACAAGAGGGAGTGGTGGCAGCCCTACCGGGTCGTGTTTGTTCTGTTTTGCAAAAAGTAATACGTCTGCCAACCTTGCCCTGGGCGTCCTAGCCTGGCCGGAGAGCAGAGGCAGGAGAAGGGAGGGGCAAGAGGTTGGGGACGACATTACTACACTCCTTCAGTAGCATGTGGAGCTACCATCAAAGTTGCGGGTACGTCATACAAATGAAAAAAACTTTTGCATGAGCAGCTCTTGGTTGCAGAGGTGGCTTCATATAGGTGAGTGTGGAAGGTGTGGGGTGTGCTTCTCTTTAAAGAGAAGTACACTACAAATTTCAAGAGTTCCTCAGAAAGTAAGATATGTGGCTATACGATATAGGCAAGTATCCCTGGGTACTCAGTCCTAATCCTCCCAGTGTTATACAAGAAGTAAGAAGTATGACCATAAAATGTAGGCGAATATTCCAAAGTATTCAGTTAAATGCCACTGTCACCATAATATTGGCTTGAGTGCTGTTTCTTCCATGTCCAGAACTCTTGGTTCTGAATATGGAATTCAGGCACATCAGCTGAAAGGTCTCTCAAGTTGAAACCTGTCCTCAAATGTCTCAAAAGTTTCCTTTGCTGTTAAAAGGCATTAGTTTTTCTGCCACCTTTGCAGGAAACTTTACTTCTACTTCTTCTTTTAGAATTTCAGAGGTCTTGAAACTGAGCTTACCTTATTGTTGCTAGAAGGCTGAAATAATTTGTATGTTTCTTCTTCCCAATGCTTTGCAGCCTCCCTGGCTGCCCACACTTTCTGAGCCAAAAAAGCCCCATGGGAGAAGTTGGCTCAGTACATATTTAATTGAAGCAAAGGAAACTGGTTCACTGGTGTGTGTGTGTGTGTGTGTGTCCAGAGTGATTTTTTAAAAGCAAAAAGACTTCACTTGGGGAGGTGGACTGTCATGAGCACAGCAGACAGCCTTCCCAGTTTCTTGCATTGACAGGAAAGCCTAGGCAAAGGCACAATGGGGTTCAGGAAGTGCCAGAACCCAGGAATCAGAGAACTGTTGAGTAGGAAGGGATCCTACCCCTGCAATGCAAGAATCTCAGTTATATCATACATTACAGGTGACCATTCAGCCTTTGATTAAAACCTCCACAGAAGGAATGAGAGTCCACCACCTCTCATGGGAGTCTGTTCCACTGTCAAACAGCTCTTGCTTTCAGACAGGTCTTCAGAATCTCCTTTCATGTAACTTGAAGCCATTGGTTCAGGACCTAGCCTCCAGAGCAGAAGAAAACAAGCTTGCTCCATCTTCCCTTAGATATTTGAAGACGACTATCATCTTAGTCTCCTCTTTACCAGGCTAAACATACCAAATTCCCTCAACTGTTCCTTATAAAGCTTGGTTTCCAGACTGTTTATCGTTTTGGTTACCCTCCTCTGAACACATTTCAGCTTGTCAACTGAACACAGTACTCTAAGTGTGGTCTGACCAAGGCAGAACAGAGAGGACCTATTCTTTCCCTCAATCAACACACTATTAAAGCTTTTTCATAACACAATAAGATAAAGGAAACTAATCTAAATAAAAACAAAAACAGGGAGAAAAAGAGAGAAGAAAATGCAGAATCCTCTCTCAAATGATTGTCTCACCCAGAAAGTGGTGTACTCTCTGGGATTTCACCGGTGACATCTGCACCAGCTGCAGTTTCCTAGGCATCTACAGAAGCAGCCCCATGTATAATATGTTGCAAAAATGGAAGCTATAGGCCATCAGAAATATGCATAGTGAGAGAAAAAACAAAACCTCCCAATTATTGAAAAAGAAAAATCATGAGAATGTCAATTCAATTTTCTCATCCCTTTGATAATTTTGAATGCCATGTTTTCCATTAATTGATCAAGAATGGTAAAAGAAGTGGAAGAAATGTTTGTCACAGAACTACTCTCAACTTCTAAAATAAACCTTTACCTTTACTGAACTTCAGTACACTGAACTTAAGCACGCAAATGGATAAAACCCAAGACTGTACTGACATCCATCATTTCCATTTAATCGAAACAGAATGTCTCTTTATTGCTTCTCCTTAAAGACTGCTTTGTTTGTATTCTTGAGATTTGCCAAATGTCCTCACTATCAGTTTTCCATGATTGAAGCCATTACTATTCAAAAGCTTTCCCTGTTTCTCTAGAAGCAATCTGCCACTTCATCAAAACAAGAGAACACCACATACAAGGCAACTTCTCTCGGATTATCTAATAACATTTCCTCACTAGCATACATTCTGAAGCAGATGGGCTAAAGTCAAAATCCCCCCACAAAGCAAATTCTATTGAGATTTATCTTGGCATTCCACTCACCACATCTAATACACAAGTTATCTGACTGAATGGCACAACTGATGCCAACTTGTTCTTTTGTCATAACCTCTTTTTAGGCAGTAATGTCAAGGTGACTACACACACAACCCAGGAGCACCAAGATGATGAGATTCGAATGCTTATAAATAATGCATCTGGCCATAATGCCTGGTACCCAACCAGTATTGATTTAACTGATTGCATTGTCTTTATCTCAGAACTGTTGTGGGAATTTGTTAGCGACATGCATTATGGCAACCTAAAAGTGGATGTGATGACTACATTTGCAAATATTTTCCTCTTGGTTGTTCAGTGCATGTCTAAAATATCCAACGTGAACTATCAGGTAAAACCTTTTCGTGATGCCATTTCTTTCTTTATTTATCTACCTGTCTTACCTTGAAGCAACAGACATAACGACAATGACCATGCCCTCAACAGATAGGAAGAAGGGTAGCCTTTGAGCCAGGTGGAACTGGTGAGAGACAGCCCTGCAAATGTTAGACGCAAGCAGTAATTCTGTAGGTGTGTGTGGCTGTATGGCATCTGTAATGGAAGCTCCAGTGTAATACTTCTTTTCCAACTTTTTGTAAAGTAACAGTGCAAATAAAAACATTTTTTTATTTTTTGAAGAAATGATACAAGCTGGAATTGTCGACGTTAAATGAACTGCATAGGAAGAATTCAGCCTTGTGCTCTTCTGAGCTTGCCAGATGAAATACCCACCCGCCCCCCTTTCCTGCATATCCTGGTACTTCTCCTGACTCTCCAGAGTGGATTTGGGAGAGCTATGGGAAGAGGAGGGTGGGGAAATCCCCATTTTCATGCTAACAGGAACCCTTGCACTGGCTTCTGCTGGCTTGCCAAGTTAGTTGAATCTGGGTCTGAATTCATTTCAACTAAGTAATGCTCTGAGTAGACCCCTTGGAATCAATGGGTTATGTCCAATGGGTTATGCTCAATGGAATGGTGACTTAGGGAGTTAAGCAATTCTCAGAAATACCTCAAAATCCTCCAGAGCAGACTTAGGGGACAAGTACAAGGAGTTATGGTGCTGGAGAAGACTCTTGAGAGTCTCATGGACTGCAAGAAGATCAAACCTATCCATTCTTAAGGAAATCAGCCCTGAGTGCTCACGGGAAGGGCAGATCGTGAAGCTGAGGCTCCAATACTTTGGCCACCTCATGAGAAGAGAAGACTCCCTGGAAAAGACCCTGATGTTGGGAAAGATGGAGGGCACAAGGAGAAGGAGACGACAGAGGATGAGATGGCTGGACAGTGTTCTCGAAGCTACCAGCATGAGTTTGACCAAGCTGCAGGAGGCAGTGGGAGACAGGAGTGCCTGGCCTGCTCTGGTCCATGGGGTCACGAAGAGTCGGACACGACTAAAAAACAACAAGGAGGAATCACTGAACATAGCACCTCCCCAATTTGTTGACATAAGCCGTTAGTCAGTTGGGCAACACCATAGACCTGCATGAATCTGTGTACCTACTCTGTATATTACTTACTGGGATACAAGCTTGTAAGCAGAACAGGAGCTTTTGGGGACACATACCTTAAACCCAAAGCAGGCATGCAATCTAACATTATTAATTAAAAGTCATACCTAAATGGGAGCACAGGCACTGATGGATTCTCAATTTATTCACTCATTAAAAAGAAAACAGAAATTCCAATTTTCTGAATTCTTGACATTATGTTTGCATTAAGACTTTGCTTTGCTTTTGTTGTAATGAACATTTTAATTAATGCGCATTTTCTGGCTGATGGCTTATAGATTCTTTCTGTGAGGGTTTTCTGGACAGCTGAAAACAATTTTGGCCTGTATTTCAATTGTTGTGCCATGCTGTTCCTATTGTTAGTAAGGAACATACTACACCTTCCAGGATAGATGGTTCATTAGCACATTCATATGCAAAACGGACAGCTTCCATTTTTAAAGAACTTAATTAACATGTAAATGAGAGTAGCTCACTTGCTCACAGAATAGCTAAACTATGTAATGCACTTGTAAGGTGCAGAGGAGACATATAACAGAAATAGGCATATAAAAAGAGACCAGAATGTTTCAAAATTGAACAATGAGAGCACAAAACACATATAATGCATTTTTTTATTGGTGAACAACATGTCCTTTATTATATGAATCCATACTTTTTTTTTTGGGGGGGGGGGAGGACAGGGCTTTAAGGACCTGAACATTCCTCAAGGAAATTCCAATTCTAACTGAAACTGTACAAGAATAATATGACAAATGGAAAAGTCAAATTAAACTGTGCCACTAGGAATATATTTATATAGCCTGGCACAGGAATAGGGCACATTTGAAGTACCTAAAGCAACACTGCTGAAGAAAATAGGTGAAGAGTTGTCTGAAGTCAATCCCTTGGGGTACAAGTTTATGCTAAATGATAGACTGCAAGACTGTAGTCAGTTGCGTGTCGAGGTCCCCAGGGCCACCCCAATAACTCACACATCACACAGAATTTTTTGTTTAAGATTTTTGGCATAATTTTGGCCACAACTTTATTGAAATACAAATTTGTGAGTGTTTGCTTAGGCATTGGTTGCAACTATCTGCCCCCACCATGGGAGACAGACTGACATTCTGCACGATGCGAAAGTCAGAATAGGGGAATACACTTGGGGGTTACGCGGAGCAGGGAACCTGCCCTCACTCCAAATGCAACCAGGAGCTCATTGCTATGGCCCAAGCCCCCTTGACAGAGTGGACAAGCAATAGTTAGCCCCCAATTCCTTTAACGGAATCCCTTGCAGCAGCAGCATTAGAGGGGCAGGCACTCAACCTACCAAGGGCAGGCACTCAACCACTTCCCCTCAACCAACCAAACCAAAAACCAATGCCTAACCGCAACCTTACAAGTTGTGACAATTTGCTACGCAGTAGGCAAAAACCAAATGGCCCCAGCCAATCAGCCAGATGGACAAAATTCCTACCAGGCCCCTGCCCCAAGAGCAGACGACCCCATGACAGGCATAGCAAGGTCAAAGCGAACAACCCTAATTCTAGGGAGGGGGGGACGGGCAATCCGATGCACGGTCGAAAAGAGAAAGCCCTAGCCTCGTGCAAGGAGTTTTAGTATTTCTGGCTGCCAATCAACAAATGGCAACATTAACTTCTTCCCAATAACAAGGGAAGCCCCAATCGCATCAGTGGCCAACGAACAATTAGCCCGCCCCCACCTTTGGAGTGTCCTGGCGGCCCCCACCGCAACACGTGCTCTCCATGAAGGAGAACACGCTTTACTGGGAAGTAAGTATCATTGAATTCAATGGGACTTGCTTCTGTGTAGAGGCTTGCACTGCAAAGTGTTTATGCAATGCCTGCAAAGAACTTCCTCGTAAATTCGCAGCAAAAATAAAATCCCCATGCAGAAGATAACAGCAACTGACCCTAACAAAGCAAACACATTCAAATAGGTAAATATGGACATGGTTCTTGAAAAATATCCAGTGAAACAAGGTAATCCAGCCTGGGGAGATCCTGAGTCAAGAGGTCTAGCAGGGGCAAACACTTTGCTAGCAATTTCCATGGAGAATGATCTTGGATCTGCTGCTCCCTTTCTGTTTTACATTCCACTTCAATTTATAATAGGTCTCCTTCTGTGTCATAATAAAATCTGCCAAAGTCTGGATGAGATTTTAAATCAGGTTCCATGATTGCACAGATTATTGCCCCCCTACCTGTGGCTTGTGGATGGGGGACGATCTGCCCCACCCAGTGTGGGAAGGAAGTAGCAGGAGGCCAGCAGGAAGCCATCGTAACCAGACAAGCGCAGAAGAGAAGGGTGGTGTATTTTACTGTTTTGAGCCAACGTTCTGGCTCAGTTTCCCACTCTGAATCAGCTCTGCCATGCAGGAGGGATGGGTGAAAGCAGACATTGTGGGGTTTTTTAATGGTGCAGCAGAACTTTCTAAAGTACAGTGGTACCTCAGGTTACAGATGCTTCAGGTTACAGACGCTTCAGGTTACAGACTCCGCTAACCCAGAAATAGTACCTCGATTTAAGAACTTTACTTCAGGATGAGAACAGCAGCGGGAGGCCCCATTAGCTAAAGTGGTACCTCAGGTTAAGAACAGTTTCAGATTAAGAATGGACATCCAGAACGAATTAAGTTCTTAACCCAAAGTACCACTGTACTGTCTCAAAGTGGTGGAGCAGAGGGAAGCATTCAGGCTCCGTTTTAGATGGCGAAATGTCTTGAAGTGACTCCCACCTCTGCAATTTCATTTAAGTTACTTATTTGCACATGCCTAATTTAAAAGTCAGCTTTCATATGAGCTTAAGGAAAGCTCCCAACCAAGGACTGCAGCTCCCCAGTACACGGAAATGTTTACAGTGCCACCGCAGCTAAAATCAATACTGGTGAAACTTAACTACTGTACATATATTGCTTAATTAAAGACATCATTTACTGCACCACATTTCAGTTGTTCAGACTATTTGTGGTATTTCTATAATTAAGGCAGGAAGCACTGTAAATTCCTATGCATAGTCACATAACACAGCATGAGAAAGGTTGGTTTTATAACGATGCTGATGGTACACTGTGACCTATTCACTTGAATGTATAAATAACTTGGCATATTTCTTCTTCCCAACTCTTAGAAACAGAAATGGGGCTTAGTGTTGCTGTAAAACGAGTTCTTTTTAAAAATTATAGCATTATTGGAAAAGAATCAGCTAAATCTTGGGAAACTGTTATTACAGTTTTCTAATTCCACGTCTCCAAAGAGCTTAACAGATACTAGACATTATCTTAGTTTTTTAAGTGGATGTAGTACATCAAGGTTCAGAGCAATATGATTACAAGTAGCCAAGCTGTAAGACCTTACAAAATGGGTTTATTTCTATCTGAAATGGCAGGTGAATCTTAGCTAGAGAAGCACAGCCATTAAAAGGAGGAGCTAGAGGGCACTCAGAGAACTAGAGGTAGAGAACTGTCAGAGATCTGATCTATGTGATTAGAGAGGTGCTTTACAATGACAATAGACAGGCATTTGACATTTGAGGCATGCTACATAATCTCTATGTTTCACTAAGTACAACAAGAGAGAGAGTTTTACTGAAAGAAAGAAAAGTATTATGAGAAGACAAATCTTCCTAGAAGCACCTTATGGATTTTATTAAAATAGCTTGCTGTCGCTAGACTGATTTTGGGATCTCAAGTACATATGACTCCCTGCCACCCTCATTTAGGACAAATCTGCTGTAAAAAGGATTGCCCATGATTCTAATCTTTTGCCACTGAAAGTGAAATCCTTTCACTTATCTAAATAAATCTAATTGCAATAGGTTTTCTGGGTGAGGGGTAACAGACATTGCAAACTATGATTGCTAACCACAAATTTTTTTCAGCAAATGTCACAATTCATCTTGGTATATACCGTAGATTGGTTTGTGTTACTGCCTGTTTAGATGGTAGGGATCTGACTTTTGTACAGGAGTATGCAATGTCATGTTTGAACAACTTGAGACCCATGCACTTAAAGGAGTTCTTACCCCAGTACCATCCAATCTGTGCATTATGACACCCTGCTCACAGTCACATCTGCTGGGACAGTTAGCAGAGTAGTGATGTGGGACAGGGCATTCTCAGTGATAGCACCCACTTATGTAGCGTTCAGTTTGTCCCATATTATAAGTGCAGGTTAAAGAGGAGGTTGAATCCTGCAGGTTAAAGAGGCAGGGGACTGCCCCTCCTCCACAAAAATAGCTGTTTACTTGACTGTTTTCCTATGTCGTGAAGGCTGAAATTTCAATTCAGTGGAGCAGGGTCAAGATATTAACTGATATGCATGAAATTTCAGATATAGCTATATAACCCCTAATGTAGTAAGGTAAGATCTTTGGAGTGGGCATTTTTTAAAAACGTTTTTTTTTTTTTATAAACCACCCCAATAGATATGCACCATCAGTGTTTATTGATCTCATTGTAGCTTTATGTTTTTTATCTTGTATATTGCCTTCGGCTATGAAAGTGCAGTCTATAAATATATAAATAAATAAATAAACAGAAAATCTCCCCAAAACAAAACAAAATATGGGCAGTTGGAGAATGCTGTAGTAGCAATGAAGGAGGATGTTTTGATACATACTTTAATGCTTGTAGGCGATTGTCATGCACCCAACAGGATGGCTCATTGCAATTTTAAATTGCATTGGCATGATGTCACATAGCCCATCTGTATAATAATGACTCCTGATTCTATTTTATGAATTGTTTTGCAGCAATAGAGCTATGAGGCCGTTTTATTATTAGTTGATTCATCACATATTTTAATAATAAAGCAAAACCTATTGCACAAAGTTCACAGAAGGGGGTTTTTATTTGGGTTTAAACGGCGGAAGCTGCAGCCTAGATATTTTAACCAGCTATTCATCTTGCAGAGTGCAGGAACCTGATGCTATTAAAGAGAGTTACACAGTGCTGCAACTATAACCTCTACTTCATGATTATAGTAAGTACAATGCAGGGATCCTAGATTAGTAAGTACAATACCGGACAGGGACCTTGTGGCCCACCAGATGGTGTTAGACTTTGGTGCCTATCATTCCTAATTGTGGGTCATACGAGCTTGGGACTGATGGGAGTTCAACAATATCTGAAGGTCCACAGATTCCTTATCCCCACCCTACACCTTTAAAAATGTTGTCGGTAAGTATCCAGCCTATACTTTGTTACTTCTCAATGACCCTCCCATACAAATGCCTAAAATTTCTAAAAGCTCATTGCTTTCACAGTTCTTTCTTCCCACCCCTTGCAGTGTTTCAGGGGCCCTTGGGCAAGATGTTCTCATTGGGTCTTCTTTTCTGGTTGACCCACTACTGCCATTTTGCTTGCCTCCCCTCCTATCCCAATCCTCAGAAACACTTTATCCTAACTCTGGTAACTCTCTGTGTGCTTGAAGATGACTGGTGAACTGTCAGCAACAGCAAGGAGAAGGATCAAGAGGACACAGACCCTTTGGGAATTGGCTTTTGACCTTGTTTAAAAATACATTTGGAAATAGTTTCATTTTATAGGTTAATTTGGCTTTCAAAATCACTGCAGTATATTTTTATTTACACTGGTTTTTGGCATCTGAGGTTAATTCAACAGTGGAATTTGATTTGAGGCTTTAATATATCAGCTATATTGTGATTATACGCAGTATAAGCATTTATTTATTTTTGTATATAGAACTTCCACCTTAGATTTCTAGGGGGTTGGGCTAGGAATATGTTTGTGTGTACATAGATTAAGGATTTACAGAACAGAGTTAAACTGAGAGAAATATTAAATAATGCTATTGGCAACTTGGGGACTAGATTACCTTCAGGAATGCCTTACCTTGCCTAACCGCTTAGATCTTCTGGAGAGAAACTCTTGGTTGTGCTGTATACTTCTGTGTTTTATGGTCAATAACATGGCATCGTGAAATGAGTATGGGGCATTCTGTAATTGTTCTCCCATATTTCATGCGACACCCAGGGCAGTTGTATTCGATAGCATATTTTGCATTGATAGACAGGTGACATTCTATTTCAAGTAATAGGTCTCACCAGTCATTGTGCGTTTAAAGGCAACAGTTTCCCTAAGATAAGTACAGGTGATTCAGCAATTGAATTCACAACAATGTGTTCCAGGAACCATGATAGGTGGTTTTCAGGTAGCTTTTACAGGTAATTTGTGTAGCTTTGGAGCCTGGCACAAAGGAATGAATAGATGGTGATGGTTTTCTCAAATCATTGTGAATTGGCTACCAAAAGGACAACTTTCCTAATAGAAAGGTGATGGTGAATAAAAGACTACCACAAAAGGGATACAACGTTCCTTCTGTAATATATACATAATGGCTTCTTTATTAAGCATTTTTGAGCAAACGGTGGGAGCCAAAAATATAAATTCTTTTATTTCCTCATTCGATTTAGGCATTTGCTTTCTGCTCACTACTTCAATAACACAGAGCTTTCAGTAAACTGGCATCATCTTTATTAAATTGCACTGATTATATCTAATGGATAACAATACAAGGGGAGGGAGAGAAATATAGTTTTAATGTTATGAAAAGTCCCTGCTCTTCTGGAAAATTTGTCCGTGATGTCGGTGCTTGGACACATAATTGGAAACTGAATTGGCTAGTTGAGAACCAGAGACATATTTTGCAATTTAGCAAATTTATTTTTAATATACCACAAGAGGGATACTGTCTACTGGCATTATTAAGATATTATTTATGAACAATGATTTTCACCCAAGAAACTTTTACATGAAATGCAAAAGGATTGTCCAAATGTCAAATCAAAGAAGCTTGGTAATAAGATTTTTTATTCTATTTCAAATCATTATATGCACCTGTTACGTTATTAAGCAAAAAAATAGCTGTTTCACAGGAAGTAGATGGGTATAAAATGCAGGCACAGGTATCAATATACATCTTTTCAGGCCCAAAACAAGCATATGGCATGGGCAGACAAGTGTTAGAGTTTGAGATGGCCCACCATGACTAATACCAGTGCAACTCTATTTAAATAAGTAAGTAAGTAAGTTAGTTAGTAAGTAAGTAAAGGCCAAGAGCTAAGAGGAGAAGCTGGTGGCATCAGTACCACTGTTCTCATTTCTCACCCTGCTACTGCCAGTTGGCACTATTCAATAAACTTGTTTGGGGTGATGGCTGCCAGGATATCACATTGTAACTCCATCCCTACATCTTTTGGAGGCACTAGGAGCACCACCTGATACTGGCCAACCTGCCTGCCTGCCAGCCTACCCTGACAGGATCAAGCAGTGGTAATAGAATAAGCTACCAACTTTGCCTTCTCTCTCTCTGCATTTAGTGGATGGAGCCAAGGAAGAGAAACTGGAGAGGTGACAGGAAGCCCCATTACCCCGTAGGACTTACTTGGGACATGGGTGGCGCTGTGGTCTAAACCACTGAGCCTCTTGGGCTTGCCGATCAGAAGGTCAGCAGTTCGAATCTGCATGATGGGATGAGCTCCTGTTGCTCTGTCCCAGCTTCTGCCAACCAAGCAGTTCAAAAGCACACCAGTGCAAGTAGATAAATAGGTACCGCTGTGGTGGGAAGGTAAACGGTGTTTCCGTGCGCTCTGGTTTCCGTCACAGTGTTCCATTGCACCAGAAGCGGTTTAGTCATGCTGGCCACATGACCCAGAAAGCTGCCTGTAGACAAACTGGCTCCCTCAGTCTGAAAGCAAGATGAGCACCGCAACCCCATAGTTGCCTTTGACTGGACTTAACCGTCCAGGGGTCTTTTACCTACTTGGGAGTAAATGCAAGTAGGATTGTGTTGTCATTTACTTTATTTTTTACATCACCTCTGTTTGAAAATAGGAATTCTGAATGGGTTACAAATGCATGTGAACAGCTATGAGGGAAGACTCACCTTTGAAACAGCCATTTAAAGTTAAATGGTGGTTGTATGTATGCATGCATGTATTGCATGGAAGAGGGTGGGGTAGGATGAGAGTATGTTGTTGTTGTTCTTCATTTGCATCTATTAATTATTAGTCTCGTTCTCTAGGTGATATACAACCATTTATTGGTTTCACTTGATGATCTTGATTCTATGGCCACTGTCCAATAGATGCTTTCATCTAAATATGATTGTTTCAAGAATCATCATATGCCAGCAATTACATTTCTGGTAGCCAATTTGTTGAACACATTGCATAAGGACAGTGTCTATCCTATGCAATAGATAAATTTAGCATTCTTTTGAGAAGTCCAACAAACAAATGGAAGGGCAGGAGGTTGTGGAATCAGCACCCAGAAGGCTGTCAGATCCCATGAAGAGCAGTGAATGATAAACATCTTCACTTAATTTCATTTCTATAATTTATTGATTATGAAGCCATTAATTGGTTATTAAATGAATTGTAGAACACTCTGGCGGGACGCAGGTGGCGCTGTGGGTTAAAGCCTCAGCGCCTAGGACTTGCCGATCGAAAGGTCGGCGGTTCGAATCCCTGCGGCGGGGTGCGCTCCCACTGCTCGGTCCCAGCGCCTGCCAACCTAGCAGTTCGAAAGCACCTCCGGGTGCAAGTAGATAAATAGGGACCGCTTACCAGCGGGAAGGTAAACGGCATTTCCGTGTGCAGCTCTGGCTCACCAGAGCAGCGATGTCATGCTGGCCACGTGACCCGGAAGTGTCTCCGGACAGCGCTGGCCCCTGGCCTCTTAAGTGAGATGGGCACACAACCCCAGAGTCTGTCAAGACTGGCCCGTACGGGCAGGGGTACCTTTACCTTTACCTTTAGAACACTCTGGCACGACAATATAATTAATCTGTTCAAGTAATATTTTCATATCATTGATTCACAATGTGCCTCAAAGCCTGCTTTTGAAACCTTTTTCATAAGAATATCTTTTTAGAATGAATCTTTTATGACAACGTAAGCATCAACCATCATAGTAGTGTACAGCTCTTGCCCCCAGGGGGAATCAACCACCA
Source organism: Podarcis gaigeae (assembly GCF_964106915.1). Lineage (NCBI taxonomy): Eukaryota > Metazoa > Chordata > Lepidosauria > Squamata > Lacertidae > Podarcis > Podarcis gaigeae. The sequence goes on along the minus strand of NC_139677.1, from coordinate 45,671,088 downwards.
TTAAGGCATACTCTTCACTTACTGAGGTTTTGTTTCAGGTGGAGGATAATTATTATTTTTCAATGCTTCCTTCCTTGCCAAAGAATGCTTCTGCATCAAAAATGCAGTTTCATTCTGCAGATGGTGATAGCTTTACAAACACATCTATTGTTAGTTTGAAAGTCAAGTGATCATCTGTGTAGGTGTATGTGTGGGAGCTGTGCAAAGAATTACAACGGTTTGCTTCCACTTTGGCAATTCATATGGAAGAAGAAAAGTCCATATGAACCAATGTTCTGCTCTTCTGGCATTTTAAATCCTTTTGCTATAACAAAGGCATTTCACCACACAACCTACTCAGAAAGTTAGTTTTTAGATACCAGAAGGCATTTTCTTTCTCACATTCAGTGCTCTCCAAAAATACTGTGTACACACTTATTTTGGACATCAGATTCATGCCAGATAAAGAAGCCATTCTACATAAAAGTACCGCTTTATAATGCTCCTTAAATTTTACATGCTATATGAAGCAAAACCAGTTCGCAAGAAACATTACATATTATATACTTATACACTATTGAGGGAGATTTACAACAACTTCAAATCAAATTGTCATCAAATACATTAAAATACAACAGTAAACAAAAAAGTAGAACAGGGGTAGGCAACCTAAGGCCTGGGGGCCAGATGAGGCCCAATTACCTTCTCAACCCTTCCAGTGGAATGTGTTCTTTTATTTAAAATGCATCTCTGGGTTATTTGCTGGGCCTGCCTGGTGTTTTTACACAGGCAGAATGTGTGTCTTTATTTAAAATGCATCTCTGGGTTATTTGTGGAGCATAGGAATTTGTTCATCCCCCCCCCCCCAAAAAAAAAAATATAGTTGGTCCACCTCATGGTCTGAGGGACAGTGGAGTGGCCCATGGCTGAAAAGGGTTGCTGACCCCTGAAGTATAATATATTCAGGGCTTTTTTTCAGCTGGAACTCACTGGAGCACCTCTCAGGTGGTGTCAGGTGTGGGTGCAGGAGCCAGGCCCTGTGACCAATAGGACTTTGCAGGACTGGGGCATTCTTAAGTTTGTTCTGAAGAGGCAAGGCTCAGCTTCACTGGTGAGGCCGATTGGTAACTCACAGCACCTGGGAAGGGATGGTCAGCATTTCCCTTTGGCTCTTTGCCACAGCAACATGCTCCCTGCCTTGCTGTGTTTGGCTTCTTGCTTCCTGATCCTTGGCTTTTTGACTCCCTGCTTCTTAATCCTCGGACCCTTGACTTCTTGACTCCTTGCTTCTTGATCCTCGGACCTCTGGCTTCTTGACTCCTGGCTTCTGGACCCCTGTTCCTGCTCCCACCCCGCCATCTTGCCCCTGGTCCTGACGTCCCCTCCCGGGACTTCGATCGCCTGTGAACCGGACCGTGACAGGTGGGCACCATTGTCATTATAAGACAACAAGGGAGGTGTTCATGGTGAGTTCCAGCACCTCTTTTTCTAACAAAAAATAGCACTGAATATATTTAATAGTGTAATAAGATTCTACACTGCTGTTGTATGTATGTGTGTTTATGTGTGTTTAAGCTTTTTAAAAATCAGTAACCACAACAACTAAAGAATATTGCAGGAGAGGAGAACATGTTGCCCTCCAGATGCTGGACTACAAGTCCCATCATCGTGGCCATTTTTCATATTGGCCAGGGCTGATGGGAAATGGTGTCCAGCAGCATCTCTGACTGGTCACTAGTTCCCCACTGCTTCAGTAAAGAAAACCAATAATGTGATCACAGTTTAATTACCTTGCAGGGACTCTTATTGTAAAATTATATTCAATTCAAGAGTGTACAGATAATGTGTTTGTACTTAGTTTTCTGGATTTTTCAATTAATTTAACAGGACATAGGTATCCAGTCACCAGACATGCTCCTTTGCAAACAGAGAACGTAACCCTCAGTTGTATTGAGGGGATGTGGGTGGCGCTGAGGTGACCACTGAGCCTCTTGGGCTTGCTGATCAGAAGGTCAGCAGTTTGAATCCCTGTGACAGGGTGAGCTCTCATTGCTCTATCCCAGCTCCTGCCAACCTAGCAGTGCGAAAGCACGCCAGTGCAAGTAGATAAATAAGTACCACTGTAGCAGGAAGGTAAACAGTGTTTGTGCGTGCTCTGGTTTCTGTCATGGTGTTCCATTGTGCTAGATGCAGTTTAGTCATGCTGGCCACATGACCCTGAAAGCTGTCTGTGGACAAAGGCCAGCTCCCTCAGTCTGAAAGCAAGATGAGCGCCCCAATCCCATAGTTGCCTTTGACTGGACTTAACCATCCCTGGGTCCTTTACCTTTACCTTTTTTACTTGTACTGAATTGTCAAACATTTCTGGCTAGAGTTATAGCAATAACATAGCCAAAGAAGAGACATGTCTTAAAAAGAGCCTATAACAGGCATAGGCAAACTCAGCCCTCCAGATGTTTTGGACTACAACTCCCACCATCCCTAGCTGACAGGACCAGTGGTCAGGGATGATGGGAGTTGTAGTCCAGAAACATCTGGAGGGCTGAGTTTGCCTATGCCTGGCCTAGAACCATCAGAGCACTAAAACACCATGATGCCATGTCTCTTGATACTTTGTAGAAACCAGGATGACCATTGCCAGTAGAGCAGTATAATAGGTTAACTTGATCCACATCTATTCCAGTGTGTTCTAGCTTTGCATATTAGATACACAAAGTACTACAGCGCAATACAGCAGCATATAATGAATGATATTCTGAGGGTAGAAAAAACTCTGGAAGGAGAATAAACCCTGAGTAATACATATGGTGCAATCTTCAATGGAGCAAGGAACTGACAGATGAATCCATTGCCATCTGTCTCTAGCTTGCTAATACAAAAGAATGCAAACACAGATGCTGAACGCAACATTGCTGCATATTTATTCTCAATTTCGGTAAGAGGGCACAGTCATATTTCCCCCTTTAATGCTCTAAAATATAGATTTACGTACAACCTCTACCCCTCTGCCCCAATAATTTATAACAACATTTTCTATTTAGTTACAATGCTGCAGCACAAAGCACAAAATCATTACATTTAATTTATTTTGTGTTTCAGCTGAAAGGAAATGAAGTGATTTCCCTATGAGACCACATGGAAAAATAATTAATTATCAGAGACACATTTACCTGTGGGAAAATTTGAAAGAACTGGGAATGAAATACTTGTTTTTATGAAACAGATTTCAAGTGACATCCAGGATTTAAATTTCAGAATGTTATAACTGAATCATCAGACGCTTGATGCATTATAATGAGGCTAAGAATGTATATGGACCCAAAACAGTGCAGATGGGACCCTAATATTAAGGGTGGGGAGGGGAGAGAGACATACCTCTGAAAAGGCAGTGAATTTATTTATTTGGTTTGGGGTTTCTGCCCTTCAGAACCAGCCCCATCTTAAGCTCTCCATAGTGTACAACACAACTTCCCTCTTTCTCTAACAATGGATGTTTTGTCAAAAGCAGCCTGTCATGTGGAAACGATGGCTTGTGGGGGATGCATAGCATAAGGACATTAGGGAGAAGCCTGATATGGGCTGCTTTTTACATTGCATAGACTGCATTCCATATTACATACATTTCACCATTTATTTATTAAATTTCTATCCCACCCTTCCTCACAAAGGGATCCAGGGCAGCAACACAGGAATGCTTCATAAAACATTCAGTTTGGCCCTAAATGATTAGATTCAAAAGGTTTCTGTCTCAAGCGAGCAGCTCACGTCTCCAGCAGTTGGTACAGGGCTGTTTCAGCTGCCTGTTTGTTAATATGTTAATTGTATGCACTGCTCATTTGTAATATTTGCGCAGTTGCCATTCTTTTCATAATCGTGTGCTGAAACTGAAAAAAGGTGGGAATGAGAAAATGGCTTTCCTTTAATTGTATAAATTAGAATACAGCTAACATAATCACAGATATCTGCTGCTAAGAGGTTGCTAGGTAAATGCCATTAAACCTTTAATAGCAAAGATGCCACTTCATCATCACTGAATACCATTTCAGATTACCTCGGAGGAATTCAACTTACTTGGAATGCTGACAGTATAACTGAAGACCATTGGTATCCAGATAAAATTATAAATATAGGTAAACATGCATGTCCACAATAAATATCAATTGCCGATTCATATTCCTCTAAATGGTGCAGCAGAAATTGTGTCTCTCTGACTGAGAGCGGGGGCGGGTTGATCTTGCTTGGTGGTCCTTTGAAATCAGCCTCTCTTCAGGGAAGTCAATTGCAAATGAGAACCCTGACTACACAGGATCAGTGCCTGCCCAGCTGTTCCATGCAGGTGCCAATCCAGCACAGTGCTCCTTTGCAGAGAAGCCACTTGCAAAGCATCACCCTGTACCATGCAGAATAGATGCCTCTGCTAAAAGAGCCATTGATCCTGTGTGGTGCTTCTTGAAGGATGGGTCTCAGGAAGAAAGGAGGGTAAGGCAGTGGGTTCCTGCCTTCTCCATTGTGTATGATCTAAAAACAAAGAAAACTTCCTCCTTGCCCTATGTAAATGTATTAAAATTTAACCGAATTGACTAATTGTATATGCAAATGTATTAAAATTTAATTCAACAGACTAATTGAATAATACTCATATGATTAACCAATTATAATGTCTTATCTGAGTTAAAGTCCTAGTCTGTCTTTATGTGTGTGTGTGTATAATAATGTCTAACATGCAGCTACCAAAGCAGCTATGAAATGGAAAACACCATTATAACCTTTTCACTTTGGGAAAGGATTCTACTATTTACATATTTGATTTTGGGATGTGTCCTGTTTCTGCAATGAATCTGGACACATTTCTGTACAAGCAGTTTTCTAACTCACTAATGTTTACAAACTAAGAAGGTAAAGTATTAGGCAAACCTTTGTGTGAAGAAACTTCAAAACTTTGAGGTCAGAGTAGGGAGGAAACGTACAGATGTGAGAGTTATCTGGTTCCACTCTTACAGCACAGAACTAATTTGCATTGTGTGTCCCATGAGGGTTATTTCTATGTATGTGTGAAAACAGTAGCATGCTCAGATTGCAACCCTATATGGTATTATCTAGGAGTATGTCCCACATAACTCAATATAATTTACTTCTGAGGAAAGGTAAAAGGTAAAGGACCCCTGGATGCTTAAGTCCAACCAAAGGTGACTATGGGGTGCGGCGCTCATCTCACTTCAGGTCGAGGGAGCTGCCGTTTGACCACAGACAGCTTTTCCGGTCATGTGGCCAGCAGAACTAAACTGCTACTGGAACAATGGAACACCATGATGGAAGCCAGAGCACCCGGAAATGCTGTTTACCTTTCCACCGCGGCGGTACCTATTAATCTACCTATACTGGAATTCTTTCAAACTGCTAGGTTGGCAGAAGCTGAGACAGAGCAATGAGAGCTCACCCCACCCTGTGGATTAGAACCTCCAACCTTCTGATTGGTAAGCCCAAGAGGCTCAGTGGTTTAGACCACAGTGCCACCTGCGTCCCTTCTGAATAGACACAGATGGGCTCTGAAGTGTCAGGGTGTAATTCAGTTTGTACTGTGGGCTGATGTATCTGCATGAGAAGGGGTAGAGAAAGAGAGAAACCTCCAAACTTCCTAAACTGTCCTTGCAGTGACCTGTGTTGATCTTCCTTCAGTGTTGAGACTGATACTTTGAAGTTTGCTAATCTCACTTCCTACTTCCCTTTGTTCTCCTATTCTTCGTGCCTCCCATTTAAGAGCAGACATATTTAGTATGGCTCTTCACTTGAGGTGCAAGAGCAAGCAAGGCTCATTGCATCTGCACCTTAGCCAGATTGAACTAGGGCTCCTTCATATCAACCTACATCTGGATGGTTAAGTCCAGTCAAAGGTGACTTGGGGTTGCGACGCTCATCTCGCTTTCAGGCCAAGGGAGTGGTGTTTGTCCACAGACAGCTTTCCGGGTCATGTGGCCAGCATGACTAAACCGCTTTTGGCACAACGCAACACTGACGGAAACCAGAGTGCACGGATATGCCATTTACCTTCCTACCACAGTGGTGGTGGGATCTACTTGCAATGATCTACTTGCAATGGTGTGCTTTCGAACTGCTAGGTTGGCAGGAGCTGGGACAGAGCAACGGGAGCTCACCCTGTCACGGGGATTCAAACCGCCGACCTTCTGATTGGCAAGCCCAAGAGGCCACTGACAGAGGAAGAGGTGTGCAGGGGGAGCGCACCACCCCCAGCAGTGCGATCCCAGTAGGGTGCCATCGGGGCTGCCCCCCACCCACGCTGGGTGCCACGCCCTGCCCCTAGGACACGTGCCAGCCCCGCCCCACATGCTCTCCGCCCCTCAGTGCCAGAGCATGAAGCTCCGCCACTGCAAGAGGCTCAGTGGTTTAGACCGTTTTGGTCTGTGTACATATATCTCTAGCACTGTATTATTTGCCTGTAACATTACTAAATGGACATAATTCTTGGCATATCACCTATTTTATTTTTCCTCTGGTTTTCATGCTTACAACTAAACAAAACACTGTATGAAGTACAAATCCTCATAAATATTAACATTGTTTTGGCAAAAGGAATTTGTGCAATCTTTTATAGATATGCAGTTAAATTGGAAGCCTTCTGAGGTAAAGCTGTTTTCAGCATTAGTAAGGTCTTGAAGCAAGGTAAGAGGCTATTTTAAAATTCAATTAACCACTTCAATACAAATTCTCAATGTCCAAGTGTTCTTCATATATCTGCAATTGAAAATATTTACGTATTTGTTTTACATTCTAAATCACCCTGTGATCTTCTGATGAAGGGCAGTATAGAAATTCAATAAATAATAAAACTAAATAACAAGGGAGGAGGTTACTTCCAGGAACAGATACAGGCAGAATCTGCAGATCCATTGCAGCCTTTTTCTTCTGCCTCTGTCTGTCTCTGTTCCATGGCTCTGTGAACTTTGCTCACTACCTTTTGTGGAGAGAGATCTGTGGGAAATCTGTTTTGTGCCCTCAGCCCTCCATATCTGCCCTGCCTCTTTGGTCAGTTTGGCTTGGGTCTTTTTCTCTGCAGGAAAAATCTCCTCTTTTGGCTTCTTGACCTCTCTTGTTGTGGTCTTTCTTTGTCTTGTCCTTCTCCCAACTCTCCCTCCTTCCTTTATTTATATTTTTAAATCCATAGGTGCACACCCTAATGCAACGTGTAGTTCATGCCTCTGAACAGGTTATAAATGTGTTAGGTAAATAATTACCGTATTGGCCCAAATATAAGCTGCACCCTTAAAATTCCGCAGGCATTCACACCCGTAAATTCGAAATGTAGAAGAAAATCATATGGTTACTAGAGAGGACCCACAAGTGAAAGCAATGAATGACATTAGAATTAAATGCACAACAGTCTTAAGCTCACAAATTGGCAAAAAAAACTTTGTTCTGTTCTACTGTGTGTCTGTTTCAGCAATGATATCACAAAAGCCAATTTTTGTAAGGTTGCGAATTTAAGCAGCACTAACTTTTCACGGTCGGAAATGGGGGGGGGGGAGTGCAGTTTATATTCAGACCAATATGGTAAATTACCGTACTTAGTCCCAGGTGTATAGAGGATTGCAGCCTAAATGGCTTTGATTTTTGTGTGCAACATGTTGTTGAGAAGGCAACCTAAGAACGTTCAGCCAAAAGGCTTAGATGGTGCCTAGAAGGCTGGGTGCATTTGCAGGAGAGGCAGAGCGGGAAAATCCTTTGCACTGATTGGTGCAGTCCTAAGGTGGTCTGAGGAGTGGGGCAGGGCTTGATCCCCATTTAAGGGACAAGCTGACTTCTCCCCAGCCTCTCCGTTTGCAGCAGCGCCTGCCCTCCCTGTCTCCCAGTGTGCTTCGGCGTCGCCACTAGGGAGCCATGTAGGAATTTTTCCAATCCCCATTTTGGATCTGCAGATTGGTTTTTTGCCTACTTCATACTGAATAGCGGGGCAGAGTGCTAGATGGGCTGCTGTGTTGTTTAAATAGGTTAATCGTCTGGATTTGGTCACTTTTGGCAGTTAGGTGCGGGAAACGAAATAGTTTGGCTTTGTCTGGTGATGCCCTTCAGGCACCTTTCGAGTGATGGGTCAGCCCTGAGACTCCACAGTTCAGAGAGTGAGATAAGGGCCTCCTTTGAGACCAAACTTCCTCATCCACCTGGGGTTCCAGTGGCCTCCCTACTCACCTTCCAGGTGTGGCCCGGGAATCAGGGCAGGCTAAGAAGCCATGCCCTAATTCTTTAAGCAAGGGCAGCACGCCCTATGGCTATAGTTATACAGTGAAGTTAGCTCCCAGCCCATAGTCATTCCTCTGCTGATTATAATATGTGGTTTATATAAAAGTGACCCAGTTCAACCCCAGCTTATGTGTCTGCCTCTTAATTTGCTTATTGGGATGCAAACCAGTTATCCAATTCTCATTTTAAAATAAGCAGCAAACCTTTACCCGCCCCCACCCCCACCCCCGGTACTCTTTTTTTGCTCAACTTGCTTCTCTGCTTAAGACCACTTTAAAAGCATCAAGGCAATTATACATACAAAGAAGTTATTATCTGCTGTAAATAATTAACCTTATAGCAGTGTTCTCCACGACAGTGTCCTGTTAAGAGTGCCAATATTAAAGTACTATTAAAGAGAAAACTGATTACTGACATTTATGATTTGCATCTATTCATGTAGATGCAGCAGAAGTGTTAATATATTATTGGATGACTACTTTGCAGTTCTATACTTGACTAAATTAGCATTGGTGATTGTGATAAGCACCTTATAACATGGAAAGAAACAATTGCAGAGCTATTAAATTCATGCAGTTGAACACTGGAATTATCAATACCTTGACAATGCAAGTAACAGTAACTCATTTGAGGAAAATCTTTCTACAGCCCACATGAGATGTAGTCATATAGCATTTTTGTGTTTACAACATCAGCTTAAACCAGGCATGGCCAAACTTGGCTCTTCAGCTCTTTTTGGGACTACAATTCCCATCATCCCTGACCACTGGTCCTGTTAGTTAGGGATGATGGGAGTTGTTGTCCCAAAACAGCTGGAGGGCCAAGTTTGGCCATGCCTGCCTTAAATAAACACAATGTATGGGGAGGGTGTTGATATGTTGTCCAAAATGGCCAGTTTGTCTCCTTGATCTTTGCCTCATTATTAAAAATGTATACTTTCAACCGTCTAACTCTCTCACTAATTTGAAGACCTTTGGAACTGCTTTCAACATCTGAACTAAAAATGAACTCAGGCTGCTGCATTAAGAAGAAGAATAAACCATCCCCAAACTACTGCTTATGCTGATTTTTTATTTTTTTAAAAAACTTTTAAAACATCTTTTTAGTGCACACGTAACTAAAATATTTAGTTAACTAAAACCTGGTGCCCTTCATACATTTGTTTCTCTAGCCCCAGGAACCGCTGCTACTCTAGACAATGGTTGGAGATAATGAGATTTGTAGTTGGGACAGCGTATTTTCTCCTGTCATAAGCCAAAATCAATATCCCATCCACCATCAAACACAAGGAAGACAGAGAAAGAAAACATGTATTTTCCCCTCACACTTCAGAAACCACAAATGGGATGAGATTGAATTATGTAAATAAAACCATATTAGGTAAGAATTTGTAGTGGTGATGTTACAAATTTACATGTGGGTGGTACTAATAATTATTTACTAAAAATCATAAATTGGAGTTCAGGAATCATATGGGAAAGTTACCAGACCTTAGCACAGTAAAGGTCTGGCAAAGGTGAATTCAAACTACCTATATCTACTGTTGCTTGGAAACAAAAATGCTTCTTTCAAATAGAAAAGCTTTGTGATCATATTGGGATGCTGTTACACATGTGATTCCTGTAACAGTCAGGGGAGTGTCAAAATAAACTGCTTCATCTCATTTCTCTCAGTCAAGGGTACGGCTGCTTCCTTTCCCTAGATGATCACAGCCTGGGCTGATCTTCTACATATGCTATAAGACGATATGGAAATAGGAAGATGCTATCTGGTTCAGTGACAACAGTGCTTTGGCAATACTCAGCTATACATCTTGTTCTCACCAAACAGAGGCAGGCACTGTGATTATTCTTATGTCCCAAAACCTGGATGAGATAATTATGTGGATGAAAAGCAGCTGAACAAACCCAGCTTGACTGAGACAGATGTGATGCTCTTTGAAATGAGAAATGCTCCGGGGCCTGGCAAAACTTCTGACCTCACACAATGCTGAAGTGGGAGGAGGAATAAGGGGAGGAGAGGGAAGTCTGTTCTCTAGTTATCCAAGTGATAGATAGTCACCACAGTGCTCTGTTCGAAAGTTGTATTTTTAGAAATCATGTTTGTTTGTTCCTTTCGTCTCTGGGGTAGCCTTCTGAAATAGATTCGACCAGATACAGACTAGGGAAAAAATGCAAAGAAAATTAACTTCAGAGAACAACTAGAATAGCCTCTATTTGTTTACAACTTCCTGGTACCTGAAAAGAAATACATTCAGTTTCTCATAAGCCAAGAATCAGGTTGCCTGATTCAAGGCCATAAGTTTTCCTCTACTACTGTGCTAAAATCTGACCCCTATTTTCTTGAACATTTTCTTCCTCTGTGAAAGAAGCTTCCATTTTTCTGCTTCATTGTCAGGGCATTTGAGATCTTTTTCTTTTTTAGATCTTTGTGTGGGTGTAGGGTTTTGAGATTATTCTGTGTTTTCAACGTGGGCTAGAATGACATGTTTCCCCCCTTTCAATTTGACGCTTGTTCACCACTCTGCAGTCCCTCTGGCTGCCTATGGTTCCTGATCTGAAAAAAGCCTCATGGGTGGAATTACCTCACAATGTCTTCCCATGAGCTTTAACTAACCTGCAGGCACCCAGGAAGGCTGCAGAATGCAGACCACTGCTGAGATGATTTGTTGAGTTAAATAAAGGGCATTCTCAAACATGCCTCAGCCATATCAAAAGAAATGTAAGCAAAACGTAACCCCTGCACTCACGCATGAAGATTTCACCAACATTCTCTATCCCCTTTGATAATTTTTGAATCCAGTTTTTTTCTTTATTTGATGCATAGTGGTTGGAAAAGATGGAGAACTTTTTGACACAACACAGTTCTTTTTTTTAGTAGTGTGTATGTGTGTGTGTGATTGAATGAAAACCATAGAGGAGAAATATGAAGCTATTGGGCTGTTTTGAAACCATGTTTATTTGTGAAGAAATGAACAGCACACTGTGGATGCTATATATTCAGAGAAATATAAATCATAGTTATAGAATGGTACAGCCGGAAGGGCCATCTAATCCAACCGCCTGCAATGGAGGAATCACTTTATGCTAAACTAAGATTCCATTTGGATATTCCTGAGTATAATTGTCAACCACAATCAGATTCTAACTCACTCCAATAAGAACTGGAGGCGCAATAACATTCTGAATCAGAGTTCTGTGTTTAGCTGTATAATCTACATATCACCTAAGCTCTCTAGAAGAGGTGGCTTGTATAATGCATTGGCAGGCATTTGTCATCAACAAGAGTTTGTTTAGTTCAGGCATGCCTTTTTTCAGATTTGATGAAGTGAACATGCGTGAGGGCCGACCAAAGTTCTTGAGCTTTTTTGGGAGCGGGGGGTTGAAGTTGTTTAGCTTTTTTAAGGATTTTGCCCCAGGACATATACTGCCATGGGGGCCAAATTAAATCGACCGGCAGGCTGGAGCTGGATTAGGCCCCTGAAACGGACTTTGGACATGCCTGGTCCACCTCAATTATCTTTTGTGAAGGTGGATGTTAGACAAGGTTTAACAGACGCACTGCATACACCTGGTAGTTCATTTCCAAGTCATGCCTTTTATGACCGGAAGTAATCTATGTGTATACAGTATTACTTTATTTTCCCCTACTTAATTTTCTAGCAGATTGATGACGTTTTGATAAACAGATCTGATAGTGAACTGTGCAGTACATGTGGTGCCACAGGAAGACCTTTAACACTTCTTAACAGCTTTTTGGTGTTCCCCTATTTCACTGCACTTTGAAATACTTTTTGACAAGCCTCCATAAATCTAGAAATCGCATCTGTTCCAGTGTGGTTATTCTTGACGGTTGAAGGAAATCTTCTATAAAGAAACACATTAGTTGATCAATACCGTTGTCTGTTTACTTTGGAAATAGACCAATTGCACTTAACAACTAATGCTCTTACTAGCAATCCATTTCTGAAAAATCAAGTCATAGCCTCATCTTAGAGGTGTGTGTGTATGGCAAGGTTATATAAATAGAGGCACCATATGTCAAGAGGGAAAACATCTGAGCAATTTCCCCTGCCCAGTTGTGGAAATGCTTATTCACATGTCCAGAAACTGATGGTGCTTCCTGAAAGGACTTAATTTGCAAACAGCTGATAAGAGGAGCAGCCCTACAGCTGGTTCAGGCCAAAGGCCCGTCTCCCATCGTCTTGTTCTCATAATGGTCAACCATACCTGTAGGAAGCCCACAAGTGGGACATGAGCTCTGCAGCCCACTGTCCCGATTTGTGATTCCCAGCAACTGGTATTCAGAAGCATACCAGCCTCTGACTCAGTGACAGCCATAGTTGGGCAGCTCAGCTCTTAAGAACCGATCTGAATCTCCCCTTCTTGCTCTAAAAGTGGCACGATTAGAGACCAGAGGTTCCAATAAAAGTGAATCTAAGGGGATGGATGGGATGTTCTGTTTTTCATTTTGCTCTCCTTTACTGGCCACTTATCCACCGCATGGTCTCCTCTAGTTCTTTTAAAACTGCTAGCTGGGGATGATGGGAGTTGTAGTAAAAAAAACCAGCTAGAGACCCAAGTTTGGGAAACACTGACCTAAGTGCTCAGTGATAATTATGATAACAAGTTGAGAGTGTCCTGTGAGAACAAGTGTACTAAGGGACCAATTAAACAACAGGAATGGCCTTTATAATAATGCACAGACAAATGAATCTTCTTTGCTACAGTTACCTGACCAATGACGCTATAAGAGCCATGTGGGAGATCTGTCTTGCTCCTTGAATCAATGTCTAAGATCACCATAATTGTGTTGAACTTTGTTTTCTCCTCTGCCAAAGGGACTTCAAATTTATTGGCTCTCTTTCAAGGCCTGCCTAAGCCCCGACATGTAGAGATGTTTATTAGACTTGCAAGCAGTAAATCATGTACTTATAGAATACCTTAGATATCTTTGTGTCCCTGCACTGTGAATCACTACTATATTTAAAGTGACATTAAAAAATTAAACTTATAAACAAGGAAACTACATCAAACAACTACCAAGCCTTCAGGGTTTGTTTAACCTAAAAACACAAATCTTCTGAAACTACTAGAAAGGGTTTGGAATTAATATAGGACAGCAATAAGAAAGTGTTTTATTTTGGAGAATATTCTCAACTGAATACTGTGACAGACAAGTGTGTGTATGTATAAAAGCAGCTGAAGTCCCATTAATCACATGATGATAAAGACTACCTGATACACAGCTAAATGGGCATATCTGTAAATACCCCCCCCATACTCATTTATGACAGCAATTTCAACCCACAGGAGAATTTTCAATCTTGTAAGCTTTGGCTGAAATTCATACAAGCTAAATACATGAAACTGTTGAACAACCATCCTGAATTCACGTGCAATGAATTTAGTGTTAGAATGGCCACTTAATTCCTCCATATATTAATTACAGCAAATACATAATTGAATTATCCGAAACTTACACACAATCCAAACCATGTCTGTTTAGAAGGAAGGACTATTGATTTCAGTGGTGGAGTTAGGATTGCAGCCTTAAACAATTTTAACTGCAGTCGTTTTTGCAAAAATTCAAAAAGAGGATTGCTTGCTAGAGGAAAAAAAGACATATGATTTTATATATGCCTTGTGCTCATTTTTTATTTAGAATTCAAGTTGTTTAGTGTCACATTCAAATAACAAAATCCTGTACATTTAGGATAAAATCCTGTACCAATGATGCACAGCTGAGGGGCAATAGGATTTGGTGGGAGCCCTGCTATGCTTATGCTGGCTAAAATAACACCACAAAAAATAGGCCAGCACCACCACCACCAGAAGTTATGACAACAATTAGTGAACAAGGGGTGGAGTTGTGCACAGGACAAGGACAGGACAGAGAGAAGCACACTTACAGTAGCTTCAGGCCTGCACCCTCATGCCACCTATTTCAGTAGGAGGGAAAATGGAAAAACAAAGCTTACTAGGGTACAAGAGTATGATTGGTACAAATGGGCTGTCAACTCCACAGGGAACAACTGGCTGAATGCTGCTCAGTACTGGTGGAGTCAGAGTGGGCCTTCCTCAGAGTCTGCGTAGGCCAAGGTGACTCCTTGGTCCCCGTTGAATGGGGCTGATGGAGACCAAAGAGAGAGGGGGAATGAGCAGTGGAGGCTGCTCTGTTAGGGTGAATGGGGCATTGGCCCACCAACTGCAGCCTGCCCTTAGCCAGCTGCCTGCCTTCTTACTTACATCCAGTCCAGGGGGTGGCACTGGCTGCCAGATTGCTGCTCTTCCTCTATTTCGGTGTTCTACTATAGAAGGAGGAGAATGGGAGCAAATCCTGAATTAGTTGGATCTGCCTCTCTTTGGGCTCTGGCACCACCTACTGCTGGCCTCCTCCCTACCTTCTGCCCTATCAATCTTAATGGCCATCGATAGCCTTCGTCTTCATGAATGCCATATTTTAGCTAATAGTCATTCTTTTTGCTTGTCCTGAATCTCTCACCATTCAGCTTCATTGGATGACCCCATTTTCTAGGGTTTTTAAAAGAGAAAAACTTTCTTTTTCTACTTCCTCCAGACTATGTATAACTCTATATATTTCTATTATGTCTTCACACTCAACTTTTTTTTCTAAGCTAAAAAGCCTCAAATGCTATAACCTTTCATCATAGGGGAGTCACTCCATCAGTTGAATGTGATTCTGAATAGGTTAAATTCTACATGATATAATGGGCACAAGATATTGGAGAAGTAATTACTTTTGGCACTTGGGAATACATTTTGAAACATGCTAATAATTTTCTCTCTTTATGTAAAATCTGATAGAGAAACTGATGATGACTAGATGGTATGTGACACCCAACAAATTATATTAGATGAATAACAATTATGGCCCAAAGTGTTTGAAATGTTAGAAAGGAACAGGTACATTGTTCAATTTATGGTGAATCTATCACAAAGGAAAAGAACATTGGATACAGATGAATATTATTATTGAGAAATTCACTGGTTAATAGCTACTTTTAAATTATCTGATTTATTTACACTTTTACACCCAGATCCTAGGATGTCAAATGATAGCTTTCTAGTGCCAGCCACAATGCCTCCCAATTGTGGAAATATAATAATAATAATAATAATAATAATAATAATAATAATAATAATAATTTTTATTTATATCCTGCCCTCCCCAGCCAAAGCCGGGCTCAGGGCGGCTAACAACAATAAAACAGTACTACAGTACAACAGAACACAACACTCTAAAATCATTCATTATAAAATTAATTCAAATCAAACCAATGGCAACCATTGGGCCAGAGCTCCGTGAAGATTGCCGTGAAGGAGGTAGTCAGGCTGTGCCCTGGCCAAAGGCCTAGTGGAACAACTCTGTCTTGCAGGCCCTGAGGAAAGATGTCAAGTCCCGCAGGGCCCTATTCTCTTGTGACAGAGTGTTCCACCAGATCGGAGCCACAGCCGAAAAAGCCCTGGCTCTAGTTGAGGCCAGCCTAACCTCTCTGTGGCCTGGGACCTTCAAGATGTTTTTATTTGAAGACCGAAAGTTTCTCTGTGGGACATACCAGGAGAGGCGGTCCCGTAGGTACGAGGGTCCTAGGTCGTATAGGGCTTTAAAGGTTAAAACCAGCACCTTAAACCTGATCCTGTACTCCACCGGGAGCCAGTGCAGCTGGTATAGCACCGGGTGAATGTGATCTCGCAGGGAGGACCCCGTAAGGCGTCTCACTGCAGCATTCTGCACCTGCTGGAGTTTCTGGGTGAGTCTCAAGGGCAGCCCCATGTAGAGCGAGTTACAATAATCCAGTCTGGAGGTAACCATCGCGTGGATCACAGTAGCTAGGTCAGGGCGAGAGAGGTAAGGAGCCAACTGCTTAGCCTGGCGGAGATGGAAAAATGCTGCCTTTGTTATAGCTGCAATCTGCACCTCCATGGAGAGGGAGGTGTCGAAGATTACACCCAAACTCTTAATGGACAGTGCTGGCACTAATTGCACCCCCACAAGAGATGGGAGTTGCCCCCCCCAATCCCATATCGTCCCGTCCCAGCCACAGGACCTCTGTCTTCAAAGGATTTAACTTCAACCGGCTCCCACGTAACCATCCAGCCACAGCTTCCAAACATCTGGTCAGTGTGTCTGGGGCCGAGTCAGGATGGCCATCCTTCAACAGATAGAGTTGGGTGTCATCAGCATACTGATGGCAGCCCAGCCCCAAACTCCGGACAAGCTGGGTGAGGGGGCGCATAAAGATGTTGAAAAGCATCGGGGAGAGTATCACACCCTGAGGTACTCCACACACCAAGGAGAGGCGCCATGACAATTCCCCCCCAAGCGTCGCCCTCTGTCCCCGACCAGAGAGAAACGAGCGCAGCCATTGAAGGACTGTGCCCTGGATCCCCACGTCGGCAAGGCGGTGGTCCAGGAGTTCGTGATCGACCATGTCGAAAGCTGCTGACAGATCTAGAAGAATCAGCAGCCTTGATCCGCCTTGATCCAGCTGTCTACAAAGATCATCTGTTAGGGCAACCAGAGCTGTCTCGGTCCGATGACCAGCGCGGAAGGTAAAGTTGCATAGGGGAGAACTGGTAGCAAATGATGTTTTTGTAAGATGATCCTTTGTGGCAGGTCTGCTTGAGCAATTTAAAGAGCAAAGCACATCTTATGCTGGGCAGAGAGTGGGGCTGGAATGACTGCAGTTGTCCCTGTGCTGGCCTAAGCTGGTTTCCCATCATCATTAACCTTTCCCCTCTCCTCACCAACTGTGCCAGCAGGCAGGAGGCCCACCAACTGCAGAAAGCCTGGAAACAAGGAATTCCTGAATCAGGGAAGGGGTAAGGCTGAACTGCCCCAAGATCTGTTAGATCTTGAGCTTGTTTCATTGCATCAAGCCTGATTGCTGTGCGAGGTTGAGGCAGGCATAGCCATCAACCTGCCTAACCACTTTCAGACCTGGTGAACCTGCCACTCCATACAGCCCAACTGGGGGGAAGGTTAGGATTGTAGCCTAACTCTTTGTTCATTCCTGTTCAGAATGGCATGGTTTTTATCTTTCAAATTAATGTGTAGTTAGAATTTAGCTATCCACCAGATCTCAGACTTCTCCAAATGTTGCAAGCTCTTTGCAGTTTAAATATAGCAAAAGATGTACTTATGTATTTGAGCGGAAACACAAATATGTGTGTGTGTGTGTGTATATACTTTAAATATGTTTTATAAATGTGTCTTTTGTAATGATTGTTTTAAGAACAAAAAGGAAAAAGTCACAAATCAATGCAGGAACAGAACAGAGTCAGGGGTGGGCAGTGGGAAGAGATGGGAGTCAGACATGCCCATGCCTATATTGTGGAGATTTTGCTCCTCCCCAGTGATTTTAACTGAGTCAGCCTGCATTAGTAGCAATGTGAAGCATTTGTAGGCAGTCAGAGTTCAGGAGAACCTTGCAAGACAACTGCTGATACCTTGACAGCTTCATAAGGGCACATTCACACTATACATGTAAAGCACTATGATAGGGCTGCCATATTTCAAAAAGTGGAAATCCAGACACCAAAGTTGTTGAGCATCTTCCATTGCATCTGTAAGCAGCAGGCTGGCTTATAAGGCTCCAGGGCTCCAGCCCACTGCTTGAGGTGTCTACTATCCTCTGCTTTATGGCAAGCCTAGCTATCACTGCAGTCAGATCAAACAGCTGACCAATATAATGAACTGTGAAACTTCCCTGCATGAGGAAATGAGTCAGGTGGCATATAGAATCATAAAATGCTGACGTGGGGATCCAATGTGGGGATCCAACCCCCTGGAATGCAGGAATCCCCCCCCCCCCCATGTGAGGCTCAAACTCATGACCTGAGATTAAAAATCCCAGGCTCTGACAACTGAGGTATCCCAGCTATAATATGCCTACTCCAAAGCATGAATTTCCATGAAATTGCAAAACCTTGTTTTTGTTGTTTCTTACAATGCATGGCCTGGATAGATGATTGTTTGCACCTAAATAATTAGACAGTGTATACAAACTAAAAGTAAAACAGATGGTTCCCGAAGGCTTATACCTGAAATATTGTCAATACAAATCTAACCACAATATTTAATTATGAACATAGACCACTTTATTATTATTTTAAAGCCCTGTCATCTTGCTGAGTAAGCCCAAATAATCACCAATTTCTCTAGGTAAACTTTGGAAGCCCACGGGCAAAAATAAATGGTAGATATGACCCTGCAGGTAACAGAATGAATTTGTTTATCTCTTCACTCGAAAAACCATAGAAACATCAATATAACAAATGAAAAATACAACACTGGTTTCAAACAATTTAATACTATTTGCTTCTTCTTTCAGCTTACTTGTGTATCTAAAAAAACTGAGGAAATGCTGCAGAAAACCTGAAGGTCTAATTAAACTCAAATTTGTGAGGTAGTTCAAGGTCAAACAAAAAATTGTTTGTGTTTCTTTGCAGTTATGGTGCAGTTTTTTTTTTTAAAAAAGCAGATATCATCAGCAAGTGAGTTGATAATTATGGGAATTGCAGCAGGTGTTTAACAAATCCATGTCTTCCCATCCCTGCGGAAAAACCCTCCTTTAAAGCCTATTTTTGATTTGGGGGGAAATCCATTGGTACCTTATTTGAGAGAAATCCACCTGATGGAATATTATCTTCACTGTAACAAATGGAGTGAAACTAACAGCTAACTGTTGTTGTTGTTTTTTTTTAAAAAATCATGTATGAGGATTACCTCAGTTATTGGTTTCATATTGTGTTTGATGTGGATGGAGGCCATCTTAAGGCCAGTTGTTCAAAATTGCAGGAGAGGTGAGTGCTCTTGTACTAGGATCCTGTTTGTAGGACACAACCTGAAAAAATGTAACATGAAGCAAACGTAACATGAGGTATGGCTTTATTCTACTACGGTGGGTTTTGGAGATTGCACAAAAAATAATCTGGAGCCTATATGATATAATACTAAGAAAGTATCTTGAACCGGCAAGACCTAACTACCTAGCTAACATTTTATTTTTTGTCCATGACTCGGTCCCCTACCCTGCCGCTTTAATGGTGATCTGCCACAAATACTGAAGTTACCAGAACAGGCTGGCTTGAAGAGACTTCTTTGCAGTTGCTGTAGATTCCTTACTCCTTAAGTTGAGTTCTTAGTTGCAAACTAATTCAACTCCTCTGGTGGCAAGACTTTTTTTGTTTTATGTGTGTGTCATGAAAGATGAAGGAAGAAAAACTTTCTAGTTTGTAGGAAATTCAGATGGTGTTGGGGGAACAAACAGTGTGACATTTGGACAAATGTATCTGGCACATGACAGTTTAACAGGCAGTTAGCTCTGACCTCATATAATTGATTTCTCTGTATAATCACAGAGAATAGCTCTGTATCGTCACATTTCTGTCTGCACTTCCCCATTAAAGCAGTGCCAGCATTTTATGCTATGTTGGCCTGTTAATCATCTGACAGCTATTTTCAGAACTACCTACCACAGCTGTTTGTGACTCTTCTTATTAACATTAACTATTCAGACATTTAACAATGAGAAAGCACTTCCCTGCATGAGAGCAGATCCTGCACAGGTGTAGAAAAGAACAGCTTTATTGATTTCAGTAAAACTATGTTGATGTATACCAGCTGTGGAATTGGCTTATAATGTTTGGCTAGCAAGTGAAATAACCACAGTGATTAACTCGCTATTCATTTCATAAGTCTCTTTTGAACAGATGCAGTCATTCAGGATAATGAATGTGAAATTGTGTGAGCCTTTTTGTGTATCCCATAGTATTTGGTGCACAGGAGATCACCCAAGTCATCCATTCATTTTTGATGGAAGCTCTGATTAAAATGAGGCATACAATGAATAAAGGCTAATATATTGGCCCAGATGACACATTGCATGCCCTGCGTACTTTATTAAAAGGAAAAGGTTAGGCCTGTGTTCACCTTGCCTTTTCTCTAAAATCTGATATCCAGAAGTATCCAGATGAGTAGTGAAATGCAATGGGCATTTTATACATGGATGATAAAGGTAGAAGAGCATTGTTTTGTCAATAATCATCATATTGAACCAAAGATATTCAGTGTACTAGTCACTAGGCTGCAAGAGATGGCTATTATGTTGTTGTTGGCATCTATCTTGACAGACAATGGACTGTGCCTCTGGGTGAAGTCAAACTGCTGGAGAATCACAGCACCTGCTATGGCTGAAGCAGCACCAAAGTGACCTCTCCAGGGTGCAGGCCTGGGCAGTGTGTATGGTGGTCCTGGGCTGCCCAGATGGCAAGACCACCCTCTCAGCCTTGCTGATAAGGTCCAAAGGAAAGCGGAACAATAAATTTGGCACCATCTTAGCTGCAGGAGTTGCTGGACGGAGGCGTACAAGATGCCATCCAACTGTCTTAGGGACTCCACTTCAGATTTGTGTAGGGTTGACTCCTTAGCCTTTTCTTCTGAAGATGTCCTGCAAGACAGTGAGTACGGATTTCCCCCTCCACAGCACTTTCAGTAATTGCCTTCTTGATCACTGGACCCACTATTGGTCTGGTTCGCTCAATTTGCTGGTGCCTAACTTTACATGCAGGGGAAGTCCCTAACTCACCAAGGATTTGAGACCCACTGGCTACCTTACCTGTTTTTGTTGGCTAGTCATAGCAGTTTCCTGGAGTGTGGCCGCTGTTGCATGTTGATAGCTTCTAGGAGCCACAGGTGGGAACTGGTTGCAAGGTGGGGACCAAAGGTAAACAAACAACCTCAGAAGTAGCACAACATGTCCTCCACCAGAGATATTGCCCCTCCCCTAACATCCCATACACTTCTATTTTTATGTGCATGGCTAACGTGCATATAAAGCATAGGACTGAGTTGAAGATTATGACTGGGACTATGATCTGGCAAAGGCTGCAGCCTATGCTGGAGTGTGAACAGGTCATCAGGGAGAGGACAGCTAAGGAGAAAGAAAAGGAAGCTCAGGCCTAAATGTTTGCAAGGTTGCATTTCTGGCAGCGGCAGGTTCTCCAACATCCTATGGCTTACAGGGGATGGGACAAGCAGGAGGTCTGAGATAAGGGCACCTTCCTGACCTGTTTGTTATAAGGAGGCACAATGAAGCAGAGATGCTTGGCTGATAAAGGAAAACATGATAAAATGGACTCTGTGGGAAATTACCACTTTACTTGGTGGTCAGTTTCATCTTGCAAAGTTCCTTTTAAATTAAAACTCACTCTAACTCCCACTTGAAGTATAATTCCTAAATAAGTTCTAATTACTCTCGCTCCCAGTTAAAATGATATCTAAAAGTGTACAAATTATAGTGCAAGGCATATAGTTGATCAAATTCTTCTTCCCAAGTGAACTGAGGAAGAATCTTATCAAATGTAAAATATTTTAAAAACAGCATTTTATTAGCTTGTCACTCTAATTTAATAATTTGAAACTGCAGTATTACATCTGAGATAACAATCCCAGGGGTCTTTAATTCTACCTGCTATGTGCTACCTTTGAACAGACATGAGAAAAGAACACTGTGTATGCATATTTGACCTTTTATTCTGTACATTTTGAATTTACATCTATAGTGCATCTCACTTCTAATACTCAGATCACTTAACATGTTAAATAAATCTACATTTTAAAAATGACCACATTCTTTTTTAAATAAGCTCTACTCTGTATGGTGGTGTGTATGTGAGAGAGATGCATTTTACATCCTGGAAAGATTTGGGTTATGGCATTGGCAGACCTCCAGCTTAAATACATTACGCAGCGATGGAATAGAGGAATTAGCACAGCCTCTTCATAAGCTCTCACACTCTGACCCTTAGGGCATCAGAGGGCCTAACTACACATTATGCTAATAGGGTAATTGTGATCAGCAAAACAGCACATGGGGAGGGCATGTTCAAACTTTCCCTCTCCAGCTGCAATCTCTAAAATTTCCCCCATGTGGCAATTAGCATTAGTTGAGCGGGGGGAACCTCTCATTGATGGCAGTGAAATGTCCCCTCTGCCCTTACTCTCCTTGCTGTGTAGGGTTTTGTTTTGTTTTTTACTGAGAGCACAGCTGGAAATGGAAGGCTTAAATATCGCCATCCCACAATGATTTCTAGTCCTGATGAAAATTCTCTCGTGCCTAGGATTACAGTGTTTAAAAATCCTAATGTGGTTTCTAGTCTTACCATTAACGTAACTGGCAGTTTGACCATGAGACTCATAATTTGTCTGACTGAATAGGGTCAGTAAAGCAGTTAGATGATGGCTTTACAATTTCCCCAAAGCAATGTGGATCAGGAGAACACTTGGACATAGGACGGATTAATTCTCTCACATATGCTCATTCTATATAGGTACCAGCTACATTCACCTCTATATAGATCTGCACTGGTAGTAGCTACATTTGTTTCCCCAAAATAATACCACCTTTAAAATAATTGGTGTAATGCATACTTGGTCTGCAAAAGGTGCATTTACATTTTTTTTATATACTCTGTAGCTTATTTCCCCCCATTTATGAATTGTTTCCCATAAAATATATCAAAGTAATTTCATAATAAATACATCAGCAATAAAAATAATGGCACAAATGCATCTATAAAAACAATTAAAAACAATTTCACATATAAAAACAATTAGAACACTTTTCTATATAAAGGCAATTTCAAATTAAATGTAAATCTGCCCTTCAAAACATAACCTGCACTTTTTCAAAGTACTTGAAGTTAAACACAGCCATGCGTGGAAATTTATGCTTCTCTGAATTTTTCAGTGCTATTATCTAGCAAAGTAACATGTGCAAAAATGCATTTACTGTGGTAATATTAGTGGCAATAATGTGTATACCATTAGAGAAAATTTATTTCCATATATATGTGTGTGTGTGTGTGTGTGTATGGCAAAACTGCATACAAAGATTTGCATATTAGGAGAAGTTTAAACTAAACTAAACTGCTGGTGAATTTTCATGAGTACCTTTTAAAAAATCACACAGTGTTGTGGAAATATGAAGGACAGAAATTAGGATTTGGGGGTGGGAAGAAACTGAGAGAAACTGACAGAATCTGCTTCATGGGTAAAGACTTCAGTCGCAACATTGCAAGAGACTCTTTTTATGTGAGAAGCGCATTTGAAAAGATGGTAAATATGGTACTAATTCAAAAAAGCAGCTGAGAAGAATGGGGAAGGATTGTTATGGATAGAAGTGCTTTCTCTTCCCATGGTAAGGGTGGGGAAAACTAAATGTCCAGTGATGTACCAGATTTTTTCTTAGTGTAAGAACTCATAATAATTACATTCTGTTAAGAGAGAACTACTGTTTGTGGATAGTTCTCATGCCCAGGATGGGAATTGGGTAGACAGTTCTAGATGGAACTGCATTTACCTGAAGGGTGTGTGGGTAAGCTATATGACAATTTCCTTCCAACTCCTGGATCCAGAAAATGTTTAAATCTAAGCCAGGATTCAGATTCCTGGAAAAGCCAGACTAGCCTCCTGAGGATGTAATGCCCTTAATATGGTCATTCGGGTAAGGATGTTGTTCTGTGCCAGAGGGCAGATGGGTGGCCCCCTCCCTCAACTCATTGGTAGTCAAAGTCCAGAGTTGGGAGTTGAGTTATGTGAGTGAGAAAGTAAAAGCAAAGCTACAGCAGTAGCCAGAGAGAGCTATTCGTGATTTCTGCTTCATTCCAAGACTGGCTTTAAGAGAAGCATGAGCCTTTTTGGGTGCTAATGCTGGGAACCCCTCCCTCGTAGGTTCAGGTTGTATATATGTACAAATAAACCATGTATTATAAAGACACCAGAGTCTCTACTGTGCCTCATTCCAAATGAAACATAAACCCTGGGTAAGTACCTGAAATCACTGAAATATTGCACCTCTCAGAAATTGGGGTGATGTGCATAAGTATGTAATTTTTTGATGAAGGGCACCTTGATCCAAGATTGTTACCAGAGGCTTTGGTGGCTCCAGTGACTAGGAGTGTTTATGCCCAGTTCCAGCTGGTTTACCAGTTAGTCTTTTCTGAACAGTGATACTCGACGTGGGTGGCACTGTGGTCTAAACCACTGAGCCTCTTGGGCTTGCTGATCAGAAGGTCGGCGTTCGAATCCCCATGAAGGGGTGAGGTCCCATTGCCCTGTCCCATCTCCTGCCAACCTAGCAGTTCAAAGGCATGCCAGTGTGAGATAGGTACCACTGTGGTGGAAAGGTAAACAGTGTTTCTGTGCGCTCTGGTTTCCATTACAGTGTTCTTTTGTGCCAGAAGCAGTTTAATCATGCTGGCCACATGACCCGGAAAGCTGTCTGGAGAACAAACACAGGGTCCCTCAGCCTGAAAGCAAGATGAGCGCCACAACCCTATAGTCACCTTTGACTGGGGTCCTTTACCTTTTTTATTATTTTTTTTAACTTGACAGTGATAATTCATGTCTGGTAAAGTTCTATTTAGACGATTGAAATGTGTTCTATTTGGGGCTACAACTGGTGCAGAATGTAACTGTAAGCATTCTGGGCTATATTGCAAGAATGAGGGTTATAGCACTAGTTCTGTGGAGTCTGTGCTGACTGTTGGTTTGTTATTGGGCCCAATATAAGGTGTAAGCTTCGGTTTATGAAACCGTAAACAACTTAGAACCCAAATACCCGAATAAGTGTCTCTCTTGAGATCTACTGAGCCAAACCTGGAGATCAGTAGCCCATTCCAGGGCGCTGCTAACGGGTGTGGCTCATTGTGTGGGGATATGTGCTGGGCCTTCTCTGCGATGGTGCCCCATTTTGTAAGTCTCCTCCTGAGGACACATAGTTGTTTCCCACGTTCTGCAATGCACTCTATACAGTGCTGCCCCTGAAGTTGGCTCAGAAGCTGCAGCTACTGCCCAATGCAGCACCTTGACTGCTCACTCGGGCAAAATATCAGCACCATGTTACGTCTGTGCTGAAATAACAGCATTGGCTACCACTTAGCTACCAGGCTAAGTTTAAGGCACTGGTACTGGCATGGGAATCTCAGGACTGAAGACTGAATGGGGTCTTCCAGTCTTCTCTATCTGGCCTTTGAGACTCTCCCCTAGACCATGTTTTTGCCTAATTTCTAAATGTAGCCACATGTATCAAGTGAAATACATAGTGACCTTGTCTCACAACAAAATACTTGAATGGAACTTCATGTCATTCAAAGAATGGTACATTTACTGTGGAACATTAAATTACAGGATTGTGTCAGAACCTGAATATTCAACAGCAGATTTGAAAATATGAATGCAACACATAAAATGGGAAACAATTAAGGCATCCTGAAAAGACACTATAGAGTTCATTTTTTACTCTAATAAAACATCACTTTCTAAAGAATGGACAGATTCCATATGTTATTGGTACTTAACATTTATTCCTTCAATATGCATGGTGGAAGTTTTCTATACAAAACCATTTTTTCCCTATGCTTCTTCCCACACTGGGGGAAAAAATGACACTGGTAGTCTGTGCATTGTAGTATGGAAAGACACAATATCCTGATATTTCAGGAAGGAATTGTGTGTTTGTATGTGTCCGAAAATACTGACTGCCCTGAGCATTAACCTTCATATGTAAGTAGAAAATTCATATCAGTCACTCATGCAACATGCATCTTTGGGGTAATGTAAACCCCCTATGACAGTCTGACAAATTATTTTGCACATGAATTACATACTAATCCTCCTGCTTATAAGAATAGATCAAACTGTCACATTTGGTCAGGCCATTAATCCATCTAGTGCAGTATCCTGACTTTGATAGTGGTCAGTATTGGCTGCTTCAGATAAAGTTATAGAAAGAAACAGTCAGCCAAATCATGTTTTTCTACTCCTGTTGAGTAGAAAGGGTCGCTCATTGTTAAAACAGAATTGTACTTACAGAGCGGAATGAAACCCCAAAGGTTCCATTACTTGACTTTAGATTCCTTGGCTTCCTTTTATATGCTGTAGGAGATTGTTCTATTTTTATACAGAGTAGTAAGGGATATTTTCAGGATTTCTGGTATCATTTAGGAAAGATTTACTGCACATTACCTTTTTCTTTTAAAGATAAGGAAAATGAATCTTTGACATAGTCTTTTGAACACAATATGTGCTGCACATTGCTGTGGCAAAACACTCATCTATACAAGAGCCTCTGGGAAGAAGCTTTTTGGCTCATTCTTGTTCATAGATACATCTTCCAGTTCCTGGAGGCATGCATAAACTGTGCTTTAAACCTCAACACAGCAGCTAGTCCGGGCATTCTTTTCCATTCCATTGCATTCCTGGAGAAGGAATGGTGTTGGAAAAGCCAGGAAAACAGGTTCCTTCCTTCCAAGTCCTAACACCATAGAGATATTGTCTACATGTGAGTAGGTTCTGCAATAAAGAGCATCTATGATGTTACTTTGGGGGAATAATAAACAGGAGCTTCAGAACAAGCAAAGAATCCATTTTGTTTCAATTGCGCTTTTTCATCATAAACGGAAGACGACATAAGATTCCTATTGTATAATGATGTGTGTGTTCTGCTTCATCTCATATGTGCTACACAACCAAGTCATTATTATTTTTTAGTGGGAAAACCTCTGTGTGTGTGTGTGTGTAAACACAAGATCTAATAGAAAAGCTCATTTGCCAAGGAAGACATCTGTGTTGGGTGGTTTAAAAGCTCACAAGGAGTAAAGTGACTTGTGTTAGCCCATATCAGCTACAAGCTGCCAATAGCTGAGGCCTCCGTTGACTTCGTTGTGCTCAGTAATACACAAGTAGGTATTCAATAATAAATAAAAAATGCAATGTATCATATCTGTAATTAACACCACCATTCTTTTGGCTTGCCAAATGTCCTACTTTACAGAGGACAGTGTGCAGTTTAACTGGTTTTAAAAGAATGAACCATAAGAAGGGAGATCAGAGGTCTTGAAGATGCCCATTGTCATCATTGGACATCAGGCTGAATTGTCTGACAGGTCATTTAGTCACAGTCTACCCCTCTAGGGTGAGATGTATTTCTGTTCAAACTATGATAATTTTAAAATTTGCATCTATACACATAAATTAACATGTGAACATTTTATGCAAATTGATGTCCTGCTTTATTCCCCTTTTTGGTACCATGTTTCCTCTTTTTGTGTGATGTGTAAGAGACCACCCTATTCCCCTCACAAAGCTATGTGCCCGAGAAATAAGTGTGGATTTGATCATTTAGAAGAGTGGTTCCCAATTAGCTACTGGCAATCACTGAGGATCCCCTATTTTTTACATAAGCAGCATGAACGGCTGAGATCATTATGCGATACCTGTGGTGCCTTAAAATTGGCTGCCCTGCTTTCCCCTGCGTGAGGAGTGCTATATTCTTGCGTATTGCCAGGTCAAAATCTCTATCACAATATGATTTCCAAAAAGATTTTGTCAAATATATTGCAAAATCACACAGCACTAAAACAGACCATAAAATTTGTGATATCACGATGGAAAAATTACAAAAGAAATAGTTGGGGGGAGGCAAGGGATGGGGCCGCAGATCCCCTGGGTGTGTTCCCCGGACCCCTAATTGGGAACCACTAATTTAGAATATTGCCCTGAGAAAGTCAACTTGCCAGTGATGGCTAATCTGTGGCCCTCCAGATTGTTCAACTCCCAACACCCCCAACCATTGGCCATGCTAACTGGAACTGATAGGAGCTGGAATCTGACAACATCTGGAAAGCTATAGGTTAGCCTGCTTAGCTTATGATAACATATAAAACCGTGAATAATTTAGGGCACATGGATTAAGGTTAGCAAGACCTGCATGTGGTCCTGCCATGGAGTGAAGTCCATGGGATGGGAATCTATGAGAGGGTCTTTTCTGTGGTGGCCCTGTGCCTGTGGAATTGCCTTCCTTCTGAGCTGAATAATGCAGCAACCCTGTTGGCATTTTGCCAACAGGCAGTGGCGTAGCGTGGGGGGTGCACGGGGGCCGGCCGCACCGGGCGCAACATCTGGGGGTTAGGGTTAGGGGGCGCAAATCCACGGGTTAGGGGGTGCAAATTACTTGCCTTGCCCCGGGTGCTGACAACCCACGCTACGCCACTGCCAACAGGTGAATGAATATCTTTTCACTTAGGCCTTTTGATGTCCTGAAATGTCACCTTCTTCTTTTTTAAGCTGTTTCAATACATATTCTGTGGATGATTTAGCCTTATTGATACTGTTCATAAATAGTTCTAATGTTCCCACCCCAGATACTGTTTGGTGAAAGGCTCGTTATAAATAAATCCCAACAAATAAATCTTTGTTCGCTGGGCCTCTCAGGCTCCTGTTAACAAAAAGCTTGTGAGCTGTTATTGCTCAAGGTTACAACAAATAAAAACATATGTAGCTGTGTGCTTATGGGACTGGGATTTTAAAAATCTTTTTTTTTAAAAAAAAAATGTATTTCCAGATGATTGCGACTGGCTACTGTTACTAGGATTATCAGGAAAAGAACTGAGGAAAGTAAAATACTGTCCTTGAAGATTCAGTAACTGTGCCATTACAAAAACGGATCTTTGCATCAGGCATTTTACAATGGATTTAGTTGTTCAGTGCATTTATTTCAACTTTAATTGAATAATAATAAAATAAACGATTTACATAATAATATGCTGTGACATTATCATTTTTTAAAAAACAGTAAAGCCCCATTTATCTGAGTTTGTTGGTACAAGCATTGAGTTCCTTGGATATTTCAATTCATAAAACTATATACTGTGCTATTTTATTTTATTTTTACAACGGTGTGATGGAAATTCTGACTAATACCTATCTAATTTCAGGGGGGATGCTCACATGTCCAACTGCAGATTTTTATATTATTTATTGATGGAGATGAAGGCAAAAAATAGAAGACATCTGAAAATGATGGCAATAGTTCATGATATAGGAAATCCAAAAACATTTGTGACAAGAAAACCCATAGCCACACATTTTATTGTGAGTGTTGGGGGGCGATCAAAATTCAATCAGAAGCAACACAATCTAAGCACTAGTAGTCCAAAATGTCTAAATTGCAGTATGCGTTCATTAATTTCTTAAAAGGCTATTTTCCTTTGGGATAGGAGAGAAATTTGCTTGTTGTTATTTTTATATTTTAATGAACAATTTCCAAATGCAATTCTTGAACCAATGTGTTAACTGAATAGTTATCATTCAAAATTCACACTTCTATGAATTTTGTGAGGCAGTTCTCCAAGCAACAAATGCATAGCAAAATGCATACATTACTGAAAATAATATGTACAAATACATTATCTTATGGGAAATGGCTTACAAAACTCCAAAAAGGGAGAAATTCACACTGCTGTTGAATTATTATGAGGATGTTGTTTTTTATTTAAAAATCACAGATTTCTTTGGAAATGTGCACTGAATTTAAGAATGGAAAAATGATTAACTAAGAGAAACTAAAATTGACAGATTCCTCTAGAGGATTTCAGTTTTCTGTTTTATTCTCAGGGCACTTCAGTATTCCTTTAAAAGTTCTATAGGTGTGGGAGCTTGTTACTTTGAGGTGGCCTAGGGTGAAGAGTTTGTTTGTTTTGTTTCCAGAAAATATTCATCTAATGTTCTGCAATCGTCCCTGGAGCTCTTGGATCTGAAAATGCCCCAAGGCAGAAGTCAACTCATGATATTTTCTCCTGTTTTTAATTGAAATACTGGTGCCCAGGAGTACTGCAAAGTGTAGATCACAGGTGAGATGTTTTGTGGAAGGAAAGAAAGTACCTCAAAACTAAGGTATGCATGACAAAACCCTGCACTACTCTTCGTACATTTTGAATGCCATTTCTTTTCTCATTAATGACTGGAGTTTGTTCTTTAAAAAAGGAAAAGGAAAAAGAAAAGAGCACATTTTTTCACCTTTACATAGAAGTAGATACCATTTAAAAAAAGAAAAAAGCTAAACAGTAAAACAAGGACCCTGGAATATTCCTGAGAGAACTGGACCCCATTTGGATGAGAGTTGTGCTCTCATAAAGGGCTTGATCCTTGAATCTTCAAAAAGCACTCACTTGAATTAAGTGGGAGCTGTATATGATTTTGTGCTGCTTTCTAATCAAGCATTGAGCAATCTGGCCTGCAATAGACACATATGAATGAAAAGAGCTCAAAATGTGGGAAATAATTTAAAATGCGTGATCGTTGTTATTTTTAAAATAAGCAGAGGATATGTCTCCCAGACAGCATCAAACTCTTAATAAAGCAGATTCTTCCATATTTCTTTGTAGTCCCCCCAGTTTCTTATGATTTCAAAGAATATAAGGCCTGTTGAAATGAATAGAATTGATTGATGGGCTGAGAAAAGCGTAATGATATACAGCATACTTTAAGTAATTGGGAGGTGTGCATCAGGCTGTCACTGTACAGACCTTTGTTTAGAAACGTCAAGTTTAACATTCTTAACAATAAAGAAAATGAAGGACAAACATATTAATTACACTTCCTGCAAATATCAGAATAGATGGTGTTGCAGTATCAGGACAGCTAAAGAGATAATGCAACAGAGACCCAGGAATGGTAGGTTATTTAGAAAAAAAAAGAAGCATCTATTATGACTATTATAAGAATTAAAATTAGTTTCTTAGGGAGTCCATTCTAATATGTGAGGTTAAGGCGGGAAACTAATTTATAAACTAATCAAAGTTCATCACCATTATTGTGTTAGATTTGATTATAGCACACGAGTGCATATAAAACAGTCTGAATGATTGTTAATTTATCATTAAGAGGGAAAGGTTGATAGTTGAAAGCTTGCTCAAATCAGACAACCACAGAAGCGAGCAGGTGAACCTCAGCTGCTGCTCTAGTAATTCAGCACATTGTTTGAGCCTGTCATCTTTCTACTAATGTAAAGGTCAATTAGGGTAACCAGGAATGTAGGTTTGCTCTCTTAGCTATTCTTTTGTACGTAATGAAATATGCAGGCACAAGATAAGTCCCACCTGAATTAATCTGTGCAATTCAGTTTGGTCTAGAAAAAAGGAGATGCTCATTTACAGCTCATTAAGATCTCCAGTGACCTCTTTAGATTTACTGGAGATTTTTTAGTTGGGATTTGTGTTGAGGCTTACTACAAGAGTTATCCTTTTTATAGATTTATATTTCTTACATTACTATAAGCCTTACCCTTTTTATATTTTTATCCATATGATATATATAGATCCGCATATTTATATCCACATAGTAATCTGGAGACAACTATCAGTATTAGTTCTCATGTTATTCTTGCAGTTAAATATTCATTAAAACATTTTCCCCCATTACTTATTAATCCCAGCAGAATAAAAGAAAGAGGGGGCAAAACTTTTTCTTAGCATTGATGTAATGGAAAATATTCCTTCCTAAACCCATTCTTTGGAGAGATTCATATAGGCATGAAGCACATAGAAGCCAATTAAAATGCAGGATGCTCTATAGCCCAGCTATGCAAAGAAGTCAATAGAACACAATTGTATGTATGTATGTATGTATGTATGTCGTGGGGGGGTTCTATACTTTCATTTACATAGGAAAAACTGAGCAGTTCACATGATAAAAACTCAAGAAGAAAAACTTGCAGGCATCAGTAAAAACATCCTGCTAAGTAAGTTTGCACATGAGTTTGACCAAACTGCGGGAGGCAGTGGAAGACAGGAGTGCCTGGCATGCTCTGGTCCATGGGGTCATGAAGAGTCGGACAAGACTAAACGACTAAACAACAACAAAGTAAGTTTGCAAGGAGGAACGTTTTGGAAAGCCAGGATAAATATTTGTGGCTTCTAATGATGAGAAAAACATTTCATAGCTGGTGTTTACCTGATTGCAATAGGCCTGTCTTCCCGTACATACCTATAACAGTCATTTGCAGCAAATAAAAATAAACCAGGATTTTGAAAACATAACTATTCACCTGGAGACAATGTATGTTCACCACAGCTAGTCAGTTAGCTGTCTACCTAGACTTTAATAGCCAAATGGAGAATAGTTGTCTGCGTCCATAAAGTTAAGCAGACATTTACCAAGTAACTTCTTCTATTTTCTGATCAAGTGGTGAAAATCATCAGAACTATGTGGAAAGATGCTCACATTAATTATGGTGCTGGTGTTTGCAGTGACCTGGTTCAGCTTACAAATGAGTGCAAACTGAGTATTCATTAGTTAAACTGTATAGACTATGGCACTAGTTCAGAAATTGAAAAAGCAGCTTAGGGAATTTTAGAAATATAATGTTTGGTGATGAAAATCATTAGCTATTTGTGAGGAATGTTTCACAAATAGGATAATACACTTGAGCAAGTGGGAAAGCTGACTATTGAAGCTCCTCCAAACCTAATACATGCATGCAGCTTTTCAATAGGTTCAAAGCAGTTCACATAATAAAATATTCAATGTTGTTGCAATTGTTGCAATATTTGAATTCTAAATTCTCAATGTAGTTTCGTCTGTACCCTTCCTTGGTTTTACTGGATTATTGTGTTATTTACTGAGATTATTTATATAAAGCTCTAACAATACTCTGAAGTTACTGCTATCTTAGCAAGCTATAAACAGGTGCATTAAGGTCTGAAATGATCCCAAGGACTTCAGGAGAATCTACGCATCTGTTTATAGGCTTGATAAATGTTCTTTTTCACATATACTACATAGGAAAGCACTATTTTTTCTGGCCATACTATTTTGATCCTGACTTGAGAAAATCTAAAAATGTAATCTAAGAGGGGGGAAATCATTGTAAGTAGAGAAACATAATACACCTGTACTGATTTCTGATGTACTGTCTCAGCTAAGCAAGTTAGGGGATTTATGGAGTAGTGCAATGATCTCAGAAATCCTTAACAGTGATCCCTACAATGAAGGTTATTTATTGGGCAAATGTTAAAAGCACTTTCATTGATGGATATAGACAGTTTTCTTTTATTTGGAGGCTATATTTATGAAAAATAAAAACTCAATAGCTGCCCTCTCTTTTCATTTTGCAATATGAAACAGTTGCACTTTGTCATTTCGTAGATTTTGGCTTTTTCCTTTCTTCCGAACTGCAACAGAATGATTTGAACACTTTTTCTGGCTGGGAGACTTTTCACTGCTAGACAGCTCAAGGTATACTGAAATATAATTTTAGATAACTGACAAAAGAAAGGCCTTGTAATGGTTGGTCTTGGGTCTCATTTTGCTCACCTTTAGGACAAAAGAGGCATTATTATTGCTCAAGAAACCATTCACTTACTCTAAAGAGGAGAAATAAATCATTTATTTTAGGCCATAAAGTGTAGGAATGAAACTTCCCTTTAATAAAGAAAGTTGAGATGCACATGGAATCAAATCAGGGCATTTGGTCAAGGTCCAGCTTTTAGGTACATTGATACTGCTGCATCAGGGGGCAGCCGATAGACTAACCTTTGGGGCAAAATAAGGGGGAGCCTTATTTCCTATCCTTTCCCCCATCCTTCTTTCAAAAGTAGTGAGGCATATCCTCTTTCAACACCCACCTTCCAATAATTAAAGAGCTTAAAAGGGATGAATAAGGAAGTTTTAGAATAGTAGGATCAGGTCCACAATGGAGACTTATGCTTTCCTGAAGAAGTAACCATTTCTTTGCAATGGACCATTGATCCTCCATAGACTGTTTCCTTTCTACTAGATCTGGAAAAATCACTTTATTTTTCCGAACTCAATTGTTTTAAATATATATTCAGTTAAAGGATGTAAACATAAATGTGTTATATATTAGTATAGGTTTGCCATATTTCAAAAAGTGAAAATCCAGACACAAATGTGTTGACACTGCTGACATGGGAATTTCCCAGACGTTTTGCCAATTTCCAGCTGCCGCATTCCAGATATGTCCAGGAAATTCCAGACGTATGGCAACCCTGTATCAGTATTACTGCTGTGAAATAACAAATATAGGTTAAATACTTAACTATAGATCTATAACTCCATATCTTAAATACCAGTACAGATATTTAAAATAATACCTTTCAGTTTCAACAGATATAAGACTAAATTTCTGATTTAGAAAGCCTGGATGGACAGTGTTGTCCAAAACTACTTATAATTTGGGACCAGGTTTTGTTTTTATTTCTGTGAATCATACTGAGCTTAAACTATGCTCAGTGATATACTCTGATTAGTTCTCCCTGGAATTCATTGAGTGAATATCATATTTTCAACTTAATTGTGATGATATCTCAAACTGTGTTCACTGATACATTATGTCTGCAGATATTATTACACTCTGAGTCTTGTTGGTCTTGCAAAAGTCATGTAACTGCTCCTATAAATGAGATTGTGTTCATTATTCATCTCTTGCTGATGCTTGAAATTTAGCCTCATGCTTCAGACAGAAATAGAATCAATCCATTAAAAAAATGGTTTTTTTATATTTTTCCAATATAACAACACAACTCCCCCATGCAATAAAAACAACCCCCTTTCCTTCAATGCTCTTAACTGTTTAGTCGTTTTTTCCATGAGAGCCAAAGTCCAAACCTTTTGTTTCCAAGCGACAACTGCAAATTATCCAATTCTGAGCAACTGGTAGATGACCACAACCAACCACAGATAATGTGATCAGTTCTTCGTGTGGAAGGTCCTTCTGTCTACCATTAATTTTTTAAAATAAAGCCAATTGTGGCATACATTGAACAGAGTGTTTTGTGATCAAGCTTGTTTCCTGTAAGACTGCAGTCCAAAATGTATTAACAGTGGTACATATCCACCATATATGGCACATCGTCCCAATACATTCATAACCCCTCCAGCACAGTGAAGATGCTTGAGCAATGATCTGAATACATTATTGGGGGGGGTGTCAAATACCACCTGCACACCATTTTCAATTTGTTTCCCCCCTAACTCAATCAGATACAGATTGAAGTGGCTTTTTAGTCCACATTGCTCCAAGTCCAAGAATCAGAAAGTATTCTGCACATTATTGAAAATGTATTTGTAGAGGTGGCTGTCAAAAGATGTCAGATTATGTGTTGCTTGGTCCCAGTGAGCTATTTCTAAAAAGTTCCACTTGATGGAGTTGAAGCCAGTTCATACACCTATTGTCCAGTTTGACTGCCAATTTTTTACCTGGTAATGGTTGTTGGCTATCACACAGATCCCACAGCTTATATAAACCCATTTCACTCCAACTAATAAAAAATTATTAACTGTTTCTATTATAGAAGAGGGAGTGAAACTGGAATAGAATCAGTGATGGAATCAATGGTGATCCAAGTTGCGTGGGTAGTGCTGTGGTCTAAACCACTGAGCCTCTTGGGCTTGTCAATCAGAAGGTCAGTGGTTTGAATCCGCAAGATGGGGTGAGCTCCTATTGTTTTGTCCCAATTTCTGCCAGCCTAGCAGTTTGAAAGCATGCCAGTGTGAGTAGTTAAATAGTTACCGCTGTGGCAGGATGGTAAACAGCATTTCCGTACACTCTGGCTTCTGTCACGGTGTCCCGTTGTGCCAGAAGCGGTTTAGTCATGCTAGCTGCATGACCCGAAAAGTTGTCTGTGGACAAACGCTGGCTCCCTCGGCCTGAAAGGAAGATGAGCACTGCACTCCATAGTCACCTTTGACTGGACTTTAATCCTCCAGGGGTCCTTTACTTTTACCTTTTTAGGTGGAGATAATATTTTGCTCCAATGACCCAATTAGCAAGGTCAGTTGGTGCAAATGGATTGATGATAATTGCTTACGGATTAATAGTGTTCATACGGTTTTCAAGTTATAGAACTTTCTGGTGTCTAACAATTTTTTTGGTATAGATGTATATAATTGTTATATACATACAAACATATATACATATTTGTATGATTTTTTCTTTTCTATAGATGTATACAAGCATTACACACACACAAACACACACACACACACAAAATATACATATTTTTCTGTGTTTTTTGTTTTTAGTTGATCAAATTTAATTTCAAAGATTAGCTGTTCTGCATGCAATAAATGCCTTTTAGCAGCACCTTCTCATTACGTAGACTGACTGCATGGTTAAGACTTTTGGACTGGCACATGATGTAATGAATTATAATAAGACCTCAATGAGTCAATATTCAATTAAACAAGATAAATGTGGTGTGTTCCAAGTAGATAGACTGTTCAGGTCCCTGAACAGCTATTAAGTTATTCACTATAGTTCCTAAAGGGAATTAAGTATGTTGAGAACCTTTCAAAGTTTTCAGAAATCCAAGTTGCCCTGCTATTTAAGCTTTTGACAATTTCACAAAACCAAAGAGATTACATAAGAATAACCTGCTAGAT
Source organism: Podarcis gaigeae (assembly GCF_964106915.1). Classification (NCBI taxonomy): domain Eukaryota; kingdom Metazoa; phylum Chordata; class Lepidosauria; order Squamata; family Lacertidae; genus Podarcis; species Podarcis gaigeae. The sequence goes on along the minus strand of NC_139677.1, from coordinate 45,634,584 downwards.
GAGGCCAATTGCCCATCTAGTCCAGAATCCTGTTCTCACAATTGATGAGTTTGTCCATTTTTAACACTTCCAATTGCCTAATTATCTGCTTTACTGCAAATACTGAAACATCTTGGTACTTTTAACTAATTTTGCACTCTCTAAACACTCTAAAAGCTGTGTACAGTGGTATCTCCAGGTGTGGACGGGATCTGCTCTAGAGCTCCGGTCGGATTCTGAGGTTTCTGCAACTGTAGGGACTGCTTCTGCGCATGTGTGTGGCGCAGTAGAGTGCTTGTGCACATGGCAAAACCTGGGAAAATACTTCTGGGTTTGCCACGTACGTTATCCCGAAGAGTATGTAAACAGAGGTGAACGTAAGTAGAGGCACCACTGTACTTCTCCAAGTTCTGTGATGCAATTGGACTACAGGGCCACCATACCACAGTTTGTACACCTGTGCAAATAGATCTGCCAGCCCTACTCCTCCAGTCTCAACTTCAGCATACTGATCTATGCTCATACCTATATAACTAATTGTCCATACCAATGCACATGGACAACTGTACATATGTACCAGAGTAAACAATTAGGACTCTACCATGTGTGTGGAGGGGTTCTCCTGGTTGGTCCAGGATTCCCGCTCAATGTACAGATGTTTGCATGTATGCTTCTTGTAGCTAAATGGGTGGCTGGCAGGGAATGTGGTTGGTAGTCTGTCAGCAATGGGTGTGGGCTCTGCAGCATGACAGTATGACTGCCCCCATGCATTCATTTAATGCAGGAGGTGTTCTCCGTGAACACACCTGTAATTTAATATGGCATGAATTCATTTTCACTGGTTTATTTCAGAAGCTGGCATTAATCCATTTCCCCATCAATGGCAAGGAACAGAACATATTTCATTCTGTGGGCTTATAGTCATAATAGATTTTAAGATCATAAAATGTCTTCACATTAATCTCTCAAATGCAAACACTTGCACTATTTAGGATGAAATGCTAAGCAATTTTTGTAGCCTCTTCCATACCATCTTAGTTGTTGATCAATTTTCCTTTACGGCATCCTAATTGTTGAGCCGTCTGCACCTATTCCCTAAAGAGCACATGCCATCAAATTAAGTTTGTAAATCCAACTTTAAGCCCAGAATTTCTGGCTGGAGCCCCATTCACTTCAATGGAACTTGCCACAGTGGAGTACTTCAACATCAGTTTCCTTTCCAGACTGTATGATGAAATGACTCTCTTGTGGTGTCTCAGTGCCACACATGTACAATGATGCTTGTCTGTCTTGGCTTGATTTGAGCTCCCTGAGGCAATAGTCTGTGTATTTGTAATCTGTATGCATAATGCTAGCAAGAAAACGTAATTAAATATGAATTTATCTGAATATAGAAAAATAGGAAGCCTGATGGGAAAGACAACTACATATTGGAAGAGGGAATTGTAGGGAAAGGAAAACTGTCATAATTTTGTAAAAACACAATTATTGGAGGGGGTGGCTGATGCCCAATTTGACAGTTAAGGCAAATTGGCATATCACAGACAATATAGTACCCCCTAGATGTTGTAGGGCTACAACTGACATCAGCTCCAACCAGTCTGTGCTACAGTTAGGGATGTTGAGAGTTGTGGTCCACAACATTTTGAGGACACTATGTTGGTCTACTCCTGGGGTATCATGTTAAATTGAGAATAAAAGGTAAAGGGACCCCTGACCATTATGTCCAGTCATGGCCGACTCTGGGGTTGCAGCGCTCATCTTGCTTTACTGGCCGAGAGAGCCGGCGTACATGTCCTGTGGCCAGCATGACTAAGCCGCTTCTGGCAAACCAGAGCAGCGCATGGAAACGCCGTTTACCTTCCATGTAGTGTAAAATTGGCTTCTCATATTGCCCCTTAGGAACTGCAGTTCTGACTAGAACCATGGATGAAAAGTTCATAGGAATTTGAGCCCCTTCCTTCTGAAACTAAAAACATACAGAAAAAGTCTGGATGAGGAACAGCAAGCAAACAAGATGTTTGCAAGAAATAATTAAGTGAATGTACCTAAGTAGAGAAGATACTTGTTAGACTAAAGGCTTCTGTGTCAGATAATTTACAGCAATCAGCAAAGGTGCCATCTAAGAGTTAAAATTAAAGGACTCTTGCATCTGTGATTACAGAACAACTAGCTTTGTAGCACACGTAGTGCTACAGACTTCAACAAAAGCTCTAATGCAAGTTTTAAAGAGAAAAAGGCTAGCTTAAAAAAAAGATTCTCTTCTGTACCTACAAAGAAAAGCAGCTGGCTTTGTGCAACATACAGTTTCACAACTTTAACTCAACTTTTGTTAAGATAAAGCACTAACATTTTGTGCATATAGCTACAAACCAGTCTGGCCCACCTAGATAGTGATTGTGTGTGTGTAAAAGTAAGCAGAATTGTGAATTGCAAAAGAGTGTCTGAAGGAAATGACTCTTGGTTTCTAATATGTCAGACCAGTATGTGCTACACTACTGTGTGTTTTGAATCAGGTAACCACAAATTTTGCTGACATCTCTTTACCTGTTACAGGCAAAGGATTCAGCTTAACTACTTTGGCATTTCATTCTGTTTGGATAAAATTATAAGAATTCTTTCCATAGTTCATAGCTAGACTATGGAACTAACATCTTTGTCAGTGTAGATTATCACAGTTGTAGATTTGCGAGGGGACAGATGAAAATAATGTCTAGTCTTCTGATCATCAACCCACTGGCTCTAAGGAGATCAACTCATGATTCTATATAATTATGTGCCATAAGAAGAGAACTGGCGTACATCTGAAGGATGCCCATAGAAAACAAATTATGTTTCATCACTGTACCCCAAAGTTTTTATAGACACAATGATCTATATCTATTGGGTGAAACCATTTTAGTAAGCCACCTGGTAGTTTTAAGAAAATCCATGCTCACAGCATATAGTTTATCAATAGCATAAAAGATCCTGTGGGATAAGAAATACCATTTATGTGTTAAAGGTTGTTTATAGAAAATGCAAACAAAAACTTGCTGCTACAGAGTTAGAATCAAATACTGCAAAAAATGACAATCCTGAAGGTAAGTTTATTGTGTAGTATAATAAAGCACAAGAACATACTAAGTGCAAAATGCTTGGAGTTGTGTCCTGATTTGTAAACCTGACAAATTTACTAAGTATACCAAACATTTGGTATTCAGAACAAATGCAGGAACTCTCCTTTTTTTCCTTTAAAAAGCCATTAATAACAATACAGTTATGGAATGTAAGAAGGAAATTGAGGTATTTTATGCAACTTTCCTGCATTTTATAGGAGTTCATAAATATTTGTTAGTGCTTTCTGAAAATGCATTCTTTGTACTGCATTTATTAGAGGGAACAATAGACATTACTGGTTATGGCTGAGAACTTATGTCTTCCTCCTCACACATTTCAGGAAAAGGCAAGTCTCTGTATTTGCATGCTGTTTGAATGGGCGGGGTATAAATAATAAATTGTTGTTGTTGTTGTTGTTATAGAATGGGAGATATATGTACAGTGGTACCTTGGGTTAAGAACTTAATTTGTTCTGGAGGTCCAATCTTAACCTGAAACTGTTCTTGGCGTGAGGTACCACTTTAGCTAACGGGTCCTCCTGCTGCTGCTGTGCCGCCACCGCGCAATTTATTTCCTCATCCTGAAGCAAAGTTCTTAACCTGAGGTACTATTTCTGGGTTAGCGGAGTCTGTAACCTGAAGCGTCTGTAACCCAAAGTACCACTGTACACACATAGAAAGCACATGTATAAGCTCTTCAGCCAACTTTTCCCTGCTGACATTTCCATACATATGACTCCTCTTTCTATATTACTGAAGAGGATTGGTTGATAGCATACAGTATGGAGGAAACTTGTAGAGCTAAGCTTTGAAAAGAAATAAATAAATTTCAGTAGATGCTACTGGAAAATGATTTGAAAAGTTGATTCTTGGCTTTTTTAGGTCATGCTTTTATAACTCAGCCTAAAAGTAATGAAATCCACTAACATGCAATCCTGTACCCTACATAATAGGGTATAGGACTGATAGCCCGCCACCCTGGCTTCCCACCTTTCATTTATATTTGCAATGATGTGAATATGTTTTAACAACTGTAGCCAGTCTAGGATAACATATCTATCCTTGCCGAATTGCTATTGCGCCTTTGTCTGATGGTCAACAATTCACATGAATCTGCTCTGGCAATTCATTCAGACAATGGAACAATACCCAAAGGAACAGGAACCCTCTGTAGTTTCGCATGTGTGGTGTTGTGGGGTTGCCCTTGTTCCTATGACTTGTGGGAAACTGGGAGGATGGTGAGCACAAACAATTTTTCTGCCTGCCCAGTGCCTCTCCTTCAATAGGGCAACCAGGGCATTACTGTCATTACTGTTATAATTATGGAGTGACCATTTTCCGTTTTTCTCCAGATCCACTCTGATATCTCAAAATGTCGACATCAACATGTATATTTATATTTCTACAACCAAGTAATGCCTCCTCCTTTCTTTCTCTCCCATTTTTTGTTTTTTGTAATTTAGTTGCATATTTGGACATTGAGTATTGCATGATTACACAAAAACTAATATCAAACAAGTTGGCTCAAAATATAGCCAGATTCCAAGGTGCCAAGCTTTGTATAGTATCATAAAATTAAAAATCATTTAAATGCACCACAAAAGTTCAAGCTGTTTCTTGCTCAAGTAAATTTTGATGGCTTAGCTGTAAACTCATGAAATAGGTGCATATAATGGAAGCACTGACAGAGCCTTAACTACAGCAGTACTAGTAGAGCTGCTTTAATTATAATTCCAATAGGCTGATTACAGTGGAAGCAAGAAGAATTGATTTCAGCCATGAAAGACATTAAGTCCCTGTTTGTTATTGATGTAGCTTACTGGATCTGTTCTGAAGATGGAAATCTGCCCCCCCCCCCCGAACCACATATCATTTTACAGTATTCGGAAGGAACTATCTTTTGCATTAATTTTTATTTATTGGTCAAGGACAGTTTTGCAATTAAGTTGCCAGACCTGGCCACACTTTCATTTAAACTGATCTCCTTTAAGACGTTAACCTTATTTCCAAGATATGCAAGTTTCTGCAACTGCCCATTACATTACACTGCAAAACCTGGTCAAGAGTAAACACCTACAGTATGAGTTGTCAATCCTAAAGGCAATTGGATGCATCATTACAATAGATTATCCCCTAGCTGTCATAGAAAAGATTGGAAGTAACTGTATGTTGACATCTTCTCTCTCTTATTCCACAAACCTGTAGTGCTAAGTGAGGTTTGTTTTCTGCTGTGGCAGAAAGATTGTGGGTCCATTACTAGCTAGAAACAATATGATGAAGTCAGGCATTGGTGACCTCCAGGCTAGACTATTCAGGTAGTGCAGAATGATGCACATGTATCATTTGTTTTGAATCATCTTTGCTGGCTGCCAGTTTGTGCCTGACTCCAACTCAAATCACTGGCTTTTGCCTTTAATTCTCTGAATAGCTTAGAATGTGATTGTCTCAAGCAACATTCTCTCCTCTATGAGAAGGCTCTGCTTCATATTCCAGCTTGTGGAAAGGCTAGAATAGCACTAGGAGCAAGACGTTCGCTGTAGCAGCTCCAATACTATGGAATTCTCTTGCAAGGCATGTACATACAGCCTATTACTTGTTTTTGTTTTGTTTGTTTTTAAAAGATTTTATTGGATTTTTACAGTTTTACATTCAATGAAACAACACAATATAACATTTGTCATATAAAAGAAAAAGGAACCCCCCCCCCTCCTGTTACTTCCCTCAACTTCCCCTTCTGGTTCTTTAACTATTTACTACTACTCCTTAATTATTATATTATTTTTATAATCTTATACCTTAATACTTTTATTTTCTTATCAGTTTTATACCAAAATTTCCTTCATGATTACATCTTACAGTTAATTTCATTCCATGTTGTCCTTACTTAACCTTTGATCTTATTTTCTTACTTGTGTTTAATCAAACCCTGCTAGTGAGTTCATATCTTTACAATATTTCTGTAAACACAACATAAAAGGTTCCCAGTCTTTTTAAATTTCTTCTTTATCATTGTCTCTGGTTTTTTCCATCAGTTTCACCATTTCTGCATATTCCATAAGCTTGACTTGTCATTCTTCTTTCGTTGGTATTTTGTCATCCTTCCATTTTTGGGCTAGTAGAATCCGAGCCGCCATTGTAGCATACGTAAACTTCTTCTGCTCTTTTGGTAGTTCCTGCCCTATTATACCCAACAGAACAGCTTCTGGCTTTTAACAAATGTTATTTTAAACATCTTCTTCTTTCATTATATATCATTTCCCAATAACTTTTACTTACTTTACAATTCCACCACGTGGTAAAGCATGTTCTCCTTCATGGAGAGCATGTGTTGCGGTGGGGGCTGGCAAGACATCCCATACTTGTGGGGCGGGCTAATTAATTGTTGGCCACTGTTGTGATTGGGCTTCCCTTGTTGTTGGGGAGACGTTAATGCTGCCATTTTGTGATTAAAACTCCCTGCACGCAGCGTAGAGCTTCCTCTTTTCACTGCATGCATCGGATTGCCCTCCCTCCCTATATTTAGGGCTGTTCGTGTTGACCTTGCTATGCCTGTCATGGGGTCGTCTACTCTTGGGGCAGGGGCCAGGTAGGAATTTTGTCCATTTGGCTGATTGGCTGGTGCCATTTGGTTTTTGCCTACTGCGTAGCAAATCGTCACAACTTGTAAGGTTGCGGTTAGGCATTGGTTTTTGGTTTGGTTGGTCGAGGGGCATGGATTGGCTGTGCCTGCCCCTCTAATGCTGCTGCTGCAAGGGTATTCCGTTAAAGGAATACAGGGGCTCACCATTGTTTTTGTCCAAACCCTGTCAAGGGGCTAGGGCCATGCAAGAGCCCCTGGGCGCATTTGGGGAGGGCTGAGGGCAGGTTCCCTGCTTCGTCACTATCCCCAAAATGTAATCTCCTTTCTGACTTTCACGGGCATGCGAATTGTCACTGTCCCCACCGGGGTCATATAGTCACAACGAATGTCTAAGCAACCACTCACATTTTTTGTATTTTAATAAAGTTGTGGCTAAAATTATGCCAAAAACCATAAACAAAATTTCTTTGTGAAGTGTGTGTTATTTGGGGTGGCTTGGGGACCTCGACACGCAAAACGTACCTTCTTTCTCCTTACACTTCCAGCACTTATTAGCACTTGTTCTATACATTTTTGCCAGTTTGACAGGAGTTAAATACCATTGGTACATCATTTTCATATAATTCTCTTTCAAAGTTTTGAATCAACTTTCCATAATTTTTCCCAGTCTTTCACAGCCTATTCCTTGTTGTCCTTTCACAGGGAAGGAAAACTCTGCTGCTATCACTCTGCCAGCAGTGGCGTAGCGTGGGGGGTGCAGGGGGGGCCGGCCGCACCGGGCGCAACATCTGGGGGTTAGGGAAATCCACGGGTTAGGGGGCGCAAATCCATGGGTTAGGGGGCGCAAATCCATGGGTTAGGGGGCGCAAATTACTTGCCTTGCCCCGGGTGCTGATAACCCACGCTACGCCACTGTCTGCCAGTGGTAGGAACTGAACACAATTGTGTTTTTTGAGACCTTTGGAGCCATTTTCTCAGCACCAGCAAAGGAGACAAAATATGCCAGCCTAGCAGCTTACATAGATATGTTAAATCTGATTGAAATCAATGAGAGGTGATTAAAAATAAAATGAAGCCCAACAAAGAGACGGAGAAAGAATCACACCCACCTTCTGGCCTGATTTATATGTGAGTTCTGGAATGCTTAAAAGGTAAAGGTAAAGGACCCCTGACAGTTAAGTCCAGTCGTGAACGACTCTGGGGTTGCGGCGCCCATCTTGCTTTACTGGCCAAGGGAGCCGACGTTTGTCCGTAGACAGTTTTTCCTGGTCATGTGGCCAGCATGACTAAGCCGCTTCTGGCAAAACCAGAGCAGCACACGGAAACACCGTTTACCTTCCCGCCAGAGTGGTACCTATTTATCTACTTCCACTTTGATGGGCTTTGAACTACTAAGTTGGCAGGAGCTAGGACTGAGCAATGGGAGCTCACCCCGTTGTGGGGATTCGAACCACTGACTTTCCGATCGGCAAGCCCTAGGCTCAGTGGTTTAGACTACAGCGCGACCCGTGTTCCTGTCCTGGAATGCTTAGGAAGTAATAATTTCTCCATCATAACTTTACACACATACACACACACCAATCTCCATTGTATTGGGACAGCTGCTTCTTCTTCTTCTTGTTTTATGTCTGCAAATCTACCATCACATGCTGAATATTATGTGTGGATCATCTTATGTACACACAGGAAGTTCCCTTTTATCATGTCAGATCATTGGTCTCTTTGGTTCAGTACTATCAATACTGATTGGAAGCAGTTCTGCAGAATTTCCAGTCCTATCTGAAAACTCTAGGGTTTGATCTTGTGGCTTTCTGCAGGCAGAACATGTGCTCTGACACTGACCTATTTATATTTGCCTATATTTCCATACCTTGAAATTACGGTAAACCATCACCAATAGAGATTAGATTACTAGGTATTTAAAGTTTATTCTATTTACCAAGCAGGATCATGAAAAGGTAGATTACTTATTTGGTGTTCAGCTAGGCATTTCCCTTCTTATTTTTCTCCAAAGATTGCTTGTACATTTCTGAGCATTTCAACTTTGATCTGCTAATGCTCACCTGCTATGCTGTGATTACATGGATGAACTGCAAAGAGGCCTGCTCAGCTGAATTGTCAAGTTAAGGGCATAATGCTCTATTGAGGAACAAATACTTCAATTTAAAATTCACCAGAGTGCTGACTTCTTGTGCAATGGTGATTTTGTTTTTGTAAATGGCCAAAAAGGATCATTTGGCAATCTCAGTTGTGTGGGAGAGGGGAGAGAGGGGAGGTTTTTTTTTAATCCACTTCTTTACAAACCAGTGTCCCATATCACAGCTGGGAAGTATAAAGGGAATTATTACTGCAGAATGAAGAGGGGCAAGTTTCAAAGAGGGAAAGAGATAAAGACCAGCAATATTCTTGTAAACAGCTGGTGAAATTGTTTGCAAAGGCAACACAATCACCCTGATCTAGTAAGGGACAGGTTTTCCCAGCATAGAAAACTTCCTTATATCCAGTCCGATCAGTGAGTCTCCAGGATTTTAGGCTGGAATGTATATATAACATATTAAAGTGGTTTACCACAGTAACAATACAATAAAAAATCATACAATGAAAGCATCCCCCACCAAAAAAACTTAAGAATAAAGATCAGTAACCAATTGTGTTTGTGTGTGTGGGGGGGGTACTCTTAGTTGCCTGCATAGGCCTAGAAGAATAGAATAGAAAAGTTTTCAACAGGCATTTATAAATTGACACAGATGGCGCCCACTGAATGTCTATTGGCAGAATATTCCACAGGATTGGGCTGATGGCACCAAATGTTCGTTTTTTCATTGTTGTCAAATGAGCTTGGCAATGACCAGAGAGACTCCTGAAGTTGACATCTGTGATCAAGCTGGGATAGAAGGGTTCAGGTGATCCCTGAGGTACCCTGGACCTAAGTTGTTCATGGCTTTGTAAATAAATACAAGGAAACCCCCCCTCGCCCAAGGAGCACACAGTGAGGGGGAGGGGGAATTTCCTTGGGCCTTGCTGCATGGTCACAGCATGCAGCTGGCAGCTGGCTCAGGAGAAGGAAGAGTTGAGATCCTCCCATCAGTCCACCTCAGTGTGGTGCTCTCCAGATGTTTTGGAATACAACTCCCATTGTTCCTAACCATTGGACAGGTGGGCAGGTGCTAATGGGAGTCATAGTTGAAACTTCTGGATGGTAGCATTTTGGCTAGCCCTGCTCTATACGGTGGCTCCAACATATGCAGCATGCCAGTGTGGTCTGAACTCACCACTACTGCTCTAAGTTGTAACTACTGCATGTAGCAATTAACATATGGAGAGAGATTCCAGTGGGCATTTGTGCAAGAGGTATAATGTGTAGCAACCAGTGCTTTTTCTCTGGGGTACGCATAACATAAATATTATGTGAATCTAAGTTTGGCCTCATTGGGGGGCAATATTTCAATATGTGTAGGAAAATGAGAGTAGCCCTAAACATTTTTTTAAAGAAAAAAAAGCACTAGTAGTAACTACCAGAGTGTAGCAAAACGATCTACAGGAGAGAGGTCCCACTGAAATAATAGGCAGTGGGACCTTTCTTGAGACTAGAACAGGAAATACCTTTAACTATGTAGTGGTTTTCATACTGTTGAAGGAATGCAGCCAAATCAAATGTCTGTTGGCCATTTCTAATATACTGGATAGTTAAGCATTGCATGTTTCATCTGTAATGTCACAAATAACCATTTTTTGGCATTGTGGTTTAAATGGATCCATAGGGTCAGGGATCGATATGATCACCAGACATATAGATCATTCATATGCAACACAGATTGCTTTGTAGGATGACTAAAGTTGGTTGTGTGTATATAAACGCCATTATTCAACTTGCTTATTGTTCCAGAAACAATGGGTGACAGGTGAAGTGTTTATTGACTGACAGCCTGTGTTCATGAACTATGCATCACTACATAAATTACACCCTGAATACATAAATTTAAAAAATGGTATCATTAACATTCTAGATGGCAAACTTCTTCTTTTTAAAGTTGAAATTGTGCTCTTTTTTGCACATGCTTTGTGCTCAAGTCAGTCCTATCTGTAAACTCCAGAATGCCTAATCTGCACATGGCATCACATGAATCAACGCTAGAAAGCAACTTAGTCAATGGATCCTTGGAGAATATTGCCAGGGACAAGGAAAGATGGATCATTTCTGCATGCTCCCTTTTTCATATTATAATTACAAGAATTGTTTAAGTCTTTACCGCCCACTGTAATTATAGGCACTAAACTTCATTCCCCATTCAGCAAGAGAAAGACAATGCAAAATCATTTATAGGTTTGCTCCTGAAGTATTGTTTCAAATGCCATCAAGCAGTAACTCTCCCTCTTTATAAACTGCTCGTGGACATTTTTCAGCCTGACTCATATATACAGCAAATTACTCTCTCCTTTTGGGCATCCCTCCCACCTACATTTTCTAATCCATCTTTGGTTTCTTTCCTGTCACTTCATGTAATCTTATATTGCAGGCATCTCTTCTGCATATTGTGTAGTTCGAAGCAATCTTCCCCAACCACCCATGGCAACCCTAACTCAACCTTAAGTTGATTCCCCAATCTTGCAGTATATTTTCATTGCTTACTCCCATAATTGTTTTCTTCGATATATTTTGGGATTACAAAATGGCTGGAAAATCCTCTTCTAAACAGCCTTTAAATAATAAAGACCCGCAACGGGAACAATCTAAAGAAAACCAGTGTACCTAAAATTTGCTTCCTATTGAAACCAGTCAGCTCAGTGCTCAGCCACCCACTTAAATCTCATACATTTCAGTTTGGTTTATGTGGCATAAATTAGGCACCGTGGACAATAAAGATAAAAGGAAAGCATCTATTTCAGGAGAACTGTAGGACTTTTTTGCATGTCTTTTTTCAAACAACGGTGTTGGGAAGATACCTGCAGAAACTGACTGCCTTCTAAATTCTATAGTCTTTCATAAAGACCCAAGTATGCAATCTCTTGAACTTTGGCTTCTGTAGTAAAGGAGTCTAGGGGACTGTGGAATTACCCTAGGTTCCAAAATTTATTATGGCAATTTCAGGCTAGAAACTTGAAAAGGCTTCTTTCATTTGTAAACTATACGTTTCTGGCAAATAATTTTTGGTACACTGAATATAATGGAAGAAATGTAATTTTATCCTCCAATGCATTGTGTTTATTTATGTACCATATTTAGATCATGCCTTTCATATTATTTGTCCAAGGTGTCCTACATTAAAAAGTACTTACCTTCAAAAAATGTTAAGGCAACCTCAGACACCATAAAGCAAAATAGAAAGACTATCAACTGCAGAGAAACCAAGCCAAAGTAAGCAGCAGCAATTGGAAAAATGAGGGAAAATAAAATACATTTTACCTGGGATCTAGGTGATCAGAGCAGTCAAAGGCACATGCCTTTGGGGCGGGTGTTCAAGAACCAAAGGAACCGTAACCAAGAATCTCGATTGGACTTGCTGACCCAGACAGGTTCAAGTGAGGAAGCACTGTCCTAGTTAGCCTTACTCGGAGACAGGACATATACATGTGCTTGCATCTGGACCCAACATCTACTAATGCTGAATAGGGGCAGAGAAAGGAGCCTTAAAAAGCCAATGTCACCTGCGTCTGATCCTCTTTGTCCAGTTGTTTCAGTAGCCACCCAATTTGGATAGCAGGCAGTGGGTCACACATCTATTGAGATTGACTGGTTTTATCCAAATGGCAACAAGAGAAAAGCTTTTCTTTCACCAACACTAACACGACTTAGATTGGGTGGTGCTGGGTCAAACCAAGCAAAAAATCCAAAAAGAATGGGTAAAATACCAAGAATATCTTAAAAAGCAGTGCCGTCAAATTAATGCTTGGACTTGTTTTGATTAACTTCTGCAAAATAATTTATGGTACTTACCGGTAAGTTAAAAACAGAAAGAAAAAGGGGGAATAATTAAAAAGGAGACAGTTTACCAAAAACGATAAAAGAACCGTGTTGAGGATGAAGGAAGTCATTTGGAAGAGAAGAACTGAAATAAATATATATTATTGACTATTTGTTTTGTAGAAGTTTTTGTACGTTATCATGTTTTATTTGTATTTTTTTGTTTTATGTCTTGTTGTTTGTTTCTCTTTTTTATAATATTTTTTATTAGTTTTATGAAATACAGAAAAAAGAATAAAGAGCATATTATAAAAGTAGAAAAAGAAAGTTACAAATTTTCTTATTCTTTTTTCCAAATCTACTGGACTTCCCCGCGTCCTCCCAACCCTGCATTCTCTGTGATACATAACGTCTGCAATTTGTTAACTTGTTTCAATACTTATTGTATCTTCCATTTTATCATGTTACCCAATTTCAAATATATTATGACCCAAATCATGTACGTTTTCATTTTAACACAATAAAGTTGTTTCATTATTCTATCTCTGACTTCTTGTACCTTAATTTCCATTTCTTTAATTTAACATTACTGAAGCTAGAATTTCCTGAAAGGTGCGTTTTTTAACATTCATACAACTTATAATGTTTTTCCAAATAGTCTTTAAATTTTTTCCAGTCCTCCTCGATTGTTTCTTCTCCCAAGTCTCGGATTCTGCCAGTCATTTCGGCCAGTTCCATGTAGTCCATCAACTGCGTGTGCCATTCCTCCAGTGTGGGTAAATCTTGTGTCTTCCAATGCTTTGCAATCAGGATCCTTGCTGCTGTAGTAGCGTACATAAAAAAGGTTCTGTCCTTCTTAAGCACTCTCTGGTCCACCATGCCCAGGAGGAAGGCCTCTGGTTTCTTAGGTAAGGTAAATCTAAGTACCTTTTTTAGTTCATTATGAATCATTTCCCAAAAGGCCTTCACTTTCGGGCAGGTCCACCAGAGGTGAAAGAATGTCCCTTCCGCCTCTTTACATTTCCAGCATTTATTATCAGACAGGTGATATATCTTAGCAAGCTTGACTGGGGTCATGTACCACCGGTATATCATTTTCATAATGTTTTCCTTCAAGGCACTACATGCCGTAAATTTCATTCCGGTGTTCCATAACCTTTCCCAGTCTTCAAACATAATGTTATGCCCCAAATCCTGCGCCCATTTTATCATGGCGGATTTGACTGTCTCATCCTGAGTATTCCATTTAAGCAGCAGGTTATACATTCTCGAAAGTAGTTTACTTTTTGGTTCTAACAGTTTTGTCTCTAGTTTCGATTTTTCCACCTGGAATCCAACCTTCTTGTCTACTTTAAAGACCTCTTGAATTTGTGCATAATGCAACCAATCTCGCACCTTGTTTTTTAGTTTTTCCAAGCTCTGCAACCTCCAATTGTCTCCAATCTTTTCAATAATTTCCTCATATTTAGGCCAATTGGCTTCCATATTAGGTCTCTTACGTGCCTTGGCCTCCACCGGTGAGAGCCACCTCGGAGTCTTACTCTCCAATAAGTCTTTATATTTTGTCCAGACCATTAAAATTGCTCTCCTGACAATGTGGTTTTTAAACAATTTGTGCACTTTAACCTTGTCATACCACAAATATGCATGCCACCCAAAAGCGTTGTCAAACCCTTCCAGATCTAGGACATCAGTGTTTTCCAGTAAAATCCAATCTTTCAACCAGCAGAAGGCTGCAGATTCATAATATAACCTCAAGTCTGGCAGGGCAAATCCCCCTCTTTCTTTCGCATCAGTTAATATTTTAAACTTTATTCGGGGCTTTTTGCCCTGCCAAACAAACTTAGAAATATCCTTCTGCCACTTTCCAAAACATTCCACCTTGTCCACGATCTGTAGGGTCTGAAACAAAAATAACATTTTTGGCAATACATTCATCTTTATAGCTGCTATTCGGCCCAACAAGGAAAGTTTCAATCTTGACCACGTTTCCAAATCTCTTTTGATTTCTGACCAACATTTCTCGTAGTTGTCTTTAAACAAATTCAAATTTTTAGAGGTCAGATACACCCCTAGGTATTTTACTTTTTTAACCACATTTAATTCTGTTTCTTTCAGGAACTCATCTGTTTCTGCAGTTGTCAAATTTTTTGCTAAAACCTTAGTTTTTTGCTTGTTCAACTTGAATCCCGCCACCCGACCAAAGTCAGAAATTAATTCTAGCACTCTTTTAGTACTAGAGACTGGCTCCTGTAATGTTAATACCAGGTCATCTGCAAATGCTTTCATGTTGTTTGTTTCTCTTTTGATTCTGAATTTCTGTTTCCATGTTCAGTTTGACAAGTGTGTGTGTATGTGCTATAAATAAACTCAATAAAAAAAAGATTTTTAAAAAATAGATTGGGTGGTGTGTTACAATTAGTGCCATGAGGCATATAATAATGCTGTGGGACAGAGAGGCCAGTATCAAAGAGAAACTAAGTATTGACCATGATTGTTAGTTTATTATATTGAAATGCCTATTTGAATTTATAAAGTGGGTAATGCACCTTTGAAATTTAGCTTTCAAAACAGTTTGTAAAACCCAGATTTGTGCTGACAAATAAAACACTCGAATTTAATCCCCTATAGCAACTTTGGTTGAGATTTGAGTATCTTTCACATACAAGGCATATGTTGAAAGTAAAACAAAACACAAACTGAAAGGAAGGAAATGCACACTTTGTTAGCCTATCTAACTAAAAAAAAAAACCCAAATGTATTGATTAGGCTTAAAGAGGAATCAAAATAATTGAATATGATGTTCTTTTAGGAAAGACATGCTATAGCTACTTTTTCTCATTTTAATATGAGTTTCTTGATTGTTTTGTTTTGCTTTAGAAGAACCACCAGCCTTGCAGATAACAAATGCATAAGCTTACAATTGTTTTTGAAAGAAATGTCATCTTATGCCATGATATGCATTCACCGATTAGTTGTTTCAAGTGCTCCCTTTTTAAATACATGCTTCCCTGTAATAGGACAAGGTTTTATTTCTTAAAACCATATTGACTTCTCATTTCTAACACTGTGGAATGAGCATATATTTGAGTTGTTATGCGTAAGAATGGGGGCTCAAGAACCAATTTTCTGCAAGTAAAACTGCAACTCGGTACTAGCTCTGGGTGTTTGAATTGTCTGGAATTCTGGCATACTAGTTACATGGCACACCGTGATCTGGGTTTGTTATACTATGAAGCAGAAAAGGGTCCCACCTTTTTATAGTTGGCCAGATCTGCTGGTCTTCTGCCAAGATCCATCTCCAAGAATTGTACCGAGCTAAAATGAAAATAACCTGTCTTAAGAGGTTGTTACTCAACATTCTCAGTGACTTTCCGATCCTAATTAAATATATTTACATGAGTCCTACTGTAATTAATGGGACTTCCTGGTAAGTGTGCTTAAGATCACAACTTAAAGAGAGATTTTCCTTCATGGTTCTGAAATTAAAAGGGAGCAAGATACTATTTGACAATTATTGTGTCAGTCTCTCCCTGGTAGGCTGTTGAGATGCTAAATATTTGGCACAACACACATTAATCCATTTTCTGAATAAGTATGCATGCAGGCTAATTTAAGTTTCATTAAAACAACAGCAACCAAGAATGGTCTTGTGTCAGTGAGTAAGAGGAAAATACCAAAAGTAAACTTTCACAAATAATTATTTCTGTACCTATCACTGCTCAGAACTGAAGGGCTTATTTAAGCACGTCTGTTCTATAATTCACATAGCTGTTCTTTTTATTTCTTCCTCATGTTTTTATTTGAGTAAGCTCTTATCCACCATACAGTCATATAAATTTTCCTTCAACATGGCAACACTTGAAGGGCACAGAACATCAAAAGAGCTATTAGAATAGCTGGAGATAGCAGCTGCCCCCAGGTGTGGTATTTGTCATTCTGGAAATATAGTGGCTGCTAAACTTCCATGTTGATCCTATGCCATCTTTATTTCATCTAAATTTTATCCATCAATATATACAACTTTGAGTCCTTTCTTAGGCAGCTAATCAGGAGCAGAGGTGGGGACTGCATATGCAAACGGAGCAATGCAAGATCCAGTTAGTAATGCCATAGCAAGCTGATAACTAGTGAAGATGCTGAATATCAGAAGGGGACCTTGAAATATGAGTTTACATATTTTGCCCCCATTTTTTTGCAGCAGCTCCCACTTTTGAAGTCACAAGCCGCTTTAAAAAAAGACTTAGCTCTTCTGCAGTAGGAGCTGCTGATAAACTTCAAAGAAAATACCATGTTTTTGTTCCACCTCTTCATCATTGCCTGCTTAAAGAGCTTCACTGGATATTCCAGCTGTATGCTGAATAGCATGAGATTATGTTCCAACTGAATTAATGATGGCCTAACAGGTAGAAAAAATAATTTGGTGAATATTAGGAATATTAGGATTTCTTCATGTTGCTCTCCCGTGTGGCTTAGGTGTGTGTGTGAATAGTAGGAAGGTATCCCAAGTCAGACCATTGATTCACCTGGCTCAGACTATGCCAACTGACATTGCCAAACGTTTCCCAGCCCTACTTAGAGATGTCAGAAATGGAATTTGGACCTTTTGAATACAAAGTATATGCACCACTTAGATACAACGGGCCACCAAGTGGGTAGAGACAATCACATGAGTCTTTCCCACCCAGCCAGGAGGAAGACCAACAATCTTGTGGAAAAGACCCAAGAAATCAGCTTGTGACTATTTTGCAGTATCAGTCATACTATGCAGTTAGTAACAGCATAACCAGTTTATAAATGGTGCTGAATTTCTGGAGGAGGCTTTGAAATGGAGTCTACTTATTTCATCCCTGTTCAAGCTCTTTCTGAATCAATCCAAATGCCACCATATTTGGAATGAGCTTACCCTGTCCACAGCAATGGTTTCCATCTTCATGGGCTTATGGTATCTGGTAGATTCTGTTGTGGAGCTGAGGGGTGATTAACAAAATCAATCTTCCTGGCAAACTGGGAATATCCCATCACTCACACAGTTTAGGACATTTCACACCTTTCCTCAGCAGAGTCTCTTTTTCTTTGAGAAAAATAAGTGGCTCACATAAATGTAAACTAAACTTTAATAATAAAGAAAACTAACAAAATAACAATGAGGCCCAGCGTTTTTCTTACAGATTCCTTATAGTCCTTGGGAGAGTTTCTGTTGGCATAGCTACTTCCTATTGAAGCCCACATGGCAACATGGAAAAACGATGATTGCCAATATGGAAAGGTTGGGAGAAATGTGACCTTAATTAATCAATGTGCCATGGATCCTATGATGTAACCACTTTTTTGCTTTTCACAGATAACTATAGGAATGGGATACTGTCATCTCAAACTCTACTGGAGGAAGAGGAGCAGGAGAGGACAGGGAGTGAAGAAAGAGCTGTGAGTGAAGCAGCCATTTCCCCATTCTCCGGACTCCCTGGGGAACTCGGCACACCTGCTGCCTCTGGAACCAGGTATGGAGAGTGCAGCTGAATGCGACAAAGCTGTGGGCAACCTGAGGAAGTACCATCTAACTTGAGCCTGCCCATAAAAAGCAAGTTTAGAGTGAGAAAATAGGGTGATGTCTGCTGTTTCCAGGAAATCTAGTTGTGGTTGAGCTGAGAGTTTGTTTGGACCCTGGGTGAAAACCTGGAGGATGAGAGGGAGAGTGTGTCAGAAGGTAAATAAACTGACGTGTGTGTGTGTGTGTAACTTTGTATTGATGTAATATTTTTATATGTAACTATTTTTGTAGTATTCTGTTTAAGTTGTCTGCTGTTGCTTCAGTTTTTTGTACACTGCTTAGAGATATTTTTAATATATTACCGTAAGTGGTATAGAAATTAAATAATCAATCTAACTAACTAACTAAAATACCTGCTGCTTCAGCAAGCATTGTGGCTATTGGCTGCCATGTTGGAGGGTTCACCTGTACACATTTAAAGGGGTGAGAGAGAGAGAGAGAGTTTAGAAGGATGCTTTTTTTCTTTTGCAAAAAGGCAAAGCAGAAATGATCTGGAAGCTCTGAAATTGTATATTTGCATTTCCTTACAATATTGATATGAGACGCATGACAGCATCCAGAGCTGCATCAATCCTTCCTAACTGTCTGAGAAAATATGTGCTGTGTTACAATGAAAACAGTTCACCAGCTGTTTATGTGAAAATTATTTGAAGAAAAACAAGCATGGCCATATGGTGTTCCAGCAATACAGTGGGAGCATGAGGAATAAATTGTGTAGGCTGTGGTAGATAATGGTCATGCTAAGTAGGGTGTCAAATGTTGGAGGCACATTACATTAATAGTTAATCTCTCCTTTTATCCTCTAAATGCTTACATTTCTTAACAGCTTGTAGTTGGGAAAATGAGTTAATAAGTCATTCTGATGAAGAATTAATTTTTGTGGAGTGACAAAATATTTAATATACTGCACAAATCCAAAACAGTGCCTAATTAAATGATTTTTAAGAAAGGGGGAAAAACTGCATTAATTATGTGATTTCAGAGTAATAGAACATCTGCTAGCCTCTTTGTGGGGATACCACACACACACACACACACACACACACACACACGCCTTCTGTAGATGCAACAACAGCTAATGATTGTGGGCTAAATCAAGGATTTGTCATGAATTGTAAGCAAAGAACAGAACTCAGAAAGGGGGGTAGCAGAAGCAAAGGAAGAGGCTTGTCTACGTCAGTTTTGGCAGAGACTTTATTTCTCATTCTTTCTGCCCTTGGATATAGCACAAATTGACCCTCCTGAAATTCCTTATGTATACAGCTATTAAAGGAGATTCATGGCTCCCATTGCCTACTTCATCTGTTCACCCCAGGCAGAACATTTCTGGTTTCTATCTTACTATTTATTTGAAGAGTAGATGTAACTTAGGCCTCTACTTGGCATAAGTTGAGTTGGCTGGTGAATTGAATCACTAGGGCCAAATTGTGGTGAGGATTAGCATCTCTGCTAAATGGTACTAACATTTCCATCTTATATATGCTGGCACAGAAGCAAATATTTCAGTATAACCAATTTACAGCTGAGAATTCTTAGGACAGGGTTGTAAGTTTTAAACAACTATTGAATGCTCATCATTGGAAGTAGTCTGAAAAACAATTGAAAATGTTAATATATATAACAATGGGGAAAGGTGAATGCATATTTGGGGATTTTTCACATTAATGTCTGCCATGGAACTTCAGTCTGTCAAAAAAATTCCTAAACAAATCATGGGATGCTGAGGTAAGTTCTAGACTCAATATTCAGTTGATGCACTGTTGGGCTTCATTTCAATTTTTTTGAAAGTTTGTTTTTGTTTTTTTTTGAAAAATTGACGCTATACTTTAAGAAGATGAGTTTTGATGAGGAAGTTGCCTTCCAGCTGTTAATTTTGTTGAGAAACACGATGAATCAAAGATTCCCTGGAAAGAGATTGAGAGCTACTGGTGTATTATATTTGGCACTATTTGACAACAGTATTAGGCAGTTATTTGATAGTTCATATGTAATGTTTTTATTATTTAATTGCTTTTGTTTGATAACATTCATAGTTATTATTATCTAACACTATTTTGGCTAACAACCAGGATTGAAAATTGAAATAAGATATTTCAAGCATGCCAAAATTAAAACAATGCCAACCTAATCCAAGGCATTTGATATTTCCTCCCCACCCCCACCCCCTAAAAAACGTATTGCACTACAATTTTGTGTAGACATTCATTATCTTGATTAGATATTCCTAATTTTAAAATGTGAAGAATAACTTTGGGGGAAATGATTAAATTTAAACCATGTGAAATATTTCTTTCAGCACCAAATGCCACATAGTTTAGCATGGTTAGAATGATCAAAATGGTGGCTTAAAATGACATGGCAGATGTCATTACTTATATTGAAAATGTTTGCAAGATCAAAGTTTCTTCCCTGGATGAAATAATTTAGATTTCACACACTTAATTTAGAATAGGAAAGCTGTGGATTCTCATGTAAACTGACTGGACCCACACCTTCGGGAATAATCTATGGGGCATAATTATCCTTCAGGTTTCTCACCTTTCTGAATTATGCAACATAATTCTCAACTTCTTTAAAATGTATCAATATGTGAATTTTAAGGATTAAAAATATTTAGAAATGTATGCTTTTTTAAATATATATTGTGTGTGCAAAAATACGATACAACACAAAATCAAGATTCAAATTGGGATGCATATTTGAATACACTTTTTCATGTGTGCAAATAAATGTAGAAATAGAGTGAATTTATGAAGGTACAGGACCCTATGGTGAAGCAGAGTGAGGCAGCTGCCTCAGGTGGCAGGTGCTGAGGGGCAGGGAGGAGACAGAGCTGTGAGTGCCATGTGGCCTGTCCTGTATCCCCTATGCTAGCTGGCTGCCTTCAAGTGCACTGGAAGATACTTTCCTTTCACCAGCATTGGAGTAAGATTCAACTGCCAATCTAACCAGCTTCTGTATGAGCCTTGGAGGAAGGTGCCATATTGTCCTTCGCCTCGGGCAGCAAAAAGTCTTGAACCAGCTCTGTGACGGTATATATTCAAAACTGATATATATTGGAAATAAATAGATCTACCCACCTCTACTTTGGACTAAGTGCCATTGAATTCAGTGAGATTTACTTCTGAGAGGACATACATAAGTTTGCACTGTTAAGAAAGAGGGTGAACTGTCAAGTTGTAGAGAAAATCACAGCAGGAAAATCAAGAAAAGCAAATAAAAGAAACTCATTTTTTAAAAAAACAAAAACAAAAGCTATTTTGTGGCATGTATCATGTTGTGGTTCATTTTCATCTGTTTCTAAACATTGCTTCAAACAGAGCTATTTCCACTGAGCACTGCGCTCTGGGGAAAGACACTGACTCGGATTTCATTGTAAACTTGCCAGTACATGGTAACACGCTGATAAAGATCTTCACTGTCAAATAGAAATTTCCCTGTAAGAATGCTGATCTTTTTTTTTTTTGCAATCATGCAGTAAGGTATTTGGAAGGTCCCGTAAAAACAAACAAACCAGGAATTATCTCAAACTTTAACTGGTGTGCGGAAAGAGTTCCAGCTGAGACCACAGTGGGGAGGAAATGGTTGAAGAAGATAAAGGTAGTTTGTGTGACTTGGATATTCCAGAATTTAATACAAGCCAAATGGAGATTTCTGGCTGATGGCTTCCCAGAGGTGCTGTTGTGTTTATTACATAGTAATGCTGTGTTTTTATGATTAATTTTAATTGATTTTATCCACTGTGTGCTATCTGTAGTTTTTAAACATCAGTAAATAAGTGGTATATAAATTACTGGCTGGAGGGACTAGTCTGTCTCTGTGTCACTGATTTTACATTAACAAAATGGCTGGTGCAAGGGACCTTGGAACTGGGGTGCAGGGTTTAACCCTTTGCCCCCTCTACCTGCTATTCACAATTAATGGGAAAGGTCCGCTTGAGACCATGGTGGGAGCAAAGGGTTGAGGCTTGCTCACCCCATTGTCACAACCCTGATCAGCTCAATTCCTCTCTCTCACAGGCTGTTTGTTAAAGAAAAATCAACTACATAATGACACACTAGGGCAAGTATATCAGATCTAGATTGGCCCATAAACACTTGTATTTGTGTGCAGTATCCTATAATGTCAAACAATGAAGCTTAGTGTTGTTTGACGATGCTGATATGCTTTCCCCCTCATATCAATGTTTATATGTCCAAGGGTAATTACAGTCATTTCCCCTTCCTTAAAAGGAACCAGACGTGGAGCCTTTTTCTGCCTGCCCTATTGCAGCGCAACAGATTCTGTCGTACCTTAGGTTAAGTACTTAATTCGTTCCGGAGGTCCGTTCTTAACCTGAAACTGTTCTTAACCTGAAGCACCACTTTAGCTAATGGGGCCTCCTGCTGCTGCCGTGCTGCCAGACCCTGATTTCTGTTATCATCCTGAAGCAAAGTTCTTAACCTAAGCACTATTTCTGGGTTAGCGGAGTCTGTAACCTGAAGCGTATGTAACCTGAGGTACCACTATATAGGTATTTTAGAAGTTTGGCAGCACAGGCTCATGTAATCCCCCCTTTGTTCTTACCCCAAGTTAGTATGCATAAGCCTGCAGCTTCAGTATCACATAACTTGTCAAATATAAAGACTACTTTACATCACTATTTGTGCTTCTGCATTCAAACAAAAACTGCAACAATGCCCATCCAGAAATACTTCAGTGGAGCAATGGGCAGTGCACTGCACTTTAGGATATGGTCTGCAAATGAATGGTTAACATCTTCAGTGTTCCCTATTCCAAATATTTGTTGGGAGCAAAGATGAGGCATATAATCTGTTGTGTGGTATGCACAAGGTATAGGAGACAGGGGCAGAGAAAGGAGGGTGTGGTGTGTGCGGTTCGCCCTGGGTGTCACTACTGGGGGGGGTTTGACAAAATGCTGGGCGGCACTCACTACAGGGCCTGCAGCGCGCCCAAGCCATGCATCTCTCCTGGGAGAGACGCGGTGGCTTGGGCACACAGGCTCCATGCTGCCCAAATGGTCCGCCCGCTGCCTCCCCCCCCCCAGCTATAGAGTGGCTGAGTGGGAGGAGGCAGGCAGACTCTGGAGGCCCCGCAGTGCGCCCCGCCCCACCCCATGGGCGGCTTGCCCTGCCCCTGGGTGCTGCGCCCCAGGCACTTGAGTGGCTTCCTCCGCTGCTGTCAGGAGCACCAGTATTGATGCTGGAAGAGAGATACAGCCATGGCTCAGTGATAGAAGGTATGCTTTGCATGCAGAAGGTGCCATGTTCAATTCCTAGCATCTCCAGGCAGAGTGGGGAAGGTGAAACCCTGGCGATCCACTGACAGTCAGTCTATTTTGATAAGAGGCAACTCCCTATGTCGCTTACAATGTGTCATTTTTTACATGCATACATGTGCATGCTTCCATATCTTAAAATTCCATACTAATAGACTTACTCTTTAGTTTCCCAGAACATGGAAGAGGACCATTTATTTTTCTATTAAATTTCTAAAATCACCTCTCTCCCCTAACATATTTGAATATCTTTGCTCTACAACATGATCATGTTGTCTTTGGGCTCATTATAATAGGATTATTGGAAGCTCTCTTTTTTTACGCATAAGAAACTATGGATCAGTTCCCTGTACATCTGATTATTGTCATGCCTTTGTCAACTCTAATTGAAAATAAATTCCTTAGTTACCAAAAACAAAACAAATAAACCCAGGTAAGGGAGTTACCCTACTGTAGACAATTCTCATTTGGGTGGAGGATCATGCATGGGTCTATTGGCAGGTGATGTTAAAATAACTGAATCTTATTAACAGGGCTTTCTTAGCCAGTAAATTTATTTCTGTCTCTCATGGCTACTGCTAATATGGGACGTTGGAGTCTATTAATACAGTACAAAGTGCTAGGAAGTCGAACCATCTTAGAGATTTAGTTTGGAAAAATAAATTGCATTGTCCAATTGGGAATTGTATATCCTCCAGTACTTATAATCTCTATATCCGCTTAGTTAAAAAATTAAAATAAAGCAGAAATTAAACAGTTCTCAGAAACAAAAACAATTATGCTTCATTGGATGAATAAGAGCAGCTTTAGAAGGGGCATAATACACAAAATAGAAAGTGGCAGTTAAAGCTAATTACATCTTAAGATAAGTATGCAATTGACAATGATACAATTTTCTTTCACTTATTTGTGTTTAGCAATTTTGAGCAACTCACCATTATGCTGAGCTTTCCTCAAAGTCAAATTCAGTTTCATGAACAAGAACATTTGCACATATGGCCTGTAACCTATCAGCAGATGGTTTGAACATGGCACAAAGAAAGGTTTCATGCTATTAGGAGGTGTTTGTGCAAACCACGCTTAAATGATTGTCAGCTGTATGCGGAGATCAGCCATTATTCTGTATGGAACTTCAGCATACTCGGGCGGCAACACTAGCCCAGTTTACTTGGAAGTTAGCCTCACTGAATTAAATAGGACTTCTGAGTAGACCTGATTAAGACTGCATGATTCTAGGCAGTGACATGATATTAGTCAGTATTTTATACTGTTGGATTTTGTACTGTGCTTATTTATCTTATATGTGAATGACCTATGGCCCAAGCATTAATAAACTACAGTGTAACCTCAGTTTACAAACTTAATCCGTTCCGGAAGTCCATCCTTAAACCGAAACCATTCTTAAACCGAGGCGCTCTTTCCCTAATGAGGCCTCCCGCCACCAGTGCCCGTCCACCGTTCGGATTCTGTTCTTAGACCGAGGTAAAGTTCGCAAACTGGGACACTACTTCCAGTTTTGTGGCGTTCATAAACCAAATCGTTCGTAAACAGGGCTGTTCTTAAACCAAGGTACCACTGTACTGGAACAACAACAACAACAACAACAACAACTAGTTATAGGAAGATAAAATAAAGATTTTCATAATTCAAGCAGAAAAAATATTTATTTTCAAGGTGCTGCCTGAGGAGATATAGGATTAAAAGCAGAAGAGCCACTATGCTATTGGAAAGTCAGAAACTCTGCCACCATGAATAATATGCTGATGGGACACCTTGGATACACAGTCAGAATATACTTGATGAAACTGGGTGATTTGCTTTTCAACATGTTCTGAGTCAAAATAATCAAACTGACTTACTTTCAGATTTTCCACATTAAAAAAAAAAGCACGCACATTTTCTGACTCTTAGGGTGGGTTTCACGTAATTAGGAAGCACTGTGCCAGGACTCCTACTTTTGGAACAGGGTCTCCTCCCACACACAGCCCAGGAGAATTCCCAAAATTTGGGTGGGGAGCAAGAGAGGGTTTGCCTTTTGTCTGGCAAGCTGAAATGCTTATGCAGTCAGAAAATTCATCATAGTGCAGCCAAGGGTTAAAGTCCATCCCTGGGGTGTTGTTGTTTTAAAGAAATGTATTTAATTTATTTTAAATTCGGTCCTTGTTAACCAGAACTAATTTAAAACTGCAACAAATGAAAAGTTGCATGCAATATTTGGAATTGATGAGACACCTTTTCAGCACAACAACAAATCCTAGCTTCTAAAAATATACCTCATCAACAAACCCAGTTAACCATCCTTCCATGTCTTGCTTTCCAAATTCCTTTCACCCAGCTGACAACTTCCCACTTTTCCACATTTCACTGCCAAAGCCTCTCACATGCCCAAACAGCTCTTTGCTGTCCTCCCAATGCAAGCTTCTTTTATTATTCAGCTGTCCTTCTCCAGTGACCAAAGGCCTTCTTTGCCCAGTCTACCAACTTTCCTCTTGGCTCCAAATACGACATTCTCCCCAAACTTTGACACCTGTGCAACTAATTAAAATGGAATTGAGAAGTAGATGAGGCGTACAATCAAATCAATCAATCAAATTTTATCATGCGGTTACAGGCCTGTTAAGATGAGGCATGCAATAGTAGCAATTGGTAGGTTAGTTCCTTTGTTTTACTGAAGCTGTTGCTGTTGTATGAATAGCATGAATAATTTGTGTGGACTATGGTGGTGGAATAGTGCTGCGGAATGCAGAGGGATCACAGAGCACTAAATAAGGTCACCAAGACTTGTAATAAGGCAGAAACTACATCTACAATAGCTGGGTGTCTAGGAGTATTCTTTAACATTTTAGTTAATATTCAATGTACTTTCTTCAGCCAGTAACAGTTTTGCATCTCAAATTGGCACAACAACTTCAGAGTGCCCTTGCTGGATCAGACCGCAGGCCCATCGAGTCCAGCATTCTGTTCTCAACTGCTTAATGAATACAACCTATATTTTTGAAACAAACATTTGATATGACAGATGTTTCTTTCCCACTGTCTAAGACAAAAATAACATTAGAGCTTTTCTTTGGAAAGTACATTCATGCTCAGTCGCCTGAGCATAACATCTGTGTTGGCTTGGCACTTTGGTAGATGAAATGAGAAATAATTTTGCATCGCGAGTCCTAGTAAGTTTCATAAATTCACAGAGTGTGATAAGGTTGTCAGCTGCAGTTCTTGTTTTTCTAAATCTGTGCCTGAGATATTTTGCTGAGAGCATTTGCCTGCGCCCACCCAGCCAAGGAAGGCAACTGGCTGATAGTTAATTCATTATTGACAAACACGCACACTTAGATAAACTCCTAAGGTGCACCGGATACACACACGGAGTGGGAAGTGGTGTGTGTGTGTGTGTGTGTGTGTGTGTGTGTGTGAGAGAGAGAGAGAGAGAGAGAGAGAGAGAGAGAGTTGTAGCACCCATGTGGCTGACCTGACCTGAACTCTCCTTCCTTGGAGTTTTTTTAGGCAGAGTTTGGGTGACCATCTTTTATGCTAGATCTAGTTGAGATTTCTGCATTACAGATGGTTGGACTAGATGACCCTTGGGGTCCCTTCCAACTCTACAGTTATATGATTCTATTGTTCTATTCTCTCATGAAATAGAAAGTGGGGGAGCCATTCTCCCAGGTGGGAGGTGAGAGGATTTAACTCTCTGTATGTGTGAAGATTAGGATAAAATGGTGCTTGAGGACTTCATAGGTATATTTATAATTTTGTGTTTTGAGGATCATATGAGGATTATTATTAATGCATCTTCCTACCTTTTTATCTTTATTTTTTTCTGTTTGATATATTGTTTTTTATTATTCACTTTAGTTTAGTTTGAGTTTTATGGTATATTAGATTGAAAACCTTTAAAAAAATGATTAAAAAGAAAGAAAGTGGGAGAGCCCTTAATTTATATTTCCCTCTCTTTTCCCTTTCTTTATTTTACAGCGAAGTTGGCTTTATTTTACTACAAAATAAAATGCAGAAAACCATCTCAGAAAGATCAGCAATTATGGTAGAAAATAGAAACTGACTTATTAATAAGGTGACTAGTGATGTATTAATTACTTTCCCAGCCACTGTGAACTGTGAATGGGGCAGAGTTTTCACAGAAAGAGCTTATACTTAAAATCTCAGAGGATAATTTATGCATAAACATCATAAGGATTGTGGCCATGGGAAAAGGAATTGCTGGATATATATTAATTGCCTGCAGAACCATCATTTCAATTCAGCTTCTAGCTGACTGCGGAATAGAAATACCATAGCAGTACTAACAGGACCTGATATGAAAGCAGCACATAATCAGTACTTGTGGGTGTATAGAGATGTCTGGGATTCAGAATTTAGTATGATCACACAGGGATCTGGCAGTGACCCAGAGCAATGAGCTAGAGCCTAGTCTGTGTAAATGGAACACCTTGGCATTCCTCTGCATATGTAAGCGAGGTTGCAATTCTGAACAACTTCTGCAATGGCATCAGGTAAGCAAGATGTGAGGCTTATTCTTAGAAACTTCAAAAGGCATTACAGTATTGCTGTACATTGTAATGGTTCTATGAAATGACTGTGACCTAACAGCTGAGTATGAAGCTTATTGAGTGAAAGAGACTGGCCTGTGCCCTGGTTGTCTTAAGAGATAAAGCGAAAGAAAAAGTGCCTAATGCAGGGACGTGTGTAAAACTCTTTGGAATAAGTCCTATCAAGCTCAATTGACTCAGCCCCCCACAAATAAGCTGCATACAATCAGCCTGCAAAACTCTTAAATTGAGAGTTCCTTAGAGCAATTTATATGGATAGTACACCATTTCCTAGAATATATATGGCTGTTCATTTGAATCACCCTTCCACCCAAAGGAGCTCAGGATGATATACAACAAGTATACAGTGGTACCTCGGGTTAAGAACTTAATTTGTTCTGGAGGTCCCTTCTTAACCTGAAACTGTTCTTAACCTGAGGTACCACTTTAGCTAATGGGGCCTCCCGCTACCACCCTACTGCCGCCGCGTGATTTCTCTTCTCATCCTGAAGCAAAGTTCTTAACCCAAGGTACTATTTCTGGGTTAGTGGAGTCTGTAACCTGAAGCTTCTGTAACCTGAGGTACCACTGTAAACTGTTCAACACAGATATCAGTATAGAAACAGTTGTCACTGAAACAATAAAAAAGCAGATCATTCGAAACAGTAATTCATATGTTTCTGCTGAGGATGGAAAACACCACAATTAAATTTATAAATCCATAATTAAACTTCAACATAGTTCTAGTAGTTGATACCCATGTACTACTTTCCCACATCCTTCCACTGTCACCTGGCAGCATCCATTACCCTAAACTACAGTGGTACCTCAGGTTACGAACTTAATTCATTCCGGAGGTCCCTTCTTAACCTGAAACTGTTCTTAACCTGAGGTACCACTTTAGCTAATGGGGCCTCCTGCTGCCACCACGCCACCGGAGCATGATTTCTCTTCTTATCCTGAAGCAAAGTTCTTAACCTGAGGTACTATTTCTGGGTTAGCAGAGTCTGTAACCTGAAGAGTCTGTAACCTGAAGCATCTGTAACCCGAGGTACCACTGTACAGCAGAAAAAGCATAGAAGGGTCACTCAGCTGAGAGATCAGCACTTGCTCTTCCTTTCCTTTAATGATTTTCTGTTCCACCTGGCCATTACACAGAGCTTTTAACCAATTACTATGGCCTGAGTTTGCTTTTTCCTTCTTCTCCCCCACCATTTTCCTTTTGTGCCATGTCTTTTGGATCGTAAGCCTGGGGGGTATGAAATGTCTTATAGATCTTAGTAAGGTGCCTTGGAAGTCTTTATTGGCTGAAATGGGGAGAAGGCGGTGAGATAAATAAATTACGCTTTTCCAAAATAGCAACATATTCATGATGTTACACTTCCCAGTCCCAAAGCTATAGGAGCATCACATCCCAAGTACTTTTGTGCTGGCACACCAAGCCCAAGGCACTGAAATTATATATAAAACAAAGCAATTTATTTTAGTGGTGTGATGCCAGTGCTTGAAATGTTAAAACATTATGAGAGTCTCTCTAAAAATATGTTGCAGTTCAACAACAGAATACTAGGCTTCAAGTGTGAATGAATGATGGTGAAATTAGATAGTTCACATCCCACAACACTTCAAACCATATGGCTCAAAATGGGTTCTTCTTGTAAAAACAGTTTTATAACAATGACAAATGATGCCAGTGATGGAATTAACACCTTCTTCTGAAAAGTGAGGTGTTAAAACCCCAGCATGCTTGTGGACCTTTAACTCAGACTTCCCCCAACCTGAAGCCCCTCAGAAGTTTTGAACTACAAATTTTATCCAGTGGGAGGAGGTTACATGAATTTAATTGAAGTGTAAGATGTAATGGCAAGTGTGTTATCATTTATTTTCTAAAACAGCTTATCCTCTTCCATTGCCTACACTGCCAAGCTCCTGGGATCAGTGAAAGTACATAAATATCATTTTAAAATACCATTTCAGCATTTGTTTAGGAGTTGCTCAGGATTATTTTCTGTTCAATTCTGCACATTTGCTGGTTTCAACACAGGTTGGTATAACAGGTAGATAGATGTGGGAACCTGCCCACCCACCATCACAGGTAGAAATGAATGTTTATTTTCCTAGAGTTGCTTGCCAGAGACCTTCAGACAAATATTACCCTTGGGCTACATTCAAATGGCACTTAATTTAATCTTCATTCCATTTCCTTACCTGCTCGTGGTTGCATTTTGTGTGATCTTTCATACAACATAAAAGCCACTCCTGGAAATCTTGTGGAATCTAGAACACATCCAGCACACATTTCCATGTTAATTGTTTCCAGGGAGAGGAGAACTTGAAAGCCCATTAACTGAGAAAATTGCAGGAGTTGATGAAATTTGGGGAGGTATACCAGCATACAGTTCCTTCCTGCCATTTAAAATTTAGCGTGGCATGTTGGTATATTGATTATTATTTTCAAGCTACAGTTCCTTAACACAAGTGTAAAAAGAGTTTTAGAAATTATTACAGAAGTATTAGCATTTTAACCAGTAAAATCAACACAATAGACTCCACAATAAGCCTGGTCTATTCAAACTCGGCTTGACCCACAGAATCACTACCATTTATCCCTGACTGATTTCTTGTACGTTTTGCTAGCAGTATTATAGGTATAAGTTCAACAGACACAATACGCCTACCACCCTGCAGATATAGTTAAATTAAAATGTGGCCCTAGCCTAGCACATCACTTGTGTCTCACAACTTAATTCCTGGGTCCAGTCACAACTAATACCACTGATTTCCTGCTATGGCATTATCAAACCACCCCATGGCCAGCTTCATCAGGCAATCCCAGAAACAATCCAGTCAACATGTTTGCTCTGAATTGGGACCTTCCATACCCTAACCTATTTCTCCATATATTGGACACTAAAACATAAGAGAGCCTCAGGGACTTGGCTTTTTCTTAAATAGATTTTTTTTTAAGTTTTAAAACAATATTGTTTCAAAATTGTTTTTATACTATCATCCCACTAGTGGGATGTGAATGCCTAAATAAACAAGAGTATATGATTATAAGCAATGGTAGGAATGCACACAATTCCCACAAATGCAATGTACCATACTTTTCCATGTATAAGATGGTGTATTTTTACTCTAAAATAATCTCCAAAATTGGGGGTCGTCTTATACATGGATAGTGCGGAGTGGGGCTGGGCAACTGGTTGCACCCGCGAGCAGGAGCTTGTCAGCGATGATTGGCTGGGTGATTGTTGGCTGCGGCAAGGGCTGCAATGGATTGGCTGCAGCTGTGGCAATTGGGTGTGTGATGGCCAGCTGCTGGTTGCAAGCTGGCAGGCACTTGGAGGTTTCGGTGTTGTGTGCTATTGGCAGCGTTTGTCAGTTGGGTGAGTGATTTTTTGCACCCCCCTCCCAAAAAAAGCTCAACAGCTCTGGGCCATCTACCCCTTATTCTGAAATTGGAGTCCCCCAAAATAGGGGGGGTTATACATGGAATAATACGGTAATTTGTTTTTCCTAACTAAATTTTTCAGTCCCTTTGACTTCCCAGTAATTTTTACTCAATGAATGGACTCCAAACTTCAATATTAGCAGTAGCCACAAGAGATGAAAATAAGTTCAAACATAAAGTGAAAAGGTATGGTATTTTTATTTTAGTTTCCTTGGCTTAACTCTTTATTGAGGCAGCAGTCAAATAGGAAGGACCATTTGGTGGATTTCATATCACCTGATGCCATCTTCTTTTACAATGAGTCCATGCAAAGAAGCCTTGCATCTCAGTCCTTGGGAGTGAAGCCTGTAGATCTCAATGGCACTCCCTGCCAGGAAACTGCAGTTTCATTACCTCTTTCAAGAGCAGAAGAAGCAAGTGCATTAATAGCTCTCCAAAAGCCGAATACTGTTTCCGAAGTGTGCTTTCATGCTAAGGAAACATCTGTCCACACAGCTCTGTGATGCTTTCAGATGCTCCAAAACATGGAAAATATGAAAGACACAGAAGTTTTACTCAAACAAATTTATTGTTTTTTGACTCTTAGAAATGTGTGTTCAGTTTGCTAGGAAGGTCTCAGGTGTTCCTCTGAGCTCTTCTATAATGTTTTCATCTCTCTCACTTCTTTTGAATGGTATATCATACAATTGCTCTATATGTAAATTGTAGATAATCTGTAGTAAAAATAATATTAGGTTTTGTACCTTGTTTAACAGTCCCTGCAACTACTGTCTATTTTAGCTAGGAAAAGCATGTTTTTCATCATTCTATGCTGGGCAGGTAGAACACTCTCTAAATTACAGCAGGGATGGGTAGACATCAGGCATATGGGATCTGGTTTGTTCTCTTGGAGCACCCTGAAGTCTGGAGCTGGTGCAAAATGGTGGTTTGGCAGAAAGGGCACAAATAGGGAACAGCCCATTAATATGTTCTTAGGACCAGGACTGAGCAACCAATCTTGTCATACAAAAGTACACTTCTAACCACCACCATCTGAGCACCCTAATTTAGAAGGGAGCAAACCATTTTGACAATTTGGGATTCAGAAGCCCCTTGATATCTACCACAAATCACCCAGAAATCTGCCAGTATATCCCAGCCTCCTGCTGCCCACCTTCTGAATGGCACGATCCTGATATGAGTATTTGATGCTGCCTTATCTTGTGGCCTCATATAACATCTTTATGCTGCGGAGTATCGTTTCTCCCTCTATGCATTCATTCTGAACTGTGTGTTGATAATGTCTAGAATACATCAAGAACAACATCAGTTATTTTGCTTCTGCCCGTCGCTGCTCTCTGCTCTTGCAGCAATGTTTCCTTTTACTTTGTGCTTCCATTAAAACAACAGCGAGCCTTAACTATGCATGCCAGGAGCAGCCAAAGCCCATGAAAGCATCACAAACAATGCTGTTTTATTTATTTATTTATTTATTTATTTATTTATTTATTTAAAACACCATGTTATGCTGATGCCATAGCTGTAACTGAGACAACTGAGGCAGTCAAATAAATTCACATAAAATGTGTTGTTGCAAATGCACATGGTATTCCACCCCCTCTTGTCTGAACTTTACTCCTAAAAGTCTGAAGTGGTCATTCGTGCTTTTCTTATTTGCTAGTTCACACCACTTCTCCTAGAGCTGCAGTAGAAGGTTGAAGCTGTAGAGAAGGCAGGAGTGGTTTGGCAAGGGAAGTGATAACTGAAAAGACAGTGCTTCAGCCTTTTGCCACACACAATTTGTCAAAACATTGAAAGAACAGACTTGGGAGTTGTTCTGTTTTCTTTTTCTTTTTTTAAAGAACTGAAGAAAAGGAAGCTGCCTCCCTATGTGGCACTGCTGAAAATCCTGCTCACAAACAACCTTCATGTTAAGTGTGTGGGGAGGTGGGCTCATTTTTGCTGCTATTCATACAAGCGATGGTATTTTCAATGCTGTTGAATATTGGAGGGCATGTGATCATCACCTTTTTGAAGAATAAGCTGAATACATTAGAATATATTTTGAAAGTACAGGAATAAGAACCATACCCTTTTAGAAAACTAGAAAAAGAACACTGAGTAAGAAATTCCAGAAGAAATAGAGCAGTGAAGACTGTTGGGACACTGCCAGGGAGACGGAGGCATCCGGACGTCTCCGGACGATCACCAGTCTCCCGTGGAACAGCATCAGTCAATTAGCGACACAAGCCTCAGAGACATTCCAAGACCCGTGCACACCCTTTCAACAGAGTCTCCACAACGAAAGATTCCGACAGGAGAGCATATTTACAGCTTTATTCAAAGTAGTTCAGAACAAAGGAAAAACATGACTGCTTGCCTCCGTGTCCAGGAAAACAGCCGGAACAAAAGCTATATACAAAACGGAAGTTCCCAGTGAGAACAGTGCTGGGAGTAAACAGGCATGTGATACACAACAATCATGCCTGACCCTTTTAAGGTGGAACGGAACTATCCTAACATCCTTCTCCTTTCCATGTGTGCTGGTCCCGGGGGGAAGGTGCTGCTACCGTAGTCCGAGTTCACAAGATGTGAGGCGAGGTCCGAAACAGGGAGCTGGGCGGGGACAGGAACACCGGAGGAACAGGACTGGATGCTGGCCGAAACAGCTCTTCAATGACGACGTTGCTCCCGCAACCTGGGACCGGGCTGACTGACCTTTATCTTCTCTAAGGCCAGGGGCGGTCCCGGCCCCCAGGAGCCCCGCCTCTCCTGGCCTTAAGGCGAGCACTCCTCCTGGGAGAAACCAGTTCCCTTCGCCTCTCTGCCCTAAGCCTCTGCAGTTCAGGAGAGGCTGAAGGGTTACTGGGCCCCGGGGGAGGCTCACCTGTAGGCACTGAGTCCTCAAGCACCTCTGGGGCCAGAATGGTTTCACCTGGTACCTGCTCCTGAGGATCTGACACAGGTGCAGGCTCCTCAGAATCTAGGCCTTGTCCCAGTTCAGCCGGCCCTGGAGGTGGGGACTCCTGTGCAGGCTGGGATTCCTCTGGTTCAGCCTCTGAATCGGAATCCCAGGCCATCACACCATGTAACCTGTAGTACCTGTGGTTCAACCCAATTGCAACCTCTGTACATAAACCTTAAGTTGTTCTCTGTTAACAACCTTAGACAACAGATCAGAAGGAATTTCATTTCCTAACAAAGACAAGCATGTTTCTCTGTTTCTAGACAGAGATGGACAAATCTGTTGCTTATTGTCAGGAATGAGCCAGTTCCAAGCGAATGTTTACAGTCAACTGCAGAAAGCAGCCAGGAACAGGGAGACTTAGATGTTAGTCAGGCAGGGGAGAGCCAGCAGCTGTGGGCTCCGGCTCTTCCTGACCTTGACAGGTGAGCTGATAAGGCAGTAGCTGAGAGCAGGCTAGAACACAGCCAAAGCTCACGGGAAGCACAAAATGCCCCAAACAGTCTCAGAGGCAGCCTCTCAGACCAGGGAGAGGGTGAGGCTGATCCACTCTCTCCAAAGAGTCGGTGAATGGGAGGGCTGTTAGACCGGAAGCAAAACAAAAGACGTAAGAGTCGTAAGTTCATTATCTTCTGTAGATCCTGGAAGGAGAGTTCAGAAGGGTTATCTTGAGTAATAATGCTGGAGGCTTTGTTAGAGACGTCCGGAGTTACCTGTTTGTTTTTGCAATAAATCCTCCTTTTTAATCATCTACACTTACTGTATGATCAAGCTGGGGACCTGGACTCCTGACCCTTATATTGGCATGTATTCACTCTCTAGTCTCTCTCCCACATTTAGGGGAAATGCACAAAAGTTCACATTTAACCACATTTTAAAAAATAATTACACATTTTTAACTTATTGTCTCTGACACATCTTTAAAAAATGTCTTCAAGATATATTTTTGAGCAGAGAACTGCAGCTGCATAAACTGGAGAAACGTGAAATCTGATGGACAGCTACATTTCAATCTGCACATACTAGTCTGGGACGCAGAAGCTGCTGATCAGAACAATTCATGCCCAAATATGCAAAGTCTGAATTCCTCAATCATCCCTGTTTCTTTGAAAGTTATATTTGGCCCCTGAGATCATTATATTCTCTTATTTTTAACCAGAGATCCTGTCAGTAACCAGACAGTAGAGAAACAAGTAGATTAAGCAGAGAAATACTGACACATTTTCGTTCGAAAAACCTTTCCTAAACATTACCTGCTGATAACATTAACTAATAAACACTAGATGCAATCATAATTAGTTCATATTACTTCAGGCCTGAAATAATAATTTCAACACTACTGCGTATAGACAAATTCAAAAATCAATATAAGGTGAGAAACATGCTAATATTCATTTGAGTGAGTAAATCAAATTAAGAAGTGAACAAAATGTTATGGAATAGGATGGAATAGCATTAGGCTAATAATGCACATTATAATTGAGTCATTACAATAATGGTACATCATCTCCTTGCAGTATTTGCTTTCCCTTTCAAATAGAGCAGGAAAGCAGATGGAGCTAAGGAAAGGTGATGGGGGATGAAAGGTGACTCTCTGAACTATGGTTGCCTGATGGGCAACTTGGGATACTGTATTTGCTTGGAAGCCACTGGTGCTGTTCATCAGTCTGAGATGTGAGAAGCTCCAACACATTTATAGAAGCAACAAACAATTTCTGAAGGAACTGTTTTTGAGAAGTATGGAAGAACTGCCCCCCCCCCTATCCCTGCTCACAGAATTCTGGTTCTGCTGATGACTCTCATTTTCAACTATCATTCAATATAACCTTAAGTCATTATATATATTAAAAGGGCAGCTGAAATGAGCAGAAGTGGAATTATTTAACAACCTGGTTGTGGCTCCTCAGGGTTTGAGACTGGATTAGAGGGGTAAAATGCCTTGAATTAATAGGTTCAAAAGAAGGCAATGAAAGTAATAGGTGACAAGTTTAAATTCTCATAACTTATTTATCCCATCAACATATTCTATAAAAGGTCTGCAATCATACAACTATGTGTGAATGAATTTTGACAAGAAATAGAAGCTGCCAGGCAGCTGAAATTGTGGAAGACTGGTCAATATTTTTTTCATTTGATGAAGATATCAGCAGGCTACAGAAAAAGATATGCAAGTATCTGATCTTTTTCTCTTTCAGTTAAGTTACATTCTAATATTTGTCCCTGCTTTTAATGAGAAATTATCAAGTAATGATGATTTGTACACAGATAGCCTTACTGGTTTTGAACCTCTGTTCACAGGGGAATCCACTTGCCCAGCAAATTCAGTTGTGCAAATAGTTGCTCTTTCCCAGTTTAGAACATGTAGGAAGATTGGTGGTGAACAAAGCAACTATCACTTCACTTGCCAAGCAAGATGAAATACAAAACCCACCTACCCAAAGCTTCAAATCTTAGCAATGTCAATAATAATACCTGCCAATTGCTGGTTTCACTATGCAAATATCTTTGTCCATTTTTTCAGGAGCCATTTGATAAAACTGCTTCTGCAGTGCCTTACTGCTTTCCCGTTTTAGACAGCCAAAGATACTGTTCAGAGCTCACTGGCCTTCTTAATGACCTTCCACTGAACATGTTATTAAATGACAGATTTGCTGGCCCGATAACAGACCAAAACACCCTCTGCAGGTATCTTTGCGTGGCACCAGGTGCAGATGTTAATCCCTGCAGGGCAAATCTCAGCAAGCAACATGTATGGGGATATGAAAGAGGAGATGCCATGAGAGTGATATGCTTCTGAGTACTCTACAGCACAAGGAAAAATAATTGAAAACGCCTTTAAATACGAAAAGAGGAGATACGAGGAGGAAGTGTGCACTTGATCTATCTAACAGATTACTTGCAGCTGGTGGAGGGGGGAACCCCAGGATATCATTAGCAAATGTGAATGATGATCTTCTCCCACCATTGTGTCCAAGGATATTTGCTGTATTTTCAGGGTTTCCCTCTGCCTATTTTATTTTTTGAAAAAGAGATTTTTAATGGCAGTCTTCCACACTCTCTTTGTGCATTTGCAGTCAGGAGCTATCTATGAGGCTACTTGCTAAGGAAAAATAAGATAATAAGAAGCCACTCCAACTCTCCATACTTTATAAGTCAGAGCAGGGGGAGAGGACATTCCTCTTAAGAGAAAGGTAGTTGTTCTCATTACAAATATTTTATTTACAGTCTGCATTTTCTGTCAAACCGTCACTCAGAGGAGCATACAATAAAAATACAATGCAAAGTTCATAAAATATTTAAACCTATGAAGAATCCTAAAAATCCCAAGTAACTAACTAAACTAGGCTGAACGTACCACACATTGATTTAACATGTGACAAATTCATCATAATTATGTGATCATAGACATTTAAGCAATCCAGCTGACAGGTGATAGTTGAAGTTATCTGTGGTAAATGCGACCATGTGACTAGGCTACAAAACTTTTTGTTGTTAAAAGTGTGGCACTTACTGTAACAACTTCATGGTGACTACCAGAACCTATTTTTCCTAGGAAAAAAGTACTGGTCATCATTATCACCATAATAATCAAAAACTTGCATATATACTGAGAAAGCAACACCAATCTGCTAACTTTTCTACATGCTATTATAGGGAAGTTTTGTTGGCCATTGTCATCTGCTGCCCTCAAGGCAAGCTCAAACCTGTGGCAATACCCTCTGCTTTGTTTACTGATGCAGTCTCTTGTGGGCCTGTCGGCATTTTGAATATTGCTGCCTCTTCCTCTTCCTTGTCCATTAAAACGCACTCCATAGTTTGGACTCATTGTGTCCCCTTCATCCTAGGTTACATAGAGGGTGTTCTGGAGGGACTAGTAAAGGTTCCACAAAGAGACCTCCCCATCACACTGAAGACTGTGATCATGCTTAGGAAGAAAAGGGAAGGAGGAAGCTAAAATGGAAATGGGAAGATTGCCACTAAAGGAAGATTATTCCAAACAGAGTGTGACCTCCGGTGGAGGGTTCTGAGCAATGTAGAAAGGAAAGTCCAATGCTGTAAAGAAAAATATTGCATAGGAACCTGGAATGTAAGAACCATGAACCTGGGTAAGTTGGAGGTGGTCAAAAATGAGATGGCAAGCTGAGGCTCCAGTACTTTGGCCACCTCATGAGAAGAGAAGACTCCCTGGAGAAGACCCTGATGTTGGGAAAGATGGAGGGCACAAGGAGAAGGGGACGGCAGAGGACGAGATGGTTGGATAGTGTTTTCGAGGTTACCAGCATGAGTTTGACCACACTGCGGGAGGCAGTGGAGGACAGAGGTGCCTGGCGTTCTCTGGTCCATGGGGTCACGAAGAGTCGGACACGACTAAACGACTAAACAACAACAACAACAAAAGTGCAGTTACTGCAGTTTGAAGGCTATAACAACTTTTATGTCCTCTGTTGCAATAACAGGTTGAAGATCTAGTCCATTTGCAAAGGACTAGAAAGGAGGAGGGTATCCTTGCACTTGCTATTCATTTCTCCACTATCACTAATTTATCCTATTTTGAATTCAGTACAGTTGAACCAGGAAGAACATGTCTAAAATTTAATTGCCAGCCTCTATGGGTTACACTTCCATGCTTTAGTGCAAAAGAAGTCATATTTTCAGACTGCTGCAACTAGGTCTTTTCCCCCAGTGCCACAGTACCCGGTAGATAAACATCTTCAACCTGTTATTGCAACAGAGGACATAAAAGTTGTTATAGCTTTCAAATTGCAGTAACTGCACTACATTGCTCAGAGCCAGAATTATGATCATACAATTAATTACACAACACCTGCTTTAATGCCACTTTAACACTGCCAGAATGGGGAAATGTGACTTGAGTGTAAATGAGAATCTGTGGATGCAATCACAATGTATTGAAGAACACAAGAAGTGCCTACTGGATCAGGCCAATGGCCCATCTAGTCCATCATCCTAGTCTCACAGTTGCTAACCAGATGCCTGTGGGGAACCAGCAAGCAGGATTTAAGAACAAGAACACTCTCCTCTATTGTGACTTCTAGCAAATGGTATACAGAAGCATTGTTGCCACCAGCTGTGCATAGCCATCGTGGCTAGAAGCTCTTGATGGCCATTTCCTCCATGAATTTGCCTCTTTAAAAGTCATCCAAGTACATTGGATGGAGTATGTTGCTGTGGATTTTGGTTTTGTTTGCACCACTACATATTAACTGTATACATTTTCTTGGATTCTGCAAAGTAATTAGGCTGAATTTATGTATTTATGTAGGCCAAGGGCTAACAAAAGATGATGATTAAGTTACTTTTCTTTGACGTTTTCTATTCTGATCACCCCACTTTTCAGGATCTTACATAGTTGTGTAATAGTGAATACTAGGTCATGTTTGGAACTTCCAAAATGTGAGGTTTTTCTATTATAATATTCTCAGGTTCAGCAAAATGTTAACAATAAAAAATTATTAGAGGGAAGAAATCAGTTGTTGAGCTTCTTTTAGGGATGAGGAAAGCCTCGTTTTTTAGGGGTGCAGGGCAAATACGTTGAGCTTTTTTTTTAGGGGAGCCAGACTTGTTGAACTTCTCTGAGGGGAGCCAGTGATCTACCACAGACATCCAGTGATCTATCGGTAGGACATGCCTGGAGTATGTGATGGGAATGTAAATCAGGGCCTCCTTAGCAGTAGTGCCAGACTGAAGAATTAATTCCTTGGGAGGCCAGTCTGGCTCCTTATTGACATTTTGATATATATGGTGAATAGCATTCTTTACATGTTAGTTAAGTTACCGGTATATTGCCCATTTGTTACCTAATATGTTTAATAGCACCTTATATTTTTATGTTCTTCGTATGGTAGTTAGAGGGCCTTTTCAGGGTCAAAACCACTTTCAATATAAAACACACATTCTCTCTCTCTCTCTCTCTCTCTCTCTCTCTCTCTCACACACACACACACACACACACACACACACACATTTGGAGGACAATAGGAGCATTTAGCTCAACAATAGTAGAAACAAGTTGAGAGCCTGTAATAAAATGTTATGGTATACCCTAGCCTCAAAGAGCAGTACTTCTGTTAAGGGTTCTACCAGCCTGAAAAAAGACCATTATATTACTGGCGCTTAAAGAAGGTAGAAGTTTCAGGAGAGGATAAGGGAAAGAAACACATATTTTTCTTTTCCATGCTCTTGAAATCTTTTTCCTCTTGTGCTATATTGTACTAAAAAGCTCAGGTTTGGTGCTAAAAACCAGACCCAATTTCTTCTTCCTTTAATTCATATAGGAATGTACTCCTACATATCTTGAAAGGCCTTCAAGCTTGCATAATCCCCTACCTTATTTGGGGGTCCTTCAGGTTTGCATTCAAATTGACCAACTTGGGACTGATTGTATTAGATGACAAAAGTGAGAACATGCACACGACCACCTGAATTTGGAATTAGAATGATGACACTTCCCTTTAGAAAGAAAGTGAGGAAGAGGAACATTTAAAATATTCCTTCCAATGAAAACCAGACCATATTGTTGTGTGGCGCTACTGGACAGGCTAGATAGAATATGTTAATGGAGGTATTAAGAAAAACAGGTGGGTGGGCCTAATGAAGTCAATTTAAAAAATGAAAAGCAGATGATGGAATTTTCACCCTCTTCTATTTTCTTTACACAGATGCTTC
The DNA here is from genome assembly GCF_964106915.1 of Podarcis gaigeae. Taxonomy (NCBI): domain Eukaryota; kingdom Metazoa; phylum Chordata; class Lepidosauria; order Squamata; family Lacertidae; genus Podarcis; species Podarcis gaigeae. The sequence continues at coordinate 45,593,564 of NC_139677.1, read as the reverse complement.
CACTTCCCACTTCAGAGCATGTCACATTCTTCTCAATAGATTAATGATGAAGAAATAGAATAATGATGATGAAGTAGCTATTGTTTACTCTCCCTGCAGATTTCCAACTTCCACTTTAAAGCTGCTTTTGGGATAGGACAGCAATTAAGAGTTTGCTGGGCAGAATGTAAATTTTATTTTAAAAGGTAATGACAGGGTACTGAAAGATGCAGTAAAATATTAGACAGCCAGATGGATTTTTATTTAAGGGGGAAACAGAAGGACTGAATCCCTTCAGATTTTTGTTACAATAGCTTGAGTCTAAAAAAGCCGGTCTGTTCAGCTATCCTTGAACCTAAAAACAGTGCCAGTAATTTCCAAAAGCAATTGTTATGTAAATTTCCATTTCTCAACAATATGTCAGCTTCCATATGAAATGGAGATCATATTCGGAAAATAGAAACAGACGTCATTTGCAACCTATGACTCCGTATAGCACTGTAGCCTCAGCATAATTTCAAATGTGTGAATTTTAGTTTAAAAATATGCAGAATTTTGCAATTTTACTCCAAGATCACAACAACATTGGTAGAAATCCACAGCACATAGTGACATTTACAGAAAACTGGGGCACAACCCAGCAAAAATAAGCCCAGTTTAGACCAGCCAGCTTGCAATAGCCTTTGAATGAGGGTGAACTAATTGCTGCACCACCACCCCCAGTGTAAATGCCTAATGTGGAGGTCCATAAACATGTTTACTTTTACCTTTGTAAAGATGAAAAATGCTCAGGCAAATCAGACTTTTGTGCATTTTGTTCATGAAGTGCTGATAGAACAAATTTGTTTCAGTATGTAGTGGAGAAGACATCCACCATGTGAAGCCTGTCAATGTCTGGTTATATTCTGACTGAAGCATTATGGTTATAACTAATTCCCATTCTAAGGCATGAAATGGAATTTAATCATAATTGATATAAGTCCTGTTGATATTAGGATGATGAATCTTTGATAGAGTCTGTTCTGTGTGCCAGGCATACACATATAAGCTTGCCCGGTTTTGTCCTCTTGAGAATGACATAGGAAAAAGACTATAAAGAACCCCCCCCCAAAAAAAAAACTTTTATCATATTACTGGATTTGATCACTTTAACCACAGCAAGTAGCTATGACTAATCTCACCTTCACTAAACCACTGGCCTTTTCTGAGTGTTCACATAAGCTTATTCTAAATGACTTAGAGCATCAGATATTTGAGATGGCCTGATTCAGTTGATTAGCCTATAAGGAGATTGCAGAGAAGCTGAATAAATTCTTTGCATCTGCCTTCACATTGGAAGATTTGGGACAGATAAAATAAAAGTACTTCTTCACACAGTACATAAACCATGAAACTCACTCCCAAAGAAGGCAATGATGCTCACCAACTAGGATGGCTTTCAAAGAGGATTAGAGAAATTCATGGAGTTTAAGGCTATGTTCTACCTCCACAGTTGGAGGCAATAAAGCTTCTGACTACCAGTTGCTGGAAATCACAGGAGGGGGAGAGTGCTCTTGTGCTTGGGTCCTGTTTCCAGTTTTCCCACAGACATTATGATGGTCACTGAGAGCCTAGGATGTTGAACTAGATGGGCCACTGGCTTGATCCAGCAGGATTTAATGTGTACTTAGCATCATCTGTCGCTAATTCAAATTGTATCATGCAGAAGCAAAAGCCATGTTAGGCAGATGGTACAGTAAAGGTAAAGGGACCCCTGACCGTTAGGTCCAGTTGTGGCTGACTCTGGGGTTGTGGCGCTCATCTCGCTTTACTGGCCGAGGGAGCCGGCGTACAGCTTCCGGGTCATGTGGCCAGCATGACTAAGCCGCTTCTGGCGAACCAGAGCAGCGCACAGAAAGGCCATTTACCTTCCCGCCGGAGCAGTACCTATTTATCTACTTGCACTTTGACGTGCTTTCGAACTGCTAGGTTGGCAGGAGCAGGGACCGAGCAACGGGAGCCCACCCCGTCGCGGGGATTCGAACTGCCAACCTTCTGATCGGCAAGCCCTAGGCTCTGTGGTTTAACCCACAGCGCCAGCTGCGTCCCTTCAAGATGGTACTAAACAGACTGAGAACAAACTGCCACAATCCAAAAAGCTTCCAGAGTACAAATGCAGAGAAACGTATGGGATCTAGCCCTTAAGCAAGACTATCAGAACCTGAGTTTTCAGCACCCTGGACAGATCACTGGGATTTGGTCAGTTGTTCTAATGGAGGTTCAGTACAAACTGCATCTGATACTTCCTGAGTTGACAAGTGGGAGAGACAGAGACAAAGAAGTGGATTGCCTTACACAGATAACTTTTCCATCTGCTCCCATTTGGTGAGCAGAAACTGTGGAACATGAGCTTCTGGCAGGGAAGCTTCTGGTTCTCTGTGGAGTTCAGCTATTCCTGGAAATCCTGAGTCAGAGGTATTGTGTTCTAAGAGAGTCTGACTGCCAGGTTACTGCACACTATCAGGGCTGGAGTCCAGTGCCACTATTACTAGCACTGCCTCTTTCTGTCAGCATCCTGAGTCCTGCTTGATTGAGTCATGACATCAATCCATACCTTTGGGTTGATACAAAACATTCTTTACATTTTCACATTTTCATTCAAAACTATACATCTTTGAGAAATATTTTTAAATGTGTGCATTTAAAGGAATACATATGTAAAATACCCTATACTTTGTCTCAAGGTGTCTTTTGTAGGAAACTACTTTAATCTTTATCTAGCCAGAAGTTTGGCAAAGATAGAGTTTGAGTTTTTGTCAAGCATAGCATGTTAAAAACCCTTTCACAGAATCAGAAGTGACATTATATGTAATGCACTATAATGATCACGCACCAGCAGCTTTGCAAGTAGACTCTTCTCTGTCATTCTTGATTTCTAAGCCTCTCTCTCTCTCTCATATTCCCAATTTCATGCACAAAGATTTATCCTTTTGGTGTGTTCCATATATCATTTATTTCTACTTTGTATTTTTAAGAGAGAAAGAAAAGACAAGCATTGACCATTCATTTATGCCTGATCATGTGGCCATATTACATACTAAACAGATAAGTACCCATAGCGCCTTCCTATGTCTTTCTTGTTGTTATATATTTTTAAATGACATTTAAAAATAGTAAGTGGAGGGGATATATGTGCAGAGAGGATATTCCACAATATCAGTGCTATCACTGAAAAAGGCTCTGTCTCAGGTAGTAGCACTACTAGTCTCACACAAGGGCAGGAGTTTATTTATTAATTTATTTTCTTACATTTACATCCCACATTTCTTCCTTCATGCAATCTATATCCAGGTACTCACCAGACCCAGACCTCCTTAGCTTCAGCCAGACAATGGCCTCGTGTGCTTTCAAAGTATACATTGGGACTCGGTCTCAAAGTAGAGCTTCAAATCCCTATCCTAGCTTGAAAGTGCAGGCATTTCTTGAGCTATTTGTATCAGCTGGTTCTATATATCCCTTAGAAGTTCAGTAACATCTGTTTTAATTTGGATTTTTTAAAAAAGAAAGAAACCAAAGCATTGTAAAAATATTTCTTGCTTTCATAGTAAATGGTTTGTCAAGGTCAATAACAGAATGCCCTTCCTTCCATAGAAGCCAGCTTCTAGGGGTTGAGGTCCCTTCACCGCCTCTAATAAAATATTAGAGGGGGTCATCCCCACCCCCAAAGATGGTGGGAATTGCCATTCAAATACTCTGTGCATACCACATCCTGTAATCAATTATGTGGGGTGGGGCTTGTCTGCCCCCCTCCAATATTTTATTCAAATAGGCACCCCTGCTACCTTCTCAGGTGTGATCAGCACCAACATGAATGGAGTTTCAATGCCAGGTAAAAACGTGGTCCAAGCATTTGGCTAAAGTGGTGCCTCTTGCTTGACTGATGTAGTATTGTTGTTGAAATATTTGATTTTATATTAAGTTGTATTTAAATGAAATGTTGCTTTATTGAACTGCCGTATTGTTCCTAGCTCCGGGAGTGTGCGAACAATGAAGAGTAGGTTATAAATAATTCAAATAAATAAATAACACCAATGGCAGCCTTCTATTTTATGACATTTCCTCTTTACAAAAATTGACATCAGTTTGATTTCTTTCTGGATCAAAAACAAATAGCTGACTAAATCCCATTTCCTCTCTGAGTCACTGTTGTGAGAGAGTTTCTTTCAACGTCATAACTTGGTTTACAAGCTCAGTGTCTCTGTCATTTTCACAGTCTGGAATGTTCCTTTCCTTTTGAAAACTGGGACTGTGAGATTACTTTCTGCCTTTCTCACTACCTCACAATTAAATTCCTGAGTGGCATTACAGATAACATGACCTTTCTACCCTGTACCTTCAGCATAGTACCTTCACAGGAATCCATTTCGATCTCAATTGTTTGCCTTGTTTGAATGATGAATGAGCTCCCTTTGACATGCTTCCGAATCAGCTTGGTATTTACGAGCACTCTCAGCAATCATTCAAAGAAAGCTTTCTGCTCTCAGAGAGCTGTCTCCTGGCTTGTAATGGTGGCACATGTAAGCTGGTAGTGCCATATGCATAATCACTTTAGCCCCTGGCAATTGTAGTCTGATTAGATTAAAGTTCCAGCAGACATGGAAGCCACCCTTTCATGACTGGCTGCTAGCAGCTCTCTTCCTAGCACAATGAGGCATGCTAAGTGCCACCATTTTTATTTTTATTTTCAGCACAGCAGAAGCTGGGCAGAATGCACAGATTGGACAGAGATGGAGTAGACAGAATGTTCATTGAAGACATGACCGAACAACTGAAACAAGTTTGCTGAACTCTGATTCTTCATGCACATGAATCTCACTTAAGATCCAAGCCAGGGAAGAACTTCTGGGGAAAGCAGAAGTCAATTCGTAACATAGCCAAGTGAACATTAAAGGCCGGGAAAAGATTTGTGTAGTAAACCAGGTAATTAAATACCAGTGCTACTTACACACACACACACAGAGAGAGAGAGAGAGAGAGAGAGAGAGAGAGAGAGAGAGAGAGACTGAGGGAGGGGCAAAAAAATCCTCTGAGTTTTGGGGAAAGGGGCTTTGGAACTTCCTATTGGTATGAAGTGACTGGGATCTGTGTGTTTTCTTGTTAACAACTTATGTGCCTTTCTCCAGCACTCTGGACGAAGGGGAAGGAGAATGGTAGCCGCTTTGAGACTCCTTCAGGTAGTGATAAAGCGGGATATCAAATCCAAACTCTTCTTCTTCTTTGATGCCTTTCCATCTGTCAATAAAAGCCCAATAAAAGAATTGAAAATAAAAGCCCAATAAAAGAATTGCTGCCACCAAAGTTCATGATGCAACATAGCTGGGATAAATAGCTGCAAAATCAAGTACATTAATTCACAAATATGTTGAACATGAATATGGTGCTTATCTCTCAAAACATTTTTATTGCCTGTCAATGCAAAACATACTTTCAAGATTGTTTGCAAATTAAAATCATAAAGAATTCAAAAGATAAAAAATATGAATCACAACAATAAAAACATTTCAATCCGCACCAGCAATAAAACTGCAGCAAGTTAAAATTATCATTGAGAAGAGTCTAGTGTAGACCCAACACCATTATTTAGTTTGGAGCTGGTTTAAAAATGCATTATGTACTTCTAAACTATTGTAGTTTGACAGTTTGTAAATATCAAGGAGATTGGATTCATATGTACTTTTTGAACCCCACTGCTAATGACAAATGTATGCACACTGTGTTTAAGAATGCCTTCAGTATGAATGAAACCAATTTCAAATTGTCACCCTGCATTGGGAACCTATGACCAATGAAGCAGAAATGCTTGGACTGGTGGAGCAAGAGTCTGACATTGAATTATTCCCTTTTTATTTAAATCAATATTATAATTCTTTATTGTATGAACTGCTTTTGGAGAGGCTTCTGGGCAATAGGTAACCTAGGTGTTTGTCTGCTATTCACTGTAGGAGTGTTGACCTAGTGAGATGCATTCTTATTACTTTCCTTTTTTGTTTGCTGATGAGTCTGAAATATTTTTAAAGCTCTTGCAGACAAGTTCCCCAGTGCATTTATACTGTGATTACTGCTGAAGCAAACAGAAGTGTCTTTTCCTGATCTTCCTAGCAGAAAATTAAACAATGTCACAATTCAGAATCGTTATGCAGCGACATTTTCCCAGCAGACTTTTGCCAGAATATAATAATTTGGGAAATAATGAGTACATTTTCCAAAAATTTCCCCTCCACTCTCCAAATCAAAAGGTGTGGTTGTGTTAGAGAATCACACACACAAACTTGAGTTTTTGCCTAAATGCCTCTCAGATCTAGCCTTAAATCTGCCCCTTATCTAAAATGACACACTTTTCCATCCATACAATGCATAACTAACTCATGGAAGTGAATGAAATGGTCCTTTGACACAGGCCCTTCTCTAAGAAGGCAGCAGTTAAAAGGCATGCTGTGCAATTATTTTGAAAATGTACTGATAGAACAAGCTGAGATTAGGCAAGTTTCTGTATCCTTGGTGTAGAATTTAAGATTGGTGGCTGTACTATTAGGCTGAGTGACCTCTCATGGGGAAGGGGGGAAGGCAAGGACCAGTTTGCCTGAGTTCTACCCAGCCATTCCCATTGCCTTGAGCCGCTGCCACTCTGCCATTCATCCCAAGCCCTTCCCACCTGCCATATCTTTCTGTTCTCTTGACTGGTTCCCCAGAAGAAGCAATAGTTAATGATTATTATTAACCTGAGCTGTCTGTTTGTCTCACCTAGTTGACTTCTCCCAACACATCATACAGAGTGCCATTGCGAAAGACCTCTAACCAAGCAAAGCAAGAGTAAGGTTGATTGCCCAGACCATGCACTCCAGCAGGTATTGCGTAGCAACATTTATCTTATTATTTACTATTTAATAAATGAGTGTGAGCCAAAAATCTTCATCTGAAGATCACAGAACTGTTTACAATATAACACACACACACACACACACACACACACACACAGCATTTGGAGTTATTTGTGGATATAAGCTTAGTACTATATCTTTAAGTAAGTGATAAAAGTTAACTTCCCTAAGATGAAAACTAGGCTGCATAATAAGGCACTGAATGAATATTCAAATGTTTAGTCATTGTATTGCATAGGAGTGGGTAGTAGCAGAATAAGCCAAGAAGCCCATGAACCCAATCAACTGTTCATATCTATCCAGGATCCAGCTGGCGGTCAACGTTAAAAAATGCCAAAGCCAGGTTTTTCTAGCTACATGATGCAAACTGTTTTTTCCTGATCCTTAGCCACTGATAATTTGGAACACTGGAACATATTTGTCTTAAAATGGAGTTATTTATTGCCATATCTGTCATATCATACTGCACTAATGGACTCAAAACAAAATGTAACAGAATATAGCTCAATCATGCGACATGATGAGCCCTTCAGTAGGTTGTGCTTGCATTTTTATTTTACTTTTTTGGGTGAGAAGTACAACCTCAAAAATCTTTTGGAGGAGTCCACACAGTAATGGATTGTGTTGTTTTAAAAATTACAAAACATGGAAATCAACAGATATGCAAAAATCAGGATGCCTGCCAAACACCTGCTCTTTGGAGCTGATGATAAAACAAAACAAAAAGAATCTGTGGCTCTTTACTTCTTTTTCTTTTCTTCAAATCCCTAGTTCCAAGATAGATCGACACAGTGAGAAGAGGAGGAAGAAATAGAGCAGGATGGATATAGCTACACGGGATATTCCTCATTAAGCATCACTCATGGAATATTGTTTTTTAAGTGGTGCCACCCTTTTAACTGCCAGCATTCCAAAGTATCATGTGAATAACTGGGCACATTTCTAAGAAATTACTGAACAAAAGAAAGTTTAATTTGACTAATATATTTATACATTATAAAATTGGATTCAGCCATTTGAAAGCCAGTTGTGCCTAAATGTAACTAGAACCAAACAAACAAAAAAGAATGAGTGTGAAGCAGAAAACACAATATTAATCTGCACTGATAATTTTAAAAGCAGGTGTTTAGTGTACTACACACACCCTTTTCTGTTTTATACCTCAGGCGGTATTACCACAGTGGTCGGGATGTGAAAGATGTTGGGTAATATAACTAGGAGCAATAGTTTTGCAAAATCAAATACATGTCTTAATAATGACAATGAGCATCAGTATATCTACACTTTCTATTTATGCAACTGCCTTCATATAGGCAAAGCTCCACAGTGATTCACAAATAAAATAAACATTCAAAAATAAAGCAATTCAAAATGTAAAAGTACAAATTACAATAATAGCGTAACATTTCACTCCACGCTAGCAATAAAAAAGCATCAGCGGCTACAATTGTGTGGCAGCACAAAAAAAGCCAATTCAGAAAGCCAATTCAGTGCTAGGGATCACTAGGAACAAATTTAAAATAAAACTGCCAAAATCATAATGGCATTAGGCAAATCTATGGCATGACCACACTTGAAAAACTGTACACAGTTCTGGTCCCCTCACTTCAAACAGGAGATTGTAGAGCTGGAAAAAGTTCAGAAAAGGGAAACCAAAATGATCAAGGCATTGCAGTGACGCCCCTATGAAGAAAAATTGGAAATTAAAAAGATCGGGCCTCCAATATACTACAACCCATCCACACCAGCTAATGTGTCCATAATTGACCAACGCCTGGTGATTTATGTTTCAGATGTATATACAAATCTGCAGGGAGGAGTGGGTGGCACTGTGGTCTAAACCACTCAGCCTCTTGGGCTTGCTGATTGAAAGGTCAGCAGCTCAAATCCCTGAATGGGGTGAGCTCCTGTTGCTCTGTCTTGGCTTCTGCCAACCTAGCAGTTTGAAAGCTCACCAGTGTCAGTAGATAAATAGGTACCGCTGCGGTGGGAAGGTAAACAGTGTTTCTGTGCGCTCTGACACTCGTCATGGTGTCCCATTGTACCAGAAGCAGCTTCGTCGTGCTGGCCACATGACCTGGAAAGCTGTTTGCGGACAAACACCGGCTCCATCAGCCTGAAGCAAGATGGGCGCCGCACCCCATAATCGCCTTTGACTGAACTTAACCGTCCAGAAGTACTTTACCTTTACCTTTTTTAACATATCTGCATTGCCTACATAGTTGGTTCCATGGGAACAATCCTCATTTACTGGTAATTTACAGCTGAGGGACTGTTGTATGATTTAGATTTTCTCCTCTGCCAGCAGAAAGGGAGGTTCATGGTGGAGAGGAAGGCCCAGTACTGAGGATCTTCTTTATTATTAGTGGGGAATTCTTTTGCCTTCACTGTACAGCTGAAGGTAGACCTTGCAGTGCTGGCCCGCCCATTAGGCAAACGAGACATTTGCTTTGAGCAGCAGGGGGAAGTGTTGCAATATTATTGCCTCAGACTCCCACTCACTTCCGTTCTTTACTGCCACTGCTCTTCCCCCTTGTTCTTTTAATGTTTTGAAACCACTAACTTTGTGGCAGCACATCTCCCCCTCTGCCCCCTCCTCTGTCTCCCTCTGAGGAAGGGAACAGGGTCCTTACATTCTGAGGAAGGGAACAGGGTCCTTACATTCTGAGGCAAGTGGCCCAGAAGAATGCCTAAGTTGCCACCACTTTTCCAGGGTAGCTGGGTATTCTTTTTAGAACAGTTTAAAGTAATGGTGGTGTAGGCATTATTTTGGGTCGCCTCTTCCAGACTATAACACTCTTAGGAAGGATTCACATTCCTTCCTCAGTGCAAGGCATGTAGGAGGAGGCATTAGCACTGGCAGAACCTGAAAAGTAAGAGGGGGGGAGGGGAGAGAGAAAGACCAGCAGTGGCACACCTTGCCTTGGGTGACACCATGTCTTGGTGAGACTGAGTGTGCCATAGGATGTTGGGTAGGCTTTGAAAATACCATGTCCAATTCCCCCTCATCGCTGCAACATGCCTTCGTAAAGGCAAAGAGGGTGGGGATACCAACTGTATTTCCCCCACTTATTAGTTCCAGTGGGACGGATGCTTAAAAATAAAGGTGAAAAATAGGAAATCTACTCCCCACACCCTTTAACCATGGACATTGTTTACTGCCAGGACAGAGCAAGTTCAAGTTGTCTGCCACAGTATCTTCCATCAACCTCACCTTAGAATTGCTCTGTGTGACAGGAAGATTGGTTTAGTTCAATGACGTGTGGATAGGGAGATTCAAAGTTACAAGTAAACCCTATTCTGAAAGCATTTGTCACTCAATTATTTCTAAAGAGTAAGCTTCACTTATTCCACCTAAAGACTTTAAAATATATCTATTGTTGCTGATAGATTTGATGTGTTAAAGAGTACCAAGGGACTGTTTGGGGTTTTTTTTGTATAAGAACACAGTTATACACACACTCTGCATCAGAGTTCTATTTGAATTCTAGATCGGTCTACCTCAAGGTCTTATTTCTGTTAGAATGAGAGTCACCTTTCTTCATGAACTGGGAATGGATCCAAAAGTCAAGTCCCTTGTGTTCTCAGTTGTAGGAGATGTTTGTGCCAAGTAAAGTATTTTTATGTCTGTCATTTCTCCTCAGAGACATACACCTCCACTTTCTCTGTTGAGATCTTTCACTGATTAAATTAGGGGAGAAAACTAGATTCTTTTCAATAGTGGTGGTTTTTTTTTAACCCACCTCTACTCATGGCTGATTTAGAAACACAATGACCCATACAAAATCGCAATTAAACAGCTTAAAGGAGTATTTCAGTGAAGCTTGTTTATGACCTGCTCTAAAAAATAATAAAATGAAGTGTAAGCAAGAAAATGAAGGTTAGAGAGTGATAGTGTTTGGGCTGAAAGTTTCAAATATAATTCAGTCAAAGAAAAGAGAAAATCCACCTGCAATACAATACCAAAACGAGACTCTTTGGTTATAGTACTGTTGCACACACTCTGAATGGTTTAACCTTCCAGGGGTTCCAGGTGCTTATTCAGGGATCGTGTTTCCTTTTGGAATGAAGTAAAGTGCAGACTGTAGTGTCTTTCTGATATATGGATAATTTACACATATATGCAGCCTGAGCCTATGATGGACGGGTTCACAGCATTAACACCCCAAGAGAGTCTTGCTTCTCCCATAGCCACGGCCTTGAATAAGCATCACTTTGTCTCTGGCTTCCCAGCCTGCTGCTTCAATTTTCTAGCTTTTAGCTCACATAACTCCACTCCCAACTCTGGCCTTTGTCTTTCTAACTACCAGTGAGTTGTGGGAGGGGGACCCACCTACCTGCTGTCTGGAATAGATTTCACACCCTTTCTTTCCTTACTGGCCCCATTACCTTTCCTATCTCAATGCAGAGCGGATGACAAACTGGTTGGGGTACCACCAAAAGGACTTTCCCTCAACGATTTCAGCATCAACAGCTTGGTATGTGGTATACCCGTTTCCCAAGAGCATTATAGTTTAATTTTAATTGTGGGAATATAAAACATTTTTCTCTTGTCACTGCATCTTCTAGCTGTGATAAGACTCTGTGAAACTGTGGTGGAAAAGTGAGCTATGAATCTGTTTACTTCAGCTGTTATAAGTGCATATTCTACCTTATGTCTTGTTTATCTAGTATCATCACCAATGTCAAAGAGGTATTCAGATACATCCAAGCTCCCTAATAGCTCAGTAAGTGGAAGGTTGCTTTGCAATAATTTTCTTTAATATAATTATAGCCTGTGGTCTTACATTATCATTACAGATTTCCATCTTGATGTCCTTCAGGTTTCGTTGACCAGACCTTCAACCTTCCTCATGATTTCAATAGAAAGTGGCTGCATTTTACTTTCTGCTGAAGTCAGTATACCTTATTGCACACTGTCCATTTCTTCATTAATCAATGTTATCAATTTAAGGATGCTTAATCTACTCAAATGTTGGGGTTTCAGCCAGAAAAGAAATTTCTTTCTTAATGTCAGATAGAAAGGGGTTATAGTGAGCTAAACACTTTTCTGGAATAAAGTCACGGCTCTGTTTTCATTCTGCTAAATTTGGTAATCCTGTGTATATACTTGCTTTTGAATTAAAAAAACACTGTATAAGATTTGGCTCCAATTACTTTTAGCCAATGATCTTTCTCAGATTTGATTCAAACTCAGATAGAAAATGTTAAAATAAACGAAGGAATGTATAGCTTTCAAAGAGATTTAACTGGTCATCAGAACCTTGCCATGAGGAATAATGTTCTATATCTGCCAAAACTCCCAGTTATAAAAATACATTAGGCCTTTTCGTGTAAGTTTTATTCATAAGAAGATTTGTCAAAAGCGCAGTACATTTTTGAGCAAGTGTGAAGAATGTTTGTTTTTTCAGACCTTGCTGTACTACAACTCCCCACATCCCTAGGCATTGGCTTTGCTGCCTGAAGCTGATCAACAACATCTGGAGGGACAAAGGTTCCCCATATCTGTTTTCCAATGCGCCTCAGAAATCTCAGTTTTATTCAGAGTGACAGTGCCACAAAATGCAGTGTGAATGCCCTCCTTCTTAAAGAGAGATTTCTGTGACAATCCTATATTATTAAAATACTGATGTTGCGTGTTATTACTATTAGGAAATAACCAAAGAATTTGGTTGGGTGGCTATTTCTGTTTATTCAAGCACAAGGAATATTTTCTTTAATCACCATCCTTTTTTAAAATTATGAAATTATCATTAGGAAGCCATAGATTAGTCAATGCGTGCAGGGCTATTGTAAGAGATAGTGTCATCTGAAACAAGTGATGCCTGTCATTAATGTCTTACACTTTTTTTAAGTGTAAGGTGTTAGCACCTCTGCTTCCCTGCCTCATTCAGAGGAAATTAGAAACGGGATCTTTCCTCAGAGCAAAGCATTCTGGGTGATATGCCAATTGTCTCAGCTGGCCTCATGAAAGTGTCCGCCTTTCAAACAATCCATCCGGACGTCAATTCCACTTTTGAAATCATGGTAATGTTTCAGTCATGAGCATTGAACCATTTGGTTCAGCATAGCCTGATTCACCATAGGAGGTCTACTCCATAGAAGGTCTACTCTGTGAAAACCACAGCTGTGCGTCTCGTATTCCATATGAAAAGAAAAACACACAACTTCATTTCATGAAAAATCTGTCTGTGAAGCTGAGAAACAGTGAAGTCAATATTGAAACTTGCATCTTAAGACTATTATTCTCACCTGCTGATTGAAAACTAGCTCATAATCACTTTCCCAGGTCTGTTTGCTACTCACTCTGAACTGAGCTACTGCAGTTTAACAGGAAAATATTATTTTTTAAAAAATCTATGTGATTTGCAACATCTCAGTATCTAGCTATGTGGAGCAATAAATTAACAAGCATAGCTGACTAATTGCAGAAGCCGATCTAATACATTATTTTATTGGCTTGTGCTTATTTTTCCAAATATGTAGATGATTCCCCCCCCCCCCTTAGTACTATGGGAAACTAACCAAAACACTACACTTATTTAGAAGAACATGACAATGAAGCTGTGTCTAGAATCTTGCTATTTTATCAGACCTGTGTTTCACTTCACTTGTATGATGTATAACCACTTGTCTTCATTAAATGTCAGTGTGGGATATTTCATGTTCATATTTCACACTTCCATCCTCTGCCTTTTCTTCTTCCTTACTCTTCTTCTTCCTTACTTCTTACTTCCTTACTTTACTAATCCTGGTAGCCAACAGCCTTTTAATTTTCATCTATTTTGTCCTTGAGTGGACTAGTTTAGTAGCTGGAAGATTATGTGTGCCATCTGTATTCTGCTATTATCCTTTCTATGTCTTAATAGGACCAGAGATACAAACAGATAGGATATCTAATGTATTCTAGGTGGGTCAGTAGAGGGATAGGTTCTGTTATTCAAAATGGCAGTTATGCGACTATTACTTTTGGTAGTTTCAGTGATAGTTGTAGGTTAAGGTTACCAGATTTTTTTCAATGAATCCAGGGACACTTTTCAACTTCAATAGATTTTGTATGGGGACTGATGTGTAAATCCGGGGACTGTCCCTAGGAAACAGGGACATCTGGTAACCTTATTATAGGTCATTGCAAGCAGAGATGGGAAGGAGGAGGAGGAGAAGTCCTGGGATGTGGGTCTCAGCAGAAACATAACCCTGTAAACCGGCATTTAGCTTTGGTGGAAGTGATGGGAGAATGTTCTCTATCGTGCAGTCAAAAAGAAAAACGATCCCCTCTACAATCCTCAAATTTCTGATTCTTTGAAAAGGTAGAAGCAGATTTCTTTCCAGTCTGCAATATCTTGGCCAACTGTATGGGGACAGACAATGGAAAGTTCATGACTCAGAGGCAAAACTAATTGCCAGGGGCAGTGACCTTTCTGCTGCAATACCTCCAAGTTGAATATCCTGCCAGTCACCGTGGTCAATCACATATACTTGCTGATACAGCATTTAAGACTTGTCAAATTCAATAAAGTAAACTGTAGATTAATGTGATTAACCTTTTGCTGATCAGCTCCCAAATGTGAAATTTTCATCTTCCCAGGAAACGTTTTTTCAGCATAAAAAGGTTAACAATCTGATTAAAAATACATCTTCCTGCAGAGATTGGTTATTTACCCCTCTAATATTATTGTTATCATTAGCGGTGGTGGTAGAGGCAGCATTTTTCAGTCACTACATATGTTCTATAAGGGACATACAGTGGTGCCCCGCAAGACGAATGCCTCGCAAGACGAAAAACCCGCAAGACGAAAGGGTTTTCCGTTTGCGAGTTGCTTCGCAAGACGAATTTCCCTATGGGCTTGCTTTGCAAGAAGAAAGCCCATAGGGAAATCTCCGGGGACCTCTTTTAAATGCTGGCGGTGGGGAGCAAAGCCTTTTCCCCCCCTCCGGCCTTCAGAAGAGGTTCAGGAAGGCCGGCGGGGGCCGAAAGGCTTTGCTCCCCACCGCCAGCATTTTAAAAGCGGTCCGGGATAGCAGGGAAGCGCTTCCCGCTATCCCGGACGGCTTTTGAAGGCAGGCGGGGGGGAGCAAAGACTTTCGCCCCCCGCCGGCCTTCAGAAGAGGTCCTGATTGATTTTCAATTCATTCCTATGGGAAACCGTGCTTCGCAAGACGAAAAACTCGCAAGACGAAAAAACTTGCAGAACGAATTAATTTCGTCTTGTGAGGCACCACTGTACAACAATTATAAGTAAAATGTAACATAGAGTATAAAGAGATCCAGTATAAAAACTCCAAATGGCACCACAAGAATAAAATAGAACAATCATAGTAAAATAAAAAGAAAGCTAAACAACCTTATAAGGGCTTTGGGGGGAGGAAACTATCACCAACCATTACAAGTAGTGTTAAAACAGACTTTCAAGATAATATTCTGCCATCAAAATCATGCTAAAAGATCTTGGTTTGTATCCAAACAAGTCAGACTCAAAGCTTTGAAATCAATGGACCAACTTCAATCTATTGATTTCAGTGGATCTGTTCTGCATATAATTTAGTGCAATACAACCCATTAAATAATGTCATTATGGGTTGCCATCCCATAAATATTTTCCTGTGAGTAAGCCCCACTGAACTCAATGGGACTTACTTTTCTACAGATGTGGAGGTTTTTGGTTTTTTTGATGTTATCATAATTTAGAATGTTTATGCTTAGAAATTAGATTATGTTTAGCTATTAGATTTACATAGAAAACTAGCATTTAAACTGATGCTCTGGTTAGTGTATAACACTAAACCATAGTTAAAGTTGATCACTTGAAACTGTCACTGTAGCTGGTTTATAATCTCAAGTTAAAACACACTAATTAACCAAGGTTTGCTGATGGCTTATAAAACCTAGTTAAGCATTTGTTGTTGTTGTTTAGTCGTTTAGTCGTGTCCGACTCTTCGTGACCCCATGGACCAGAGAACGCCAGGCACCTCTGTCCTCCACTGCCTCCCGCAGTTTGGTCAAACTCATGCTGGTAACCTCGAAAACACTATCCAACCATCTCGTCCTCTGCCGTCCCCTTCTCCTTGTGCCCTCCATCTTTCCCAACATCAGGGTCTTCTCCAGGGAGTCTTCTCTTCTCATGGGGTGGCCAAAGTACTGGAGCCTCAGCTTCACAATCTGTCCTTCCAGTGAGCACTCAGGGTTGATTTCCTTCAGTATGGAGAGGTTTGATCTTCTTGCAGTCCATGGGACTCTCAAGAGTCTCCTCCAGCACCATAATTCAAAAGCATCAATTCTTCGGCGATCAGCCTTCTTTATGGTCCAGCTCTCACTTCCATACATCACTACTGGGAAAACCATAGCTTTAACTATACGAACCTTTGTTGGCAAGGTGATGTCTCTACTTCTCAAGATGCTGTCTAGGCCTGTCATTGCCCTTCTCCCAAGAAGCAGGCGTCTTTTATTTTATTTTTTTAAAATAAATATTTATTAAAGTTTTTTGATACAAATGCACAAATAATAAACAACATTACTTATATCAAAACGTGGTTTCATCACTTCTTTGGACTCCCTCACGTCTCCCGCTCCCACTTACATCGTTAAAAAGTTTTTCCAAGCAAATTATCAACTTGTTTACAATCTTATATCCACTCATTTAAATACAATCTAGCAATTCTCCAAAAGGTTTGTTTTCTTTAATCTCACTTATCATCAAATTCAAATCTAATTTAGTGGTGGCCAATTATTTATAATCTAGCATCCTTCTTAACATTCAACCAAATTACAATGTTTTTGTAAATACGTCTTAAATTTCTTCCAGTCTTCCTCGGTCCTCTCTTCTCCCAGGTCTCGGATTCTGCCAGTCATCTCGGCCAGTTGCATATAGTCCATCAGCTGCATCTGCCACTCTTCCAGTGTGGGTAGATCTTGCGTTTTCCAGTTCTTAGCGATGAGTATCCTTGCTGCCGTTGTTGCAGAAGCAGGCGTCTTTTAATTTCGTGGCTGCTGTCACCATCTGCAGTGATCATTGAGTTAAGCATAGCTTAGCTTTAAATCCAAATCTGGACATGCAGCTTAGATCTGGTTAAGGACTAAGCAAGGCTGATGGGTTTGATATGTGGTCATGATTCAGTTTTAAGATAGCATATTCAGTTTTCATTTTAAACAAGGATATATAGGAAGGTATCTGACTTCCCGTCATACTTAATAAATCATTACTTAAGTCTGTTATTTCCATGTTTCTACTCTGCATCTAACATTGGATAGCACCCAGAGATACTTACAGTAATAAAAACATTAAAATTCAAAAGTGCCCATTGCAAAATTTAAAATACCAGAGTTTTGAATTTTAAGAAATAAGTTATTTTTATCTAAACTGTTAAGATGCTTTCATGAGTGTTTAGACAGAGATAAAAGGTTATGTGGTCTATAATTGACCACAAAGAAAGCAAGCATGTTTTCAAGGTTCACATTTATCAGTTAAGTATATTGTGCTTTCCTCGTAACAAATTCCTCTGAGTATATGTTTGCTTTATATTATGATTAAACTGAATGTTTTTGCTGAAGAGAATTAAGAGCAGGCTATTTCTATTGCAGAGAAGTGATTGATTTAAGGAGTAGCTGCCTGGTGGGAATGCTTTGTCCAGCAAATAATTCTGACAAGGAGAAATGCCAGGAAATGCAGGGAAATTTCTATAGTGCTGTCTGGGAGACCTAAGAGATTTCCAATTGGAAACATGTCACGCTGTTGTTCGGTTTGAAAAGAGAATGCTCTGTCATGCTGTTCTATGTATTTGCCAACATTTATCACACTTCTCTCTTGGTTGTGATGTATCCTATCCTTGCCTTTGCAAAGAAATCCCCAAATATCACTCTGACCTTGAGATCACACCTAAGGCAAAAACAATTTTGCACAACTTTCCTTTTGCCACCTTGCCCAAAGCGATTGTGGTGGCAAACAGCCTGCACCAACGTCGGTATAACAGGGCTCACTCTGGGCTATTTATGCCTCTCCTCTCCTTCATCCATTTCCATTTTCTGGCACCTACACTCCTATCCTTCATTCAGTACAGGCACGGCTGGTTGCCATTGAATGTTGAGTAGGATTGGCCTTGCAGGCTGTTCATATACAAACACCCCTACTGCATATTGATTTCATGGTGGGTATACTTAGTGAGTAAAAGGGTAAAGGTAAAGGGACCCCTGACCATTAGGTCCAGTCATGACCGACTCTGGAGTTGCGGCGCTCATCTCGCTTTATTGGCCGAGGAAGCCAGCGTCCAGCTTCCGGGTCATGTGGCCAATATGACTAAGCCGCCGAACCAGAGCAGCACACGGAAATGCCATTTACCTTCCCACCGGAGTGCTACCTATTTATCTACTTGCACTTTGATGTGCTTTCGAACTGCTAGGTTGGCAGGAGCAGGGACCAAGCAACGGGAGCTCACCCCATCGGGATTCGTGAGTAGGAGCTGTTAAATAGGTTGTTTGTCTATGTTTGCAGGTAGTTGTGGGAAATTATCTGGTAGGAAACATATGGTGAGTACCTCAGGTATCTTTAAGGGTGAAGAGTCTCCTTCAGGGCTGTGAGACTCACTGTCATGCTAAAGGGGACTTCAGAGACCAACCTTAACACCCACTCAGAGTTGTGGGGCCCAGGAGGAAGTGAAGAAGAATGGCCTGTCAGAGTTATGTGAGTGGAATTCCCTGATACCTGATACCTTGTGCAGAGTATGAATCAATAAGCTTTCCACACCAAGAAGAGAATTCCAATGTTTTACTGCAAACTGTCTTCAAACTTCTTACAAAACATTGCAAATACAAATCAACACATTGCTCTTAAACAGCTAGCAATGCAGCCCCAGTCTTTGTTATTACTTGTTAACATAGTATAGTCTCTCTTTGGTCCCAGAGAGATTCAGATATGCAAGTTGCATCCTTAATATACTGACAGCTTTTGAGAGAAACCCAAACTCCCAAGGATGAGTCATCAATCAACATAACAGCAAAACATATGCAGATGAAATGCTAGCCATTACCATTAGCAGGGATAGCTCACCCACAGTTTGCTGTGAGCAGTTTGTATTCCACTCCATTGTTTCAAACTGCAGATCTGTTGTTGTTAAATTAATAATTGTGGCTGAGTTGATCCAAGCTTTTGTCTCACCCATGTGGCCACAATAGCCTATGTTCCCAAATATCCTGTTTATTACCTTTTAAAGCCCTGAGCAGCCTAGGGCCAAGCTACTTGAAGGACTGTTTCCTTCAAGATCAGCTGATAAATGTGACCATTGCCTTCTGATGTGCCCATGGACTCAACACAGAAGGGCCTTCTAGGTGGCAGCAGCTTGTTTGTGCAACTCTGCACAAAGAGGTTAATGTGATATGCCCAGAAGGTTTGTCATTGGAGGAATCCCATATATGTTGCCCAGAATAACTTGAAGGTATGTTATGAAACCCTCCGTAGCATATATTAACAAGCCTCTTTTAGATTTACATGCTTGAATACATGATTAACCATATTGACGTCTCACATTCTCAGAGTGATTCCGACATTAATAGCTCCTTTCCTCAGATGCACTTGCCTACACACACACACACACACACACACCACCTCTCTCCAGGAAGTCCACCTCATTCTCACGAGTCTCTCATGCCTTTACTGTTTAACACCATCTAAACCATATGGAATATGGTCTCCTATGCTTCTGTCACTTTCTGATCATCTAAGGCAGAAGTAGCCAACGTGGTAACCTCTTGTTATTACTGGGCTCCAACTTCCATCAGTTCCAGGCAGGTCATGGATGATGGGAGTCACAGTCCAACATATGGAGATTACCAAGTTGACCACCCTTGATCTAAAGGGCTCCAAGACCACCAAAATGACTGCGGCTCTCTATGTAAGTCTGCTTACTAAGCTGAACTGTTCAAGAAGATAACGAAGCTGTTGTCTTTACTTATCATGCATACTCACTGCTTTTCTCCAATTTTCCCTTTATAAAACCTGATTGATTCAGAATTTGGGCTTGATGAGATTCCTATACCACCCATGGACAGACTGCACAGTGTCTAAACAAGTTGAGTTATGCTTCAGAGTTTACATTGATGAGACATAAAGAGAGGAAATTGGGCTGATTGCTTGACTAGCAAAAGACAGAGAGCTGAACTGGTTGTCCCCAATTCCTGTTTAAGTAGACCATAAACTGTGGGAAGCTCACGTGCCCTGCCTTAGGCTGGCTAAGTGGGGGCAGAAGTAACAACATATTTCTGGCGGTTTGCCCACAGGAGCGTCACCAGAATAGGTCCCCCTCCCCATCTCCATGGTTAGATCCTGTCTCTCTTTGCTTGGGTTCTGCTGATGTTTCAAGATTTTTCATTTTCAACAAATCTTCGTTTTAACTGCTGTATGTAATTTGATATAGTAGTTTTCTGTCTGTCTGTCTTTAGTGTTGTTTGAGTTTTATTGTTTGTTGTTGTTTATATTTATTTGTTTGTTTGACTTTGCATCATGAAATTTTAGTCTGAAATAGAGAAAAACATATGAGCAAGACCAAATACCACACACAAACATGTTGTTGTTGTTGTTATTTAGTTGTTTAGTCGTGTCCGACTCTTCGTGACCCCATGGACCAGAGCATGCCAGGCATTCCTGTCTTCCACTGCCTCCCTCAGTTTGGTCAAACTCATGCTGGTAGCTTCAAGAACACTATCTAACCATCTTGTCCTCTGTCATCCCCTTCTCCTTGTGCCCTCCATCTTTCCCAACATCAGTTCTTTCCCAACATAAACATACATTTATATAAAGATTAACCCGACCACACACATTATTGTATCAGTGCTATTTTATTAGCTGCTTTGAGGGTCTCTGTTAGCAGGTGAAAGTGGGTAGCACATTTACTATTAATTATAAAAATAAGCTGACCTTCATATACTGTACATAAGTCTCTGCAATAGATCTACCATTGAGAGATGTGTATTAGACTTTTTTATATAAAAAAGCACACAAAACAATCTAGGTATCACAATGACCTTTGATACCATAGGTATGACATCCTTTTGGACCATCTAGAGGAGCTGTTATACAGTGGTTCCACTCCTTCCTTCTGGGCCATGTCCAGAAAGTGGTGTTGGGGGATGAGTCTTGCTCTCTCTTGTGGGGTGCCTCAGGGCTCCATCCTCTCCCCCATGCTTTTTAACATCTACATGAAGCCGCTGGGAGAGATCATCCCGGGTTTGGGCTGGGCATTCATCAGTATGCGTATGATACCCAACTTTACTTCTCTTTTAAATAAGAACTAGTGAAGGCAGTGAGTGTACTATGTGAGTGTCTGGAGGCAGTTGGATGGCGGTTAACGGATTGAGGTTGAATCCTGACAAGACAGAAGTACTGTTTGGGGAGGGGGGACAGGCTGGTGTGGAGGACTCCCTGGTCCTGAATGGGGTAACTGTGCCCCTGAAGAACCAGGTGCACAGCCTGGGAGTCATTTTGGACTCACAGCTGTCCATGGAGGTGCAGGTCAATTCTGTGTCCACGACAGCTGTCTACCAGCTCCATCTGGTATGCAGGCTGAGACCCTACCTGTCTGCGGACTGTCTCGTCAGAGTGGTGCATGCTCTAGTTATCTCCCGATTGGACTACAGCAATGCGCTCTATGTGGAACTACCTTTGAAGGTGACTCAGAAACTACAACTTATCTATAATGTGGCAGCTAGACTGGTGACTGGGAGTGGCCACCAAGGAAACAAACAACTATCTCTGACTTTTAGAAGACATCTAAAGGCAGCCCTGTATTGGGAAGTTTTCAATGTTTGATGTTTTACAATATTTTTATACGTGCTATAAGCTGCCCAGTGTGGCTGGGGAAACCCAGCCAGATGGGCAGGGTATATGTAATCAAATTGTTGTTGTTGTTGTTGTTGTTGTTGTTGTTGTTGTTGTTGTCTTCAAAAGAGGAAACAAATGGAAAGGCAGTAGTATAAAATCTATTTGTTTGTGACAGAAAAGTTCACAATTAAGCTAAGTGATGAAGTCTGGTGGGAAAATATAGCTTATTTTTAGTATAGGTTTGCCCTTCAGCTTGGCTGCGTGATCTACATTAAAATTCAGGCAGCAGTACTGCCATTCTTAGTAAATCAGAGATATTATGAATATGCAAAATAGAAGAAGCTTTTTTATGTCTGCGGTTTGTCTTGCATGTTTGGAGGAATAGGTAAACAAGCACAGATTAATCTGCTTTATAGGGGCTTTTTAAAGTGACAAATTAATAATTTTCATAACAGAGTAAAATATGTATTATTTCCTTGGATTTTATTTGTATTTGGCTAGATCACTATGTCACAGTACTGATGTTTCTCATCTTCTTTTGCTAGGGTGTTTTAAAGAACCACCTACTCACCAACTTCTACTGGGGTACATGTGCTCATTGCAGCAGAAACAACAAAAGGTCTTGAGGCAACTTTAAGACTAACAAATTTACAGCATATACAATGCAAGATGGCTTACCTCCACATAAATGTGTACAGATTGAAAAGTTTTACCTTATTATGGTGCAACTTTTCATGGACCAAAATCTGCTTAATCAAATCAATGAAGTGTCATCCCAAGTTTGCAGATGTATATACACACGACTGGGTAATGGAATAGAGAATAGCAAGTTAAGAGGGGAAGGGGCTGCAAAAAAATAATTAAAAAAGACAGTTAATTACATGAAAGCAAAATGGCTACAAATTTGCCAATTGACAAGGCAGTGCTGTTGATAAAACAGATATCCTGGCATTGGTAACTTTAAGGAACCCCTCCCTCAAGTAAACTGATCCCATCCTGCTAGGGGCTTTCTATATCAATAGTAACACCTTGAACATGGCCCGGTAACAAAATTGGCAGCCATTTCAGATCTCTAAGCAGGAGTGTAATATGCCAGCAGGGTCTCACTGCTATCAGCAGTTTTGCTGCAGCATTCAACACTAGCAGCAGTAAACCAACTTTGAAGGCCCCCCTGCCTGGATGACTGAGCTCAAGCTCCCCCAGCCCAGGAACAGCCACAGCTGTTGTACCAACCAAGGCTGGGAAAGGATGCTGCTAGTTACTAGCCTACCTGGTCTTCCAATGACAAAGCTGGATCCAGAAGCATCCCCAGACCACTTATGTGAAGGATCAAGAGGGTGTATCTCCATCCAGGGCAGGGAATTTGCCAATTTATTGGACATGGGAGCCACTTATCCACAGTGTCTCCATTTTGCCAGAATTCATCCATTCCATTACAGTTGTACCTTGTGTTTCATAACCTCCAGGTTATGGAATCTTCGGGTTACGGCCACGGCAAACCCAGAAGTGTATACTTCCGGGTTTTGCCACTTGCGCATGCGCACAAGCGCTCTATCATGCCATGCTCAGAAGAGGCGCCTCTAGTTATGAATTTGTCAGGGTTCGCACAGCACCCCAAAATGAATTAAATCCATAACCAGAGGTACCACTGTACTGTATTCCAACGCTGTATCCAGGGTCCACATAGAAATACAGTGGTACCTCGGGTTACATACGCTTCAGGTTACAGACTCTGCTAACCCAGAAATAGTACCTCAGGTTAAGAACTTTGCTTCAGGATGAGAACAGAGATCGTGCTCCGGCGGCACAGCAGCAGCAGGAGGCCCCATTAGCTAAAGTGGTGCTTTAGGTTAAAAACAGCTTCAGATTAAGAACGGACCTCCGGAACAAATTAAGTATTTAACCCGAGGTACCACTGTAGATCTGAGTCTTCAGTATTCTGTTGAGACTTTCCCCCAAATCTCCTAAAGACTACTTCCGATGGCTTTGTGTAGATATTAAATAGCATTGGGAATAAAAGAATGCCCTGCAGCACCTCACAGCCAAGAGGCCAAGACACACTCTCCTTATGCTCTGTCTCTGAACTTGGCCAAACAGATAGGAATGGAACCACTGTAACATAGTGCCCTCCATTCCCATCTTATAGCGTAATCCACGCTGATACTATGCCCCATGGTATCAAAAGCCAAAGAGATATCACGAAGCAGGAGTAAGGTACACAGACAAAGCCCATGGTCACCTTATTCAGACATGAATAACCTAACAAAACTTCCCGTGATATGACTGAAATTTGGTTCATGATCAACCTGTCCTCCTTTTTTTATTAGGGCCATAATAAGTGCTGTCAAATTATCTGCCAGAAAAATACGGCAACTTCAAAAAAAAATTGCTAGTTTCTAAAACCTTTTCTTTAGAATACGTTTAGTGTTGTCAGATAAAGTGTGTTTATTAAGAGGCCAGAGGCCATTGATAAAGAATTATGCCTTGACAAGTGGAGTTCTGGGCTATTTTATATGCCTATACTAGAGTCAAGTAATTATAATGAATGGCATAGTTATAATAATGAATGGTATAATTTATAATATGGCTGAGACAGTTTAAAACTGGCACCTACTAATTCTGGGACATTACATCTTGATTTTGGATGCATTGGTTTAATTTAATTATTTTAATTTAGATCTCAGGCTATGCATTAATAAAAAAAAAAAGTCTGCTGGCAGCAGCCATGGAAAAACATGACATATCACTACCAGTATGTCACGAGACTGACTCAACAATGTTAGCCCTACTCAGGAATGGCAGATGCAACTCCATGCTCCAAAGAGGAGGCGCTCTCGTTAGCTCTTATAAATAAGATATGCAGGCAGAATTTTGGTCAATAGTATAGTGAGAATCAAGGCCTCCCCTTTTTCTAGCCAGGGAGCTAAGTCGCTTTTCAATCTGACATGTGAAATTTTTGCAAATGCCGATCAGTGTAGAGTAAAAAAAACAGAATTCTTTACTCCCCTACTTGTTAACGTCTCTCTTTTTCTAATTGGCCAGAACCTTAGATGGAGGGGAAATCAGGATTCAGCAACTAACATTTGACATATGATTGGCATTAAATATAACTCTCCAAAAGGCTAAATTATAATCCACTAGAGGAGCTTTTCAGATTGGCTCATACTACTTTGCCTATTATTTTATTGTACTGTACATTCCTTCTTTCAAAATTCTAATCCCTTTTTCTCAGAACCTTTCACTTCTCACATGACGATAAACATTCTGTATGTATTCAGGAAATGTAGCATCTTTGTCACAACTTCAGCTCTTCTTGGTCTTTGTTTTTAGATACCTAGTGAATGGGGGGAAATAGTCCTTTCAATTCATTTAGATTGACCATTTGCTTTTGTTTCATTGTTGTTTTTAAAGCAATGACAGAAGAGTTTGCATCTTGACATGCTGTTATACTCTGGAGCTAAGTGGTGGTGGATGGGGGGAGATCCAGGTTTGAGTGGGCCTTGAGTAGTGGCGAATCGATTATGAAATTAATAAAGCTTAAACTTCAATCCCCTAATCCTGGAGGGGTTCCAAAAGTGACTTTAGTCCACATTGCTTTGAAATTTTGGGTTTAGTAGACCCACATGACTCAAATAGTAATTGATTAATTATTTGTTGTACGTATTTCAGCATGCCTGCCGTGCTCTGGTCCATGGGGTCATGAAGAGCCAGACACGGCTAATCATCATCAACAACAACAACATTTCAGCAGTCCCAAAGTTTGAGAGTCAGTAGCACAAATGCTGTAAAGGTGTGGTGATCTGTTGTGGAACAAACCCATTGAAGAAGATAACAGTGGTTACCCTGAGCTTATTGCTGGTTGAGAAGGGGCCTCTATAACAGCTCCAGTTTCAGGGGCCCCCAAATGTAGGTCCACCAATGGCTTTCTGGAAGGTGCCTTCTGTGGGGTTCATTCCTTTCCTGCCCTGGTTGTGTAACCTCAAAGCAGTGGAGCAGAACAGCAATAGCAGTGTCCCAAGCAGCACCACACTTTTAGGTCTAGCTGCCATTTTAAGTCCCCACAATTCCCTTAAATGGTCTCTCTCTGGGCCACTGTGGAACATTTCAATGGCAACTAGACCCAGCTGCTTGCAATGTCAAGCCGGATATTTTACAAAAAAAAAAAAGGATTACCTCAGGACATCAGCATGAGTCCTGCCAAAATGCTGGAGTCCCAACAGCTGCTCAAATACTGACAAATATGCCTTGTGGGTGAATATCACACTGTTGCTGATGGATTTGCACTAGTAACAATACAGAGCTACAGAGAAGTTTATTGTCTGGAGATTTTTATAATTACTGTAATGTGTAGCTGTGTTTGTCTGAAATGGCCACAAAACTTGGTCCTAGTGTGGGTAAACCTCGGTTATCAATACCTACTACTTGTTGGTAAATCAAATTGCCTCTCTCATGACTGGAGTTATTCACACTAATTAAGATTTGTAAGTTTTTCCCAGATGTATTCATATTCAATCCCTTTCCATAGCCACTGAATAAGTTTCTGCTAAATGGACAAAAGTGCCCTTTGAGTTCTCCATAAATAGCTCCTTGACAAAATGAACATCTTCTGAACTCACCTTTTCTATGCCCAAATCAGACAGACAGACAGAGAGGTGCCCATTCCCATCATTATTGACTTTCAGTGGAATTTGAATACATTCCTGTTTACTCGGGCATTTGATAGCTGAAGGATACTTACTGTTCTTGCCAGCTCTTAGATCGCTGGCTGGGAGAATGTTTTTAATCATTTTTAGAATGCTTATTTTTAAAAAAAATTGTTGTGGATCTGTTTGCAATGCTGGGCTTATTTAATAAAATCATCATCACCATCTACTGTTCCATCCTCTCTGTTATCTTTTAAGCCAGAATTAGGGAGTCTCATGGTGCACCATGCTTAAGGAGGCCGATATTAATAATCCTCAGTGTCCAAGTCTTGCTATTCTTTGAGCGGTGGGTGGGGTGGGGAGAAATAAAAAAAATCCTCTCAAGATACTTCAAACACACCAACCACAGTACTCTGATCCCGGCAATTGGTTTGGAGAACAGAAGCTGTTGTAAGCAACATTTTTATTTTTAGTTCCAAAGGAAAAAATGGCAGAGACTATTATCATAAAATAATTTCCTCATTGGGGTAATTAAATGACTAATATAATCCCCTTGGGGTGCAGTTTGCTTTATGGGAAGGAAAACTTATTTTGTCACATTAAGGTTTCTTTTCCTTCCCCCTCGCAGAGATTGCTTGAAAACACAAGCACCGCAGCTCCAGCTCTGCAAAGAGCAATGAATCTCTTTTTAGAGCTGTTCAGACACTGTAATTTTCTTATTGATGCTGGGAAGCAGAATTCTTCATAGGTTTATTGTATCCCTAATCTGTGAGTTGGTGATATAGGAATGCATTCTGCTCCTTTTTAATGCAAGTGCTGTTCATTTAACATCCAGTGATTTGTCCCAATGTAAGGCAGCAAAGGATTTGACTCGGAAGTAAGTGCCGGTGTGCTTCAGTATAATGGAACCCCCATTTAGCAACGTTATTGAAATGAAATTATGACACAATTAAATGTATAGACTTAGAGGAAAACTCCCAGCTCTCCAAATTACCTGTGTTGTCACAAAAAGCAATTTGAAAAGAGAGAGTGCATGTAGCCAGCTGCCAGTAGAGGTTTATTTTCCTGACCTATTTCAAATGGGAAGAGAGAAGTTCATGTACCAGGAAATTGTCTCAGTAAGTTAATAGTTATTTTATCCAAGCCTATCCCCATGATTCATAAAAAAGGGGGTGGGCAAATAAATAAGGGGCAATCAAATGTTAGAACAAAATACTAGTCTCAAGCGTTTACAGTGGGAATCCACTGAAAATTTTCAACCTTGTTAGTATCCTGCTATACAATAAAACACCATTGCCTCCCCTTTCATTTTTCAGCAGCCCAACATATTTTGCTTGTTTTATAAAGTGAAGGAGAAATATTTTTGCTATGGGGAACTTTATTGCATTTTTGTATTTGATTTTCATTTTGAATGTTCTATTCTGATATTTTGGAATGTTGTATTTCACAATGTAAGATGTCCTATAAGCCACTTAGATATAGATAAATATATATTTGAAAAATGTAAAGCAGTAAACACATGAGCTAAATAAAATGAAGCGTGTGTGTGTGTGCATGTGTGTGTGTTACCACTTATCTGTCATAATAAAGTTTACATCTGATGTAACAAAGCAATCAACAAAAAGCAAATAAAATCAGGGTTCTTTCTGTTCTATACAAATTACCCTGACTATCCTATCCAAACATTGCTCAAGAAGATAACTTATTATTAGTTATAAATGTGATATCAATTAGCCCAGCTTTATACATAATTTCTATCAAAACATTGTGAACTCATAGCTTGCATTTGAGAATAACCTGTATACTTTGCTATATTCAATAAAAGTAATCCATCATCATAAAATTGTCATATTTTTGTTGCCTGGATCTAATAAAGCATACTAGCTTAACCATCAGAGTCAACTCCTATGATTTGTCAACCCATTGTCAAATAGATGGTACAACAGGCAATCTCCACTTCTTCACATAGAGTATTCTGGCTTCTGCCAACATATGTTGATAAAATAAAATAGAAAAATAGCTGCTTGGTTGTGATACAAATGTTTCTAAATAGACCACCCAAAGTAGTAGTGTGTGTTACACAAACACACGTACCAACTAATTTCTTATCAGGATCATATTCATTGGGAGAAAGACTGAAGAATTTGGAAAAATACTTGTTCTCTTGGCAGAACTCTATTAGCCTTTGCCCTGCTTCGTTTTGAACTCCAAGGCCAAAGTTGCCAGTTGTTCCTTTTATCTCTTGACTCCCTACTTTAGCATTCTAATCCCCTATAATGAGAAGAACATCCTTCTTTGGTGTCATTTCTAGAAGGTGTTGTAAGTCTTCATAGAATTGATCAATTTCAGTTTCTTCAGCACTGGTAGTTGGTGCATAAACTTGGATTACTGTGATGTTAAAAGGTCTGCCTTGGATTCGTATCAAGATCATTCTATCATTTTTGAGATTGCATCCCAGTACAGCTTTTGCCACTCTTTTGTTGACAATGAGGGCCACTCCATTTCTTCTATGGCTGAATTCACCTATTCCCGTCCATTTTAGTTCACTGATGCCCAGGATGTCAATACTTATTCTTGCCATCTCATTTTTGACCACATCCAGCTACCCAAGGTTCATGGTTCTTACATTCCAGGTTCCTATGCAATATTTTTCTTTACAGCATTGGACTTTCCTTTCGCTTCCAGGCATATCCGCAACTGAGTGTCCTTTCGGCTTTGGCCCAGCCGCTTCATCAGCTCTGAATCTACTTGTACTTGTCCTCCGCTCTTCCTCAGTAGCATGTTGGACGCTTTCCGACCTTTGGGGCTCCTCTTCCAGCGTCATCACTTTTATATGCCTGTTGTCTTTGTCCATGGAGTTTTCTTGGCAGGGATACTGGAGTGGCTTTCCGGATCCTGCTCCAGGTGGATCACGTTTAGTCAAAACTCTCCACTATGACCTGTCCATCTTGGGTGGCCTTGCATGGCATAGCTCATAGCTTCTCTGAGTTATTCAAGCCCCTTTGCCATGACAAGGCAGTGATCTATGAGGGAGGATAGTTCTCTTATAAAAGTTAAAATGAACATGCAGTGCTTTTTGTGAAAAGTGAGGTACTGGTACTCATATCTTGATAAAATAAGACCTCTGAGTGGCCATCCCTTTGTTGGAAGAGGACAGGACAAGGGGAAGTAGATTCATGTGCAAATGTATTGCTTTAGGTGAAATTATATGTGGATGAGTCTCACCCACCTTTAGTCCAAAGCATGACAGCCCACTCTCTCATTTACACTTGTTCTGCATGTATAAACGTGGGCAAAGTGCCAGCTTGTCAGGAGTGGAGTTGTCTGCTGAGATTTGGTTCACTATGCTTTAGAAAGCAGTACGTACAGAATGGAGCTACGTGTTAACATAATCTTTTAAATAGCACAACTACATGTGACAGCACAGAGCATCTGTATCTAAGAATAAAATGTTTTTTTTTCTCTGCCATTTCCTCTGCTGCCTCCCACCCTTCCAAACAGCTCCCACCCTTCCAAATAGCTCCTCTTTGTCGTGAAATAGATACTACAGGTAAACAGCAGTGGAGAGGGCTTAGTAGACAAATGAGGAGACCTTAAAGAGCCTCTCATTCACTGGAAATTGTACTTACTTCCTGCTAGTAATCATGCAGCTTTTAATGCTCAGAATCCAGATAGGAAGAAAACTACAATTCTGTGCTGCCAGAGCATGCTCATGAACATGCTGAGATTGGTCATGCTAGCCAGGCCTTTCCTCTGTCTAGTGAACCACTCCTGCCCATTAGGGTTTCCTTCTTCATAAAGATAATGTTTATTTGCTGAGGAGGAAGTGGGACTGGTAGTCAGTGTCTGGCTAGGTACTAAAATAAAACTCAAAACTGGTGTAAATTCAAAATGTGAAAAGGCTTTCTGAACACTTGAGCACACATGTGAAGGCAAATTTGAAGGCTGTCTCGACCCCATCCCTGTTTATTTTATTTTCAAAGTTTACAGCCATTGATATTATCAAAAAGGGTCTTTCATCAAGATGGTTATAGCAAAGTTCTCTCTGCTTTAAAGAGGGGCAGGGGGTAGCCAGCTAATAGAATTTTATACAATGCCACCAGTTTTGTGTCCCAAAATTGCCAATATGCTAAAATCCAGATTATTGGAGGGTAGCTAACTGATCCCTGTATGCTCTCTTTAACTATATATCATTTAGGGAAATGGAAATCATACTCCAATTAAGGATTAAGGAGTACCCTTCCCTTTTCACTGGCAGGGTACAACAATTCTAACCCAGGAGGAAAAAACAGATGTGTAGATGAGGAATAAAATGACACATTCTGCGGATCTTATCCAGAGCTGAATCATTCCCCGTAGACCTGCACTGCATCATTTCCATTTTCATACACCACAGGGAAACTGCTCAGGAGTTAGCACAGCAGAGGCACTTATTCCTGCAGCAATAACTGCCAACCCTCTGGGTGTTTTTTGTTTTTTTAAAAGGCCACATAGGAATTGTGGTTTTCTATTATATGTGCCACAACCTATTCCATGCTACCTTTCCTTTATGTAGTTTGTAAAAAAAAAAAAAATGGTTGTTTTTAATTTTTGTAGAGTCACAATTTATTAAGCTATTTCTGGCTCATTTCTGTGCATCATATTCTCTTTACAGTTCAACTACTTGTTAGGAGTAGATGTGGAAACTATTGCTCTTAAGTAGGAACTGATTAGAGAGATATTCTGCTGAGTCACTGCTTCATGAAACTTCAAAGATACATTTACCTTGGGAGTCTGATCTTAAATGGACCATAGGAATGAACGTATCTTAAATTCTGGGTTCAAACCCCCAAACCTATGCCCAGTTTGAAGCTCAGCACAGCTCTGAACAGCTTATCAGTGACTAACAACATAATGCAAATCCTATTGAATTCAAAAGGACTTTCTCTCAGATAAATGGGTTTAGGATTGCATCCTAAATCTGTGATGCAATCGATAGTAAATTCCATTGAATTTTCATACACATTTACCCAGGGTTGCCAAAAGTTGGAAGCAGTGTCTGAGCATAAATCAGGCAAATATCCAGGAAAATGCGGATGCATGGTAGTCTATATATTGCCCCCCCCCCCAAAAAAAAGAACCTCAACAACCTTGGGTAAAACTAAAAAAAGTTCAACAACTTTGGCCAAAAAACCCAAAAAAACTTTTCTGTCTGGATTTTCACTGTTTGAAATATGGCAACCCTACATTTACCTGTTGAACTAAACTCAATTTCCCACTGAAAACAACTTCTGATTAGACATAGAGGATCACACTGTTAAATCTCATTGGCTTCTCAGGCTAAAATTACAGATTCTATTTATCATGCCATCATTCAGCCCACTCCCATCACGTAACTGTTTTCATGACAAATGCTGGTTGAGCAAGTCAAACTGCAAATAATCTATGACTACTGTGCCACATTAAATTTCTGCACAGATATTTCCAACACATCAGTGCCAGAGTTTTCTACTTTTATGTCTCCGTTGCATTTATGTAGAGTCACAGCCACAGTAAGCCTAGGGCAGACATGGCCAAACTTGGTCCTCCAGATGTTTGGGGAGTACAACTCCCATCATCCCTAGCTAACAGAACCAGTGGTCAGGGATGATGGGAATTGTAGTTCCAAAACATCTGGAGGGCCACGTTTGGCCATCCCTGGCCTAAGGTCACTGGGGTAGGGGCATAGGAAACAATAATTGATGTGATATTTTTCTTGGGATGGAAACGGCCACCACTTTATTGATTACAGAGGCAAGAAGGCTTAGGCTTAGGCTTAGACACTGTGTGTGTATCCTGGATCAGCCAATCTGGTTGTTGGCTGATAGCTTTACTAGGATCAGTCCTGGGTTAAGGAATTCCATTTAATGCACATCTAATATGGGTGACCCCTCCAGGAGCCCAATTGGCAAGTCCAATTATGGCTTGTTAGCACTTGTCTGGGCAGACAAACAGAATCTGCCCCCCCTGGACCCCTTTGCTGGGGCACCCTGATACTTTGATCCAGAGGAGGGTAGGTAAGGATTCTTCCTACCTGCCATGGGCCAGGAATTAGCTTTGTCTGCTGAACAGCAGCATGAAGAGGGAAAAGGCAAAGTGACTCCACCTGCAGCTAATCAGGCACTGATGAGAACCAGCTGGCTTCAGCCTTCTTAAGCAGAGCTTCCAGCAGAAGTCAGAAGCTCATAACAACATTTGTAGTTCCTGGCCCTACCTTGGTGCCTCCTGCTCTTCTGGACCCCATTATCATTGGATTTGCTGGACAGTCTGAGGATGCAGATTGCTGTTTGCCTGATCCTAGGACTGGACCTGACTTCAGCTGCTGACTCTGCACCCAGGCAAGTACACCTCAGAGACTCTTCTGGCTGACTGGACTCCCACTCCAATGAGCTCTGTATGTTGTTGTTCAGCAATGAGACTATGACACTATCCCCACCCCACCCACACTCTATGCAGCCCTTTTGGTAAAGCCAAATTAACTAGGAAGAATTATAGCCTTGTTGAATGAGACTCTCATCAGTATAAATCACACGCACGCACGCACGCACGCACAGAGAGAGAGAGAGAGAGAGAGAAACAAATAACTCAAGGTTATTTAGATGAGTTGTCTTTCTTCTTTGTGTGGCTTAGATGGAAATACTGCTGCCTACTGCTTCACAAGTACATTCCCTATGGCAGGCATGGCCAAACTTGGCCCTCCAGCTGTTTTGAGACTACAACTCCCATCATCCCTAGCTAACAGGACCAGTGGTCAGAGATGGTAGGAATTGTAGTCCCAAAAGAGCTGGGGGGAGGGCAAATTCGGCCATGCCTGCCCTATGGGGAACACTGTGGCAAAGCAACCCCTGCACCCAGCAGGATCCAATCCTGCTAGGGTGTTCTTCCTTAGTGTTTTCCTTTAGGGGAACATGCTGGCACAGCTTGCCACTTCTTGCCCAATACCCTGCCCCTGACAGGCCTGGATTGCTCTGGGCTGTCACCACCTGACTTGCCCAAAGTCTGGATTCCCCTGATTCAGATAAATATTGTTTGGGATTTGGCCTAATCTGTTGCACAGCCCAACACTCCATACAAGATTTATAAAGAATGAAAAGTCCAGCTTTTCAGATAATCTTAGATGTTGCATTATCACCCTAGCATGACTCCTGCAGGCATGAGGAAACAACGAGAAGGAGCTGAATGATGGAAAGTGACAACCCTGCCCTGCCTCATTGCAAACTTTAAGCTTTCAGGATTTAAGAAAATGGGGTAACTTGAATGAGGTGGATCAATCAATCTTTCAGAGGCAGGGCTTGTGAAAAGTTAATTTAAGAAGCTTATGTTCCTATTTCTCACTTTCCATTAGGGATTGGGAAGAATTTAGTTTGGTCCACATTTGAATGCAAACTCGCGCAATATGCATACTGAAACATAGCTATCTTTCAAAATTCACACTTTCCAAATTTTGTGATGCATTTCTCCAGTCAAAGAATGTGTAAAGAAAAAAGTGTGCATACTAGGAAAAGTGTGCATGAAAATGCACATATTAGGGAAAGTAATATTTTAAAATGCATATGAAGCAGAATTGCATGCATAAATGTGTATATTAAGAGGAACGTGTGCTAAGATGTTGACAAATTGCAGAACAAAATTGCAAGAATGTGGCAAACAGAACTTGAAAAATAAGAATCTGAGATAAACCAAAAATTGACTGACTTGCCCACTCCTACATCTTCACACCAATGGAGGATGAATTAATAAACACTTCTGGGTCAGGCAGCCTGGCCAGGTGTTCTGGCATTACTTTAGAGCAGTTCAAAGTAGTTCACAAGCCTAACTGAGTAGTGGATAAAAAGGGAGGTGAGGCAAGCTTTTATTGTTGTTTCATCAGACAAACTATCCACATATCTTAAAGTTTTGCTTGCTTTTTAGAATGGAGGTTGGCATTAAAAATAATGGGAACAAGAGCATCATGTGGGTCATCACATACAGCTACCCCTAATTTCAGAGCTCTCTATACTTTGAGCAAAATAACTTTGATGGGCTACATTTTCTAGACAGGATGAACTTTTCACACACCCAGTTCCTATTAGTTATTTTATTCTTCTGAGCTATCAATTTGTTGTGATCTATTGGTTTTCTGTTGGCTATTTGTAGCAAATTATTATTCTTCATGGGTAAATTTTAGCCTAACTAGCAGATATTGATAAACAATGCAGCTTTAGGTGCACCTGTATCATGCAAACTGAAGGGTGTATTTCGATTTCCACATTTGCTTAATTGCATTCAGGGAAGGGATTGTCAAATGAAAAGAAAAAGAAATGAAGGAAATGGATCATTTAAGAGCACTGGAGCAAACCTCTTCTGTTTCTGTTATATCCCTGTACATGTCTCTCTGTATAAAATATGCACCACCACCAACAGCATTATAAAGCACTACATGTGTCTACTGGACCTCAGGAGTAAATTTTACCCTAGTGGCTTAATCTTGCTCCAAGTTGTCTTTACCCTTGACACAGGATTTGACATTCTCATAGTGAAAATTAGCAATACTGATTTCTTACTTGTAATGTTCTTTGGGAGGGGGGATGCACTCATTAGGATATATGGATACATTGGACCGCCTTCTGTTGTTTAATACGAGTCCAGTATTTTAGTTAGCTTCTGTGAGGGGGTGGGGAATCTGTTTTGGTTTGTTTTCTGCTATGAGCTCAGTATTCCCCTCATTTTTATTTTCCAGGGCTTCCTGGTAGCCTAATGAGGGATTTAAGTCAACATTGTGAGGTCCAGTGTACTGCAATAGATTGTGTTAGATTATGGTTATGGAATGGGATACCAATAACATAGGGATGTGGGTGGCGCTGTAGTCTAAACCACTGAGCCTCTTGGGCTTGCCGATCAGAAGGTTGGCAGTTTGAATCCTTGCGGTGGAGTGAGCTCCCATTGTTCGGTCCCAGCTCCTGACAACCTAGAAGTTCAAAAGCACGCCAGTGCAAGTAGATAAATAGGTACCGCTGTGGCAGGAAGGTAAACAGCATTTCCGTGTGCTCTGGTTTCTGTCACGGTGTTCCGTTGCGTCAGAAGTGGTTTAGTCATGCTGGCCACATGACCTGGAAAGCTGTATGTGGACAAACGCCTGCTCCCTCAGCCTGAAAGCGAGATGAGCGCCACAATCCCATAGTCTCCTTTCACTGGACTTAACTGTCCAGGAGTCCTTTACCTTGCCATCAACATATATTTTAAAATGTCATTTTGAAACCAACCTTTAACTATTCCAGCTAGGACTTTAAGTCCACCAGATCCCAATAGCAGATTGGTACTGGAACGCAAAGTGTGTGAGTTAAAAACAACAACACCCTCACATTGGAAAATGTAATGATTAGAAACTGACTGAACTGATAATGTTTCATATGTATGGCTTTCTAAAGCCCCTTTGCAATTCTGTTACCCATATCACAGAATGAACATATTGAGAATGTTTCCCTCCTAGCTCCTTGTTACTCTCCCCCACACACAAGCACTTCAAATAAGAAATCAGTTCCTTTGTCTCAAATTTGTGTTTTTCTTCTTCTTCTTCTTCTCATTTATAAGCTGCATCTTATGCTTAACAAAAGAATTAATTTCAGAAAGCACTTTTCAGACGTTAGCAAAGCAGGCAGTTGTGATTATCATTCAAATCAAGATCTCTTATGAAGAAATTAGTATGCTAGCTCAGATTTTCGGCCTTACTGTTTGCTTCTGCCTTTTCTCTCTCCCCCTCCCCTTCTCCCCTCCACTCTATCGTGTCTCATCAAATAGTGTGATCCACCCACAAACTTCTCCCTGTGTTATTATCCAATGTCAAATCTTGTCATTTTTTTTTTGAGAGCTTTGGCTTGGTCTGCATATAGAAACATGCTCTGTTTTAACAAAAGCTTTGATTTTAAGCTGACATTCGTTTACCAAAGTTTGTGACTGTGTGAGTACATTGTCTTTTATTGGTGTAAACATAATTTATATAAATGCTGCTTTCACCTGTAAAATTGCCTGTAAATCAAACTGGTGCATGTCAAATCCAGACTAAAATGTGTGTGTGTGTTTATATAAAGATTTGCATTTCTTTAATTAAGTCACATTTCTAAGCTATTTCTAGAGGTACAGCATCTCTGTGGAGACAAATCCCAGAGAGCCAGTCATGCTGGTTCTCAAATTAAGGCAAGAGGCAGTAATTTAATAAAGCAGGATCACAACTTTATTAAGACAAATTATCTGCAATGGAATTAAGGGCTTGTCCTGTGTCCCACGCTTTCTAGGCACATTTGTCCTAGGTCTGGGTGGTTTTCTGTTTGCCATTTTGCTTTTTCCAGAGCAAATGCCAATCTGTGACGAGCTCTCTCCCCTCCCCCATCCCCTAGAACCAGGAGAGGCATGAAGAGAGTGGAGGAGAAATTAGATGCATGCCGTCGCAGTCTCAGATTTCTTGAAAAAAGCACTAGACAGAAGGGGACTTTGCTCACTATGGAGAGGCAAGGACCTTTAGTCTCAGCAACTGATTTCATGGAATAAGATCCACTGGGAATGAGCGACTGAACTCATTAGGCCTGACACTCAGCCAAGTCTGTGGGAAATTTTTGCTAATAGTTAACTCCAACTTTATAGTGACCAGCAATGCTCTCTGAAACTAAGCATCAGGATACACCACTCCAAAGTAAATACTTGTGAAGGCTAAAGTATTAATGTATACAGAACATTAAAAAAAAAACTAAGATCAAGGACAGAAGGAAATAATATCATCCTCACCCACTCATAAAGCCTCAATGAGTGGTTCTGTGCCTTTTTTCAAAATTCTGACTTTCAACATTTATCTATCACAGTTCTATTCCCCCCTCCCACCACACAACACTTTTAAATACTTAGACACTATGGAGTGAGGCACAGAGGACTACTTCTGTTTCAGCAACACCCATTACTCAGAGTAATGACTCATTCATGTATTCTCATTTCTTTGTGTTTATGAATGAAGCCAAATATCTTGAGCTCCATTGTCTGCTCCTAGAACAAATACTTCACAATTTTAACAAATGAGTCAGATAGGAATAGGGTTGCCATATGTCCGGAATTTCCTGGACATAAATGGGAGTCAGCCATTGGGAAAAGTGTCTGGGCAGAAATAACTGAAATAGCCAGGAAAATTCAGACATATGGCAACCAATGTCAGAAGTGTAGATTTTTGGCGAATTTCTTTAAAATTAGCTGAAAAGGTTCTTTTTTTTTATTTAGATTTTGGAGCGGGGGGGGGAGGTCAACTTTTGTATCCGAATTTTCACTTTTTGAAAAATGGCAACCCTATATGATAGGAATATAGACAAAATACATTGTATCCTATTATCTTTACAGGAAAATTGTATACATGTCTACTCACAAGTAAGCTCAGCCACCAGTAAGTAGCTCTTCTCCTGAGTGGAATTGGGATCTGGTGTACTTTACACTGGCTGATCTTAAACCCGACTTGCTTAACACCAATTTTTTTAGTATAGTATTGCTTCCTATATCTAGTAAAAGCAAACAAACTAGAAAACACCAGAACTAGAAACCTGAATGCCTGCATAGTAATGGTCCCCAAAAATGCATTAAACAGCCTAGTTATTACTTTGTAAAGCTATAAGCCAATACATTAAGAAATTTACAACTTCTACTTTGAATTATTTGAACAACCAGGAATAAAGTGCTTAAGGGGGAAAAAAGCTATGCAAACTTTCAGATAATTGTAGGTACCTTATCACACAGGTTTACAATCACATCCTCCAAGACAAGATCAGCCATTATCCTATAACACTCTGCAGGGCTGCAGCCCAACTGAGATCCTTGCTGTGGTTTAATTATGAGGATAATTCCAGATAGGCACTGCAGAAGATTTTGACAAAGAGAGAGGTTGGTGGTAGGTCATTTTTATGCCCTTTCATGCATGCATGCCTGAGGATGTAGATGAGCTCCTGAAATGTGTTGCATCTAATGCAAGGGTTCCTAACGTTTCAATACTGGGTCACATGTATTTCAATCTGCTCCTGAAATGTTATATGTATGAAAAGTAATTGCCCTCAATATCTGCTTTAAAAGCAAAGTTTTCAGAAATTTTGAAGTGTAAAACTTACCTTTTCTGCATCAACTGCAATGAGGAATTCTGCTGGTGTTGATGTGGTCTGCAATGATATTGGTGATATATCTTAAAACTTTGAGTGTATGGGGTGTTAAGAAAAGGGTAGTACTTCTGGGGGGGGGGTAGGGACATATCATGCTCCTTCTGGGGTAGCCTGCCCACCTTTGGTCTTCACCCTTCACTCAGTTCTCACCTGTGGCTCCTAAAAGCTGTCAGCATGTGACAGCGACCACACTCTGGGAACAGTTTTGACTGACTGGCTAAACCAGGTGCAGGTAGCCAATGGGAGAAGACAGGCTGTGAGCACATGGGACCAGTAGTGGGTCCAACAGTCAAGAAGGCGGTTTCTGCACATACTATAGAGGGAAGTGAAGGGCAGATGGGGCTCCTCAACCTGGGAAGGCAGGAGAAGGGAAACTCTGACCTTAAACCTCCTCTTTCTTGCAGAATATCTTTAGGAGAATAAAAGACTAAGGAGGAAACCCTACATAAATCCAGAGTGGAGTCCCTAAAGCAGTTGGATGGCATCTTATATGCCTCCTTCTGGCAATTCTGGCAAGTCAAGCTGGTGCCGAATGTATTGGTCTGTTTTCCTTTGGACCACATAAGCAAGGCCGGGTGGCGGGGTCTTGTCCTCTGGGAAGCCCAGGACCTCCATGCAAACATCCCAGACTTTTGCCCCAGAGAGTTCACTTTAGTGCAGCTTATGCAGTGGTTTCACTTCTCCCCTCGAGGCGCACTCCATTATCTCTTGAGACAGATGGGTGGCAACATCAATCTTAAAACTTTGCACCATTTCATAAAAGTAGGTGCTTCTTACTATTCTCTTCTGAAGTTTGTGTCAGTCACTATGTTCCGAGTTAATTAGTAAATGCTTGGAAGGGAGCAGAGAAACACAGTTGGTATTAGAATTATGCTGAAGGGTTGGTGAATACAGCCGAGACCTCTTAAACTGCATAGCCCTGGTGAACAGTAAATCTATTTCTTTGTTGGGTTTTCAAATTAAACAGTTTCATTAAGTACAACATTGATTAACTATACAGTCAACTTGAAGAAAACAGATTTGCTTAAGTATGTTATTTAAAGGTAAGTGAATTGCTTATTTATATGAATTTAAAATTTAGGAGTAAAATTCACTAGGGAGCCTTACACACAGGCATTAATCTATGGATATATTGGACTATGTGTATCAAGATTAAAATTTAGGGGTGTGGAAGTAAGCCTGTAATTCTCATTCCTTGCTAAAACTAAAATTCCCCTGTGCCCCTCAGATGGTTGGTGTTTTGTGATTTGAGCTTTTCTTACTATCCAAACAGTTGTAAAATGCATTTAAATCATTATGTTAATGGTGGCTATATTTTCAATAATGCATTTAAAGGTCTTTAAAAGTCTATTCTTATACTTGTGCCGTTTTTGTATGCAAAATGTGACCAATGTATGTAATTTCATAGCCGGCATCCTATCTTATCCACACACAGTGAGTCTTGTTGAACTTAACGGGGCTTACAATTGAGTAGACATGCACAGGATCGTAGCATCACTGTCTGAGATTTCTTTTTCTTGCAGCTTTAGTTTTGTTGGTATAGCTGTTGGATGTCTTCATGACTAGGCCTCAAAGGACTGGGAGTGGGAGAAACTATAGAGCAACATAATTTTGTTACTATCCAATTCATGCTGTTGCAAATCTGTTGGCTCTAAGATACAAAGGCAGCAATGTAAGTGATGCTAGAACTTCTGCATCTGACTGGATTACAGAATAAGCAGTACTCTGATGGCTTGATGTTGGAAAGATACTTTCAAATGGTGCCGAGTACAAGTACATCTTTCAGATACTTGGCAAAGGTATGCAGCCTGAGATTTTGCGAAGCATATCCCTCCTGCAACATGCTGGCAAGGCGTCCAATTCCTCCTCCTCCTCTTGCTTCTTACCTGCTTCAGATTCCTCTATCTTCAGTATGTGACAGAACCTGGTTTATGTTTGGAAGTACACCGAATCAAGAAATAAACTGGCATTTTGAAGGGTAGAAGCTTGTTTCAATCTGGGCAACATTTTTTAGAAGTTTGTGATAAATATGCCGACAAATATGGAGAAAAAGAAATTGATAGTGATAGCTTAGAAAGAGACTCATTAAATTTCATTAGTTCACTGAGCTTTGTTCCCCCTTTTCTCTCTCTGCTTTTTTTATGTATGCTTGAAACTGTGCCAGACTAGAGAAGGCATAATATTTTTTTTCAGAATAAATACTGTTATTTTAATACAATGATTTCTTTATTAACCACTTTTTGCCTTCTCCTCATAAACTTGGCAAACCAAAGAGATGCAAGGTTCCTTCCAGTTCAGCAACTTGCCGCTCCATTTCTAGCAAATAAATAAAAATAAATTCATTTTTTATATTAAGGTCTGAATAAACTATGATAATTATATGGTAAACCAATTTATAGATAATACATTTTATGTTCCTAAAGCAACAAAGTGATTTTTAATATGAGAAGAGGAATTTTGAAAAATAGTATTGCATTATTTCAATTATCCTACAATTTTTCATTCTTTTTCTGCCCCTCACTCCTAGATGGCTTTAAAATTTCCAGAAATGTCACATCTCTATCCCTAGCTACTGGTGGAAAAAATGAGGTACATAATTGACTTTGCATTTAGATATTTGGTGGCAAGCAGTAAAATGCTTAGATAACTAAGTCAAAAGTTTTAGTCTAAAGTAGATAAAACAAACACTAAGATGTGAACCACCTACTCCAAAATAAGTAATCTCTGTTGGAAATGGATGGTTCACAACCCCCTGAAAATATGTCTTTGATTTTTCTGTCTCATTTGGAGGGTGCATTAGAATTTCAGTGGGTGTAGAGTTGAGCTTACCTTATCATTTCAAGGTGTGTGTGTGTTTTCCCATTCATTAAACCTTATCCGTTGCTTTGGCTGCCCACACTTCCTGATATGAAAAAGTCCCATCAAGGTGTTGCCTCTTGACATTTGTTGAAGCCTGGGAAGCTAAGAAGGCTGGCAACTAAGTGTCCTCATTGGTTTTGTTTTCAAGAAAAGTCATTATTTCATCTTTAAAAAGCCAGAATATTACTGTGTTTCTTCATTTTAAAAAAAACAACCCAACTTCACTTTACAATGAACAGCTGCCAAGTTATATAGTAGAAAGCGTCTCCAATTTTCCTGTGCATACAGGAAAGGCTAGACAAAGGTGCCAGGAGGGTTTCAGGAAGTGTGGGCTCTCAGGAAAATTTCAAAGTCCAGGCCACTGAAAAATGACTTGTACAATGTAATGACATTTAATAGTGCTCCTCAAAAGCACAACAGATGCCCCAAGCTCCCATGGGAATTTCACCTCCCCGTTGATAATTTTTTATTGCAATTTCTTTTCACATTGATTGATGAAGAATGGTTGAAAAAACAGGGGAGAATTTTTTGGCACAGCACTTATCTGATGCCTGAATGTGTTCAGTTTAAGCTCATGTTCTCACTTCCATCCAAACAGAAGTTAATTGATTCAAGCTGGAAGTTTGTTTTGAAGAAACTCTGCAGGCACACCACAAGGCAACGACAAATACAAACAGGGTGGCCTTTTCTGTAATGGATGAGCAATGTGCATTCTTTAGTTGTTTGTCTTGGTACTTGCTACTGTGATTTTTCCACTCTACACTTCTAAGGAGGTATAAGTCCTAGTACCCTCTTGAAAAATTAAGATTGGATCATCTCCTCTTTAAAGTGTCATTTAAAGGATAACCTTGTACCATGGATCCTGCAAATTTTCATATCATTTTATTGAATCATCAAACAATGTTTCCCTCTCCTCAATGGTTTATAATAGAGCAGAATCTTCTCATATGCGCTGAGAATCACCAAGCAAATGTCACTGGTTGAAATTGACACTATTGTTATGGATTGGAAATGCATTGTGC
The DNA here is from genome assembly GCF_964106915.1 of Podarcis gaigeae. Taxonomy (NCBI): domain Eukaryota; kingdom Metazoa; phylum Chordata; class Lepidosauria; order Squamata; family Lacertidae; genus Podarcis; species Podarcis gaigeae. Next base: position 45,551,161 of record NC_139677.1, on the reverse strand, counting down.
AAATAAAAGAATGGTAACACTGTGTGCTACATAATCAATCACAAATAGGGCAGAAGTACATTTCTTCTTGTCTTGCATCTATGAACATGATTTTATTATGGTTCAGTGTATGAATTCTAATAGGTTATTAATATTAACAATAAACCAAGATGTATGATATTGCAGTAAGAAAGACTGGTGCTAGTGATTGCAGAAGCTGTAATGGTGACAAAAATAGCATTTGATTGCTAGAAAAAGTAATTACAATGCAATTCTTGTTGGTATGATTTTTTAAAAAGATTACTGTGTCAGCATCTAAATAGGGGGAAAAACAACTTATTGATCAGCACCTTTAATAATTTTGTCTGTTTTTATAGCCAATAGTGCTGATGATGTTTAAATTATGAATAGTTAGAATAGATCCCCCTTTGGAGATGGATGTCTTTATACTCGTATGAAAGGTGTTAGCAACTTATGTAACAATTCAACAATAATTCTCTCACTTCAATTTGTTAGCATAGAGAGGGGTTTTTTTCTGTATATACTCTTAGTGAAAGAGTATGAACACTTTTGAGTGATTACTTCTTGTGGAGAATGGATGTTGAGAGTTTGAAGAGAAACCCACTTCGATCCTTTGCTGTGAAAATGGCTCCACTTAGGGATGTTTCCACAATTCATATTAGGGATTTCCCCACCATTTGAAGTCAATCAAATTCGAGTGCAGATTATGTGATTCTGGGAATTGCAGGCACACTTCTAGGTGCATTTCTAAAATACCCATTCAGTACTACAGATACAGGAATAGGCATCTATCACACACTTTATCTATACAACACTATTCTTCTTCTTCTTCTTCTTCTTCTTCTTCTTCTTCTTCTTCTTCTTCTTCTTCTTCTTCTATCACTTGTAGCAGAGTAAGAATGTCTTCCATCAATATGGTCTTAATGGTGTGTCCATAAGTCACTGTGGAGACCAATTCTGGATCCACATGTCCTTCCCACAGTGGGAAAATGGGTTTCTGGGCAGGAGTTGATCACAGTGAGGATTTGCCAAATGTGCCTCTTAGCTCGTTTCTCCCTTTTGTCTTGAGTTCATGCTTCTTCAAAGTCCATGACACCTTTGGTAAAGTCTAGTTCTCCAACTGGAGCGCTTGCAGCCCAGTGTTTCCCAATAATCCATACTTAAACTGCATTTTTTAAGATGTGCCTTAAGAGTGTCTTTAAACCTCTTTGGTTGTCCCCTGACATTTCACTTTCCATTCTTAAATTGGGAATAGAGTAGTTGCTTTGGAAGATGATAATCTGGCATCCGAACAACATGACCAGTCCAACAAAGAATCATTTCTTCAACACTGGTGAACTTAGCTGCTTCTAGTACACTGACATTAGTTTGCCTGTCTTCCCAAGTAATTTGTAATTCTTTTCGGAAACACCGTTGATGGAATCTTTCAAGGAGTTTGAGATAGTGTTTATAAATAGGTGGTCCATGTTCCACAAGCGTACAGTAAAGCTGGTAGTACAATAGCTTTGTAAACAAGCATTTTGGTTTCCCTGCGAATGTCCTAGTCCTCAAACACTCTGTGCTTCAATTGGGAGAAAGCTGCATTCAGAGCTCAGGCACACCCCACCACTTCATTGCCCATCATTGTTCCAGGGGTCCCTTCAGGGCCCTCTCAGCTTGGCACCCAGTGTAGACAAACTAGTAGCACTCCCCTAAATCCAGCTCTGGATCCAGCCAGGGATCAGACTCAGAACTCCATCATGGGCCACTTTGATAAGTAGGCAAGGCCACCCAATAGTCACCGGATGTCAAATGATTTCAGGTGATTCAACCTCCCCGCTCCCCCTCTGTCCCATTATGCTAAAGTTACCAGATTTTAAATCCGGGGACTGTCCCCAGGAAACAAGGACGTCTGGTAACCTTACATTATGCATCAGTGACTTGTCTGGAGGGAGGCCAGGTAAGCCACCACTGCTGTTACTCTGGTTGTTCCTTTTCAGTTTACCATTTACCAGGCAATTCTTTTGAGAGCAATTCTTTGAGTAAATTGAAAAGAGCAATTCTCAAGGTAGTTAACAGTGATAAATATCACTCCTCAACTTCTTATCACCTCCCAAAATAGACGAAGCTCTCCATTATGGTATCCTGCAATGCCAAACTGTCTAGCCACTGGAAATGATTGTGTCACAAATAACTTGTCTGATTCCATATTTTGAATTCAACATTGTCCTAGAAATAATTAATTTTCAATAAGCTACATCACAAGTGCAATAGCAGCTTATGAACATTATCATTATTGGCCCCAAAACAAATACTAAAGTGTTTCATATTCTGACTTATACTGATATACAAATGTAAGTTTCAGTAGTTTTTCTTATAGTATCCTACAAATTCAGATATGTGTTCAAATTTGTGGTGCTAAAAGAGCAGACATTCTGCCCAGCATACACAGCTTCCTGCACCCCATTCATGACGCCAGAAGATGCTACTTATCAATCCAGTGTGGATGTTTCTATGGAACACTGCTAATCATTGATAAAAAGGTGACATAATTTCCATGGGCATATGGGAGGTATATAGAGATCTGAATCAAAGTGGACCCCCCCTCCAAAAAAACCCCCTTAGAACTCATTCAGTGGAATTCAATGCAGCATGTAGGAGATTGTTCCATCAGTGCAAGCATTTCTGCTGGCCCTCTGGAGGATCCCCTACCCTTCCAGAGCAGATTTGGGGAGAGGCACAGCGGGAAGAGGCTGGGGAGTCATTTTTGCACTAGCAAGGGTTGTTCCGCTGGTTTCTACTAATGCAACCATGTAGTTGAATCTAGCCCATAATTTTAAATTATTTTTTAAATTACACTTAGCCTTCCTTAGATTGTGCTCTTGATCTGTATTATTCATAGTATAACAATTTTATTGATAAAATCATTTTGATGTAAGTTGATTAGTAAAGATGCAGAAGTGCAAATGTTTCACATCAGCTGTATTTGCTAATAACACATCTGGATTGGCCTAATAAAAGGACATAATCTCAGAACCCATCTTTAAATTTTTAATGTAAAATTACATTAATTATTACCCACCATTATTATTTTTTTGTAGCCAGAAGGGAAATTCCATCTCATTATGGAGTAAAACAATTAGACAGGTACGGTGTGAGAGGGGATGTTTATTTACACAAAGCTGGATGGATAAAGGCAATAAGAGCAGGAGATAAGAGTTAAGGAATGGGATTAAGTTGAGAGTATACACTAAGAGGGAAAAGATATAAAATTTAAAAAGAAGAAATGCAAGCAAGAAATAAAGGGAAGAAAAGAGAGAAAGGGTCTAGCGAAAAGACATAATGACAGAGTGGGGGGGAAATAACATAAGGGAGTGAAGTTGTGGATGGAAGAGTGGTAACTGGTGCCCATTGGGATGTGTTAGGGCACAACAGCCAATGGTGATTTAGCAAAAGCCAATGGTAGGCAGAGTGAGATGTACTGGCAGGTGGAAAAAGACCAATTCTGATTTTGTCCCCTTATTTTCAATTGCAGAGATATGAAGAACACTTAACTACTTCAATACAAATTCTCAATGTCTAATTGAATTTTAAAATAGCCTCTTACCTTGCTTCAAGATCTCTCCACTCCTATCCTCCATTCATACTGCCCACAACAGGTTGAGAAATATTAGGTTTTGTTTGGGACATAGTAGCATGGGCACCTGTTTGTTCAGATCACACAGCACTCTCCTCCTCAAAGCATACTTTCTAAAAGGTAAAGGACCCCTGGATGGTTAAGTCCAGTCAAAGGCGACTATGGGGTGCAGGCCGAGAGAGCCGGTGTTTTATATTCTGAACAATACTGATATACAAATGTAAGTGTCAGTAGTTTTTCTTATAATATCCTACAACATCCAGAACTAGGTTTCTACTGATACCACAAATTTCAAAGTACCTCGGTTTACGAACTTAATCCATTCTGGAAGTCCGTTCTTAAACCAAAACTGTTCTTAAACTGAGGGTTTGGCGCAGTGTGCAACCTGAAATCACACAATCCAAAGCGTCTGTAACCCGAGGTATGACTGTATATTGACTGGTGTTCACCCCTCTTCCACCGTTCAGATTCCGTTCTCAGACCAAGGTAAAGTTCTCAAACCAAGACACTATTTCCGGTTTTGCGGAGTTTGTAAACCAAATCGTTCTTTAACTGGACTGTTCTTAAACCGAGGTACCACTGTAGAACTAGAAATGTAGAAAACAGTACAGTGATGAAACAAATCACAGATTTCCTACTTAATATTAGAAGATAAGTACAAATTTCCTTTACTTAATAACGTCTAATGTACCATCTTCTTTTGATGTGCAGCTAATAGGAGGGTGTCTAGATATAAGCTACCAGAAATGTTAAAAAAAAATCAGTAACAAATGAAAAGTCAAAAAGTACAGCTCTTTAGGGAAACTAAAAAAGGAGCTGAAAATACATTGAACATATGTTATATGCCAGAAGATGCTATATATCTATCCAGTGTGGATGTTTCTTTCGAACACTGCTAATCATTGATAAAAATGTGCCATGGGCATATGGAAGGCCTATGGAGATCTGAATCAAAGTTTAAAATGGACATCCCCTCCCCCAAAAAACTTTGTCCACAGACAGCTTTCTGGGTCATGTGGCCAGCATGACTAAACTGCTTCTGCAGACCTTTACCTGTGTACCTTATACCAGAGAGAGGGCGGGAGGGGAGACAGAAGAGATTGGCGTCTCAAATTCCAGCAGTTTCCTTTGCAATACCAAAATGTAGTGCCCCTCCATCACTCGCACTCCATTCTAAATCATAGTTGCTGTGTCCTCTGGCCTTTCTGTCTGTCACAACCCCTCACTGGTTCAGGTAACTTATTGCAAACATTGTTGTTCTGCTTTCAACAAAGCTAACTCACACCAACCAACCCAGCAGAGACACCGCCATGCTAGCTAACATGTGCTCTGATTGGCATGAGCATGAGCTAACACTGGCCAGGGCACACACCCTGCCATCCTTGAGAGTTCTTGATTGGTCAATGAATTAGACCAGAATCCCTCATCTAGGCCTGTCACTCTTTCCTTCCTCCCCATGTTGCTCCTCCCTCATTGCTTCTTCATGAACTAGGGTAACTGCTGCCCATGAAGTGCCCTTCCAAATACCTTTTCATGTGCCTGCCAGTCTCTGTAGGGAGAGAATAGCTGAGGGTCATTGTCACTGGTTGTAAGTAAGATAGGAAGGGGAGTCTGGCTATGGCAACTTGAGCCTAATGTACCACCTTGCACTGGATAAAGGATAAAAACATGCCTCACTGATCAAGGTGAACGTAAAATGATAACTCTAAATTGTCATGCTGTTTCCCAGTATTAATCCTGGTCCTTACCACAGATTTGCCCTGATGAAATGGTTAGGCTTAGTTTATGAAGAGCTGCTCAATTCAGTGAGCACCATTTATATTGCATTACAAAGGAAGCAGGCTGCATAAATTATTGATGTCTATGTGTAGCGGAGGAAATGGACAATTTTCCCCTGTACCCATTTGAACTCTTTAGTTACAGCATGTAACCACTTTTTAGAAGTTTCTTTAATTGAATTGTTGTGTTCTTTTACTGATTTTACTGTGTAGTTCAATTACTGCATATTGTGTTGATCCCCAGGGGGCAATCGTAGGAAGATTTGTTCATTTCAGAGAGCAAGGATATAAGAAGATATACTTTTTAAAGTCTTAGAAAGGGAGAGGGAGGGAGGGGGGCATCATTTCTAGGAGACATATCATCTATTATTTCCTGTGAAGAAAAGACGAGTGAAGGGGAAAGAGTTGTATGCAGACGCTGCTGTTCACAGTTTGCATGTGGGGAAGAAGGCTAAAAACAATTTTGCATATATTCAATAACTAAGAAAGCCTTTGGAATTTAAAATGGGGATTTTTGAGTTTCGGGTTTCCCTGTGCAATTCTTTTTTTTAATGCTGAAAATTATTTATTAAAAAAGTTACACCATGCTCTTCTTTAATAGAAACCAGATGGAAACAACTAATCATACCTACCACAAAACAATAGTAAACCAGTTTATTTTTAACAGCAGCATAATAAAACAGCTGTTTTAATCCAGAAAGCAGCATTCAATATATGCAAACTGGGGAAGAAATACCCCAAATGAAACAGGAGGAAACGTGTGTGTGTGTGTGTGTGTGTGTGTGTGTGTGTCTGTGTCTGTGTGTGTCTGTTTGGCATATGAAAAGTATTCAGATTGGGGCTTGGTCAACTTCGGCAGGGGGTGGCATTCCACAGCATTTCAACAACATAAAAAGTGGATGCCTTGTTGTTGATTCTCATTAATTTGAGGCATTATATATCTTCAAATTTAATGGAAGTAGTAATGATATATATAGATTGTAGCAACAGAACAGTGTGACCTGAGCACGGCCTGAAATGAAAATAAAATGGACACAGTCATGAAAGTGCTGAATCTCTTTTCTTAGCAGTATCAGGTATTTCTTATAGTTTCATTGGAGACCAACTGGCAGATAAGCATTGATTCAAACAGGTAGTGCAGGATGTAATCAGGCTAGGCTTGGTGCCCACATGGCGCTTCCCTACTGGAGTGTTTTCAGGTCCATGCTATCATATCGCAAGGTTATCATTTGAATCAAGTCTAGACTGTGAATACTCTGTAAATATGAGAAACACTTGTTGAAACACTCTGCTTCAATAAAGTTTACTTGAATGCAATCCCATGCATGTTCAAATGACCCACTGTATTGAATAAGGCTTACTCCCGGGTATGTACATGTAGGACTGTAGCCTTAGAAAGGTGCAGAATCATCTTCATAAATGTTGACAATCCTACATAAAATATTCTTTATTTCCTACAAAACTTCCACAGCTACCTCTTCTAAATAGATTTTCATATTTTGCTCAAGGTCAAAACTTCTGGCAACTCTTGTATTAGGTTCTATGAACTTTATCCAGTTTGTGGAAGGTATTCTTTTCAACCTTGGATTGGCAGCTGGGTAGTCACCATTACTCATGATTTCCACAGTAATGCCATCCCTAACAAAATTTGCTAGCATTGTTGGCATTCTTGTACATTTTTCTCAGATGCACATTTCTCTCAGCATGGTGCAGCAGCTAAGTCAAGTTTTAGTTTAGTGTGCCATCCAAACCCAAGTTTTCATACCCATAATAGTTAATCTCTCTCCTCTTTACCCATAACCTGTAACCTGTAACACTAAGTCATAGTTTGGCTTAGCATATTATATATATTGTGGAGGGGTGGGGTGGGATATCATTATGTATTTATTTTGTATGTTTCCACCTTATTGAAGTAAACTTTCAGTTTATTCCATAGTCTTTGATGGGACTTCATCAATACCATTTATTAGTCCAAACATCTAACAGCTGCCTACTTATTTGCTGATAGTTTCAATTTTTTTAAAAAAAATAAATAAATTATAAATTACTGGCAATTGGAGTTATAAGAGCAACTTAGCTGTACAGCAAACTGCTGTGGCCGGTGGAGTTACATTATTTTACCTAGAAATATTGAGATATATCTAGAAGCTGCACTATCTGAACTGCTGTAACATTTCCTACCAAAGGATGCTAGACTGCATGCAGCATGTGTGCATTTTTCTGTCATTTATTTCCTTAAAACCAAAGGTCAGCACATATAAAATTTACAACATAAAGGGTCCAATTACTGGTACAAGACATCTACCACATCAGCAGAAGTGTCAAGCATCATATACCGGTACTTCTATAAGCTGATTAATCCAATGCAGTGCAGCAATAGGCAGTACTTAGCTCTTGCAGATTTCCCCCAGCAGCTACTGCAAACATCGCACTTACAAAAGTCATATATTTATCTGAAACAGCCAGCAAAAAACAAATCTTATCAGACAGCAACAAATTTGAACCACCTCTTACATTCTTTCCTATGGAACCCTGTATGATGGCAGTACTATGCTGAATCCTTGGCCTCCGCACCCGAAAGAAGACTCAGGACAACTTATAATTATCTGCAGGGAGAATCAATTGTTACTAAAGAGAGAAGCATCCCCCTCACACGCATGGGCATGTAAAGCAGCTTAGCCAAGGGCTGGAAGAAAATTTTCCCTCCTAGCTAAATCAGCATTGGGTAAAATCAGGGGGTGGCAAGGTTTACCTCGCCTGGGCCGGTTTACTCCTGTGGAGATCGCTCCATGGGCCGGGTCGCGTCTGCGCAGATGTGATTTTAGGTGTCTGTGCATGTGTAGATGTAATTTCAGGTGCTGCGGAAGCGAGTCCCCACTCCGCGCTGTGCCGGTTTAGCGCAGTAGGCGGGGACTCGCCGAGCAGGTGGCTCAGTTCGGGGGCGGCTTGGGGGCCTTTTAAACAACCCCCTTGGGCCACAGGTTGCTGACCCCTGGGGTAAATGAAGCTCAACCTGTGCATCTGGGCCCTGCTGTCTAGCATTCACTCAGACCAGACCCTAATTGCACCCACAAGTACCCACAAGCCTCAAGCTATGGGTCATCAAGGTTGAGCTTACTTTATTATTGTGTGATGGTGGGGGTGAGTTTCATGTGTGTATATTTTTCCGTTAAACATTTCTACAATAATCTGTTTATGCTTCATGATTTGAAAAAGGCTCATGGTGCAAAGAAACCAGAGAGGCGAAGTCTCTGAGGGAAGTCCTTGGGGCAGGGGGGAGAGGGAGGGAGTGGAGGGAGAGAAAGAAAGAAAGAGGGGGGAAATGTAAATGGTTATACTGATTGATAATTTGTTTGCTAAAATTGTTCAATAAAAATATATATTAAAAGAAAAAGAAAAAGTCTTATGGATTACCACATGACATCTTCCTCTGAACTTTCTTTGAAGCATGGAAAACCAAGGAGGCCGGTTGGCTACTGAGCGCCTGATATCAGTGTGACCACAAATTTTATTTTTAAGGAAATTATTCTTATCTTTTTGATCGCAAATCTTATTTTTAAGGAAGTTGTTCCTCTTATTGTTATTATTTTTAAAAATAATCTTCACTGATTTCTTTGAAAGTAAAAAGACTTCATAAAAGATGACAAAGAACAGTGGCCAAACAAAGAACAGGTAGCCCCCATACATTCCCAAGCTTACAGGAAAGACCAGTTAAGCATATCAGAGTTTTTTCTGGAAATGTGAGCACTCAAGGATATTGCAAAGTGCAGACTACTGAAGAGATCATTTGCAGAATGAGACAAAGGGCACTCACAAAATTCTCCTTAGCTACAATACCTTGAAGGTAAAATAAGCACAACAAAATCCTTGCACCTACCCATGAGAATTTCGCTAAACGTTTCCTTTTCAGCATTTTTGAATGCAGTATCTTTCCCCATAAATTGATGGAACACGGTTGTGTGGGGGTAAATGCTGGAATCTTTTTTCAGCAGAGCACTAGCTTAAAGAGAGGACTTGAAATTTAATTTGGCTTAGTTGCATTGAAGTCAACTAAATCAGGACTAATTCAAGCATTCTCTCATAACTGATGCATGGATTGCACTTGATAGCGATCATAATGAGTTGGTAAATTTTAAAATGTATTTGTATACAAAACCACGAATGAACGGACATTGACGAATACTTTGAACTTTTATTTTATCCAAATAAATAACATGAGCCTCTGCACTCATTCATTATTCATGATCATATTTAATTCATTGCAATGCGTTTATAAAACATTCAAATGACTTACTACAGATGTTTCTGTTTGCTGGAGCAGAATGTCTCAGAATTTTGAAATTTGCTTAGGAATTTAGATCTGGGAACCTCTGGAACCTCTAGGTACACCTCTGTCATTCATGTGACAAATCTGCATATGCTGCTTTGTTTGGTGAAATACATGGAGAATTACATAATCCAGCTTCAAATATTCTTTACAGCAAGGATGGCTAACCTGTGGCTCCCATCTGCCCCATCCAAGATGGCTAATGGTCAGGGGTAGTGGAAGTTGCAGTTCAACATTTGAAGGGCTATCCCTGCCTCACAGGATGCATTCAGTTTTGGAAAATGCACAACTTAGAGCCAATGCAAGTCAAAGCATGAATGACAGAGCTAAAGAATGTGGGCTATTATCTTAATAGAACACATAGGCAGTGATGCTTTTGTTCTTTGCATTTCCTTAGATCTGCCTTGTTAAACACACATTTGCATCTAAAAGCAAACAAAGATCATGTCACTCTAGCCTTACAAGGAAGAAATTGCTGCTGAAGGATTCCTACCTGCCTTCTCACTTTTCTAGTTGATAGTGAAAGCACACTTCCTGAATGTCACGTTTCAATCAAACTGAATAATCTCAGGCTTTCCGGGAAAGTGAGTGGTTCAGAGTTTCTGGTGGGTTTTATCTAAATTATTTAATTCTTTGGCAGTTTACAGGAATTAATAAAAGCAACATAAGCCCTTGTTACGCAGTGTCATCAATGTACATGGTATTTATTAAGGTGTTCATTGGCTCTATGTGAGCCCTGAATTATGCAATGAATCAGGGTGATTCAGGGAAGATTTGTATGCTTCTGACTTGAATGGAACCATTAATAAATAAGTCAACTCAAGTCGGAACAGGGACCCCCTAAGATTCCAGATTGCTTTATGACACTGATTGTCCTAAAACATGCAGAATGATTTTTGCTTTACAGTGGTACCTTGGTTTACAAACTTAATCTATTCCGGAAGTCTGTTCTTAAAGCAAAGCGTTCTTAAACTAAGGCGTGCTTTCCCAAAGCAGCGGGCGACTCAATTTACAAATGGAACACACTCAACAGGAAACGGAACATGTTCTGCTTCCAAGGCAAAGTTCACAAACTAAAACACCTACTTCCAGGTTTGCAGCGTTCTCAATCCAAGTTGTTCATAAAATAAACTGTTCTTAAACCAAGGACCGCTGTATTCTCTGATTTCAAATGGTCTACTCTGAGCATGACTTTCCTGAATACAACCCATGTTTTCTCAGATCACTTTTAAGTGAGAATGTGTATATATCTGATAAATTTTGAGGCAGAAGTGTCAGGCTTCAAGGGTCCTCATTACAGTGCCATTTATGCTCTGACCCTTGTAGAGCTGCCTATGCTCTTGGCTACACCAACACCCCACCCTATCCCCACAACAAGACAACTTCCATGGGCTGCTGCTCACCACCCAGGCATTTCAGCAGTGGGTGGGAGGCACTGCCACTTTTAAATGGAAGCCAAGCTCAGTTCTCATCTATGGTGGTTGTCTAACGTGTTTAATTACCAAAAATGTACTAATCTGCCTCACAGACCTAGGTAGATAGATAGATAAGAAGGAAGGAACAGATAGCTGTCAAACTGCTATCCACCCCCCCTCCAAGCCTCCATATTATAACCATGGTAGAAGTAAAGTATCTCTCAGAAGGGAAAGAAGCTCCAAGGTTCCTGTGGAGTCCCAGATTAGCCGGCTCTCTCCTAATGTAAAGGATGTTGCAGAAACTCAAAGTCTAGCTTGGCAACAGCCCTTTCAGATTTTACCCTGTCCTACTTTTCTTGCAAAGTATCTTCATGGTTGTTTTTTAAAGGAAACTAGACTACAGTACTGTATAAAACTCTTATAGAAATTTGCTCATGCTGCACTGATTTTTTTAATTGATAAGAAATACACTTGATTATAACACAGAACATAACTACTTTATAAATATGATCATGGGACATGCAGAAAGTATAAAACAATGTAGCTACATAAGAACATGAATCATTCCAAAAATATAATTATAAATGAGTCTTCTAGATCACAGCTAGGATTGTCCTCAATATCACTTGATGCTCTTGCTCTTATTTTGAAAAAATATATATCTATATTTTTTATACATACTATGCTATTCTACACTGAAATGTTTAAATGTTTCTTTGATTGTCCTTGAATCTCCCCAACATATTTACCATTCTCTGCTGCTACACCCTTTGAGAACCCCTGCGGGGCATACCCAGGAATATGTCTTATTCAACTTTATGGGACTTACTTCAAAGTATGCATAGCACTGCACTGCTTTCCAGTCTTTGAAGACTGTTACTGGCATCTTAGTATTGTCCAGCTTGTTGGTATATAGGCTCTAGTCCGATATCACTGTAATCTGAGATTCCACTCCTTTTTTCATCCAACTTTATCATTGTCTAAGAATTTGAATATGTTCCATCTCATGGGAAACTTCCTTTGTATAATTACTAAATACAGCGGTGGAAGGAACATAACTGAACAGTTCCTTATGAGGAACGGCTAAGGGAGCTGGGCATGTTTAGCCTGGAGAAGAGGAGGTTAAGGGGTGATATGATAGCCATGTTCAAATATATAAAAGGATGTCACATAGAGGAGGGAGAAAGGTTGTTTTCTGCTGCTCCAGAGAAGCGGACACAGAGCAATGGTTCCAAACTACAAGAAAGAAGATTCCACCTAAACATTAGGAAAAACTTCCTGACAGTAAGAGCTGTTCGACAGTGGAATTTGCTGCCAAGGAGTGTGGTGGAGTTTCCTTCTTTGGAGGTCTTTAAGCAGAGGCTTGACAACCATATGTCAGGAGTGCTCTGATGGTGTTTCCTGCTTGGCAGGGGTTGGACTCGATGGCCCTTGTGGTCTCTTCCAACTCTATGATTCTATGATATCAGAACTAACTATTTAAGTAAAGCCAAACTTGTGAGACTTTTTGGGCCCATAGACACATGAGGAAACAAGCAAGCACACCCTGCAACCTATTCTGTTGGCTACAATGGCCTACTTGTTTCAAGGCCAATTTCAGTGGGAGGTGGAGAGGGGACCCCATAAACATCAGGGGTGACCTCTCTCAACATATGCACACCTGCAGGCTCTTTACTCATGACCCCAGCATAATGGAGTTGATAGGTAGTGTTATGACACCAAACAGGACCTACCAATAGTTTGTGCTTTTGTCCCACAGTTCTGCAGTTTTATATCATGCCAATGTGAACTAAGCCTGTGATACCAGACACCCAGAGGGATTTGTTGAAGCCAACTGGACTTATTTGCCAAGTACATTCTGAACTGGAATGCCAGGCTGCTTTCAGATCCAGGTTTAATCCAAGCGTTTCAATTTTATCTCAAGCTTTTCACAAATGTATATGGAGGTATTGTGGAAGGAAAGAAAGCATCTTCTCCTTTCATGCTGCTGCTAAGATTGTGCAGATTCTCCAGGGACTCATATTCTAAATAAAGTATAGTGGCTGCTCCCAGAATGATGTGTTTAGCTGAACCCTGTGTTAGCAGAGTCCAAGGCTTGTGGAGACAGATTCAGCGACTGCATGTTTAAATGCTTCAATCTTGGGTATCTGGTTTTTTGGGGTTTGTTTTTTTAAAAAAGGAAACTGAAGTCAATGAGCGTTAGAGTGTTATACAGCATGAGGCTGTGTAGTGTGAATTGTGCAGTTATGCCACCTACAGCCGCAGACAAGCATTTGTATCAGGAAAAGCAATTTTTTCCTGTCATGAAAAGCAATAACAAAGAGAAAGGCAGCCCAAAATGTGATATGTCTTTCCAGATGAGAGCTTCCCTTATTTCACTTGCAGATTTATTGCACTGAGAGATGGTATGGCTGATAGCTTTCCCCACAGCAAATGAATTGATATGTATAGTGAGATTTCCAAATACAAAGAGGCTGGAGAGAGTTGTGTACAGTATTGAAAGGATGCACACATCTCATTTTCGTGCGGCTATTTAAATAGGCTTTGGCTATCAGTATTTCCAAAATACAAAGCCTAAAGGAAATGAAAGGAGTTTATTATTATTATTTATTTTATTAACTAACATATGCATGTCTAATTATTTTTAGACATATTTTGAAGCACCCAGCATAGCACTGCTACCTAAACGCAATTGCACTACATTATTGTGTCCTGAATGTCATTTTATGCTTTGCCTTTATTTTCCTTATTGACTACTGTAACACTAAGGGCCCAATTCCTTTGGGCCTTAGCCCCATGCAGACTCAGTTTATTTATGTACCTAAGAATTCACACCCCACATTTAGGCCAAAATTAGGCTCCAAGAAAGGTAGCAGGTATTACAATAGTATAAAAATATCCTATCAAAACACCACAACATAAAAATGGAAAGCTACAGGGAAGGACCATAGCTCAGTGGAGGAACATCTGCTTTGTATGTAGACGGTCTTGGGTTCAATCCCTGGCATCTGCAGGTAGTGCTGCAAAAGAAATCATTGCCTGAAATCTCAGAGAGCTCCTCCCAGTCATGGTAGACAGTCCTGAGCTAGATGGACCAATGATCTGGCCCAGTATAAAGCATCCTCTTATACAGTCGTACCTTGGATCTCAAACACCTTGGCTCCCGAACAAATCGGCTTCCAAATGATCGAAACCCGGAAGTGAGTGTTCTGATTTTCAAACTATTTTCAGAAGCTGAACGTCCAGTGTGGCTTCCATGACTTCCAATTGGCTGCAGAACACTCCTGCAGCCAATCAGAAGCCGCGCCTTGGTTTTTGAACAGTTCTGGGAGTCGAACGGACTCTCAGAATGCATTCTGTTTGAGAATCAATGTAAGACTTTATTTATTATATTTATATTCAACCTTCAAATATTTATAGTATTTATAAACTATAAATATAATTTTTTTATATTATCCAGAATATAATATATAACAGAGAGCCTGGGGGTGGAGGAGATAAAACATAGCTTAGCCTAAAGCCATTGTGAAATCAAAATGTCACAGAAGGAGCCAATTAGTTCTATTCTTGAAGGAGGACCATTGACAGGAAAATGGGGTCCGCAGCACTTGCAAAGGTGTGGAGGGTGCAGAAGGCATCTAAACGGTGTCCTCCTTGTATCCTGTCAATTATTTATCACAGATAGCAGGTTTTTTAGCTAGCAACATCATCTCATGTTATATTCTTCAAACATACTGAGCTGGAAACAAATAAGTTTCTGAATTTTAACTAAAATAACTGTTCCTTTGTAATCCAGAGATGGGTCAAAGTATACCTAGCAACAAATAGGGTTCCTTCGAAACTAGCGTTACTACCTGTTGTAATGTCAATAAGGCACTATGAGTCTTCAAAGCAGGGATGCTGAAAAATACATTGCCTTTTCTCCCTTAAAAAGAGAGCATGATGGGGTGGGGAATGTTTAAATAGTGCAAATGTCAGAATTTCCAAAAAGGCTTAGTTCTTGATGTAGCCCAGTTCAGTTGGTAGGTGGCTGGAGGTGAGAGGGCTCAGTTTCTTTTTTGATGAATTTCCAAGATAGCTCATTCCTTCTAAGGCTGCAATTTAGCTGGTAGCTCCACTTGATCAATTGGTGAGACAGAGAGTTAAAAGAACACATTTGTTTAAGGGTACCTTGTCTTTAATTGGCAAAATAGACGAATGGTTTAAAATAAAGATTTTTTTTCCCTGCTGCTGCTGAAAGGATAAAGCCTTTACCTGTGGATGCTGCTGCAAGAGACTTTTGAAGAGGCTGCTAGCTCTGACAGCTATACTTTGCCTCCATAAATGGAGGCAGTAATGTTTCTGAATACCAGTTGCTGGAAACTGCAGGAGGGAAACATGCAAGGTCCTGCTTGTTTCACAGGCATCTGGTTGGCCGCTATGAGAACTGGGTGCTGGACTAGATGGATCATTGGTCTGATCCAGCAGACTCTTATATTCTTGTGACTTAATTCAGACATCATGCAAATAGATGGTTTGGTGCAATGTCTCCTTGATGCAGCCAGAAGAAGTGCCGGGCAGACTGAACACAAGGGTACTAGTAGCTCTAAATCATGGTTTGGCCTATACAAGTCATGAGTCATGTGATATTTGAATTGATAAACAAAACTGAACCAGCAAAAAAGTTCATTTATTAAATAATGTCATCTCACATTTAATTAACTTTCTCAAAAAAAAGCACCCATATAATTATATCTTTAAATGATTAAGGGTGCAGTCCTACATTAAAGTAAAGTTGGCTGAAAGGCATTGGCAGTGCAAGAGCTGCTCTGCCAGTGGAAATCAACATATGCTGGCAGAACAATGCTTATGTCATCATAAGACCCTCGGTATGTGAACAGGAAGTTTTGCCTATGTAGCTGCTCCGATGGTTGAGCTGGAGTTGATAGCTGGCTCCATCAATGTTTCCATTTTATTTTATTTTAAGTATGTTCCCTTGTTTGCTTGTTTGTTTATTGACTGTTTTCATAGGTCTCTCAAATGATGTCAAATTAAAACCTCTATCTATCTATCATCTATCTATCTATCTATCATCTATCTATCTATCTATCATCTATCTATCTATCTATCTATCTATCTATCTATCTATCTATCTATCTATAATCTATCTATCTATCTATATCTATCTATCTATCTATCATCTATCTATCTATCTATCTATCTATCTATCTATCTATCTATCTATCTATCTATCTATCATCTATCTATCTATCACCATCTACCTATTTAAAATGCTACTTATGCCCATAGGTACCCAGCTATGGTACTGTAATGCCCCAAAAGCTTTCTTTGTGTAAAGCCTCTCAAAGGCATAAATTTTTTAAAATAAAAACTGGGTCCTCTGGTGTGATGTTTTACACTTTGTTTGCTTGCTTGCTTGCTTGCTTGCTTGCTTGCTTGCTTGCTTGCTTGCTTGCTTGTTAGACAAAATTATACCCTGCTTTTTATCACATCTGGGTCCCAAACTGACTTTAGCATTTCAGCCATAGCCATTTTGAAATGTGGCCCTCGGACAGTTGAATTTGAGTTAATATAGCCTTCAGACTGAAAAGGGCTAGCCACCCCAATTTTTGACATCCAAGCCATAACACTGCATTCTCTCTTAGTCCCTCGCCTTGTGATTTGCATGGATATTATTCATATTTATTCCTTGCCTACTATATATGGTCCACAAATGCCATAGGGAAAGACTGTGTTTGTTTGTTTGTATTTGCAGAGGATGGGAGAGTTTTGGACTTTCCTCTTTGCTGCTAGGTAGTCGTACTGCATGGCATGAAGAATAATAGAAAATACTTCTTTCTTTCAATAAAGTCTACACAGCTAGAATTGGGTAGGGAAATCCTCATTTATTTCATCAAAAAAGAAAAGAAAAGCTTTAGGGAGTAACAGCGCATCACTTATATATTTACTGATGTGGAGAATGCTAGAGCAAGGTCTAAGGGAACAGACCCCAGACTGGATACAACATGTCCAGTAAAATGCTGGAAGGCATAACTCTAACTTGGAGATGTAGCCAGACAGGTGTCAAATGTCAGAACAGCCTGAACTTTGCCAGAGAAAAAGCATCCCTTCATTTCTGTAATTTTGCTTTAGGCTTTTTGTGCTGGATATTTAGAGATTTCGAGGCATCATACTGGTACCATTCCTAAAACAAAACCAAAAGAAGTACCGTAATTAAAACATTTAGCTACTTATGTAATAAGTGTATTCTTATATTATTTGGGAATAAATACTATGTTTTACCTGACACAAATGCTAGACTTTCCCAGCATAGGTTTGAGCTCATCTAGGGACCTCCATAAATTGAAGTGCCTTTGTTATCATTCACTCCAGCCACTGCTCCCTCCTTCCAATCTCTCTCATAGGTCTGAAGGGTTATTTTTATGCACTTGTACAGAATGATGCCACATCAACTCAGGTGAAACATGCCAGGAGGGCCCTGTTGGGAAACATAATAAATTGAGAAAGTGGTGGGAAAGTCACATTGAACACAAATCACAGTAGCTGTCTTGAGGAAAGAGATCTGTGGGAAACTTAGTGTGCCTTAGCAAGTGAAGTCCATAATTCTAGACAGCCGAATTATGGAGCTCAGAGCCAAATGCTGAGGTAGCAGATTTGTTTCTATGTCCAGCCTCCAATACTTATACAAGAAAACAGGATGGAGAAAATGGGTTGCCTTCCTGACTAAAGATATATTCTTCACCATCAAACTGTTGTCCTATATCCTCCTATGCTTAACTTAGTGTGGGCCACTGGGTTGGATGGTTTGAGTTTTAGAAGCCGACTTGGACCATCATTTGAAGTGCAAAGCCTCTTGCAATTAACTCCAGAGGTTTGACTCTCTATTAGCTTTGCATGCCACTGAGACTAATCGGTTGATGTTGTCTTTTCAAAATCATCCAAACAGCCTCCTGCCTATTGTTTTAGCTTTTCCAGCAAATCTTTCGAATGATGATGATAAGGGCCCAATTGCATGTGACATGGGAGATTAGTAATTGAATTGCCCAATGTCTTTAGCCTTCTTGTGTTGCAGAAAGGGAACTCTCCATGCATTGGCACAGATGTCCACAGGAATGGAACTTGCAGGCAAGCAACTTCTCACATGCATAGATCAATATGTAAAATCCCAAACACAGGACCAGTGATATGAAACTTCTCCCCAGTCTTTGGGCTGAGCCCCTTTCTTGTAAGTAATGTGTAGAGGAGGCTAATTTCTTTTGCAGACATCATCCAGTGAGTCATTATAATTTGAATTGAAATTTTGATGGTAAAGGAGAGAGGTTTAGCTCTTTTCCCGTGCTGATTTCCTGATATAATTTACCTCACTATTAACCACAGAGGCAAAAATATGTAAGTCCGGGTACTGTGTCTATATTTTCCACTCACAGCTAGAGATGAGCAAATTTGTCAGTTCTGGTTTCTCTCTGTTTTCCTCTCCACCTTCAATCTTAAATTCAGTTCTCCGTGTTTGCTCATCAGTGCCACCATGCTGAACACAACTGCTGCTTGGCCACCTCCAGTCACATGTGTTAACTCTGAGCGTTGGTGGGGTGTGGTGGGGAGAAGGAGATGCCTGCAGTCTCCTTTCCCCACTGACCATATGCTCAATTAGGTTTTTAACTCCTAATTAAACTGTGTACCCCCAACTGATTTCAGAGCCCAGATCCAGGTCAGGTCAGCCCTGGATTATTTCTAGTGGGACTGGGGCCCAAATTGAATGAAGGAGTTAGTGCACCAGGGGTGGACTTTGGTATTTCCAATTTCAGCACTGTCTGCGTGAGCCCAAAATTGGGCACCCCACCTCTTGTCTTCTATTTTGTACATGCATTACTTCATATTTGTGACATTCTGCAGTGTCCCCCTAGGCTCAGGGCACAGTGTGGGGGAATCGGTCATGCTGCCCTAAATCTATCTCTGCAAGCACAGCCCTAAACCACTGACGTTTGTAACTTCTAGGCTTGAGCTTGTACAGTTGAACATTGGGTTGCGGACGGAGGCAAGTCTGCAACCTGCAGCATTTGTAACCTGCAGTGCCGTGTCTGTCGCAATTTGGCGCTTCTGCGCATGCGCAAGCGGCGAAACCCAGAAGTAACCCTTTCCGGTACTTCCAGGTTTCCCGCAGTCCACAACCTGAAAACACGTAACCCGAAGCATTTGTAACCTGAGGTACCATTGTATTGCGCAGGGACCCCTGACCATTAGGTCCAGTTGTGACCGACTCTGGGGTTGCAGCGCTCATCTCGCTTTATTGGCCGAGGGAGCCAGTGTACAGCTTCCAGGTCATGTGGCCAGCATGACTAAGCCGCTTCTGGCGAACCAGAGAAGCGCACAGAAACACCATTTACCTTCCCACCGGAGCAGTACCTATTTATCTACTTGCACTTTGATGTGCTTTCGAACTGCTAGGTGGGCAGGAGCAGGGACCGAGCAACAGAAGCTCACCCCGTCGCAGGGATTCAAACCGCCGACCTTCTGATCGGCAAGTCCTAGGCTCTGTAGTTTAACCCACAGCGCCACTCACGTCCCTCTTTATTTAAGTATATATTAACATTAAAGGGACCTTATGTTGAAACCTCCACTACATATCAGGTCTCTATCCTGCCCCCTTGTTGTCTTCTCTGTTAAGCCCTCCTAATGGCTTGCCATTTTTTGCACGCCGAAGCCTCTCTTCTTCTGTTCATGGCCCCTTGTTCTGGGCCTAGTCCTTCATTTATGTCTCTTCTTTTTGACCATAAGGTTTTGCTTCCCCATTAGTATGTGCTGTGCCACCTCCACCCTGATCTGATGCTTCCTTTCCATGTGGCAGCTCATTTGCAGTTACTGTATACTTTGTCCAGGGTTGATGGATGACTATAGCCAACTGGTAACTGATTTAGTAGAGGAGACAGGAATATGGTCCAGTTCTTCTCCAGCTCAGGGAACATACGAAGCCCTACCTAGAAATTCCAGAGATTAAATCTTCTGTGTGCAACACAGATGTTCTGCTGCTGACCAATGGCCCTTCCCCATATTAAGGATATGTGGCCCAACTCACCTGCATTCAAATACACTGTTGCTTGTGTTTCTGAAAAATAATTAAGCATAATGATCAAGAAGTGGCCCATGTAAGAAAGGCAGTGTCAGGCTATTCTGATGATGGGGAAATTAAATCCATTTGCCTTTGCTGAGGGAAAATGGTTATGAGAGATATTTAAGGTGGCTTAAATCATTCAGCTTTTTTCAGTAGCTGTCAACAACAAAGACATTAAGACTTCATTTGCAAGCTTTATCTTTAATGTAAAATGGCAGCAATTGACATTTAAGAATTGTCTGGTAGAATGCCTTGCATTATACAGGAGAAATCCAGGAAGTGCTAATGCTGAATGAATAGTCAACATCTTTCATCTGTCACCATCCAACAATTAGTTCTTGTTTACAAAATAGATGGCCCACCTGATCTTACCTTCCCAGTTTCTGATTTGATCCTGGAATGTCCCACTTTTCCTTAGGACATCCCTATTTTCTTCTGAGAAATATTAGAGGGTATGGAGTTATCCGACCCCTGAACTGTCTGAAGGCAGCCCTGTATAAGGGTTGTTTTTTTAAAAAAAGTTTATTGGCATAAATGTATAATGTTTTATTTTGTTTTTAAATTTGTTGGAAGCAACCCAGTCAGATGGGCAGGGTATAAATAGTAAAATTATTATAGTTGTTGTTGTGGAATACGACACCCCTAAATTCATCAAGGAAAGTGGGTGGCGCTGTGGTCTAAACCACTGAGCCTAGGGCTTGCCGATCGGAAGGTCAGCAGTTCAAATCCCCGTGACGGGGTGAGCTCCCATTGCTTGGTCCCTGCTCCTGCCAACCTAGCAGTTAAAAAGCACATCAAAATGCAAGTAGATAAATAGGTAGCGCTCCGGCGGGAAGGTAAATGGCGTTTCCGTGCGCTGTTCTGGCTTCACCAGAAGCGGCTTAGTCATGCTGGCCAGAAAAACTGTCTGCAGACAAACATCGGCTCCCTCGGCCGGTAAAGCGAGATGAGCGCTGCAACCCCAGAGCCGTTCACAACTGTTAGGGGTCCTTTACCTTTTTACCTAAATTCATCAGAGAAATGTTAGAGGATATTTAGGTGTTATGGTAAGTGTTGGGAGCAGTGTACACTAGTGTACACTAGTGGTGCAGTTTTTTCCTGTAAAAAGTCACATTTTTGTACATTAAGGTCATGACAGTAAGAACAAGTGAAGGACAGATTATTGTTTAAATTGTGGGGAAATGTTATAAAATGAAGGAAATGGTAAATGGGTGAGTTGCAAAAGCCCCTTCTTATGGACAGCCCCCCCTCCCTCCAAGTATGCCTTGTGTGTAAGATGTGTTCGTTATTCATATGAAAACTAACTGCAGCTGCTCACAGAGGACACTCCGCTGCATCAATTAATGTGCCATGATAAATATGAAATTTACATCCTTCACACCAATTTAGTTACAAAATAATTAATTTGATTCCAATGTTAAATTAAGTATGGCAAGGAGGTTTTAGATTAAAGTAAAGACAGGAGGCGAGGGGCGGGGGGGGGGGGGAGAGACACACACAGACTGCAGCTTTGGAAAGCCTGGAGCGTATTTTGCACTGCACCTTGGAACAAACAGCTTCAACTAAAGAGTTAGTTAGCCTCTCTCTTTGATGGCTGCATTACCAAGTCAGAGTCTTCGGGGCCTCGTGAGGCTCAATGACAGAGAATATTGTAGTAGCTAGATGTAGGACACATAGAATTCAGACTTTTTGATCAAGTTGTAATAAACAGCTTTAATTAACTGGGCTTCCCAAGGGGATTAAAGAGAAATGAGGAACTCGGTTTTTAAGAGTTGAACCTCTTGTCTCTGTTACATGCATTCAGCCACAGTTTACAAACAGGATCCTTGGGGGGCTTGCTTCGGTGGAAGCTGAGCGGACAGTACAATTGATATATACTCTTGTTTGGATTCATATAGAAAGCTCCAGGCACCATCTGTGTTTGAGAGCAGTAATTAAACAGAAGACTTCCTTCTCCTGTTCCCTCCTTGCCTCCAGAGTACATCTGTTGAATTGCAATGGAAAGGCAGAGATGGTTGAAAATGACAGTCTCCAATATCCATACGCATTCCTTTCTTTCTTTTTATATATAAAAAAAGCTATATTGGTGTTCTGTTAAGAAACTGTAAATTAGTCTGAAGTATTTTTAGTAAGTTGGGTGGGAAGAAAAATGTTTACATTTCCCGTACTTTTTCAGCAGGAATAGAAGGAAAATCATATGAGATTGCTCAGTCAGTAGAGCATGAGACTCTTATCTGTGGGTCCTGAGTTTGAGCCCCACATTGGGCAAAAGACTCCTGTCCTGCAAGGAGTTGGAGAGATGGTCCTTATGGTCCTTTCCAACCCTACAATTCTATGATTCTATCAAAGACATCTCTTCCTTAGACACAGAATCAAACTTTAGGCTCATAACTGCAGAGGCATATAAAAAGCTTGATTCCATAAGCCCCCAAATTATTTTGTTTAGGAGAATATTTTTTGCCCTGCCAGCCCTTATACCCCAAAGCACCCCACTTTGGTGCATGAGAAGAAGAGAGGGGGAGAGTTTAGCATTTTCTTTCCATCTTGTGTAGGCCCAATTTAGCAAACTCTAATTTATTCATGTTTTAAGGTACAAAGATTGGAAGCAAATGGTTTATTTCAAAGCCAAAATTTTATATAAATCTTGGACCTTATATAAGCTTTCAGTTGCTACTCCTACATGAAAATATGCAAGATTTAAAGCAAACCCTTGCATCATATTTCAAGCTTTCTACTACATTTTGTTCATGCTGCAGTTCCAATCGATTGGTTCAAAAAGCATTAGTAATATAGAAATCAAATCATTCTGTTTGACTTTTTTTCATTCAGGCACCACAGACAAATGTTTAATTTGCCTTTCAGCTGTACCTCTGAAAAGAAATATTTATAAAAACTATCAGTCGCCCTCAGCTTATCCCAAGCTTGAAAAGATGTTAGAGTAAAAGGTCCCATATTAACTGAATTGAATTGGGTAAACTAATCTCCAATATCTTAAATCTTCACATGGCTTTTACAGAGCCTCTTTTCTCCATGGGTATTAATGCTGCTTCACAACTTCACAGAGGAAAAAAAAACTTTAAATTTCATGAAAGATTTTCCGTATTGATTTCTTGAAAGTATCAAGTCTTTCATATCATGCCAAAGATTTGGGTTACCTATTTATTCATTTTGCAAAAGTTGCATTGCTGTTTAAAAATACTAATAATATATTATATTCAGGAACATTATACAGTGGTACCTCGGATTACGTTACCTTTGGGTAATTTCGGGTTGCGAACATGGCAAACCCAGAAGTATATATTCTGGGTTTTGCCGCGTGCGTGCACAGAAGTGGCGCCTCTGGATATGGACTTTTCGGGGTAAGTACGGACCCCATGGACAATTTTAGTTCGTATCCGGAGGGTCCACTGTACAGCATTTCTGCATAAGTACTGAAACTATTTCATAACCTGGAAAATATGATGATGGAGATGATGATGTCTGGGGGTTGTTTATATATTCTTTGGCAATCACTCGTAGCCAAGTAAGATTGTCTTCCATGATTTTTTGGATATTGAGCGATAAGTCAAGCTTTCTGCAAGCTTCTGCGAAGATATTTAGGATGTTTGGCGGTCATTCTCTGAGTGTGCACACACTACATTGTAATCAGCATACTGAAGCTCTATGACGGAAGTTATGATGACCTTACTCTTTGCTTTCAGCCTACTTAGATTAAAGAGCTTTCTGTCTGTTCAATATATGATTTCTACACCGGTGGGGAGTTTCCCTTTGACAATGTATAGAATCATGATGATGAAGATAATAGAGTTGGGGCGATAACACACCCCTGTTTAACGCCTGGTCGCACTGTGAATGGTTCGCTTTGAGAGCCATTGTTATTCTTAACCTGGAAGATATGATGATGACGATGCTGTCTGGGGTTGTTTATATAAGAAATAAAACAAAAATGTGTTTCATTAAAAAGAGACCAAAATTTGAAGGCTGCTTCATATCTAACATTATTATTCCATTGGAATGTAACAGCAGTCTTCATGATATATTGAAATGTATGCTAATTTTCCTTAATTGAGACATTCTGGAAAAACAGTTTAAGCATCTTTATAGAGTTAATTCAATGTATTTTAGTCATTGGATGATCAAGGGATATTCAGCAATTATTTTTAAAATGTGAGGTATCAAACACCTGCTTTTATACTTGAAAAATTGACTTAGACCTACTCTCAAAGTGCTATCTATTATCCCAAACTTGTGGGGGTTTCAACTGAATCATCCATATCTATGATATCCTTTAGAAACTCTCTCACAAACTCATCTCAGATTACATAGCCCGGCTTTTGCAGCGGGTATGAAATTGAGTTAACTTCCCTAATATTCATATCCTGGCATGCCAGCCCAAATGTCTGCTGAGACATCCACTTCCATTCTACATATCTAAAATAGTTTCCCCAATGCCCTGTTCAAAACCACTCTTTGAAATGTTTCACACCAACTCTGAGCATAAGCAAATTTATTGCTGAAACTTGCAAGTCCTGTGCTTCACAGTAGGTGCTACTTCATTCTGTTATCAAAATAAGACTATGATAACAGCTTAGTATGTTTCCACAGACAAGTGGCAAGTGACCTCTCACCTGGGTCCTGGCCAAGCATTTTTGTAACCTCATATTGACCCATCTCAGCCTCTGCTAGCACTTGGCCTTGACTTGGTCTTGTGGCTTTGCAAGAAACACCTGACATCGCTTTCTCTTCTAGCTTTTGTATCTCCTTACCCTGGCAATGATGTGGAAACCATCTCACTGTTTAATGCAGTCTTTTGCTCTGTAGCAAAAGAGGGAATAAGAAGATGGCTCTCCTGTTTGTTGTGTCCTTTCAGAGGTCTTCATAAGGCTGATGTAGAAAGGGAAGCCCTATTTAAAGGGAATAAAAAAATTGTCCAGTAGCACCTTAGAGACCAACTAAGTTTGTTCTTGGTGTAAGCTTTCGTGTGCATGCACACTTCTTCAGATACACTGAAACAGAAGTCACCAGACGCTTATATAAAGTGGGAGGGTGGGGTGAGGTTTGTCTCAGTAGGGTAGTAGGAGATGGGTGATTGACTCAATGGGTATGGCAAACCTGTTGATGACTGTTAACGACTGCAATTAGTCCTACAGGAAAAAACAAGGGAATAGTATGCATATGATTAGCATACCTGAATCTAGAACGATGAAAGGCACCACATTGAGCTGCATGAAATGGAAGTCCATCAACTCTACCTACCTGAACCTATTTAAAGGAGCCCGTCTGACCCAAAAAAGGCAATTGTACTCAGCTAGATAGGTCCTTTTAAGATTGCTTTTTCCCCAGTGCTGGGAAAAGTGCCAAATGACTACAAAGCAAAGAATCTGTTTGTATAATCCAGGGATAACTAAACAGATGGGCGGCAATTTTCATCAGCCCCTGCCAGTATGGTCAGTGGTAAGAGATTATGAATGTTATTGTTCAGGCATAGGCAAACTCGGCCCTCCAGCTGTTTCGGGACTACAACTCCCATCACCCCTAACTAACAGGACTAGTGGTCAGGGATGATGGGAATTGTAGTCTCAAAACATCTGGAGGGTCGAGTTTGCCTATGCCTGTTGTAGTTCAACAGCATCTGGAAGAAAGCCTGCCCTGGTTGAATCTGGAATATCAATGGGATAGCAAAAGTGCCTACCTCACTGCAGTGATATGGTGCTTCTTTCTGTGTGCTCTGTGCTTCTCCTGTTTTTTCTATCATCCACCTTCCAGTAAATCCACCAAGGTCATGGCAACTTGGGGGCCTTACAGACGGTACTTTGCCAGGCCTCCCTAAAACGTGGCATCAGTCCTGGCATTGTTAAACCTGTTTAAAGGTAAAGGTACCCCGGCCCGTACGGGCCAGTCGTGACCGACTCTAGGGTTGCGCGCTCATCTCGCTCAAGAGGACGGGAGCTGGCGCCATCCGAAGACACTTCCGGGTCACGTGGCCAGCGTGACGAAGCTGCAACTGGTGAGCCAGCACCAGTGCAGCACGCAAAAACACCGTTTACCTTCCTGCTATAACGCGGTACCTATTTATCTACTTGCACTTAGGGGTGCTTTCGAACTGCTAGGTGGGCAGGAGCTGGGACTGAACGACGGGAGCTCACCCCGCCGTGGGGATTCGAACCGCCGACCTTACAATCAGCTAGTAATCCATGTGCTGATTTTTTTTTATGACTACCTAAACCTGTTTAGGTAGTCATTAAAAAAAAAGATGCTATATCTAGGAACACTGGCATTGCATCATTCTGTTATTCATTCCATGAGTTCTCTGACAGTCGGACTCATAGAATCATAGAATTGCAGAGTTGAGGATCATCCTCAGTCCAACCCCCTGCAATGCAGGAATATGCAGCTGTCCCATATGGGGACCAAACCTGCAACCTTGGCCTTATCAGCACCATGCTCTAACCAACTGTGCTACCCAGAATGGATTCAATTTACCAGAAAGACGATTCTGGTTAAACATTAGGAAGAATTTTCTGACAGTAAGAGCTGTTCAGCTCTGAAGCAGTGCCATCCCTCTATTGCAGGGATTTGGACTAGATGATCCTTGGAGTCCCTTTCTACAATTCTATTCTTTTATCCTGTGATTTGATTTATTTGTGTGGGATTTTTTTTTTTATTTAAAAAAAGCACTATCTTTCAAGGTGTACCAGCCTTTGAAGGATATCCACTAGTAAACTATCAAAACAGTAAGTATAAAATGTGGTGTAGCCTGACTGGCTGTTTTCTGGGGCAATGAGCATTTCTTTTATTTCTGCTGTGATTTGTACTAAATATAATTAACTTTAACTAGGGATGGGCTGAGTTTATTTATTTCCAATTTCCAATTCCTATCAAACAACCAATAAAGGGTAAATTCAAGTCAGATTCTTCACAATATATTCTGTTCCCTGGAGATGATAAGCTCCTGATTATCTGACACTTACTTCCTAGCAAAGCAATCACTTCTGCATTTTTTCCCCCAAAACAACTTTTTAAAAATTGCTTCCATTTGTTATTTAAAATACTATTTGTTTAAATAATTCCTAACACTCAGCTGCTAGCTCTGTGGCATAGTGTTTAGCCCTTTGGTTAGCTTTGATTGTTATGTGCCTTTGTCCTGCAGAGAAATGTTTCTGCTGCTACTTTAGTATGCATGAACTAAAACTATGTTTCCACTTAATGAAAGAAGATGGAAAACTTTGAAGCAAATGGCTCCTATGCATTAAGCTCATTATTTATTCATCTGTTAGAGTATAATCCACTTCCCTTTATCTGAATTTTGTAAACCCCATCTCTTCAGTATGCATGAAAAGGTATGCCACCTGGAGAGTGTTGAAACACAATTAGTATATACACACATGTAAGAAATACAGCCAAAATTAAATGTCTACAGATGCGCATTTTAATCTGGGACTGGTCAGGCACAAATGAGCATGGACAAAAAGCTCATTCAGAACTCTCGGAGCCTTGTTTGACAATTTTCCCCACTTGAAAGAAATGTGGTTGTGGAATTTCTTCTATGCACACAATAAGACATTGCCTGTGGTGACTTCTAACTACACAGTCACAGCAATCCTACGAAATAGAATCATAGAATCGCAGAGTTGAAAGGGACTCAAGAGTCATCTAGTCCAAATGCAGGAACTCAACTAAAGCATCCATAACAGATGGCCATCCAACCTCTGCATAAAAACCTACCCTTAAAGCCATCACGTGGTGGCTGTTACATGTAGATCAGTCCCTAGGCTCACTTTGTACCTACACCTGTAGGTACAAAATAACACTGCTGCCAAAGTTCCACCAATGCTGCATTTAAACCACAACAGAACTACTTGTGCCTATCTTCTGTAAATTGAAACTACTACTTTATCCCTACCACTATTTCTCCTAAAATGCCTTCTTCTGTTTACTTACCAGGATGGGGCAGGGAAGGGGAAAATAATGGCCATCTCTCGTTTGTTTGGACATTCTGAAGAGGGGGAAATGTGGCCCTTGGGACTGGTAGACTTACCAAGGGCTACAAGTCCTAAGAACTATTAGTTCTTTTCCCCTGGTTTGCTTTCAGGAGCAAGATGCACCCCTTTCTTCTCTAATTTCACACTGCTTCTAGCCTCACTACTACTGGATCAGTAAGTAAAGGGGGAGTTTGTTTGGTGATTGAGGGCTAATGAGGAGGTTGTTTTGAATGGCTTGGGAAAACAGCTTTTATTTACCTGCCCCAGGGATGGGGTGAGCATTCCTGCCTCACTGAAAAACCTGGACCCAGTTTGTGTGTTAGCGCTCTTCACCCTCCCCCACCAATTAAAACAATTAAAGACAATTGAGCTGGAAGAAACCCAACAACCTTAATCAACCTGAGGGTTTGGACTGGTTTACAAGCCCTCCTCCAGCAAAGCAGGGCAGCAAATTGTGGAAACGGAAAACATCACACAATCTGCCAATGTTTTCCCTGTTTTAGTGACAAGGTTTCACTGACGATGTTAGGCTTCTTCTCCAGCCTTGCCTGTCTCAGGTTATTCTAATGTTCCATTTATATTTATGTTCTGTTTTTCAGAACAAACCATGATTTACTTCAGCATTTTGGATAGTCTGAAATCTTTTACGTTGCGCTGCTTCTCCTGGTTCATAAGTAATGTGGGGCCATATTGGCTTCTCAGTTGAAACAATGCATTCAAAGCCTTCCGCAGCTTCTGTTGCCCTGTTGCCTGTGTGTACTCTTGTAGAATAGAATTATGTCTAATGAATATGGTAACAGCATGTTCTCTCCACATTTGTGGTTTGTAAGTATTTTTCTGGTACAGCTGCTCTTAATGTACCTCATAAGCCTGGTGTGAAGCAATATAAAATGGCTGGTGTTATTGCCATTACCGTTATTAACAGCTCACTTTTCTCTTCCTTTTCTCCTCCTTCAGCCTCTAATGGAAAGCAAAACTGCACATACAAAACAAACCTTGAAGCAGTTGGATTTAACAACCTGTCTAATTGCCTGGTAAGATACCGCTTGACAACAAGATTTTAAAATGAATGCAGTACACACAATATTGCTTCTGTATCATTTTTCAAAAATCCAGTTCCAATCTGATCTACACAAATCAAATGTCAACAGTCTCGTTCAATGATTATTTATTATCTGACCTTCTTGTACTCTCAAGAAGATGTACCTTTGCCAGTCACATAACTGAGTCCATCTGTTTGCTTCTGCCTTCGTAGGAGGTGAGCAAACTGGAGACCCTAAACATGATTCACGTCCATCCAATAGAAATAGAATGTCCCTTAACTGACTGGCAACAGTTTTGGGAACTGGGACTCCAGGAAAGAAGGCACATGAGGTTCCTAACTCAAAAAGGAATAAGATTTCCTTAATGCAGACACATGCCATATAGAATACACTGCACCGTCATTTGATGGCAAAATTCACGGTAGACAAATTGCTGGAACATATGGACAGGACATATTTTCTCCTAATATATTTTGTTTAGCCTGAATGATTTCTTAGTCTTTCTGCTCCTATATACTTTGCTATTCTTACTATTTCCCCCAAAATGTAGATCTTGTGAATGTCAATATATGTTCTCCAAGTATCCTCTTTAATAGATCTATATAGTTGCTCAATATTTCATGGCAAAATGTCACATTAGCATTAAACAATGCTGAGGATACCCAATTATAAAGTTAAATATCTACCCTAAGACATGTGCAGTGGGGTGTACTGAATGCTAATCAAAAGCTATGACCTGTAGCATTATGCTGGGATTATGACCTTGGAAGCCATTCTACTGAAACAGGTTGAGCCAGCCATAATACTGAGATCAGCTACCAACAGCAGATGGTACAAAGCTACTGGGAGGAATTATAATCTTGGCCTAGCCCAGCTAAAGTCAGGTGATGTACTGAAGCTGTTGGACACGACAGACATCCTCCGATTTCATTAGGACTCAGTTACAACTAACTTTAGCTAGATCACAACCCAAATTAATACCTGCATCTGAATATGACTACCAAAAACCATTGCCTTTGGGGGAAGGACCATAGCTCAGTACATACTTTGCATCTAAGAGGTCCCAAGCCTCAGTTTTCTGTTGCTCCCCGTGAAAGGATCTCAGCTTGTGGGGTTAGAAAGCCCCATGTTTGATCCTTGGAAAGTTCCTTTCAAACAGGCTACACAGTCCAACAGAGCGTGTTCGCCAATAAATGAGAGCACGTGTTGCGGTGTGGGCCACTGGGCCAGGCCTCTTGTTGCCAGGCAGGTTAATAGTTGTTGCCTGGCATTGTGATTGGATAACCGGGTTGCTGGGGCAAATTGCATGTTGCAAATTGGGTGGGTGGGACCAAAGTCTTTAAATATTGGTGCACTCTGGTTTCTCTTTCTCTTTGCAGAGTGCATCGGATCACCCGCCCGCCCCCGCCCTCTTTTCCGGTTGACCTTGCTTTGCCTGTCATGGGGTCGTCTGCCTTGGCGCAGGGGCCTAGTAGGAATTTTGCCATTTGGTGATTGGCTGTGCCATTTGGTTTTTGCCTACTACTCAGCAATTCGTCACAACTTGTAAGGTTGCGGTTAGGCATTGGTTATAATATGCTGGTGGTGGAGGGGTCAGGATAGGCTGTGCCTGCCCCTCCTATTGCGCTGAAGGGAATTCTGTTAAAGGAATCCTGGGGTTTGCCACGATTTCGTCCAATCCCTGTCATGGGACCAGGGCCGCCCAATCCCTGTCATGGGAATCCTTGTCATAGGACCAGGGCCGGCAAGCTTTTGGGGAGCTGCTGGGGTGAGCGGCGTGGGTCCGACGCTTAGCTCAAATGACCCCCAAGTTTGACTTTCCCTTCTACTGGCTACCAATCGGACCTCGGGATGTCAGTTCTGTCCCAGGTGGGGGGACAGATAGTCATAACCAATGTCTAAACAACCACTCACTGATTTTGTATTTTAATAAAGTGCCCAAAAACCAAAACTAAATTATGTGTGAAGTTATTTGAGGGGTGGCCTGGGGACCTACACACGCAATCCAGCTTGTTATAAAACAGTTCCATATGTTCATGCACTTGAAGAGGTGTAAGGTGAGAGGAAACTTTTGCCAATGGTATTTTCACTTTATTTGCATCACTAAATTTGCAAGGCTTAGGCATGCAGCCAGATGGAATCACCTTGATGCATTCCTGTCCACAATACCCAATATCTAATAAGTGTTAGCAGAAAACCTAGCATTGTGTATAAGCAAAGAAATGGTTTCACATATTGTGATATTCAGGCAACACTGATGCATTTCAGTCTTAAAGGTTTTTGTTTGAATATAAGACCCATAAAAGTGGTTTGGGATATATGCTGCTCTGTTACTATATTAGTGATGTACAACTGACTCATCCAGGGTTAGAAGAAATATTGGTAACTGTAGTACTATATAATACCAGAACTCAAAATTTAGTATCAGCATGTTTGGTTGTTGTTTTTTAGTGTATCGGGGAACTGTGCATGTGGATTTATTTTATGTATGAGAAGTATCTAGCTCAGTGAAATCTGGTATCTGTGTCCTTGAGAATGAAGTTTTAAAACCAGTATTGAGTCGATCTCTGTTTTTCCCCCCAATTAACTATATAGAAACAGATGTTAGGAGACCGCCTTGTACTCTTTTTTTAGATGCTTGAAAGTGTTACCCCTTTTCAAGTAAAGTGTTTTTGAGACTTTTTCTTTTTTACAATCACTTTTCTTTTTTCGCACCAATCGCGAATATTCTTACATGTAGTTTTGTGATCAAACTCGAGAGTAAAGGTAAAGGGACCCCTGACCATTAGGTCCAGTCGTGACCGACTCTGGGGTTGCGGCATTCATCTCGCTTTATTGGCCGAGCAAGCCGGCGTACAGCTTCCGGATCATGTGGCCAGCATGACTAAGCCGCTTCTGGTGAACCAGAGCAGCACACGGAAATGCCATTTACCTTCCCGCCGGAGCAGTACCTATTTATCTACTTGCACTTTGACGTGCTTTCGAACTGCTAGGTTGGCAGGAGCAGGGACCGAGCAATGGGAGCTCACCCTGTTGCGGGGATTCGAACCACCAACCTTCTGATCAGCAAGTCTTAGGCTCTGTGGTTTAACCCACAGCGCCACCCACGTCTTGCATCCAATTTTTTTTCCATGTGATACTTGCACAGACATACTTACCTGGCAGGATAGATACCGGTATCACATATTTAGGTTACTATAACTAAGGACACAACTCCCAGTTGCAGCAAGGGCAGACTTTAGATTTTCTAATTTTAGCAGCACCTTGTGAGAGGCCCAAATTTGGTGCCTCGCTCCACCTTGTCTTCAATTCTGCTCAAGTCACTATACTATGTCATAGTTGCGATCTGCTAGAATTGGAAGTGCCCCCTAGGCTTGGCATCACATCTGATTGCAGTTTCTCTCTTTCTCATCTTTCCAATCTTAAAATCAGTTCTTCACATTTCTACAGCAATTTGAAATATATGGATAATTACATATGTCAGCATTCATATGCATTTTCTTGTGTTATTTTCTCATGTGTGTGCACATGGCACATTTTTGTACACATTGGTTAAAGGACAGCATTGCAAAATTCAAAGAAGTATAGATTTTGAAGGACAGCTGTATATAGGTGCACATATTGGTCACAGCATGCAAATTAGGTGGTTTCTCATTAAAATTTGAGCAAAAATGACTTCTCTCCCAATTCTAGCAGATACCAATAATGGAAATTTGTGAGAAGATTTATAGAAAGGTTTAGAAATCCAGTCCTGAATATATTCAATATTTAGTTTTAAAAGTGTGATTCATTTTTAAATCATTAGCTGCATATTTTTTAATGTGTAATTATAACTATATGAGATAATCCGTCACCCCTCTTTGAAGTAAATGGAATTGTGCCTTGTTTCTGAACAAAGCCAGTACAAATACCACTGTATTGTTTTATATTTACCAAGTGTAGAATACCAGTAATTTGGAAAGAAATGTAAGTGCTATTTAGGAATAATAACATTGTTACCCACCTTGCCCTCCCTAAATGGTGCCTCTGGGCATCTTTGAAGGAGAGTGATCAGATTCCTATTATCAACCACTAACAGACACAGGAAATTGAATTAATATAGTAAATGTAGAGTAATTTAGTTAAGGACTTTCTGTTCATAGGGGCCACTGGATCACAAAACCCTTAAATAATTTATTCCATCTTTAGCTAATCAATTCAATTGTGCATGCCTGTTGATAATAGGAGTCTTAGCAACCTTTTCCAAAAACACCCAGAGGCACCATTTAGGGAGGGCAAGGTGAGCACCAATGGGAAATATTGTACACTTGCACAGTCATTTCCCTTTGTATACACTATGTGTTTCCCTTGTGTAGAAGATAATAGGAAATTATTGTGGGTGCCAGAATCATTGCATGCATTAAAGCCCCTGGATCACAGCCAATGAGTCTTATACACAAAAGAATTTCCAATTATCTTCTACACAAGGGAAACACATAATATATCTACTGGGAAATGCCTGTGCATGTACAAAATGTTTACCTCTCTCATATAAGGAAAGGAGATTTTTCCATGTGTGAGGGATTCAGCACATGCAACTAAAGGGCTTTGTGGGCCCTGTGCTTTGGCCAGTGGTTTTAGTGTCTAAACATAATGTGTGGGAAACAAGACAAATTAAAATATATAACGGGGATTCTAATTGTTAAGGCCTATTGATGTGGACAAACCGCTTGAAGGGATCCAGCTAACCACTTGTCCTCTTGAACCTTGCTCACAGTGGTTCACAAGAGTGAGCTGGAAGGGGTCAACTGGTTGAGTCTAGTGAGTTGTAAATGTCTTGTTGTGGGAGGGAACTGGTACCATTGGCCCTTAAAGAGGTGGCTGTGCACCCTCTCCCTGAATTCTGTAGTTTTAAAACATATATTAGCTAGTTGCTCTCCCTTCTTAGGCAAGATGCTCAAGATGGCGGTGGCAGGTATACTCAAGCTTTTTCAGTCCAGGTTTTGTTTCCAGTTTTCATTGGAATTCTCCACTATCTCTAACTATATGAAACCCACAGTGGGACTGCACGGTGAAAGGCTAAAAATGTGCATAAATTGATAGACGAAATTTATTAAATGGTGTATTTTCCCATTCTGTCAACCCATACTAAGTCAGAAATGAGCCCCACCCCCACCCCAAGCTAGGGATATTCTGACAA
This sequence comes from Podarcis gaigeae, assembly GCF_964106915.1. NCBI lineage: Eukaryota > Metazoa > Chordata > Lepidosauria > Squamata > Lacertidae > Podarcis > Podarcis gaigeae. The sequence continues at coordinate 45,516,712 of NC_139677.1, read as the reverse complement.
GCAAAAGTTAATCACCTGATTAAATGCTCATGAACAGGGTGAGCAGGGCTCCAGCCTGTGAGCAACATCAACCACTGCTTCTGTCTTTCCTCCCTGTTTTCAAGCCTAAATCTATTTATGAGGAATGAGCATGATGTGAAAAGTAGAAAACAACTCCAGACATGAATTATAACTATATTAGGGTTTTGGTTTTTTGGTTTAATTCTAAGCTTAAACAATTGAGACAGTTAAAGCATATGTAGCTGTAGTATGAAACTTGTTGAAAACTTAGTGGGACTTTTTTTATTTGAGCTGAGTATTTTTCTTTTAAAGCTGTTGTAACTTTTTATTTTGTTTCATGCAAGCCAACTTCATAAGGGCACCTATCTTTGCTTTCTCTTTATTACCACCTTGATCTGACCACACTGTTCTGTTCTCATGGATGAAACAAACTCTATGAGGCAAACCTGTCCTGAAAAATATTATCTTCAAAAGGTTGAGTCATCTGTTTGATGTACCATTTTATAAACCATTAAACCATGTCCAAACTATAGGTCTTTCAGGAACATAGTAAGGAGACTGTGAAAACTAAGTCTAATAATAATGAACTTTTAACAATACAGTTGTGCAATGTAGTGGAACCTGTTGATTAGCAAATAGTCAACTTGAGGTTTGTTTGATGTCTGTGTATTAAAAACATGGGTCAATGCTGAAAGCAGGAAGATTATTTTAGGAGATTTTAAAGTGAGATATATATATATATATATATATATATATATATATATATATATATATATATAGTTATTATGTCTCTATCAGCTCCTCAGATTGATGCCTACAATAATATTCAAACAAAACAAATTATAGACATAATTATTAGTATGGATGGTATTAGTATGGATGGCAAACACTGCAAATAAATTCTAAGGAAAAACGCAAACACCTGGAATTTCTGGACTCCAAAAAATATCGCAAAATAGATAAATTAATAGAATCCATGGGCCCTGACCTGATTTTGGTGTAATAAGTGTTTATGGAATGGGCCATAAATAGAATATGGTAAACACTCAAATCCCATAGCATTGGTATAGCTATGCATGCAAATTGGTTTCTGCCTTCTATTAGCTTCCTGTTTTAACTGTTTTATTTGTTATGTTATTTTAATGGGCTTGTTTATTGTACATTTGAATTATTGGTTTTTGTTTTAATGTTTTGTCGAAGTAGCCTTATACTGTATTTTAATTAGGTGTGGTCGTATTTTTGTAACAGGTGTTATATCTGTAAACCACTTAGAAACCATTTTAGTAATAAGTAGTAAGAGTAGCAGCAGCACCAAAAATAATAATAATAAACCAGGCTGCTTGTGTTGGTGTTGAACACCACCCAGAGCTGATTGGGCTTTGCAAGGAGATGGAGATTTAATTGTGGAGAGGATTGAGGAGAGATCGGATTATGAAGCCTACCTCTTTAAGTGGGATAGTGGTTCTTAAATAAACCACAGAAAAATTAAAAGGCATTTGAATCAGTTGAATCTGTAGTGCTGCCCAAAGTGGGACACCACTACTGAATTGTCACTTTCCCGGCTGCGACAACACTGCTTCTTTCTGGGACTGGAATGGGGCAGGGCAGCAACGAGGGCAAGGGAAGCATTGGAAGTGGCAGTGGCAATAGGCACAGAGTATCTACAGGAGTTGGGAGGGTACTTCAATGGTGGTCCCATACCTCATGCACTATGACTGATTTGGATGAAACATTGTATGAAGTAAGGGATAGGCTTCTCCATCCAATTTCAGGGGAAAGTTTACCCAATATTGTGGTAGTGCCAGAAAGTGTAATTCTTTAGCTTTCCCAATAAAAATGAATTTTTACATCTAATATGTAAAAATAAAGGGATGTTTTCAGAGTTTCTGCTTGAGTAGAGGATAAACTTGCCCACCATCTTTCATGGCTCTAATTTCTTTGATGAAGCAGACTTTAGCCATCCTTTAACAACCTTGCTGGATGTCATTCACCCTTCCCATATTTTCTTTCATTTTCAGTCCAGCCTTTTTCTAGCTGCATAATTCTCATTTCTTGTACATTCTAGAATGTGACACTAAAATTTGATAAAGTTCATGAGATTGGCTTTTATGATACAGGACGTATGATGTCAATATAATAGAAAAGGCCTCAGTCAAGTTGTTCAACTAGTCATTAGTCCTTGGGTTGACTGTGGCTTCTAGGATAGGAGTGCATTTGGTGGGCTAATGTGACAGCTGTAGCCTTTTAATAATTCTCAGCATCCCCTGCAGTCATGTAAAAGTCTGTGTATAACCTCTAGGATGATCATTTACTGCAGATCTCTCCTGCCATTTCTGTAACAGCTTGACCCACATGATCGACGATGTAGTAGCTTAAAAACAGACAGGCTCAAAGCCAGCTAAATAATAATGCTAGAGTAATAACACAGGAGAGGAAGGTTGGTTCCATCGTTCATGCCATAGCACGGCATATTCTGTCATAAAAGTGATGGGGCTATAGACCAAATTGTCTTTTTGGAAAAAAGTCAATGGAGAAATATCACTCATGGGGCTTTGGAAAAGACAGCTGATGTTTCCTCTAAATGGTGTGTCAAAGGCTATTTGTGGTACAACATGGCGCTAGACATTTGGTAGGCATTCCCTGTATTGAGCAAATCTGATGGAAAGTCAATATTTATTAGCTTAATTCAGTATGTTGCATTACTTTATTAGGGTCTGCTTCATTTTTCATGCTCCAGGTTTGACATTCTACCACCAAATCAGGAGTCTAGGAGAAATCCCTCTTTCCTGAAAATAGGTACTTGTAATATCAATGTCTTCAGCTGAACTGGCCTTCCTTCCTGCACAGACTTCACAGTGGTCCACCTGCCCCATCTGCTGCCCATAGAACTCTGCAGCTGAGGGATCAGGGCTGGATTGCATTGAGTGCCAAGTGCCTTATGGCGCTCTGATGGAGACCATATCACAACAACCAGTCTGTGACTGAGATATTAGAGCTGATCCAAATCTGTATTGGGGTTCCATCAGGCCATTGTGACAAAGGTTGGTATTAATGAGAGGGTAATCTTGATGTCCTATTAGCATGTAAGGCATTCACTGGTTATGGTGATTTGGACCTCACATTTTGATTTGTTTTGATATGATATGGAAACATGGCCATAGAATATTGTTTCTGCAGCTATCTTGGAATGATTATTTCTGTTTTCTTGAAAATAAGGATTGGAACATATCTGCATTTTGCATGGCCATACAGCTGAAAGCACTATGTAGAGAGCCATTTACTTGACGGCTAAAGTGCAGATCAGTGGTGCTGGTGTTTCATAAAAGTAGTTTTTCATTTCCTTTTTCTTTCTTTTTTTTTTTTGCAATCAATGCATTGTAAATTAAATGGATAGTATCAACTAAATTTTATGCAGAGTAGACACATTTAAATTAATCAACATTTCTAAGTTAGGTCTATTAATTTCAGTGGGTGTTCTCTGAGTAGCTGAATGCCACCCAGCTTTATTTTATTTTTACAATCCACTAACTAAAAGAGACAAACACCTTAGTTCAAATATATAAGAAGCATATACCACAGTTTGCAGTCAAATCAAGTTATGAAGAAACCATGAAATTCAGATCTGACATACTTTTAAAGCCTAAGAGGAAGGCACACTTAGCAAACCCTCACCATGATCAACTCCTGCCCAGAAACCTATGTCCCAGAATTGGCTTCCACAGTCGCTTACAGACTCACTGCTAAGACCACATACATGGAAGACAATCTTACTCAGCTACGACTGATCGCCAAAGAGAGAGATTCAGAACTGGAAAGAGGGACAGAAGCAGGTTGATAATTTTAGATTTACTGTGATATTTTCCATCCTCAGAAATACATTTCTAAGTTCTGTCCTAGTGTGGGGCAGGACAGAGGAAAGGAGACCTTAGGATCATTTAAATCACAGCCACTTCCTATACTTCTGCATTGTATCCTTTTTAGCCCAGCTCACATTGGGCTTTGGTGCAGTTAAAGATTGAGGCTCTGGTGTCAAAGCTACCTCTCGGATGATGTAACTCCCATATTCATTGATGGAGGTTGCTTACATGTCCAATGGCTTCTGGTACCCTTTCCCAAGTACCATAAAACTGCACCCTAAAATCCTTTCAAAGTGCTATATTTTGTGAACACAGACTTTTGCAGACTGATTTCAAAAGAGTGGCTTGATTTGTAGGGATCTGTTATGACCAGACCAGTACAGACTTTGATTGACATAAATAATAATAATAATAATAATAATAATAACAACAACAACAAGTTTCATGATTTGTTTAATGCATTAAACAAATGCTAGCTACACTATGCACACCTCCAATATTTCTATTCACATTCATGCTTCAGTCTCTGTGCAGTATTCATTATGCATTTTGAGACTACTATGGACTACAAAATCCATGATTTAGTGTTACAGTGATCAAAGTACATCTACATGGAAATATTCAGGGCCTTCTTAACATCAAAAATAGCAATTGTAGCAGCATAAATGGAAGCAGCTGAAATCTAATGGCGCTTGCAGATATTCTGCAGAAATCTATACCCCTGGAGAAGGTTTAATGGCAGAATTCCATATATTCGTAATCTTAATTAATATGCATAGTAGCTGAGCTCTTCCTATGTGGTTGTAAACTGAATAATCATCCAAGCCATAATTTACTTTAGAAAACAGTGCAGAAAATATGCTGTAGCACTGTAATTAGAAACTAAGAAACTAAGCATTTAAGATTTAAGCAACATTAACACAGATCTGATGCTTCATCTGCTGGTATAAATCAATCTTCTATAAAATATCATAATTGATTTCATGATACAATGTTATCTGCCTGCAGTGACATTTACAAGCATGCATTAAGAATCAATTCATCCCTTACTAGTATGCTTATATGTGTCAATATTTGTCAGGTTTTTTTACTATTCAGTGCTTCTACAAATGTCCGCTTGGTCTTCTTTCAGTTAAAATGACCTTGGTAAATATCTGCACATGTGGTTCCTGGAGTATTTTTGTTAATTGGGCAAAACAAAATCAGCTGTGTAATTGAAAATGGTAAAGAAATTAACTGTACATTAAACTAGAGTACCAGAAAGATTAATCTACTGATGAGGCAATTATTTGGGAATTCACATAATCAATAAGTATTTAGAAAGAATGTGAACATTTTCTATTACAAGATAAATCTATGCAAATGGTGTAGGAAATCAATAAACTATTGTCTTGTGCTGAATGAGAACTATAATTTGTCATGTTCCCACATTACTAGATCTATTGTCCAAATGCCCGTTGAAACCTGCTAGTGAAAGTTTATTATACAACTTTGTCCTTAAAAAAACCCCCACCTACATAGGGTGGGGAATGAGACGATTCTGAGGAATGAGACAATTTCCCACTTCCATTTGTTTATCGTTCTTCAGTTTTGCTGTGCCTCAAAGTCTGGTTTAAATAGAATTTCTCAAGCTAATTTTGGCATTGGAGCATTTACAGCTCACTTCTGGGCAGAATACAATGCTGAATGAGTCTCCTGAACTACTGGAACTTCCTGGTCTGCAAAACATGCTATGGAAGAGTTACTTCATAATGTCTTCCACTGAGCTTTAATTGAAACATGGAAAGCTGTTTCAATTAAAAGCTCAGTGGAAGACATTATGAGGTAACTCCTTTCATGGGCCTTTTTGCATACCCAGTAGGGCAGGCAGGTGTTGGTGAAATTTTTTTATAGAAAGGAAAACACAAACCACACATCTCACAGTGATAAGATGAACTTCACCTTGCACCCACCAAAATTCTAAACAAATTCTGAAGTTCCCTGCAAATAAAACAGAAAAACAGGAGGCAATTGGGTGGGAGAAGACGACTTTTGAGAAATTGGAGGACTAGCCTAGACAGTGGCGAAATAGGTTGAACGATGGTCTGACTTGGTTTGAATAAGCCATAACGAATAGTCATAAGAATTGCTATCATCATATGTAATGCTAAATGTACCTTAGCTTGGTTTCACTGGGGTTGCAGTTTATCAAGAAATAATAAATAAATAAATAAAAAGCAGTGAAAGAAAAACAATTTGGTGTAGGTCTATCTTTGCAGAACTGGCTTGCGCGAACACTACAAAAATGCAGGATCAGGATTTATATAGATGACTTAGGGCAAAGCAAAGGTGAAGAAGAAACAAAGGTAGAAAAGCTCAATGGGGCTGATGTTTACTGCTACAGGAGGTCAAAACCTCTGAAGGCGAGGCATTCAAAAGCTGCTCTAAAGATCAGTCAAAATGCAGGCAGGGGAATCTGGAAAGGACAAGGCAAGAGGAAGACATAGGCACCCCGAGCAAGTAAGTGCACCTGTGAGGCTTTTTTGAATCCCATTGTGGCTCATTAAGTAAGTAACACATTGAAGCAGACAAAGAGAAGGATGTGTAGGATAACTTCCACAGTGCAACTTTCAGCATCTGAACTTCAAGAAAGCAAATACCTGGCTGATAATAAACGAAGGGATTTTCCCCCGCCCCAAAGCTGGGATCTGGCTCCTAAAAAGCACTTAAGTGATTTTTGTTCATCTACACAATTCATCCTTTGTTTAAAGTATCACTTTGTCATTCAAACAATACAATACTTTTTATACATGGAGAATTGGGCAATGAAATTAGTGAGTATTTTAGCGAAGTTAAACAAATTGTCACCTTTATCAATGCAATACAAAGACAGCCTTCAATCACCACTTACCTACGGATTTTTGATGACACATTCTGGAAAAAAATACATTTAAAAGTTTATATTAAAATAAACTTGAACGAGTCAGCATAACATAGCTAGATGGTCTTGCCTACAGTAGTGATAATGTTCTTCTGCACACAACAGGTCCTTCATAAATTCATTTATTTCAATATTTTCAATAAGGATGCAGCCAATAATTGTCAGTAGGGATGCAGTCCTGAAAAGTTTGTCCCACACACAGGCACACAGCTTGAGGAACCCCAATTCTATTATTGATGGTTTGTGGCATCACAACCATTCTATTAAGTTTTTATTTTTTATTGTTTTAAAGACACTGGGGTTGACAGAGTGGAAACACATGAATTACAGGTTCCATAAAAAGTCACTGCATTTGAACTTGTTCCATGACCAGGCCTAAATTCAGTTTGGATTGGGGCTAAATAATCAGTATCATCTAAGAGTGCCTGCATCCCCACCCTGCAATGATCCTCTCCACTACCAGTGTTTGTAACTAGTTAGTCCAAGGTAATTGATCCAAGTCCAGCTTTTATAGGAATGGTTGTACCACTACCATTTTCAAGGTGGCAGGGACCACCGCCTCATGCAATGAAATCTTAACCAGATTCTTGTCCTAACCAGTCAAACTTTCGCTGCTTGATTTAATAAGCCAAGAGGGACAGAAGTCAAGAGAGCACATGGTTGGCCACAAAATGGCAAGCATTTTATCAGACTCAAGCATGATCCCACACCATTTCACATGCTATGACATTGGGCACTTCAGTCAGGACTGCAACTGCAGAATCAAGACGTCTCCAAAGTCGAGCAACTTTAATTTGGTTGTTATTTAAATATTTATAAACCATCCTTTGGTAGAAAATATAACGAGGGTGCAGAACAGAGAAACATCAAAATAGAGTAAAAACATCAATAAAATAGTAAAAAAGGAAAACTGGGTTCCAATGTACAGTTTTTAAAAGACATTTAAAAGAAAACAGGGATGACTCCTGCTGAACTTCAGTTGGCAAAGCGTTCCCTAAATCAGGCATAGGCAAACTTGGCCTTCCAGATGTTTTTGGCCTACAACTCCCATGATCCCTAGCTAACAGGACCAGTAGTCAGGAGTGATGGGAACTGTAGTCCCAAAACATCTGGAGGGCCGAGTTTGCCTATGCCTGCCCTAACGGCTTGGTCCCTGGTGAAGCTGCAATGCAGGCTGCAACATGCACTTTCTTCACTGCTTGCAGTGCCACATGGTAGGCATGACAATGCACACTGTGCAACCTCAGAGTAAGAGATGCACACTTCACCTAGTCATTTTATCTAATCAAATTTTAGTGGAATTCTTCTTGCAACTTTATCTGCATCTTCTGTGCACTTGACTGCCCTAAGATTGCCTAGGATTAAGTTGGCCTTGATTGATGCAATGAAATGTTTTAAAGCACCGCTTTTCAAAAATATAAATGATGGCTGTTTCTCCATCAGACAAAATGGGGGGGGGGACCCACTTATTGTTTTAGAACAATTACTCCTAAGGACCTCCAGTTCACTGTTGAAAATGTACAGTGATGTTAAATAAATGTACAAGATGTTAAATAAAATTGCCTATAAAATATTGACATGCACATTAAGTGATTGCAAAATTGTATTCTGGCATGGCTCTTTTGAACAATATTTCACATCTGTACAATATATTAAAGCACTGAATTCAATTTGTCAATATAAAAGCACATGACCTCAGGCCTTCTGCAGTAACTATGCAAGTTCTGCATAGTTTGTAATTAGCAAGAATGAGGTTGTGCTCTCTTCCAGTTCTTTGAACTTCTGTCCCCTTCTTAACATCTACATTTTTTTTGGTTCCACAGACCCTTGTTATAGGATATATGTTCCATCTGTTTTCATTGAATCATCCACTCACCTATTTTTATCTGTTTCTTTTTAAGAAAAATGTTTTATTCCACCTTCCCATGATTGCTCATATTATTTGAAAGCATATATACAAAACAAGTATAAATAACACATACAAGTGCAAGAATGCAATCAACCTAAAAACAAATGGGCTTGAGATAGGCCCCTGTATGTTCAGGAGGGAGAATGTGATCCCAGCTCTTGTGTAGTTGCCTTGTAAAAATGAAGGCAACCATCGATAAGTCCATATCCCTTACAGGTGGTAAATGTCACTTCCTGAATAGAGAAGACCTGTAGCAGGTCCATAGAAGATTATTGCGTCCCCAGTTTTGGGGGTGTTCATTTTTAAGTGCTAGAGGAGGAAGCAATCAATATGTAAAACAGGTGCCAAAGTTACCATTACAATCCTATTAGAATCAGATGCATAACTAAATTGCTAAGCCCCAATGCAGCCCAAATAAGAAAGCTCTTACATCACTGTGAGAGACTGAGGAGAAATGCTGATGTTGCCAAAGCCTTCATATGAAGGTGAAGCTTCATGACAAGGAAGGAGCAGGCGCAGGAAAGTTGCAGCTCTGCAGCAGAAGAAGAGGGCGTTGTTTGTTTTTATTTACATTTGTAAGTCACCTCATAAAATAATTTCTACAGGTGATGTACAGAAAACCACATGTAAATCAAGGTTAAAAATGCAATAAATTACAGTTGATTCAACATTTAATCCAACAACAAGACAAAAGAATAATAAAAAATGTTGGACACAGTAAACAAGAGACTTAATACACACAGAGGCACTCTGAACTAAAACCACCTCACTCGAGCTAAAACCACCCAACCAGCATTATGTGGCAGTGACTAATATTTAAATAGTATTAAAAGATGTTAAAACTGGCCTGAGGTCTTTGCCCCTGGGATAGGCACCTTCTTCCATTCAGTGGTTCATGTGAGTCTGAGGGATATTTTGTATAGGAACAGAGGGATCTGTCAATGTAGGTTTCTCTCAGTTTCTCATTTTTCCTATCTTAAAGTACAGTTCCCCCCACATACACATTTTAATGTGCATTTCTCCTAAATACACATTCGTGCAGTATTGCCAAATATATATATATATATTTGAGGTTGTCCAAAATATTACCTGCAGAGCACTGAAGAGTTCTTGATAGATGGATTGATAAAATACAGCAGCAGAGAGTTGTCGTGGGGTTTTTTTTAACTAAAAGTTTCATTTAAAAAACAAACAGAAACCCTATATTGATCTGCATTAAAAAGAACAGACAGAGAATAAAAACATCAAGAGCTCTACAGAAAGCATTCTGGACAACCTAACTTTGTGGAGGACACAAAGAGAACTGCTGTGAAGCTTGAAATGTCTTTTTTAAAATATTCAAGCGATAATTTACATCATTTGCCAACCTCTTAATTGTTACAAGATAAGAAAAGCTCTCTCGGCCTGTAAAGCGAGATGAGCATCACACCCCAGAGTCATCTGCGACTGGACTTAACTGTCAGGGGTCCTTTCCTTTTTTAAAGAAAGAGCAAGAAGCCTCTTATGGAGGAAAGAAACCCCTTTCAACTTCTTCCACATAAAGTCCCTGGACCTATTTGGTAGGCTTAATCCACATGGAGCTGCCCTTGTACCTGTAAATTTTGGCCCAAAGTGGGGAAATTCTATAGGCATTTTTGGATTCCCCATTATATAGTGAATAGAGAAAACAAATCCTAATTTTATACAGAGCCGTTTGGACCCATAATTACAGAAGTGGAAAAAGTACAGGGCAACTCAGAAACAATTGTTTAAAGGCACAAATGCAGACAAAGTAAATCTAGGGGGCCCTGCAGACCCCTGGCTACCAACACCCCCACTTCTTCTACTGTCTCCCGGCACCCAAAGGTAAACTGGAAATTTCTGTTCCCCATGCAGTACTGTTCCCCATGCAGTGCTGAGGCTTCTAGTGAGCAAGTTCATTATTCCCTATTAATGAAGCTTCCTTACAAGTCAAAAACAGAGTGATAGTTCAGAGGCAATAAAATACCAAGGTTGTTCCAATAACTATTTAATACTTTTGGAAAAGCATCTGTTTGAGACCAATTGTGACAAGAAGGTCAAAGGAGGTGTAAAAAGAGCTGCTACTGTGGTTTTAAGTGTGACATGTTTTATGGATGACCCCGCAGTCTACTCACAAGTATAGCTGAACTTCAGCTAAAGCTTTAGCATCAGTGTTCATTAAAATGGTAATAAAACTGTTTGCTCTCTTCATCCCATCTCAAAGCCCACAGCATTCTGGAAATATTTACACATGCCATATGGCCACACAGAGTATTATAAATTTTCACTAGAGAGGTTTTAGAATTCTAAGTTCTGTTCCCTTCAAAATGCCAGAGGAATCACAAATGCCTTAAATAACCCAAACATTTACCTTATCTGTGTCTTTCTGTTTTATACCGCATTCTCCTTTCCTCTCCTTCATGTTTTGATTAAGATCTGAACAGTGAGTTCTCCACTAACTCTTGTGAATCCCTTCCTCCAGTAGCGGAACTGTTCCCTCTCTCCCAGACTACTGTCAAGAGTCCTGGGATTTCTCACTATTTCAATTATTTTTTAAGCTGTTGCTGCTGGCTCAAGGTTAGTTATTTCTTAAAATGTACCTACAACATCTCTTAGTTAGTCTTCTCTCTATGAGGCTAATCGTCCCATTGAAGAGAGGACCTCAACAAGGTAGCCAGTGTCGCAGGTTTCTTCACTGTTTTAGCCTTGGCAGGTCCTGACTCTGTCAGGTGCTATTTTCCCCTTTACCATTAGCCATCTTCAGACATTCAGAAGAAAGCATGAGGGTTGAACCTGGGGCATGCACAATTCCCCCACCCCAATGTATCTGTGTGCACTGCCCTGTCCCCTCAGCTCCCGATGTCTTCAAGGAGATTCCAATTGTTCAGCTGAATGTGTTTAGAATCCTCCTTTCACTCTGAATGCAGAGAGGAGTCTAATGGTCTTCATCTGAACCTGGCTAGAATCCCCCTTCCCAAGACTTCCACAATGAATGCATGAAGGTCAGAAGTGGAGCATATTGATTTGGGGATCAAATAAGGCCACAGCTTTATTGGTTACAGATGCGTTCTCCCCCCCCCCCCCATTGGAGGAGTGGTATGATCCTAGCCCCCATCTGGGCATTGGACAAGAGCCACTCCTCCCAGATCCTTTTAACAGGATACCCTTACCCGTGGAGGGGCAGGCAGAGACTACAACCCTCCCCTCCAACCAAGACTTGTTGTTTAGTCATTTAGTTGTGTCCAACTCTTCGTGGCCCCATGGACCAGAGCACGCCAGGCACTCCTGTCTTCCACTGCCTCCTGCAGTTTGGTCAAACACATGCTGGTAGCTTCGAGAACACTATCCAACCATCTCGTCCTCTGCCGTCCCCTTCTCCTTGTGCCCTCCATCTTTCCCAACATCAGGGTCTTTTCCAGGGAGTCTTCTCTTCTCATGAGGTGGCCAAAGTATTAGAGTCTCAACTTCAGGATCTGTCCTTCCAGTGAGCACTCAGGGCTGATTTCCTTAGAATGGATACGTTTGATCTTCTTGCAGTCCATGGGACTCTCAAGAGTCTCCTCCAGTACCATAATTCAAAAGCATAAATTCTTTGGCGATCAGCCTTCTTTATGGCCCAGCTCTCACTTCCATACATACTGTATGGAAAAGCATAGCTTTAACTATACGGACCTTTGTTGGCAAGGTGATGTCTCTGCTTTTTAATATGCTGTCTAGGTTTGTCATTGCTTTTATCCCAAGAAGCAGGCGTCTTTTAACTTCGTGCCTATCTGCCTTATAAAGTTGTGACGATTGCTATGAGGAAAGCAAAAACCCAAATGGTGGTGCCAATTAGCCAAGTGGCAAAAATTCCTGCCCAGCCCCTGAAAATTAGGCAGTTCACATTGTCCATAGCAAGGTCGTATCACCTGTGAAAAAACCCTAATCTGAGGGTGGATGAAGCGGCGCAGTGAGAGACGCCAAAAGGCCCTGTAGGCCTGGTATTTAAACTTCCCCTGGATATGGTGCCAAGGGGTGTAATTGGTCGGTTGGTCCTGTGCTCAGGGGAAGGCCCCTAACTCCTGCTGCCATTGGGCCATTTGGGGATAGGAAGATGATCTGGCCTGTGATAGGCTGGTTTACCAGGAAGGTCTGGGGCCCACCCGCAAAGCCACCCACCTGATAAGGGGCAGACTTACTCTTTCATTTGTTCATTTGAATACCTGAAGAGGGCAAACCACTGCTAAAAAGGCAATGTGATGGGTCAGAATATTTGAGCAGAATAGTGTACATAAAAGAACAATTCCTCAGTAGAGCATGCCATGAAACTGAAAAAGGCCAAAAAACCCGAGCAAGCATAATTCTGTATGAGTTTTAGATTGCTGCAAGAGGTTTTGATTAATCGCTTATCCTAAGCCCACTACCCAAACTTCTCTTCTTTGACTTGTTTACATAGTATATTGGCTAATTAGAGGTCGAAATGAATTGAAAGTAAAGAAGGAAGGCCCTTAAGATAATTAGGGGCTCTTGACTCAATTCTGTACCATCTTGGGATATGTGAACAATATAAATAAAGGCATGGCCATTATCTTGGGTATGCAAAGCTCCATTAAACTCAGAATTCCCTTTAAACAATTACCCAGGAGTGTTTTGCAAAATTGATAAAGAATGAGCAGCAACACATATCCTGGGATTTGTGCCTTAGTAATCCTTTTGAAATAATGTCAGGTCTCACAAACTTGATAAAGAAAGCTAAAGGGACAATTTTATGTTCTTGTGGACTGGGCTCTGCGTTTAAAGGATTGGCAGTGAGGTTAATCATATGCCTACCTATTAAATAACTAAAAGTTGACACGATAACAGAGATAAATAAATTACTTGCAGATATTGTGCTGCTTCTACTGTAGCACCTTTTGGCTGAGAAGTTGTGGAATTCTGACTTTAAGAGAATATAGACCCCTCCACCCTCACCCCCACAGAGGATACGAAGCACATTGCATCAAACACATTGCTCATCATGTGCCAACATAAGCTCTGCTCAAAATTACCCTGCATTTCCCCCCAACAATTCCCCATAAATTAACGAGAAAAGAAATTTCATTCAAAAATTACAAAAGGGGAGACAACTCTTTTGTGGAATTCTTTTGGGTGAGGCCTAGGGTTTCTGTTGTGGTTACCTTACTTTTCAGGGGGATGGTATTGTTGAACTACAACTCCCCTCATTGGGAGTTGTAGTTCAACAACATCTGGGAGGCACTGTGTTGGCTGTCCCTGACATATGCCAGCTTGTAGAACTGCCAGAAAACTGTTGCACTCCTTCCCTAAGAGAGGCACACCAGCCCCCAGCGCCCCCCCCCCCAAATACTGGCGGTGGAAGCTCAATAGTTGATGCCAGACTGTGAACTTACGCAGATGCCACCTGGCACTTACTATTTTAGCTGCCGTGAAGTCCATATTTACTTATCTACATAATCTATGTCGATGTAGAGGGACAATAGCACATTGATGTGATATGTACATCCCATTGCAAAGGTCCCACGTTTAATCTCCCATCATCTCTAGTTATGGTAGCATGTGATGAGAAAGAGGCCCTCAGTGAAAACATCTGCCCATGCAGTACAGGGTTAGATGGACACATTGTCTGACCTGGTGTAAGGTAGTTTCCTTTGTTCCCAACTGCTTTGGTTTCCCTGCTCCTCTTCATATTCTGGGTTCCAGCAATTCATATGCCAGGATTTCAAATCGCCTTGCACTGTGCTGCAATGGATTAATTGATTCTATATCCTTCAGAGCCTGCAGGAACGTTTCCCCATGTGAAAGACACAGTCTCTGAGCTATACTTCAGGAGTTCACATTGCAAAAGGAAGAAAGTCGATTTTAAAGTAATCACTGTCAATAGAAGTCATTTGTAAGGTGTAGAAAAGAATTCTGTATACATTTCATCAGAACACTCTCATTTTTCATGGTGTATATTTAACAATGAAATATGCAGCTCTTTCTAGTGACTTTTCATAGGTTTATTTATTTAATTTTTTTAAATGATATTTTATTAAGTTTCACAAAAGTTAACAACAATAAAATTCACAAAAACCAACAAACACAAACATCAAAAAACAAACAAAAAGACAGTAAGGAAAAAAAATAAAACATAAAAAAGAAAATTCAGAATTAAAAAAAAAACCTCTGTTTCAAGTTAATAACCTTCCAAATCTTATTTTCCTTACTTCCACCCGCCTTCCTTTCATGTATTCCACTTTAAAATTAGTTCAGCAATTATCATATTATTCAAGTTCAACCTTTGTCCTTCCCTTTATACTCTTATTTATCTTAATCACTGGAACCCCTTTATTTCATTTACAATGCCCTTAGCATTCATAACAAAAAAAATTCCTTCCAGTAGCACCTTAAAGACCAACTAAGTCAGCTCTTGGTATGAGCTTTCGTGTGCATGCACACTTCTTCAGATACACTGAAACAGAAAAATGTTTCAGTGTATCTGAAGAAGTGTGCATGCACACGAAAGCTCATACCAAGAACTGACTTAGTTGGTCTTTAAGGTGCTACTGGAAGGAATTTTTTTTGTTTTGACTATGGCAGACCAACACGGCTACCTATCTGTAACTTAGCATTCATAAATTTTACAATGTTTTTGTAGATAAACTTTAAACTTCTTCCAGTCCTCTTCCACCTGCTCTTCTCCTTGATCTCGGATTCTGCCGGTCATTTCTGCCAGTTCCATATAGTCTATAACTTGCATCTGCCATTCTTCCAGGGTGGGTAGGTCTTGTGTCTTCCAGTGCTTTGCGATGAGTATTCTTGCTGCTGCTGTAGCATACATAAAAAATGTTCTATCCTTCCTTGGCACCAATTGGCCGACCATGCCCAGGAGAAAGGCTTCTGGTTTCTTTTGGAAAGTATACTTAAATACTTTTTTCAGTTCATTATAGATCATTTCCCAGAAAGCCTTGATCCTTGGGCAGGCCCACCAAAGGTGAAAGAATGTTCCTTCCGTTTCTTTACATTTCCAACATTTATTATTGGGGAAATGGTAAATTTTTGCTAGCTTGACTGGGGTCATGTACCACCTATAAATCATTTTCATAATATTTTCTCTTAAGGCATTACATACCGTAAATTTCATACCGGTGGTCCACAACCGTTCCCAGTCAGCAAACATGATGTTATGACCAATATCTGAATTTTCATAGGTTTAAGTGTTCTGTTGAGAAACAAAAATAGAGAACATGAGAACAGCAATGAAACACTTATTTTATTAACATTTCATCATTTCTTGTTAAAAAAGTAAACTCAGCCAGGTTTTCGTATTTATTAGATATGTCAAATTTAATGAAATGGATGTTTATGCTTATACAAAGTACTACTTCATATACAGTAAATAGAATCTTTTCTTCAATCACTGATGTGAAAATCTGGCTTGCTCATATGGTTTAGTTATGTGTGGGTTTTTTGTTTTTTAAAAAAACTTTATAAAAATCATTGTGATTAATTTTTCAAACAGAAAACCTTGAGTTGATATCTAGCAATTTTTTTTAGTAATATAAAGGGAATACACAATGAAAACCCTAGTAAATTGCCAGTAAATAATGAAGATCCATTAATTTCTTCTTAAGTCTGGACATGTCCTTGTGTTTTTTGGTTAATGATGTCAATTACAGTCAAATTAAGCTAATGAGAATAACTGTGGATCAATTTCAATTGAAAAAAAAATCAATATGTGTTGGTAATAATTATGCTTTTGTCAGGCTTGATTTACCATTTGCTTTGGTACTATCCACTATTTGCTTTCCTCCACTACAGGAGCTGCTAAAAGTTAAGATGGGAGAGGAGACAGCAATGGGTGTTTGTGGATGAATAGGAGTCATGGAATAACATCATATTGGCTACAGATGTGTGCATAATTGCCATGCCTATTTTGCCAAAAAGGGAAGAAAGCTCAGTTATCATAGTGCTCATGCAACTGTTTGATTTACAATGGATTGATATCCATGTTTACCTTTTCCATGTGTACTGGATTTCTAGCAAACTATGGTGATGCACATATTTTCACATCCATTTTTTCTTCAAACAAAGGCAAGAATAAGTAAAATATAGTAATTTTATTTTTCACTGCAGTAACTAATTGAAAACACCTTTCTTTTGGCAACATTCAGGCAGCATTTATTCTCTCCAGCAAAGTCTGGTAAATTTCATTTGTTTTTTTCTATAAAACAGAAAAAGCAATTTGGCTAACTGTTAAATTTTGTACCTTATTATCAAAAGCCATTAAAACCTGAGAGAATTGTTGTACTGCAAGGAGGGGAATAATGAATGTACAGTGTGTTTCATCAAATATTCTGCAGCTTCCTCTAAAATACAGATGTTAAAGATTTTTTTAAAATAGGCTTACCAAACTACTGCTGGCTCCAAAGTTAGTGAGCAAGTGAGGTTTCAAACAAAATTTCTGGAAACAATATGAACTCTGATAAGCTGGTGATGAAGAATGAGAGGGGGGGGGTCTTAAAATGCAATTTTATTCATGCTACTCAGAGGTTGTGGTGGGGGATAAGATCAGGTCACCTTCTATTTTCCTGTCTATCTAATCAGCGCTTCCCCAAACAATGCATGAAACTCCTTCAAAAGTTGCACTATGCCACATTCTGTGAGTCTGTTGTCCAACACACACACACCAACCAAGTATGTACAGAAGGGTTTATATTAAGGGGAAGTATGAATAAAAGCGGGTGCGCTGTGAGTTAAACCACAGAGCCTATGACTTGCTGATCAGAAGGTCAGTGGTTCGAATCCCACAACGGGGTGAGCTCCCGTTGCTCGGTCACTGCTCCTGCCAACCTAGCAGTTCAAAAGCACCTCAAAGTGCAAGTAGATAAATAGGTACCGCTCTGGCGGGAACGTAAGCGGCATTTCCGTGCACTGCTCTGGTTTGCCAGAAGCGGCTTAGTCATGCTGGCCACATGACCCGGAAGCTGCATGCTGGCTCCCTCGGCCACTAAAGCGAGATGAGCGCCACAACCCCAGAGTCGGTCACGACTGGACCTAATGGTCAGGGGTCCCTTTACCTGTGAATAAAAGCAGGGGTCAGCAAATGTTTTCAGCAGGGGACCAGTCCACTGTTCCTCAGACCTGGTGGGGGGCCGGACTATATTTGGGGGGGGGGGGAGGGATGATGCAAGAGTACCAAGAGCCCCAGTGGCTGCTTACCTGTGTCTCACGAGCGGCAGGGGCTGCTGGTGGTGGAGGGACAACGAGTGAAGTGCGAAAGGGCTCTGGAGAGGGGCTGCTTAAAATGGCGGCTGCTTGAGCGCTGCTGCTGCTGCTGGCACCAACAAAGCCCAGCCCCCTTCCTCCTCTAGGCAGGGTGGGGAGAAGCCAGGAGGAGCTTCTCCAGGGAGGAGGCGCCACCGCCACTGCCGCCGTATGAGAAAGAGGGAAAGAACGTGCACACTGGCGATCCACGCAGAAATTCCTGGACTGTCAGTGGGCCGGATCCAGAAGGCAGTTGGGCCCGATCCAGCCCACAGGCCTTAGTTTGCCTACCCATGAATAAAAGTAACAAACGAAAATGCATTCTGTTGAGGAAAACTAGTTGCAAAAATGTGTACATTAAGAGAAATGGATACTAACATGCTGGCAATTTTTCAGGAGGACTTTTACAAAATAAAAACAAATCATAAAGTGGTGCAGAACTGTAGTGAACTGTGACCTTAGCTTCCATCTCATCTTCTAGTTGGTTTTGTTTATTTGCTTGCATTGAGTCATTCACTACTGGAACCAGCACAGGCAACAGAATGCTGTGATATCAGAATATCAGCTCAATAATATAACCGACTGTTTAATGGAACATTTTAGAGGACAACATAACCATCCAAATCACACAAACTGAATAAATAACTGACCAAATGTTTCATCATGCGGTAAATTCCGGGTATGTTCCTCTGGGGGGGAGGAGAAGATAATGCACTTTTAGGGGAAAAATCTCATTTGAGGAGTGTTTATTTGCTAAAGGATAAACAGCACACTGTGTTTGGTTACTTGGGTGTGGAGAAAATGAGAAACATTCATCATCACCCTGATCTAAATTTGTAGGTTCAATTGTTTACAGAGCCCCTCATACTATTCCATTACTTAAATGGAATAAATCAATATATCTCAGTATATCAACAATAGTGAAGTGGAAAGGGTGTGAGTGAGGAAACTAGCTGTAGCAAGATAAGCAATTAATAAGTACTTGTAAGCAAATGCATCCAAAACCATGACAAGCATAAGTTCTCAGAATCCCCCAACTATACATGAAAAATTGTCTCTATTGGAGTATTGCTATCACATTGTACTCATAGCTGTAGCTTTCTGTAGATTTCAGTATTATGCATCATTGTTGTAGTCATAGAATAGCACAATCATATGACTACTGAACAGGTAAAAGGATGGATTTGCTCTTTTTTCACTGCATGTTTTCAGGTGAAATAGAGTTTTTATGTTAGATAAGTAGTCATAGCTCTGGATCATTTAACATGCTAATATTATGCATATTATTTTAGCATATGATAAAGCACAAGGGGAGGGTGAGAGAGACAAGTGGAGACATTTTTGTTCTGACAAGCTTTCCTTGTCGGATGATAATGTCTATTTTTATTGTTTTTCAATTCATTTGCTTTTATTTTTTGTGCTGTTTTTAACAGAATACATGTAGATAGTGATTAAACACTGTTGCTTCTGCTACTAATATAAGCCCAATGAGGTTCGAGGGTGCTTTGTTGTCACTGAATTCTGCCCACTTATCCAAACTTACTTCTTAGCATTTTTAGGAATAAAAGGGAGAAATCTGGTGCTATTTCTATCCTATCATTGAAACTTTGACCAAAATGTCAGGCAGAATCAATATAAAAATATTGTTGTAGTTGGATAATAGGCATTAATTTAATTAAAATGAATTAAGCCAGTCCACCAATGTACTCATCTGCAGAGGGATCTGTGTGGGCCATTCCAGTCCTGTTTTCCCTCTTGGCACATGTGGATGAGACCAGATGAGGTTTTAATGTGCAGACTTTGCACCAGCTTGTTAGAGATAATGGGAGCCCTGAGAATTATCTTACAACTTGTATCCCTTGATAGAGCATACAGACTAGTTAAATGGAGGTACAGAAACGTCCCATTATCTGTAACGGCCTCTCTTTGCAGCTGGGTGATACATACTCTGTGGACGATATAATCTGTTTTAAAATTTATAGTCACATCTGTGATATTGAAAAAACACATATAGATTATCACTGATAGAAAGAGGACATAGTTTTTTTTTCAAAAACAACTGGAGAACATTTGTTTCTTTCTGTGTGGGTGTTGAGTTTTAGACCTATTTTATAAGGCTATATAAAAGAAACAAAATGATTTTTATAATTAGTTTAGATAATTGCATTCCCGAATAATTGATAATCACTCTATATCTGGAACTTGAATGAGGCCATATACTTGAAATTTGGGGTGAATAAAGAATACCATTGCCAAGTCTGTATATTTTTTATAAGCTGACCATTTGTATTGCCCTGCTCAGTGGTGAGGAAAGTCTTAGTTTTTCACAGCATCGCTGGATTTCAGATCAAACTCAGGATTGTGGGCTTTCCCCCCCACCATTTGATAGGATTATCCAGAAGACCAGTTTACCAAGTTGTTATATGCATCACTTGGCAAATGGCTGTTTGTAGTCACCCTTTGTTAATCTGAATTTATGAGCAAAAAAACCCCATCTGCGTTAATATTCTTAAGAATTTCTGCTAAAAGTCCAATATACATGAAACTCAGTCTACATTGTACCTCTTTATAATCCAAACGATAAGCAAATTGGAATTTATGAAGTTCTATCAGACACTGTGTTATCCGCATATCATGCATTGATGAATCAGCCCATTTATGCAATTCCTAGGTTGCACAGCGAGCCACTATCTCACAGAAACTACACGATAAGGAGAGTGTAATGTTATCTGGTTATTACTTCACTGCAGTAAAGCATTAGCTCTCTATTCCAGATTTGTTTGAGAAGAACAAATTGGAGGCTGTAGCTGACTGAGATCACTCACTTCTAATTAGCAGCATATAAACAATCAAGTCCAGCACAAAAACAAAATTCTTATATGCCATGCACAATTTAGCCAAGATTACAATGATCACTGCTTGTTTTGACAGCAATACAAACAACAGTCTCCCAGTGTTGGTTTCTTAACTGTTCCTGTATCTGGATTGTATCTATCTAGTTACAGTATACTAATGATCAGTACTCTGACTGGTACATTATAACTTGTTTGTAATTGATTTGAGGTTCAGGATGAGCAGTGAGATAGCAAAGCTTGGCGATGATACCCAACAATTCAGGTAGGTAAGAATAAAAAGAGATTGTGAGAAAGGATCTCTGGTTAAAATGGCAAATGCAGTTCAATGTAAGGAAGGACGAAGTGATGCAGCAAAAAATCCGAACTTCACATTTATGCTGTGATTGGTCAAGAAAGAAATATTCAGGCCATATTGGATAGCTTAGTGAAACCAGAGTGAAAAGCTGGAAAAGGTTCAGAAAAGGGCAACCAAAATGGTCATGGGTATGACTCAGATTTAATGAAATACAGTGGTACCTTTGGTTACATACTTATATGTTCCGGAGGTCCGTTCTTAACCTGAAACTGTTCTTAACCTGAAGCACCACTTTAGCTAATGGGGCCTCCTGCCACTGCACCGCCGGAGCACGATTTCTCTTCTCATCCTGAAGCAAAGTCCTTAACCCATTAATGAATGTTAGAATGATGTCGGATAGAAACTAAGTGGTTTTCAGCTGTAATGTTTTAAGTGATATGGGGGGGGAAAGGTATAGAAATAGGTTAAAACCTATCGATAAGGATTTGCTGAACTAACAATTTGAACTGGAATACAAAAAAGGGAGGTATGAGGAGGTCGGGGAAATATGTTAATGAAAAATAAGTATTGTGAACTTTATGTGTTTTTAACTATTTTGTATTTTTGTATTTTTGTTATTTTTTCTTTTTTTTCTTTTTGACTTTCTTTTATTGTATTAACTTTAAAAACTTTAATAAATATTATATATGAAAAAAAGCAAAGTCCTTAACCCAAGGTATTCTTTCTGGGTTAGCAGAGTCTGTAACCTGAAGCGTATGTAACCCAAGTTACCAATGTAGTAGACCTGAGTCTACTGATGACAACCTGCCCAAAACCTCCTGGTAATTGCTCCCTGTTTATGCCATGGCCTACACACTTGCACTTGGAATTTATAGCCCTATACAGGTGTTCGGCCTGTGTACAGAAACTAAATGTGAGCAAAAAGAGTGAGATAAGTGCACCCAGCCTTGCTACCCCCATCACCTTCAACTCTTGGAGGGCAAAAGTCTGAAGTGCACAGTGTATTGTAGTGGGGGCTGTTTACAGCATTTAAGACCCACATTATAGGATTGTGGCATCTTTCCTTGTTCAAGTAGTAGCTTTCACATGCAAGCAAAGTGCCTGCATTGAGTTTATGTGTGACATGTAACCTGAAAAAAAATTAAGGGTATGTTTACTCAAAAGGTCCTGGTTGAACATTAATAGAGCCCATATAAACAGGCCCATGAACCATGGAAGTTCCCTTTCTCAGGGCTTTCATTTCTACACTATACATTGCACAGAGCTGTAGAGAAAATTTCAACAACTAGAGAGATTGCCTTTTGTAGAAATGGGTTTAGAATCTGAATGCAAGCAGGTGAAAATGACTCTGCAATAAAAATGCTGTTATTTATTCATTCATCAGCAATTATAGTCTAAGCAATAGTGCATGGTCTTTTATATAGGTAAAGCAAATCTTAAAAACAGATGTACTGTAAGTCTGCAAAATGAAATGAAATTCATAATAAAACTACTGCTTTTTCTGTACAGCAATAAGCTCTACAGAATGCTAGGACTGCAGATATTAAGGGCAATAAAAGGGCATCGAGTATTTCAGATGGAAAGGGTTTGGTGCTAACCGAATGCAAGGCAGAATGGATTTAGAGAACCCACATTTTTCCAGTGTGCATTGACTCAGGTAGTTGTGCAACTACTGTGTTGACCAAATGGATCCAATGTATTGTGCCATATTTTTTAGCAGCTTAGTGGTTAAAATTTCTGTATCTACGTGGTGCTTAACCTCATTGGATGTTTTAATACTTTGAGGCTCTCATTAGGAAATTGGTCCAGCGAGCCATTCAAGGTGGTTAACAACAGCAAATAGGCATTGTTGCATATGGGTTTCAAAACTTGGCCTGAAAGGCAAAACCCTTAGCAACTTAAGACTGATGGTAGATACATCATTGTGTGTACTGCCCCTGCTAGCTCAACACCAAACTATTACCCTCTTGAGGGAAAGGCCCACACCACATCCTTGTTTCAGCTGCAGCAGCTTAGGCTGCAAAATAAGTCCATAATGGATGCTGTTTTGCCAACCATCCAGTGCTCAACATGGTACGCATTAAGCAATGTGATGATCCAGACACTCTTCTGCTGAGATGACAGTGAGGAGAGGAGAGCATAATCCCCCCCCTTTGACCTTTCTTATGTCCTTCTTCATGACATTTAGCCACAGAGCCTCAGGTGTAATAGCTATTCAATGAGTTCTAAGTTAGCAGAGCTTTTGGTTTTGAAGCATAATATCCCAGCTACTGAAGACCCCTCCTTGGATCATGAAAAGATGAATGAATATTTCCATCACCTTATTTCTTTTTCTCTTCTTATTGTCCCATAGCCATAATAATCTAACTTTTTATACTAAGCTTCTCTTTTAATTGGACAGTTAGGGTTTATAAAGGTGCACTGCTAAAATGCACATAAATAAGATTATATAGCCAATAAAAGACTGCATCTCCTTATAAATCCTGAGCAATTGTAACTAGAGAAATCTGCAGAAAAATGTATTTCTTTTGTAAATGTAAAAGGAGATGTAGTAAGACTCACTAAACTTCATGGCGTTCCCTGTCCCCATCCACAAAGCAATTTCTAAGGACAGAAAGACCATAGCTGAATGGTAGAGCATGTGCTTGCCATGCAGATTATCCTTTAATGAATGCTTGGCATCTCTTGGAGAAATTCTACCCTGCAATTTGATGAGCCCACTTCCAGTCAATGTAGACAATACTGAGATAGATGCACTCATGATCTGAACTGGTATACAGCAGCTTCCTATGGAAATTTCAACTATGTGCTTCACTACCACTTTCAACAAAGGAAACGCATTCATCAGCCCAGTACTGTATCATCGCATGGATCCACTCCATGTTGACATTTCTTTTTCCTTTTTAAAAGTCAATTGGATGAGCAAGAACTCAAAGTCATAAATTGAAGCAGGAGTTTGGAAGGTTCACAACAGACATAAATGAGTACTTTTTCACACAGTAAGGTAAAGGTAAAGGTACCCCTGCCCGTACGGGCCAGTCGTGTCCGACTCTGGGGTTGTGCGCCCATCTCGCTTAAGAGGCCAGGGGCCAGCGCTGTCACCTCCACCGGACGCAGTGATGGCTACCAGCTTGGTTGGCTTTAGAAGAGGATTAAATAAATTCATGGAGGATATTGCTGTAAATGGTGTCATGAACTGGCAGGATGATAGGAGGAAGAGGAAGAAGAGGGCCTGGGCGAGGGATGTAGTGGGGACTGGGACACACCGGAGCAAGCAGGGGAGAGGAAAGGAAGTACTCACAGGGTGACAGGGGCTGGTGAAGGGATGGGGGTCAGTGCACAGGAAACAGAGCAGCAGGGCCCATCACCAGAGCTAGAAAGGTCCCTTGTCTCCACAATCATAGAGGGCTCTGAGGTATAGGGAGCTGCATGCAGGGCGCTCCAGGAGGCTGAGGCAGGCAAGGGTCCACAGCCCAGCTCCCTAGCTGGCCAGGTGGGGCTCACTAGCTCTGGAAGGAGGAGTGTGATTCTTTACCTGGAGTAGGCTTGGAACAGGTGAAGGTCACATGTCTTGTCAAGCCCAGAAGCTGCAATCAGCAGGCAAAGTACAAAAGGGAAGCTGAGGTGCTGTGTCTGCTTACTTCCCTATGTTAATGGATCTTGACTTGAATGTTCCTGGACCTCTATGGGACTTGGCTACTTGGATTGACCCTGGACTGCATTTTCTGACATTGGACTTTGCCTGTGTGGATTGACTTTGGACTTAGCATACTGACTTGCTGCCAGGTATGCCAGGGGTTCGTGGCAAATGGCTAATAGCTGCAATGGGTATATTTTACCACCCTGGAGGCAGCCTGCCTCTGAATGCTTCTCAAGTACTGGGAGTCACAAGTGGAGAAGAACACTCTTGTGCTTAGGTCCTGTTCTGGGGGCTTTCCATAGGCACCTGGTTGACCCCTCTGAGAAGAGGATGATGGCCTGATCTAGCAAGATTCTTAACTTATGCAAGTAGTCTTTAGTAGCTTTGCATATCTAATCAAAGGGCATCCCTAAGCAGTAAAAAATAAATACAGTGGTACCTCGGATTACATACACTTCAGGCTACATACGCTTCAGGTTACAGACACCACTAACCCAGAAATAGTACCTCGGGTTAAGAACTTTGCTTCAGGATGAGAACAGAAACGTGGCGGCAGCAGGAGACCCCATTAGCTAAAGTGGTGCTTCAGGTTAAGAACGGACCTCCGGAATGAATTAAGTACTTAACCAGAGGTACCACTGTAAATAAAATTAATAGGTTTTTACAATTTGGCTTAAAGTTGAATCATGGTCCCTATCTAAACTCTCACTAATCAGCAAGCGCTTCCATTCTGGGTTATAGATGGATCTGATTATTTTGCATACTATTTCCCAATGGAAAGCATGTGTGTTGTGCTTTGAAGGAGGTTAGGGACCAAGTTTCTGCACTTCCATATTATCTTGTGCACTCATTTGCTTTCTTTTTGTGTGCACTCTCCCTCTTCCTGCTCTTTTGCTGAGAACAAAATATCGGAATCTGCAGATCACAATTATTTACTGCATCCTTAATGTACACCCTGTGTACAAACTGTGCAGGCAGATGCAACACTCATAAATTATGGTGCTTATTCAGCAACTATTGTGGTGCAGAGAGAGAGTCAATACTACCCCATCTAAGTGGCTGAAAAAAGAGAGAAAGCAATTGTGTGACTAAACAATCAGCAATTTTGTTAATTGATTCATATTTTAATGCTGTGTATCCCCATGACACTTTTCTAGGACTGATTAATTATAATAAGCTTTGAATTCCTTTCACTTTGGATGCTCAAGGTTATTTGCACCTGTAAAGCCAGGGTGTGTAAACAAGACCTAAATATTATGCTCTCTTGCTCTCTCTACCCCCCTTTTTAGCAAACAGTTCTTCTTAGAATTTTTTCCCCCATGCAGATGGCAAATTGGGTAGATAATAAACTGCATATAGCTTTGATGCGGAGTTAACCAGGGCTATTGACTGTCTGGCTCCGAAGCGCCCTCTCCGATTGCATGGAGCCCGGACAGCCCCGTGGTTTTCCCCGGAGCTGAGGGTGATGAAACAATCGTTGAGACGGCTAGAGCGCCGGTGGCGGAAAACTCATTCTGAATCAGACCGGACACGGGTTAGAGCTCAACGTCGAGCCTACCAAGTGGCAATGGCGACGGCGAAGAGGGCCTTCTTCGCCGCCTCCATTGCATCTGCAGAAAACAGCAGCAGGAGACTTTTTCAGGTGGTTCGCAATCTATCAGAACCACCTGTACCACCGGGGCCTGGTAGGGACCCCAAGATCTCCTGCAATGCTTTTGCAAAGTTTTTTGCAGATAAAATCGCTCAGATTCAGAAGGAGGTAGACTCCACTGTGGGAGCAGGGCCAGGGCGGGAGAGTGCTAGAGTTCTGTCTGGTCCTGTTACATGGGATCAATTCCAATCTGTTACCTCCGAGGATGTGGACAGGCTGCTTGGACGAGTGAAACCGACCACCTGTCTCCTTGATCCTTGCCCATCCTGGCTGATAAAAGCGAGCCGGGAAGGGCTGGGCGATGGGCTCTGCGGGGTGGTGAATGCTTCCCTCTGTGAGGGAGCCTTCCCAGACCCGCTGAAAGAGGCGGTCATTAAACCGCTTCTTAAAAAAACATCTTTAGACCTGGCCAATTTGGCCAACTATCGCCCAGTCTCAAATCTGCCATTCTTGGGCAAGGTGATTGAGCGGGTGGTTGCTGAACAACTCCAAGCACGCCTGGAGGAAACGGACCATTTGGATCCCTTCCAATCGGGATTCAGGCCTCACCATGGGACTGAAACTGCCTTGGTCGCGCTGGTTGATGATCTCCGGCGGGCTAGGGACAAAGGTGAGAGCTGTTTCCTAGTTCTGCTGGATCTCTCAGCGGCCTTTGACACCATCGACCATAACATCCTTCTGGACCGTCTAGAGGGGCTGGGAGCTGGGGGCACTGTCATACAGTGGTTCCGCTCCTTCCTCCTGGGCCGTGTCCAGAAAGTGGGGGGGGGGTGAGTGTTCAGACCCCTGGGCTCTCACTTGTGGGGTGCCTCAGGGTTCTGTCCTCTCCCCCATGCTTTTTAATATCTATATGAAGCCGCTGGGAGAGATCATCAGGGGGTTTGGACTGGGTGTTCATCAGTATGCAGATGACACCCAGCTCTACCTCTCCTTTAAATCAGAACCAGTGAAGGCGGTGAAGGTCCTGTGTGAGTGCCTGGAGGCGGTTGGAGGTTGGATGGCGGCTAACAGATTGAGGTTGAATCCTGACAAGACAGAAGTACTGTTTTTGGGGGACAGAAGGCGGGCAGGTGTGGAGGATTCCCTGGTCCTGAATGGGGTAACTGTGCCCCTGAAGGACAGGTGCGCAGCCTGGGAGTCATTTTGGACTCACAGCTGTCCATGGAGGCGCAGGTTAACTCTGTGTCCAGGGCAGCTGTCTACCAGCTCCACCTGGTACGCAGGCTAAGACCCTACCTCCCCGCGGACTGTCTCGCCAGAGTGGTGCATGCTCTAGTTATCTCACGCTTGGACTACTGCAACGCGCTCTACGTGGGGCTACCTTTGAAGGTGACCCGGAAACTGCAATTAATCCAGAATGCGGCAGCTAGACTGGTGACTGGGAGTGGCCGCCGGGACCACATAACACCGGTTCTGAGAGATCTGCATTGGCTCCCAGTACGTTTCCGAGCACGATTCAAAGTGTTGGTGCTGACCTTTAAAGCCCTAAACGGCCTCGGTCCAGTATACCTGAAGGAGCGTCTCCACTCCCATCGTTCAGCCCGGACACTGAGATCCAGCGCCGAGGGCCTTCTGGCGGTTCCCTCATTGCGAGAAGTGAGGCTACAGGGAACCAGACAGAGGGCCTTCTCGGTAGTGGCGCCCGCCCTGTGGAACGCCCTCCCATCAGATGTCAAAGAGATAAAGAATTACCTGACGTTCAGAAGACATCTTAAGGCAGCCCTGTTCAGGGAGGTTTTTAACATGTAATGCTGTACTGTTTTTAACACTGATTGGGAGCCGCCCAGAGTGGCTGGGGAAACTCAGCCAGATGAGCGGGGTATAAATAATAAATTATTATTATTATTGATGCTAGCATCAGAATGTTGTCAGTTTGGAAAAAGTCAACTGGCACCTCTAGATAGAGCTAGGAAAGACCGGTATGCAAAATTCTGAACAGCCCCTGCCAATCTGTGCAGAAAGTACTGAACTATACAGACTAATGGTCTGACTTGGTATAAGGCAAATTATTTTGTTCCTATAATACACTACTGTAAAATGAATTCCTGCAAGAGCAACAGTGATGAGTTGAGGGAAGGGGTTATTGTTTGAGGAAGAAAATTACTTAATAACAGTAACTAGAAAAAGTTTGATAATGAACAACTATTATCTGAGGAGCATTAGAAGCTTGGAAATAGTAGAATTATCTGATGCAATAATAATAATAATAATAATAATAATAATAATAATAATAATAATTTATTATTTGTACCCCGCCCATCTGGCTGGGCCTCCCCAGCCACTATGGGCGGCTTCCATAGAAACCAAAAAACACTAAAATATCATACATTAAAAACTTCCCTGAACAGGACTGCATTAAGATGTCTTCTGAATGTCAGGCAGTTGTTTATCGTTTTGACATCTGATGGGACGGCGTTCCACAGGGCGGGCGCCACTACCGAAAAGGCCCTCTGCCTGGTTCCCTGTAGCTTTGCTTCTCGCAATGAGGGAACCGCCAGAAGGCCCTCGGCGCTGGACCTCAGCATCCGGGCAGAACGATGGGGGTGGAGACGCTCCTTCAGGTATACTGGGCCGAGGCCCTTTAGGGCTTTAAAGGTCAACACCAACACTTTGAATTGTGCTCGGAAACGTACTGGGAGCCAATGTAGGTCTTTCAAGACCGGTGTTATGTGGTCTCGGCGGCCGCCCCCAGTCACCAGTCTAGCTGCCGCATTCTGGATTAGCTGTAGTTTCCGAGTCCCTTCAAAGGTAGCCCCACGTAGAGCGCATTGCAGTAGTCCAAGCGGGAGATAACTAGAGCCTGCACCACTCTGGCGAGACAGTCCGCGGGGAGGTAGGGTCTCAGCCTGCGTACCAGGTGGAGTTGGTAGACAGCTGCCCTGGACACAGAATTGACCTGCGCCTCCATGGACAGCTGTGAGTCCAAAATGACTCCCAGGCTACGCACCTGGTCCTTCAGGGGCACAGTTACCCTATTCAGGACCAGGGAGTCCTCCACACCAGCCCGCCCCCTGTCCCCCAAAAACAGTACTTCTGTCTTGTCAGGATTCAGCTTCAATCCGTTAGCCGCCATCCATCCTCCAACCGCCTCCAGGCACTCACACAGGACCTTCACCGCCTCCACTGGTTCTGATTTGAAAGAGAGGTAGAGCTGGGTATCATCTGCATATTGATGGACACCCAGTCCAAACCCCCTGATGATCTCTCCCAGCGGCTTCATATAGATGTTAAAAAGCATGGGGGAGAGGATGGAACCCTGAGGTACCCCACAAGTGAGGGCCCATGGGTCTGAACACTCATCCCCCACCACCACTTTCTGAACACGGCCCAGGAGGAAGGAGCGAAACCACTGTATAAC
The DNA here is from genome assembly GCF_964106915.1 of Podarcis gaigeae. Lineage (NCBI taxonomy): Eukaryota > Metazoa > Chordata > Lepidosauria > Squamata > Lacertidae > Podarcis > Podarcis gaigeae. The sequence continues at coordinate 45,486,984 of NC_139677.1, read as the reverse complement.
AGTGCCCCCAGCTCCCAACCCCTCTAGTCGGTCCAGAAGGATGTTATGGTCGATTGTATCAAAGGCCGCTGTAAATTTTGCTGTGATTCAGTTAACTAGTTTCTGTTAAGGTCAGGCCTAATCTAGCATTTAATATGAAAATATATTCAGGTAGGTAGCCGTGTTGGTCTGACACAGTCGAAATAAATAAAAAAATTAAAACTTGTCCAGTAGCACCTTAGAGACCAACTACGTTGGTTCCGGCTTTAAGCTTTCATGTGTATGCACACGAAAGCTTAAACAAAGAACAAATGTAGTTGGTCTCTAAGGTGCTACTGGACAATTTTTTAATTTTTTAATGAAAATATGTTATTGGAATACATGACTGAATTCAGAAATACTTCCTGTTCCCCCCCCCCTTAATCTGAGAACCTTGAAATAACTATGCAGTGAAGGAGGGGCCTTAAGACTGTTGATTTGTACAATTAAGTAGCCATACAAGCTTGCTCGTATAAACTGCTTCTTGCAGCTATTTGACATGAGAGACTGTTATAACAGGGAATATGCGGTTTAATTTTACTGACTACTGCATCTGCTTTTAACATGCAATAAATAAGGGCAACAGAGTGAGAGGGGGCGGATTGTGGATTTTTGACAAAAACACTTGAGGAACACCCTGCTAATGAGACTGTGATAGGGCTGACATGATGTAGGATGTCATGCTGAACTTGCAGTACCAGCAAGAAAGCAAAGAGGTGAGCATTGACAAATCGGCCCTATGAGTCCACAGCACTCTACCTGAGTCATTGAGGGACTGGCAATCCCAAATGGCCTGTTACAAGCCTGGAAAGGGAACAAGAAAGGTAGGGACACAAGCAGTTCTCTTGAAGCCATTGTGGGTCTGTCTATTCAGGCATTATTACCTCCATGCAGTCAACATACTATTGGGGGGGGGCATTGAACCCAGGTGTGCTGGTCTTGCCCCTGTTAATGTATCCACTGCTAGCCCTACCCCATGCTGTCCACACATCAGGAGTATATCTGCAGAGAGCAAGCCTACTGAATTCAGCAAGTTTCCCTTCTACAAAAAATGTCCCTAGTATGTGAGGAGCTTGGGAGTCAGGACCTCAAAAGCATGTGATGGTGGCGGTGGCAAAATGTGTTTATTTGTTTGCAAGATTCTGCCAACATTAAGGGGGAAATATCATAGTGGTGAACAGAACAAAATGAGCAATTAAACAATTGCAAATTACACCATACATGCTCTCCTGCTTTCTCGGCACGCAATGTTAATTGAATAACAGGGCATATACCCTTCATTGAAAGATTGGAATCTGAAAAAGTGGACAATAGTCTTGGAAAAATAGATCCTAATTTGGACTTAGACATTCAGATTACTGGTATCAGTTCTGCATAGGAATTGGGGGGCAGGGGTTGACTTAAAACTCATTTAAAGTCAAATCTATCAAATTTGCACTTTCCAAAAAAGATGAGAATCAAAACACAGCCATCCTTCAAAATTCACACTTACCTGAATATCACAATGCAATTCTCAACCTAAACAATGTTCCAAAAATGCATCTATTGGTGGAAAGTGTGCATAAAAATGAACACATTGTGAAAATAACTTATAGCAATGCTTTATATTTGGGTAAAATGCTGACAACAATATGTTTATTTGGAGAAATTCACACTAAAATGCTGATGACTCTTCATGGGGTTTTTTTAAAAAATTAAAAAATAAATTACAAATTGCTGCAGAAATTGGATTTAAGATTATAAGAATGGGAAACAGAGTGTAGGCATAAACAAAGTCCCCACTTTAGATGGCAGTTCTGCATTCCACCCAGGGCTAAGGAATGGCTGGTTCCCTGACTCTCTGCTGGTACCACCTTATCTGTACCAGAAGGAACTTATAGCTGGTCTTCCCTTGGTCACAGGGCCAAACTAAATGAACCATAATAAAACAGAATACGTAATGAAATGAAACAAAACTTACCTTGGAATGCCAGACAACAACACACAATGCTAGAAACTAGTAGCAAGTTCTTCCATATCTGATTTTTCACTTGCTAACTTTTATGATCTATGACAATAAAGTTTTGAATCATTATACTGAGAAAGTCATTACATTTCCAGTAGCAAATGCATTTCATCTCTGTATATTTATATGACTCTCAAATTGACAGTGCAATGCTACTTGCTATCTAAAACTTGATGGCTTTAAAATGATTTGAAATAATTTACGAAAATGTCTCTATTCCCAAAAATACATTAGATGTTAAAGGGAAAATCAGCCATCTGGGAATTGCTTCCTTTTAACTTCCATGTTTTGGCAGATCTTACTATGTAATTGGGATTCATCACCTTTTCCACAGCGCTCCCTGTCACACAAACAAGTGTCTTGTGACTCTGAGGTGTATTTGTAGTTTTCTCTTCCCCACCTCCCCTTACTCTCGTACCCATAATTGCACTGACCAACATAACATTCATGAAACTCAGCATAAGAGGCAAAGTAAGTACTAAGTGAAGTCTGGCTATACTGTATCTTAGAGAGACAATAGAAACTCTGAAGCTTCATTATACTGAGGCCAGATCATCTAGCCCTAGGGAGGAAGAACCAGTGGTCCTCTGGATATTGTTGGACTTTATCTCCCATCAGCTCCAACCATTGGGAATTCTGGCTGGGGCTTCCCGGAGCTGCAGTCCAAGAACATATGGAAGGCCCCTGGTTCCCTGTTCTTAGAGATGGATGAATTAGTCTATTTCTGCTCCATGCCAGTTTCTGCATGTGGTAACTCATAAGTCTCCTCTATCCTGATTGCGCATTAATCTGGTGATATTTATTTTTTTTAATACAAAGAACACCACAAACCTGTATCAAATTTTCATTTAAATATGTATTTTAAAAACCATTGTACTACAACATAATATGTAAATTATCTCAGTGTAGGTATTTCTAAACAAACTTCCCTTCCTCAGCTGCTTCATATGAGAGAGATAAAGGATTCGGCGACCTCAGATATTCCACTGTATGGAGGTACTTTCCTCAAACTTCAGCCTTTGTTTCAAAGCACCACTTTCCCCCTCTTGGTGTTCTTCCCTTCTTGCTCCCATACCATGGCCACAGCTGTTGTGCAACCATCCAATGAACATATTCCCAGGGATTGAATCTGGATATCTCTATGTGTGCCAAGTGTGCTCTGTCACTTAATATTCATAGTTCACGTTTATTGTCTACAACTGTCACTCCAAACTTCTGTTAAAAGAACCAGTGAAACAATTTGGCCTTCATGCAAATGTGACTTGCTGGTGTTACTCGGTGACCTGGAATACAATTCCTTGCTGTCTGTTTTTCTTCACACACATCACAATCAGCCATGCAACAACAGACCTGAATAAATGCATAATGGCGAGGAAACTTCTCAGGAGGATTCTTCATTATGCATTTACCCCGGATTTTGTGTGCACTTCTTGACTTCTACTTGGTTAGCTAGCTATTTATTTCTGGCTTCAAGAGAAAGAAGACCAAACCAAGTGTCATTTTTTTAAAAAACCTCAAAAAAGCTTCTGAAGTCATTTCTTAACCCATGTGCAACAAAATAGCATTTGTTGCCACTGAAATATCACATTGCACTAAAATATCATGTAGATCAGATTCATTGGGTTGAATTCAGACTTAAGTTAATTGAAGTCCCACTGAAATCAGTGGGACAATTATCTTGTCCCTCCTCCCATTCTTTTAACTCCTTTTATCTATTCTTTTCTAACTCATATTATGTGTAGTGCTTTATTTATGAAGTTGCTCTTTTTTAGCTTATTTCAAATATGAGTTAGATGGTGCCAGCAGATGCCAGAGCAAGCCTGCAGGTCAAAGGACTTAGTGAAAAGAGGATGCAAAAAGGAAAGGGCAACTAATTAGGACAAGAGGTGCCAGCAGATGCCAGAGCAAGTCTGCAGGTCAAAGGACTTAGTGAAAAGAGGATGCAAAAGGGAAAGGGCAACTAATTAGGACAAGAGGGGAACAGGCAGCCCAGGGGTGGGGCCAAACAAGGTGGGACCCTCAATCGCATGCATAAAGGCCAGAGTCTCTTGGCTGGAAGCAGGATGGTGCTGGACAAGAAAGTAAGGAAAAAGAACCAGGGGGTTGTAAGAATTAACAACTAATAACAGATAGCAAGGAGTGCTGTGTTGAAGGCAGTTCTTTACAGTGTCTTTAAACTTCCCTGATCACTTAAATGAAAGGTGGGATATAAATATAAATGAATATATTCAGACAGCCCACCTGCCTTTAATAACAAGAAGGCAATATGTACATTCATTCAATTGAATTGTTTCTCTTTGTCATTATCATCGTCATCTACTATCGTGACATATTTTTTTAAAAAAGTTTGAAATTGCTCAGTTTAGGGAGGGTGGAGTGACCTCATGCCCCCACAGAAAGAAGCCAGTCAGCCTTGTGCTCTGGGTAAGAAGTCTGAATTGGCCTACCTTGAGTGCAGTCCTGGAGAAAATAGTATACAGTGGTACCTCAGGTTAAGTACTTACGTAATTCGTTCTGGAGGTCTGTTCTTAACCTGAAACTGTTCTTAATCTGAAGCACCACTTTAGCTAATGGGGCCTCCTGCTGCTGCATGATTTCTGTTCTTATCCTGAAGCAAAGTTCTTAACCCGAGGTAATATTTCTGGGTTAGTGGAGTCTGTAACCTGAAGCATCTGTAACCTGAAGCGTATGCAACCTGAAGCATATGTAACCCAAGGTACCACTGTACTTGTGTTGTGTGTGTTACACAGAGGGTTTACCACACAAATTATGCATTTCTGGAATCTCCACAGGTTTCATTGGAAGCTGTTAATTTATAAGGGAGAATATTATTGTCATTTTTAAAAAAAATACTGATTTTTTTTTGGCATTGCATAAATTCATATGCAAATCATATCACAATGGTTTAGCCCTTGGTATGTAACCATGCTAAGATTTAGGTTATTTGCTGTACTCATGATTCAAAGAGCTGCTTTGGTTCATTAAAACACCAACCCAGAACTTACTTTTAACTTACTTTATTGCAGAATCAAGCCCTCACATAGGAAGCTGCTTTATCCCATTGCTCCATCTTGCTCAGTATAGTCTAGGCCATGGGTAGGCAAACTATGGCCTGGGGGCCGGATCCAGCCCAATCACCTTCTAAATCCAGCCTGCAGACAGTCTGGGAATCAGTGTGTTTTTACATGAGTAGAATGTGTCCTTTTATTTAAAATGCATCTCTGGGTTATTTGTGGGGCACAGGAATTCATTTTTTCCCTTCAAAGTATAGTCCAGCCCCCCATAAGGTCTGAGGGACAGTGGACCGGCCCCCTGCTGGAAAAGTTTGCTGACCCCTGGCTTTAGGCTTACTGGTCACCAGTTCCCCAGGCTTTTCTAGCTCTATCTGGAGATACCAATGATCAAACCACACTCTACCCCTGAGCTACAGCTTTTTCTTGCACCAAAGAAGAAATGACTGCACCACAATAGATTTCCAGGCTCTACCTAGAGATGACTGAACCTGGGATCATTTGAATGCAAGGTATATGTTCCACCGGGGGACGCAGGTGGCGCTGTGGGTTAAAGCCTCAGCGCCTAGGACTTGCTGATCGAAAGGTCGGCGGTTTGAATCCCTGTGGCGGGGTGCGCTTCCCGCTGCTCGTTCCCAGCGCCTGCCAACCTAGCAGTTCGAAAGCACCTCCGGGTGCAAGTAGATAAATAGGGACCGCTTACCAGCGGGAAGGTAAACGGCGTTTCCGTGTGCGGCTCTGGCTTGCCAGAGCAGCGATGTCACGCTGGCCACGTGACCCGGAAGTGTCTCCGGACAGCGCTGGCCCCTGGCCTCTTGAGTGAGATGGGCGCACAACCCCAGAGTCTGTCAAGACTGGCCCGTACGGGCAGGGGTACCTTTACCTTTATATGTTCCACCACTGAACTCTGGCTCTTATCAAAGGAGCTAAATTCAGTTCTTGGTATTCCATTTATATGATCAGGCAAACGGCAAACTGCTGGAGACTCTGAATATTCAGGAGTAAACAATACTGAGCTGAAGGAACCAGGGTTTTGACATCTTAGCCACAAATCTCACTGAGTGACCTTGGGCCAGCAATCTCACAGAACAGTCAACCTAAGGCTGTTGTGAGGATGAGTACCATATCTATTACACAAGCTCCTTTGATCAAGCAGTTTACCATGTAGCATGGGAGGAAGTTATAATTTGAAAGAAATAACAAGTCTAGTGCCCCCTTGGGCTTAGGAAACTAGTTTCATGGTTCTTTGGTTCCTGGTCTGTGTCTTCTAAGCCTGTCCCCCCCTCCTGGGTAAAATATGGGGGGTCATATTTCCCTTTGTGTGCAGCCACCCTTTAAACATGCTGGCTAGTGTAATACAGGACTTTAATTAGCAATGGATATTTTCTAAGACCTTGAGTAGTGAACTAAATTTAATTCCATGGGCTCGGGGCACCAGTTACTCATAATGTATGTCCTCAAGAAAGGATTAAACCAACTACACTGTTATTAAATTGAAATGCAGGAGTAAATGCCAGGGACTCTAATTGTCTTTGCCTCTGAAAGAATGGGAGAGTTCTTTCTACTGTGAATATTAATTGCCCCAGTCTTCAAATTAATTCATTTGGCACTCCTCATTACCCACCTGAATATTCTGTCACAGCACCTTCAGCTTTGTGACTATACTTGCAAGGGAGTGTCTCCTTGTTTGAACGGATCTGTGAGGGGTGGCTAGGGTCAGGTTAACATTGCCATTTCAGAAGAGATGAAATGCTGTTAGCTGAGCAAAAGGGTGCTGTTTGGCAAACTGCTCGCCCTTGAGAGTTTCCTTTCAGTGGCTTTAGGATGAAGGAAGCAAGATCTGTGAAGCACGCATGCTCTCTTGCTTTTCCCGATGCAGGGGGGAAAATGAGAAGGAAATGAAGCAGAAAAGAAAACCTTGATCTTGCACTTCCTCAATTAAATATGAGGCAAGGTGGCCTCGTTTAATTAAATCAACAGATTTTTAAATTACCTGCGATTTTTCTTCATTCTCTGGTCCAGATAAACAGTTTGTTCCACTTTCTGCACTGTGCAATTGCATTCAGAAGAAACAATTCTTCAGAATTATCTGTTCAGGAGGATTTCTTGTCTAAAGGCTTTGTAGCCAAATGTGCGTATCTATCATCAGTCCTGTGTATGTCAATTAAAGCCAATCACTCTATCTAAATTGATTTAAAAAATGAAAAGCAACAAACTGTCTCCAGCATAAATCTGGGAAGGGTAACAGTTTGGAAATAATAATCTGCTATGTGTAACAGTTTGGATGTAATTGAGTTTGGTTTAATATCTACTTTGCTGAGATCATTTGGATTTATTGGTTACACATGTGGGTGTTCCATTGAAGGGGAATTTTTAAAAGGGTACAGTTGAGTACATCTTCAGTATTACTTCATTTTAGCAACTAACATTAATTTAGCCTCTTGGGCTTGCCGATCAGAAGGTTGGCTATTCGTATCCCCATGACGGGGTGATCTCCCGTTACTCTGTCCCAGCTCCTGCCAACCTAGCAGTTTGAAAGCACACTAGTGCAAGTAGATAAATAGGTACCGCTGTGGCAGGAAGGTAAATGGCATTTCCGTGCACTCTAGTTTCCCATTGTGCCAGAAGCGTTTTAGTCATGGTGGCCTCTTGACCTGGAAAGCTGTCAGTGGACAAATGCTGGTTCCTTTGGCCTGAAGCAAGATGAACGCCACACCCCATGGTCACCTTTGACTGGAATTAACTGCCCTGGGGTCCTTTAGCTTTTACCTTTTGTACTACATAGAATGTTCATTGTTCCTTTTTATAGTCCCGGGGAATCTTAAACTCATTGAGCCAAAAAATATTTCTTTTGTGCACTCTTAAGATTATGAGAATGCAAGAAGACCCATCTAGTCCAGCATCTTGTTCTCACATTGGCCAGCCAGATGCCTGTAGGAAGGCTACTAGCAGGATCTGAGTACAACAGTACTATTGCACTTGGGGTTCTTAGAAACTTGGGGTTTCATCTCTGTTCAACACCAATCTGTATCTTTAAATCAGACTTACCTACATGGTATCCTCCAGATATTGTTGAACTACAGCTCCCATCATTCCTAACAATGGGCCATCCTGGCTGGAGCTAATGGGAGTAGTAGTCCAACATTATTTGGAGGATGCTATGTAGGTTATTGCTGTTCAGTAGATATACATTCTTCATTGTTAAAAGAAGTAGCATTTTCAATATATTCAGCTGCTGTTTTGTTGCAATCTAAAGGATGCCTATTTATAAAACATAAGCTGTGGAGCTTGAAAATGACTTGCAGAAAATCATCACCTGAGGAAAGCAAAATGTCCAACTACTGCTTTGGTGAAATTAAATGCCGTGACTAATGCCAGCAATTACCGTCCTTTATTAATGGCTATAAAGAGCCTATTTGTTTCCATGTTGGTGCTTACTAAATTGATCTCAGTTATATTGAGTGCTGAAGTGCAGACTTATTAGCATCTCTTTTGATTTTGGAACAGAAGGGAGTAGCAGCAGAACTTTTTCTCCACGTGGAAATCAGCTAAGTGATGCCTTGACGTAACTTTGAATTTTCTGACAACAAGGAGAGGGGCTGCCTTTAGGACTTGAGGTTTGATCCCACTGACAAAAGAGTAAGAAGCTTCACATCAGTGGCATAAGACCTTCTCCTTAATGCCTGATTCAGCTGAAATGACTTGAAGATTAGACTGAAGGACACTGCTCAGAAAGCATCACATTGTACCTGATAAATGTTTTATGGTCTGAGAGATGCATGAACTGAAGTGAGCCTATTTGGGGAAGACAGAGCCATGCTGACAGGAAATGTAACTCAGATTTGTTTTAGATGTAACTTTAAACTTTTTTTGGTTTAAACATGTAGGCCTTTGTTTTAAAATGCAAAAACACACAAGCTTGCTAGAAGATATCAGGAAGACAGTATATTAAAACAGAATGAATTAATATGAGTACATAACAGATTAATAGATAATTAAAATGCAGGATTGGGACACAACAGAGTGTCATTTACTCAAGCCCATGAACCAAGTACACTTACCTGTCATCTCTTTTTAAAAAAAAGATAATTCAGTTGTTGAAATTCTCACTGATTATCACACTTCAAGGGAATATTTCAAGATAGGACATTGAAAGTCCAAGCATGCTGAAGAAAACCAACTGCATTCTAAAGATTACTACTAACACAATACCTGAAATGCATTGTTGAAAGGCAAAAATATTTCACATGCTTTTAGTCTAATTGAAAAATAAAAAAGCTCTTTCACGTTCTATAAGAGGAAAGACTGTTCTATTAGGAGGAGAAAATATTTGAATCAATGTATTTGCCTTGAGGGGTTTTTCATTACGAGGCTAGAGTAATCCTAACCTTTACAATTTGTCTTTGCAGCTAGCTGTCTATTAATAATTAGAATGTGTAATGCGCTAAACCAACCTTCAATCTGGTGTCGCCCAGATGTTTCGGACTGCAACTCCCATCAACCTCAGCCAGCACTGCCAGTGATCACACATGGGAGTTGGCATCTAAAGCATCTGGAGGGCACTAGGTGGGGGAAGGTGGTACTAAAACCTAAAAGAGGTTGGTAAAAAAGCAGCCTTGACTGTCCAGATCATAACACAAACTTGCAAATTAGAGCTCAACCTCCAACCAGAATGGTGAAATTAATTGCATGACTCATAACTCGACATTTCAGAATTTTGCACTGCAAGCAGGCAGGGAATCATCTTAAAGTCTTGCTGTACAGCACAGCTAGCCATTTTAATAAATGCAATAAGATGACAATGATCCTGATGAAGATGACAGTGACTGAACAAGTGCCTGAAAGTATTGCACAAATTACTTCTTCCTGTTGCCCTGGCAGATCTGTCATCTGTGGATCTTCATGAGGATTGCATGATGCTCCTTCACCCAGTGATCTAAACTCTGCTCAGGCATTCATGCGCCAGCACAATTACCTTCATGAGGACAGACAACATGGACGTGATTCTTGGCCTCATAACCTCTGTTGCATTACCATCCCCTAAGTTTTCCATGTGTTGTTTGCCATGGGGTGCCTATGCTCATCTAGGCTGATTTAGAAATCAGAATGATTTAGAAACCTGGAAGATTGGGATTCTCTTTCACGTGGATGATAGAGGGGTGCTATAATAGTAGGGAAGACTCTCCAGTGCAGACATCCAGCCCTTCTTTCTCCTCTTGAATGGGGCTGCAATCTATATCCTACACAATCTGTCTTCACTCCATTGTTTTCAGCAGATTTGTTTTTTCTTAAATGGTGTGAAGGAAGTTCTGTTCTTTGGTGCTGGAGCAAATTCACACGATGGGGTATAAGATATGAGAGGGAGCCCCTGTTCAAAATGGCTCACCTCTGCTGCTGAAATTCCAAATAGATATGCTGAGGAAGGACTAGTTTCTCAGTTGCAGGTGCATAAAAATTAATGTGAATTTTTTCCCCAGACTACATAATTTAGGGATCAATTGCAGAGTCATACAGGTTATTGATGTCATAAAGATAAAGGGACCCCTGACCGTTAGGTCCAGTCACGGATGACTCTGGGGTTGTGGCACTCATCTCGCTTTACTGGCCAAAGGAGCCAGCGTTTGTCCGCAGATAGTTTTTCCAGGTCATGTGGCCAGCATGACTGGTGAACCAGAGCAGTGCACGGAAACGCCATTTACCTTCCCGCCGGAGTGGTACCTATTGATCTACTTGCACTTTGATGTGCTTTCAAACTGCTAGGTGGGCAAGAGCTGGGACCAAACAACAGGAGGTAACCCCGTTGCAGGGATTTGAACCGCCGACCTTCTGATTGGCAAGCCCTAGGTTCAGTGGTTTAGACCACAGCGCCATTGCCTGATTCAGAATATTAGTTTATCGAGCTTGGAATGCTTAACAGGTCACTTAATTGGTAACACATATATCTCCCTCCCCTCAAAAAAAAAAAAAAAAAGATTCTCCAATTTGGAATATAAAAAGGATTCTATAGGCTCTGCATGCACATGGCCAGTATCCAAGCTGATGAGCCTACTTTGCATGTACATACATGCACCAAAAATTACTTGAAATATTTTTTTTTCATTGAACAGTCAATAAAACAAACAAACTTCCTTTGCTTTTAGTATATTCTTATTTTCAAGCTCAGGACACTAATAATCACAGCTGTAACGCAGCTGTGCAAACACCCCCAAAGGCTGATTTTTGAGGCTCTGGGGAATAGAGGGGTCCCTGAGCTGTTGCCCACAGAACTTAGCTCTGCAAAGATCCTGAGCTTTGGGATCAAGGGAACTCTGTAGTCTCTTTGCTTATCTGATGGATATTGGCACAGCTCTCTGACCTAAATAAACTGAAGCTTCGGCAGCTTCCTTTGAGATCCTTTCTGAAGGCCCTCCTTCGGCAGGGACATTGCATGTGACAGGCAGCTGGACGACACAAAGGCAAACAAATGCAAAACAAGAACAAGTGATGTGGGTTGATGATCTATGAGAAATCAGAGCAGCATTGCTGCTGGGGCTGTACTGCTGCCAGTGACTATACTGAAAGCTGAGGGCAAAGCTAGATTGGGAAGTTTGCAGATCTCCGTCTGAGCTGTGATAAATGATTAGTGATTAAATTTTGATAGGCAGTTGAAAATGCTAAGGCCAGGCAATATGCTGGTCCTGTGAGCTGATTGAGAAGTCTCAAATGCTAGCTTTTCCTGAGAATTCTTAAAGATAGAAATAATTCAAAGCTGAGCTGAGCTAAGTTTGTGCATTGTTAATTAGGATAACATATTTTTTCCTTTTTTGAAAGCTGTCTCTTCCACAAATCAGGACTATTCCTCAATCCAGCAGCTTCTCAGGAATCTGTTGTATAGCTGCCTCTCTGGTGTAGGGTACCTCAACTACCTTTGCCTATTCTATGGCACAAAATATTGAGACATATAAGGAAATGTATGCAATGTGTTTGTGCAAAGCTTTAGGCGATTTTGCATTGAAGGATACCTTTCCCAAACTTTAGTTGGGGGTGAGTTTACTCCATCTAATGAATGAGGAGGCCTCCTGGGATTTCCTGAGGGGAAGAAATGAGTCCATTGGAATAGTCATTTGGCTTGGGGTTTGCTCTTCCTCGTCTCCATTTTCAGCATCTTCTCCATTTTCTGCATTCATTTTAATGCAAAGGAAAAGCAGTGTAAATGGAGGACATAATTATGCATCTTTTGCAGACTGAAAGCAACAACAACAACAAATACTGATTGTACTAACTGGGTTGACTTCTGTGCCAGACATGGGATGAATAAGAAGACACCGGCATTTTCTGCTCCCATTTCCTTTTTGTCAGAATTCTCTAACATCCCTAGGAGGAAGTGGGCTTTTACTTTTAGGTGGGCTTAAAAGCCATTTATTTTAATTTGAAGCACAGGTACTGGGAGAGTTTAGCTGATAAGGAAATATTAGAAGCTCCTCTCCAACGAGGAAGACTTTGCCATTTATAACAGTCTTAATATGGTTACCACATGAGCACAGATCCACAGTACTTCAGATAAATTATCTGGAACACCATTACCAAATTTAGTCCAGAAATCTGTGGTGGACTATTGTGAATCAGCAGCTGGAACAAGGGAGGCAGAGGCCCAACAATTAATTTATGTTCAGCCCTGGTTCCTTATATGGCGAGTGTACAAGAAATAGGGCTAGAGATGCCTTTTCCCAAGTAAGGTATTTTGCTACATATTCCTCTGATGAAAGTTTAGCTAGCTTATCAGTTGATTTGGACTTGATGGAGCTGATACATATACTTCCAGGCAACCTCAGCTTCACCCATATAACAAAACTTCAACAATGCATCATAACAATTTTGCCATAATAGACTTGACCACAACAGACTGAAACTCCCTCACTGTGGGAACTTTTAAGCAACTAATGTCTCTTGACAAAACAAAGAGTAGAAGGAATCTCTAGCAGAACTGACACATTATAAAAGGAAGTTTCTGGTCTGAATGTCCTCACTGGTACACTGCTTGTCTTCACTAAGACAGGGATTCTGACTGTAGCCCCACAGATGAGACGTACTAGCAAAGTGACTGAAGTTGGTGATGCTTTAAAGGTACATCAAGATGGTGATAGGTTTGAGCTCACTAAGTTCCTATCAGATTCAGTAGGTAAAGAATTAAATGGCATCTATGAAGACTGGAAATTGAACTCAGAGAACTGCTTTTACACAAATAGACAATGCCACCGCTAAACAAATAAACATTCTAAAGATTAGATTATTGGATTATAATATATTATTAGTTGTAATCTATAGTCTTAACTGAGATTATAGGAGCAGAAACAATGTAAGATCTTTAGTGTTGGCAATATACAGATTGAAAACAGAGAGGAATTTAGATGCAAAATGTCAAGCTGTCTTTCACAATGAAAGACAGGTGGTGGCAAAGTCTGCTACATGTGATGATTTGACAATGCATGCCATTTTGATTTGAGTGTGAATACACTTTAAATAACTAAGTTGGAGTTTACAATTCACAATTCCATCTGGAGAATTAGGGATGGTGTCACACAATTAGCAAAAGAGCAAAATGATTCAAAACGTTGGAGGAAATGTGGTTGGAACTAATTTTTAATATAGTCAGTAAAATATGTCAAACTTAATGAAATAGCTCAAAATACTCGAATTCCTTTCAAGTGCCTTGGAGGTAGCTAAACATATTTTTTTAAGAAATATTTTTTTAAAAGACTAATTGCTTATGCACATGGAAGTTGAAATGTGACAGTAAGAAAATGTTATCATTAAGGACTGCTTTGCTTCAAAAGTAGTGCATATTTCAGAGAAGGCAATTTATCTGATTGCCCATTGTAGCACCTTCTTCAAAAGGAAGCACTTGTGCTTAAGTTCCACTCGATCTGTAGGCAAGCGTGCCACCAGACACATATACCCTGCCAGCAGCAACAAATAATGTCCAAGCTTGGCAGGTTGAAGCCTATAGGACAGTGTTTTCCAAAATGTGGCATGCATACCACAGACAGTATGCAAAAGGGTTTCAAAGGGTACATGGCAGATTTTTAAAATTCTATTTTATCATAGGTGTTGTTTTTTTAAGATACAGAAAATAGTATTATTAAAACTACCCCCAAATTATCTTCGGCTGAGAAGGGATACACCAGTGACTAAACTCTCAAAAGGGGTACATGGTTATTTTAAGTTTGGGAAACACTGCGGTAGAACAAAGTATGAAGTTATACAGAGGCACACAGAATGTAGGAGCTGGTTGAACCACAGGCCCACATTGCAGCTAATGAAGGTTGCAGTGAGACAGCACAAAACAAGCCAATGCTGTAAGCGAAAGGTTGGTAGGGGAGCACATGCTTTGAATGCAAAAAGTCCCATGTTCAATACCTGGCATCTCATGGTAGAACCAGAAAGCACTTCTGTCTGGAACTCTGAAGAGCTTCTGCTAGTCTATGCCGGGAGAACTGAATAAGCTAGACCAAATATCTGACTTGGATTAGGGCAGCTTCCTATGTTCCTGTGTTCATAAGGCAGGCAGGCAGATATGAAAGGTCCCTCCAGAAACCCTTTTTATTGGGCATTCATGATTATTTGTGCTCATAAATGCACCAGACGCTGGATATACCTGTTGCCACTTTCATTAAAGTTTGTGCCTGCATACTGCTTTGTTTTAATTGGTCCCATAGCTTCCTGCAAAGCATTTCACATTTTTGCATGTGAAGTTTGTGACCATGTACTATGGCCATTCCCCTTGTCTGGAAAGTAGCACCGGCTGCTATTGTTGTTTTAAACATCTATAAACCATGTGTGACTTCCCTGCCCTGTTGCCCCTGGAATTGCTGTTTTTTCACACACACCCTAGCACCTATGCCTTATTATATCTAAGACAGGGTATGTGTAATAGTAATAATCCCCTATTCTGTACCTGCCTCCATACACTTCCTTCCTTCTTTTCCCTTCCTTAGGACTGTTTTAGATTGCCTAGCCCTAGACACAAGGTATACCTGTTCTTATTGAAGTGTCTTACACATGGTTGTTGATGGCGATACATTGAGGCTATTTTCAAGTCCTAAGGCTTCAGATTTGTGCCTTTGTGCCCAAGAGGGATGTACCAATTGTGCAACATGGGCAAGGGACAGAAACCAATAATTGGCTTTGTGGTATGTCAGCCTTCACCTACTTGGTGCCCTGAAGTGTTTTAGACTTCAGCGTGTGGTCATGCTAGCTGGGATGATGAAAGTTGTAGTTCAAAACATCTGGAGGGAGCAAGTTGGCAAAGGCTGCTATATAGAATCAAAGGCACCATTTTCTTCTCCTGGATTCACAGACAAGATGACAATGCCATATTTCATTGTCAGCGTGTCATGTTGAAGTCTAAAGTGCAGTTCAAATAATTTCAGAAATATATCAGAGATCAAATACTGAGCATCACTTTTTGTTTTGCCAAGGCTTGTGCAAACACTAGAGTGCCTGAGCTCTTTTTTAAGATTGACTGGTTTAGTTTCTCTGCAAAGACAAGCAGAACACATTATATGGCCTGCCCTTCAATTTGACATCACCTTCAACACAATAAACACCTCCTTGCATCCAGAACTCATAAAAGTCTGTGGCTTAGAATGGAACAATTGTTTCCGTCATAATTTCTGTGAGGATTTTGGGGCCTTTTTTAAGGAAGAGTAAATATAGGCTTGGCTTGTCCACATGTACTAGGGAAAATATTGCAAGTTGGACGATTAAGGGTGAAAATCCCAAAGTAATAATTGAATAATATATTCATGAGGAACAACTAAAATGTAAAGAGAAATAGACAGCTTTCTAAGTTAAGCTTTTTAGTTCAAAACAATTCATCAAGATAGATGCTGGGCAAGAAAAAAAAGTGTGAGAGAGAAATGTCTGCCGATTATAGTTCTCGTAAAATAGAAGTGATGCAAACTAAATTTGGCTAGGCCATGCTTGGTGCGTAAAGGTGAGCTGTAGGTGAGGCATGAGCATTTGAGCAACTTTGCAAGCAATTTCAAAGGAAACACACAGGTAAGTGTTGGACTTAATGAAACGTACATTCAGAGCCAGCCAAGCATTAGGCAGGGTGAGGCTGCTGCTTCAGGCAACAAAAGCTCCCCAGGTGGCACACCCATTGGTGCCCCCCCTCCACCAGTGGCAGAGAAGCACTGCCACCAGCGGCATGTGAGATTTGTGGTGCACACAATGTTTCGCGTGATTTGGGGCGAGATCAGCATCAATCATGGTGCCTCTTCTCCATCACCAGAAGGTGTGGCAGGGTGTGCGGCAGGAGCAGGTGGTGGTGGGAGTAGCAGGAGCAGCAAGGCAAAGGGGCAAGTCCCATTTTGACTCAAGTGGCAAAATGGGATACTTCGCCCCCTGCTTACATGGGACTAGAATGAAACTTTGGAGCGCCACAGCATTTGGTAGGCACATTTGGGCTGGCTGTTCTGGGAGAGGGTGGAAGCAAGGAAAGCTGTGAGCATCCCAGTCTTGACAGTCTTAACATTGTGGAATACAGACTTCAGCTGTCATCGACTGCAAGTGCTATGTCATATTGATGCTTAGATTCTTCTGCCTTTCCCCCCGATAGGTTAAAGTTACTTCATTTACTCTGCAAACTTCATTTCTGATTTTTTTTTTAAATACAAATATAGACACATGGATTAGAAATCTAACCCAGCAATAATTTATGCAATGAAAATTTATGCATATCTTTTTGCTTTACATAAATAAGTCAATAAAAAGGATAGTTGCTATAGAAACATCTATAACGCATAAACTTTGAAGAAGTGGTATAGTTTTCTTATGAAGAAGAAAATAATTTTCTAGTTCTGTTTGTTCAGTATGCCTTTTTCTGAAGCAATAGGATTTCAATGACACACACCACAGACAGTGTGACCCACCTTGGTCTCGATCCCAACATAATACTTTCTGTGGGTATGGTAGTCAACAGCAGTTTAATTCTGGTTTAGGCTTTGTGTTCTGATCATCACTTTCTCCGCTTTGATATCTTGGAGGCTCTTTAAACAGGTTCCTCTTACTCTCTGAAAGTGCATCCTATACTACTTCCTCTGAGCAGCCACACAAATTGCTCCTCTGACTGTCTGAGAGGCAATTAATAAATCTGTGAGTCTGTCAGTTGATCCATAAGAGAAGTGACTAATGCATATAGAAGCTAAACACATGGGATGGGAGAGACAAATGTGATTTATTTCCCTCTCTGTTAGACCAGATGACTAATCTACTCTTCTCTTATTTGTTATTCCCTCTATATCTTTTATCACTCTGTGCTTCCTTACAAGAAAAATCTTGGCATTTAAGTCCTTAGCAATGGAAGATTTTCAATTCTCCTTCCTCTTCTGCCACCCCTTTTTAATTTATCTGCATTAGAACTGTGTCTATTAAAATTCACCAAATCAATAAGAATGTGACTCGAGCTGTGGTATTAAAATCTATTTTATTACTATCCAAATGTGATATGATTTTATTTTCCCTGCTTTTTGTACTGATTAATTTCTTCATAAACTTAGTAAAGAAGAAGGTTCAGGAAGGCAGTCAGCATTTATTAACAAAGGTTAAGCCATTTCTATATTATTTGTAGTCTAGGCTGCAGTCCTGTGGGTGATGAAGGCAAACAATAAAATTGTTCCATGTACAATGTATTCTATTGCAGAGACACATAAATAAGTCTTGTACCCATTTCATCTTTCCTCCACATTCATCTCTTCTTTCTGGTCTTGGTGTGCATTGAACACCCTATTGCACAACATGTGTGCATTGCATAATTCACAGAGAACGGCAACAGTGATATCTGCATTTAATCCAGTATTACATTTTCAAGATGTTGTCAATGCAGCTCAAACTAAATGAGTGGCAGCATACAAGCTTGACGTGTTTACTCCTATATTCTTTCATGTGTGTCCAGATATACAATAGCCAAGCACATCCTATGTGCAAATTAAGTCCTGTAATGTATAACATTTGTGTCACCAAATGTACTTACCCACTGCCTTCGCTGCTGTTGCAATTGCAAATTCATCAAGTTATACTGGTCTCTATAAAGTTACCTTCTAATTAGTGTTAATTGTTACCATAATTTAAATCTATACGTCAAATGGGGAAAATAATGAAGTGAAAATGGCTGGCAATTCAATTAAGTAAGCGGTGTGACAGAAATAACGGAAAATGAAATTCACTTTTGCTGGGATGGGAATGTGCCCACTAAAACAACCAGATGCTTCTGACCTTGTAAATGATGTTACTTGAAATGGCTGAGCCAAAAAAACAGGGCTGAAATAGGTGAACATTTTCAGGGTGTGTGCATTTCACTCTTCCTGCTCACGATTCCTATTGACAGCAGTTCTAGCACTTTTTATCATTAGGATTCTTCTTACCATTTCCATGACCCAATCAGGGATCAAGAAACAAGCTTGGTGACATCACAGCACCACAAAGCTATATCTGTCCCACAGTATTGCTAAAACAAGAATGGTATTCTCTGTTTCTCCATGTAGTTAGCTAGCTGAGGAAGAGGCAGGGAGAAGAGGCAGGGTTTCCAATGCAATGCTATAGCAGAATCCCACACATTTGTATGCTACTCCCATCTTTGTACAATAATTCCCCACCTTTGTAGCTATGAACAACTAGACCACATTATTTTTTTACCCTAACAAAAGAGGTTGTTGGGTGGTTTGTTTGTTTTTTACTTCATATAAGGCTCTAAGCCTAGATTGGCTGCATATTTTCAGATATGAGTAAGAATCACAGGTTAATCACCACAGGTTAATCAACTGCAAGTCTATACTATACTATACAATGTTTCCACATCCAGATGCATGTGAGAAACTGCTGAATATATCAAATGATGTGCATACTCTTGTGAACCAGCTGCAATGTTCTTGCCATATTTGGTGATAGGAGCTAATTGTTCCCCAAATTGCTTTTCTGCCATCTTTGGCAGCGCATGACTTTTCCTCTTGAGTCAACTGGATCTATCTGTTCTACAGTCACCTTGATACAGTGTCTGTCACTTTTTATTCCCATACCCTACTTATTACATACTATTGCCTGGATTTTGTATAGGCTAACCTCTAGAAAGGAATGACATCCAATAGATTCTATCATATATTTTACTTGATGGCTGCTATTATTTCCAAGATGACAGTTCTGTGCTTTAAATCAACCCTTCTTATTTCCAGAATTCAGGGACAGATTCCAGTCCTTCTGTGCCCAAAATGGCACCATCCACACATAAGGGAGGAATCAGCTGGCATAGAGGAACCCCAAGGTTGCAGAAGTACAAAAAAAAAAAAAGAGGTGGGAGAAACCAGAGGGGGAACCCACCAAATTAGCTCAATGAGGACTGAGTTTCCTCAGTGACTGATTGAATGCTGACTGAGAAAAACATGGATATAAGAAATGCAATGGAGAATATTGTAGAATAACATGGCTGGCTGACTTGTACAATGAACAGGAGAACTCCACACATTTTGTTCCAGGTTTTCTTGTGTGATACGTAGTTCACATATCTGCTTACATACTGATATCTCAAATAATTAAGCCGCTAGTTCTTCTGGAAAGTATGATAAGCATGTTACTTCGATTATTTAATAGTAGGAGCTCATTAAACACTGTAAGCTACATGCCCAAGAAACTCATTAGTAACATTCCCTTCTAGTTCTAACTGTTACATTTTTAGCCCCAACACCTTTTCATGTATCAGATGAAAATAGCATTAGACACTAAACCTTCATTGCTAATCAATACACAAGTGCTGATGCAAGTTGGTAATGTGTGATTTGTACAAAAACTAGCAGAAAATAAGACTGTATTCAAATCAGCATAAACTCACTTTAGTCAAATTGTGATCGATGAGATCATCTTTCCAGAACGATTTGCAAATGCAATGGAAACAAGCTGTTTTATGTAAGCGCAAACGACCATCTTTTAAAAAGATGTGGATGATGTGGGATTGTGACAGTTCCTATGGCAACCTGCTATTTGGCTGCATGCATCATCATATATATTTCAGGAACTGAATGCTGGAAAAAGAGGGAGTAGGAGGAAGAACATGTGCTTGAGTCAATAAATTCCATAGCGAAGCTGATATTAAAATGCTTGACCCTCTGAGCTGAAATCCAAACACTTTCATGTGCTCTAACCCACTTGACACTAGGAACCGTAGTTATGCTCATAAAGGAACTGCTTTCTCATCTGATTCTGGGCTCTGCGTCACATCTTCATCTTCCACTGCCCAGAACTGGTGGTTGTTCTGACCCTGATAGATCTGAGGAACTGACAGCAGCTAAGAGAATGAGTTATATTTCTTTTCCGACTATCACAGGCCTGTAAGAGCACAGAGTATAGCTTAAAGCAAGCAGCTAATTGTACTGTAGTTGCTATTTTCTATCAATGGGTTGGATTTGATTAACAGTTGCTATACATTAGGGTGGGCAACCTTTTTTTTCTGTTGAAAGCCACACTCCCTCCAGTGCAATCTGTTGCCGGTGTTCTGCAAAGCAAGAATCAATGATGGAGCCCGAGACAAAAGTGTTCTTGACTAACTGATTCAGAACAAAGATTACCCTGTTCCTATTTTCATCTAGCCTATTTCAGATTAGATTCTCCAGTCCTATATACAAGGGACACAGCTAATGCTAACCCTGCCTGGGAGATGGTCAGAGAAGCAGAGCCATCTGAAGCTTTGACAGTCAAGGCAGAACAGGTGCAGGTTTCTTGGAGTTTGTGCTATGCTGGGATAGAGCAGCAGAGAGGGACCCAGATTGGACCTCTCAGCCAACAATAGACCCACATAGCATAAGGTTACCATATTTTTTTCAATGAATCTGGGGAGACTTTGATTAAATAAATAAATACTACACATTCGGGACGTTGATGCTGCAGCGATGGCAGTGGCAGAGGGGTGGCCACCACCTTGACCTCAACCACCACGTTTCTCCTTCCTCCAAGGCTTCTATCTCCTTTCTCCATGAGCCTGGGTGGCCCCTGAGTTGTTAGTTCTACAGTGGTGGTGGGGAAGCAGTGCGTGGTGGGTCAGGCATGGAAGGCAGAGGAGGAGGACTGAGAGCGGCGGCAGCAGCGAGGCCTGGGCAGAACAATGCCTCCCTTCCCATCGGAGCAGCCCCAATCCTATTCCTATTTGCATGAAATCAGGAGGGGGCGGGGATCCCTCAGCTGGGAAGGGAGGCTAACTGAGAAATCCCCATCCTGCTCCTGCTTGCACGCAATTAGGAGTTGGGAGGCTGCTCCAACAGGCAGCATGAAGCCTCCCTTCCCAGCTTAGTTACTGGGGTCATGGAGGGTGGAGGCAGCGCGGAAGCTGTATCTTGAAGCCCCTGCACCACCATCATATGGGAACTTCGGAGCAGCTCCTAGAGCCAGCTGCTCCGGGCTGGTGAGATTTCCACTGCTGCGTTTCCTGGGGACATTAGATAAAATACGGGGACATTCAGGGGATGGGATTTGTCTGGGGACTTATTCACAAATCCAGGGACTGTCCCCAGGAAGTGGGGACGTCTGGTAACCCTAGCATAACATCTAGCAGATCCTTGGCTCTCCCAGTTCTGCCCAAAGCATCCCATTTCAGTACCCTGTAGAGACTGGCAAGAGAAGAAAGAATATCACCCTATGCCTTCTTCCCAAGCCATTAGCATCAGGGGTCAGGATTACTCCCACTGGGTTTTACAGGGTCATTGTCAAATAAGTATAAAGGGGGGGAGGAATACAACAGACCAATAGAGCTACTGTTCTGAATTTTCACAGGAACTTTTTTTTAATGCAAACTGATTTCTTTTTTGTTGTTGTTTTATTTCTCTCATAAAATTTACATCCTGCTCGATTGTTGAAAACCTCAAAGTGGTATACAAAAACAAAACAGTAAGATAATTAGTAGCAACAACACAATTCAAAAAATCAAAAGCCTATTTTATTTCATAAAATTTAACTGAGGTGGAAATGTGGAAAACAATACGTAAGATGGGGGGGGGGCGGGGAGGAACAGAGAGATACCGAAATTGATTGATTCCCCAGTCCTAACTTTGACTCCCTTCCCCATTTTTCATTGCAAATGACACATCACATAGCTATGCCATTTGTGATTTCAATAGCTCTCAGTACTTTTTTTCTGTTAAATAATTACAGCAGTGACATTCTATGGATCAAGTATAGTGGTGTACCAAAGTATTGCTAAGCACGATTTTTCAGAGAAGATCAGTGTAAGGACACTTTTGCTGTTTTGCTGGGATATAGAATCATATAATTGTAAAGCTTGAAGGGGCCATGGGGGTCATCTAGTCCAGCCCCCTGCAATGCAGGAATTTTTTGCCCAAGTTGGGGCTCAAACCCATGAGCCTGAGTTTAAGAGTCCCATGCTGATGAACAGTGCCATGGCCCTTTCAGGTACTAATGATTTTTGAAATATTTAAAGGATATTATTCAAGTTTTAAATGCCTCATTTCCCCATCTAGAGTTAGATCTGAATACACCATACAGCCCAGTGACAGGCAATATTATATGTAAACCAGTGATATTAAAATCAATGGGAGTTAATGTCACTGATTTCAACATCTTGTCATTTGCTTCTATTGACAACTAATATTTCTAATGGTGCCAATTAACTTGGATAGTTCATGTTCCATCTAGGTTAGGAATACAATAAAAAATGCTTATACCAGCACAGTTCAAATTTATTTGTCAATGTATCTGTGAATGCACACGTCAATCCAAAAAAGGTGTCCTATATGTGGTCTTCATATATAGTGATTTTAGAGGTAAGCACGCATCTCTAAATTATCTTTTTTATTATTAGTTTGCCTAAGGGTGAGGTAGGGTCAAAAGGTTGCTTAAATATCTTAAGCATAAAGAGCATTTTGCAAAGTTCCAAGTAATATTCTATAAGATAGAGAGAATTTTATCAAGGCATAATAGGATCATGCAATTTAATTTCTGATCATTTAGCAAAGTAGAATCTGTCTGATTCCAATTAACAGGCATAGGCTTGTTTGTAAAGTCTCTTAAAAATTAGCCATGCAAGTAAAACTCACTATACTGTACTTAAGTGTAGTACATATTCGGGTAGCCTTCATTGCAGTTTGCTTTGAGATTCATGTTTGTCTTGTTCTTCTGAAGATATGCACAATCTTCTTTGGTTATTAAAATGATTTACATTTTTTTCTTTTTTAAAAAAGGAAAGACCCTCTAGGAAAACTGTTGCTGGAACTAATGTGTTTCAGTTTCCAATCTCACCCTCCAGCTCAATCTGCTGCTTTGTTTTGTTTACACCTCATTGAATTCCCTTTGTCTTTCAATCCTTGCTCTGCTGATGAAGTCATCTGTCTGCATTTTCCCCCCGCTGACTTTCGAAAACCAAGGCACAAAGCTGTACATCTCCCGCAAAAGTTAATAAGGCAGGCCAAATGATCCTATAGTTTGATGATGGTGAGTGTCATGGCAAATAAAAGGACATCCAGCAGAGTTCACTCAGCCCATATTGCCTCTTAAGACCGAAATCTTCCTTCAGATGCTTATGTGACTGGAAACATTGTAAAGGTTGCTCTCTAAACAGGGATATGGCAGAGTAGTTTCCAATTTTGTCCACGTAAGGGGGAGAAAACTTATTGCAGTCAACAAGGAAGCAACATCATCAGATGGCCAGTGTTTTCCAAGTGTTTTAAAAGAAAAGCTTTCTAAGAAGGTGCAAATACTGGCTAGGAATGCGTTGGAACCAATATGTTTCTAATACAGTGGTACCTCGAGTTAAACGCCTCAGGTTACAAATGCTTCAGGTTACAAACTCTGCTAACCTGGAAGAGTTACCTTGAGTTGAGAACTTTGCCCCAGGATGAGAACGGAAATCGTGTGCCAGTGGCGCAGTGGCAGCAAGAGGCCCCATTAGCGAAAGCACGCCTCTAGTTAAAAACAGTTTCAGGTTAAGAACGGACCTCCAGAACGAATTAAGTTTGTAACTAGAGGTACCACTGTAATAAAAGTAGGGCTTTACCCCAGCTCCCCCAGTCCCTGAAATGGCTGCAAATGCTTCATTGGTTAGGGACAAATTTTCTCCACATCATCCCAAAATGAGAGGGATCACATGGATATTTATTTATATTCATAGTATTTTATTTATTCAGTTTCTCTATCACCTTTCATCCAAGGATCACAGGACAGTTTACAATATAAAAATACATACCAAAATGACAAACGAAAACAAATGCCGATTTCCATTTGACGATGCAAGCCTAAGCTTGTCTCCTCAGAATTTCTATTGAATTCAGTGGAACTTACTCACAAGTAAATGGGCTAAGGACTGTAGCCGAAGTCCATGTTTCATGGTACACAGTCTGTCTGGAAAGAAAACGAACTCTGTTATCAGGTTGCTTTCTCAAAGGGAAAAATATCCCACCTTCATGGTAATCTGGTACATGGATTGGTGAACAACTGAATTCAAAACATATGAAACATATGTTTTTGGAGCACATAGCACCCAACCAAGAGAACCTAAATGATACAGCCTTCAGAAACACAAAGTTAGCTGAGGACCAAATTGGGGTCTTCTATGTTGTTCTTCTGTCTGAATTGCTATCTCTATTTTCCTAAGGCTGAAGAGCAGCATTCTTAAAAATCCTGAGAGAGAATAAATCTTAAAATAACCATACACAAAATACAAAAACTCATTCTAACTGAAATTTAATGTTAGATAAACTTTCTCCATTGACCCTTAACTAATTCCAAAAATCACATTCTCGGGGGGGGGGGCTGATTCCATTCCTCTGCTTCATAAACAGAAGGGTCTTCTCTAACCTTCCAAACCCACTAACTCCTAAGAGAGTAGAATGCTTTCTCAAGTAATCCACTTCTCCCACCCTCTCAACCAGCACCACTGCTGAGAAAAATTGAGAGATTCAGTTGAACCCCCATAAGCCTTTGTGAGTGAACAGAAGTCTGTTCATGCAACAGGGCTTTCCTGTCTCCTCCAGACCCCCACCGTCCCCTGTGTATCCCTGAGAAAGTTCCTGGTGGTTGATTGTCCCTCTGAATGGTTCAGGGTGGTAAATTGTGAAGATTGCAGTGAGACAGGGAAAGAGCAAGAATTTGGAGGTGCTGCCTTAGACAAGCAGATGTGCCTTCTGTTTATATCAGGGATGGGGAACCTGTGACCTTCCAGATGTTGCTCTCATTTTCTCTGGCCATTGACTATTCTGGCTGGAAGTTCAAAAACATCTGGATGGCCACAGGTTTCCCATCCCTGCTGCATCTAAAGCCTTACATAATTTAAACTTGGCACATGACTGTGCAGTAGGAAGGCAAGTAAGCATGGCCTGAACCAGGTTTCATGGTATGATTACTATTTTCATTTATTAAACTGGTGTGGGGTATAATCAAACATCATCCAGGAAGTAATCACGGTTTCCTGTGAAATATTGTGGTTAAATGCATAGTTCAGCTCTATTATGTCCTTTAATGTAAGCTTTCTATATCAGTAATGATAACCAGGATATAGCTGTGCTGTAGATTGGGTATCTAGCTTATGAAGTGCAGCCAAATCAAAAATAATTGTGCTTCCCTTAACAGCAAAATGTTTCTTTTGTTATTACAGTACTAAATTGCCTGCCTCCTTTTGTTAGGGGTAAAATATTTTCTCCTTTGTTTTATTCCCTAGCCTACTATAGTACTTGTCTAAACAGCTCATCTAAGTGAGACTGATGTTTCTCAAGGACTGTAAGTGATGAGAGGATCTACCCTTTGCTCTTCAGTTATCTCTTCACAGTTATTGTCACGCTTATCTGCAGTTCTCTGAGAGAAATAGTTCCATTTTGCTGGGTTGCAAACATTCATTTCTCTTATTCAGACCACAGATTTGCCTCAGGGCATGCTAGAAAAAATATTTTGGATCTCATCTTGTGGTATTGCTTAACTTTGAAAGAAAACAGAATAGAACTTAACGCTTCATGAAAACTGTCCATTCCAGGTTCCAGGTGTTGTTTAGTAAGTAAATCAGTTGTGATGAGATTCAAAGCCTTGATAATATGTTAACCTTTAGGTCAAATAAGGTAACTGCAGGTATTTGTGGCTTTTAAAAAATGTGTGTCTAGAAAATTTAATTTTGGCAAAGAGACAAGTAGCCAGTAGAACTTTTCCATTTAGTGAGGGGGCTGTGGACACCTGTTGACACAGAAGCCAGCTGTGACAATCCACTATGAGGATAAAATTGTTCCTCTCCATGTTGAGTTGAATGCTTCCATTATTACAGAGCCAAGAGCAGTATCTTCCCTGATGAGGTCTGAGGATATGCACAAGGAACTTGCATCACTTTGACCCACAACATGCTCCCCTTTCTCCTGTTCATCATGACTAATTTGAGCTATCTGAAGGGGGTAGGCCAGGTGAGTCCAAAGAGAGCCAGTGTGGTGTAGTGGTTAAGAGCAGTGGACTCGTAATCTGGTGAACCGGGTTCGATTCCCTGCTCCTCCACATGCAGCTGCTGGGTGACCTTGGGCTAGTCACACTTCTTTGAAGTCTCTCAGCCTCACTCACCTCATAGAGTGTTTGTTGTGGGGAAGGGAAAAGGAGATTGTTAGCCGCTTTGAGACTCCTTGGGGTAGTAATAAAGTGGGATATCAAATCCAAATTCTTCTCTTCTTCATCTAATGCATCTCTCTCTCTCTCTCTCTCTCTCTCTCTTTCTCTCTCTCTGTGTGTGTGTAGACGTGTGTCTGGCACCTTAAAGGAGCCTGTAGTGTAGCTACTTTTAAAGAAGCCCTCTCTGGACCCTGAGGTACTTGACAGATACTGTCTGGTGACAAATAACTTTTTGTGGGTAAGGTGCTTGAGAGGGCCATGGCAGTCCAGCTGCAGACACACATCATGACCCATTTTCATCTGGGTTCAGGGTTGGTTTGGGGGCAGAATCAGTCTTTGCCATTATGAAGTATGGGGGAGCCATGGGGGGATTGTGACCTTGTTGCTCCTGCTTGATCTCTCAGAAACTTTCAGTATCATTTACCATAATATCCTCCTTGGATCATCTCTGTGAGTTGGGAATTGATAGCAGAGTGTTGCAGTGGTTCTACTCTGATCTACAGAGTCAGGTTCGGAGAATAGAGTTGGGGGTTTATGTGTCCACAGTTGTGCTGTAGGGTGCCACAGGACATTATCTTATCCTGAAATCTGCCTAGTACAATATGTATATTAAGCTACTGGGAATGGTCATTAGGAGATTTGAGACATGATGCCATCAGTATTTTGACTTCCAGCTTTCTTTCAGGAGAGCCTGTGACAGCTTTAAACCAGTGTCTGGATGCAGTGGTGGGCTGGATGAAACCAACAAACTGAGACTGAATACTGATAAGATGGGGTCTTTGTGAGCGTGGTTCCCAGGTCCAGGAGGTGGGGAGTTCACCGGTGCTGAACAGGGTTGCACTCTCTCTGGAAGAGCAGGTGCATAGTTTGGGGATGCTTCTAGATCCATCTTTGTCATTGGATGCTGTAGTGACCTCTGTGATAAGGAATGTCTATTATCAGTTTAGGGTGATATACCAGCTATACTCTTTCCTGGACAGGCATAGCTTAGTCCCTGTGATTTATGTGTTGGTAACCTAACAAATTGGTCTACTGTAATGCATTCTATGTGGGGCTTCCCTTGGAATTGGTCCCGAAGCTGTAGCTGGTGCAGGATGTTGTGGACAGGATGTTGAGTGGAGCATTTGCATGAAAACATACTGCACAAATGCCAAGGTAACTGTACTGATCAGCTACTGGGCCATATTCAAGCTCTTGTTAACAAAGAGAGACCCGAGCAACTCAGGAAAAGGATACCTGAAAAACCTGTCCCTGTACAGACCTGTAAGTTCACTTTTATCATCTGGAGAAATTCTACTTGTAGCACTGCACACTACAGAATATGATAGGGTGGTGACCCAAAAATGAGGATTTTCTGCTGCGTTTCCTATACTACCTATTTCCCTTTCCTCTGTCGTATGTAAAGCAGCAATCGGGATTTGCTTCAGACATCTTGTAAAAGCTTACCCTTTTGCACAGGTTTTCTCAGACCCATAAGACTGAACCCTGTTTAGTTGGTTTTATATGCTTTGCATGTTTTTATACTGCTTTTATACTGGTTTTGGGCTATATTTTTTCTTTTATTAATGCTGTTTGGGTTTTTAATATTGTATTCTGCTTAGAGATTTTGGTTCATAAATGGTTCTAAAATAAATAAATAAGTTCACAAATACTCAGGTGTTGACTGCTGCATGTCATATACTTTTAAGTGCTTTCAAATATTGTCAAATAAGGATTGTCAACTGAAAGCCTAAGGTCATGTTATGTCAAAAAAAATTGAATACTGCCTATCAGATACAGCTGAATGTTGACATGTACAGCATGTCAGTTGCCAGTTATTGTCAAAAAACTGACTGTGTGTCTAATATGTCATTTTGGCTACTAATTTGAGCCAAATACCGTCCAATGTGAACACTGCTAATGCAAAGCCTTTGGATGCTAATATATAGTAGATTTAATGTCAGTGACAAGAGAAGTGTGAATGATATCAAGATATAATTGAATGCTAGTTGGTTGGATGGATAAATAAATAAATAAATAAATAAAAGTTTTTTCTGAACATGTAATTGGTTACATGTTTGTTTGTTTGTGAGTGACTGGACAATGTATTGTAGCTACATTTGATTATTGGTGGTTATTAGTGATCGTAATTAGTGGCGTGCTCTGGTCCATGGGGTCACGAAGAGTCGGACATGACTAAACAAGAACGTGGTTGTAATGAGATGCATAACATGATGAAATTATAACACAATAAAAAATAAATTGTGGATCGTGAATGACCAAGGACTGAAAGTCTAGCCTTTGGCAGTTCAACCACCTCAGTCTCTATGTAGCAGAATAGAAAGACTGCAAGCAGAATATTTGACAGCTCCACCCTTTTAACAAAGGGTATATCAAGTCTTCTGGCAGACTTTTTAATGTCCAAGTCAATCACAGAGTGACTTCTTCTAAGAGGTTACTGATGAAAATAAGCAGAAATGAAATACATCGCAAAGACATTTCCTTTTATCTTGCACCATCTTCTTAGAAATAAGAAAAGGCTGGCCAATTATTGTTTGGACAGTAAGCAGTATATAAATATTATAAATGAATGAATGAATGTACAATGGCATGTGAGCAAACCCCTTCTTTATTTACTGCTTTATTTGTTGCATTTCTAATCCACTTTTTCCTCCAAGGAGCCCAAGGTGGTATACATAGCTCTCCCTCTCCTCAGACCCCTCCCTCCCACGACAAACCCTATCAGGTAGGTTAGGCTGAGAGATTATGACTGGCCCAAGGTGACTAGTGAGCATTATGGGCAAGTAGGGATTTAGGTCCTGGTCTCCCAGCGACCTAACCACTACACCACACTGGCTCTTATGGTCCAATTTTATGTATGTTTACTTGGCTGTATTTCCACTATGTTCAGTCGATCTTCTACCCAAGTTAGTAGGCTCAGAGTCGTGTAGTGACATAAATGCTTCTATGTACACACCAGAACTTCCTCCTGTTCCCTCCAACTCCAAATGCTTGGGCACAGATGAGTTGAGGCTGTAGGCGGAAGGAATGGCAAAAGCTTTACTGCGTATAGCAAGAAGCCTTGTTTTTAGGATACATGCCTACAAGGGCTGGTTTCTGATGGCCTAAGTGCCAGACTTACCTGGCACCTTCATTACATATCTTTAGGTGCCAGATGAAAATGTTTTTCTTTAACTAGGCCTTTGGCTAAGCCTTGTTATTTTGTGTTCTCATTTTGTATTTTTTGTTGTGAACTGCCCTGTTATCTTTGGGTGAAGGGTGGTATGTGTTATGTACTGAAGTTCTCACCCTGGGCCAGCAGGGGGATACTGTAGATAGTTTTCACTCAGGTCCACATATGCAAATAAGGGATTGAAAGTGACGTTCAGTGATTGGATAGTTACAGAAATTGGTTACTGTTGCGTTCTAGTGGAGCTCTATATAAGCAAGCTGACTGAACCCTTCAGTTCAGTTCTGTTCTGGCCTGTGAATAAACAAGAGCTATTTGAAGAATCCCTGTGTCGTCTGATATGTTCACCCACAACTTAACAGTATGCAAATCAAATCAAATGAATCAAATCAATAAACACGTTATTCTAGCTGTTGGGTTACTACTGAGAACATGAAATCTGTGGGCGCTGCTCCACTTGCTGTTTTGGGCATGGCATACCCATGTTGCATGCTTATGTTAATGTAAATCAGACTAGCTAATTCCTGACTTGATTAAAATTGGTGTAACTACTAATTTTACAAGAGGTTAGGCAACTCCTTCTCATTAGCAATGAACCATGTAGAGTGGCAGGACATACTCTGTTTGCATTAGCTGTAGCAATGAATTGAGTCAGGGAGCCTAAGAGCTCGACTATGTGCTCGAGTTTCAGGAACAGCAGAGATAGGATTTAATTACTATTACAAGGCTGCATACAATGGGTTTTTACAACAACCTGTACAATTTTTTTACATGTGTGTCCATCACTACTGTGTGCTTTCAATGACGATGTGTGTTATACTCAAGCCAGAGAATTTGGATTTGTTGCAGTTCTCCGCAATCTGAATGCAGCTTCCCACCCCATTTGCAGCCATATAGTGGGGGTGAAGCAGTACATAGTCACCATTTCCCCAGACTTAATTCTTGTCCCAGGCTGTTCTTTCCAAATGCTTCTTCTGCAAGTTGTAGGTCTCCTCTTCTCTCTAGCATTTGAATAGTGCTGCTGTTTCACACCCACTTCACAAGTTGTGAGCTTGACTGAACAACAGTTCACTCCAACCCCAGCAGTCTCCTCAATGTTTAGATCATCAGTGTCAGTTTCCCTGTTGTGTTTGCTATTGCTCACTATTAAAGCTCTGCAGCATCCGTCCCTTTGCCTAACCCGGAATGTTAGACATCTTGCTGTGGTTGTTCAGTTCTTTGTGGTGATTGGCACACCACTGGGCCATGGAGCATAGCCAAGGGTAGAAGTCAACCTGGTGTTTGTACATCTCGCTCTTGCTGTTTTTACTAAACAAGAACTTGTTCTGCACCTACTGTGCTACTATTCTGTTGCTGTTGACAATCTTTTGAGATTGTAAAGTCTTGGAAACTGTTCGCTTTTCATTTATTCTTGTCACATTTCATTGGTTCTACACTTAGAACGAAGCATGCTCTGCAAACATCCAGCCACTCTTAAATTATCAACCTAACACAGGAACAGAATGTCCAGTGGGCCAGTGCCATAGCAATAGCCTCTGGCAGCAGCATCACTGCCATTCACCAAGAGGGGGAAGGATGAGGCAGCGGTGAAATTGTGGCTGCAAGGGCATATTCCTGAAGCCAATCCATTGGTCCCATCCCACTCACACAGCCCCCACCTCACTGTTGTATCACATCTCCCTTCAGTAAGCTGATCTAACATTCCCCAAATGCCCAGAGGGGAATGTGAGAGCAGTTGAAAGTGACGCGTATCATCCTTTCCCTATGACCATCCTGGCTGAGGCTGATGTGAGCTGCAGTCCAACACCATCTGGAGGCCCACAGGTTCCCCACACCTTCAACTGACGTCCTTTCGAGAGGATAAATAAAAGGAATTGATGGAGGGAGACCCTAACACCACTTACCTGAATGTAATCCTCATTCAGTGTCACTTAATTCTGAGGAGTCATGTATAGGATTGCACTACTACAGCTGTCCTATTTTCTGGTTCCACATTTGTGCTGTCCCAGAAAAAGAAAAAGAATAAAAGTAGATAATTTAGCAAACTAATATTTAGGAAATCACCCAAATAGCTTAGTAAGTATTTAAAAAACCAATATTCTAAAATCATTAGTGGGGCACTGGGAGAATTATTACATAAGTAACATTCTGAAGAAAGAATATTGGCCTGTAAAAATTACAAAGTTAAGTGGAATTTGCCCACAGTGCTCTCAGTCTTTGAATATTTCATGTAATAAATTTGTACCTCTGGTTACTCCTTTGTGAGTAGTACCTTGCTTAATAAGCTTATTTGAGTTTGTATGATAACCTCTCTTCTTCTTCTTTGGCTTATTCTCATTCTCGTTGTTGTAAAAGACTGGCATTAAGGGAAGAGAATGCCTACTCTAACAGCACTACCATCATTATTACATTTATATAGCCTTCAACCAATTAACAAGTACTCTTTTAAATCTGATTAACTGCAAGTTCCTAAACCACTGCAGTGACCCAGAACCTTATGGTGATTATTTCATGAAAGTCCTAAAGTTTGTGTGTGGGTGCTCTCTCTGTGTGTTGCAATTTGCTTATAAAAGTTTTATATTCTTCCCTCAAAACTCCCTCCCATCCTTTGTTCAAGCTCCTTTTGCTGATAGGGTTCAGAGCTTGACCCTGAGGTCTCGTTAGACGAGGAGCGGGACCCTCTAGCAAGTCTCCACACTTCTCATCACCCTGGAAAGCCATCAGATGTGGACTTGTCCCAGGACTAGCGGTCCCCACACCAGCTGGCTGGATTCTTAACTGGCCAACCCCATAACTACAGGAGCAGAGGAAGTGGTGAGCCAGGCAGACACAGCAGAACCACCACCATCAAAGTGCTTAATTAGCTGCTGGTGAGGAAGGGGAAGCTAATGGGAAATACCATCTCAGATTAGGACCTGACTGAAAGCCAGGAAGGGGTTAAGCCTCTAGCTCCTATATAAGCTCCCCATCTGAGCTGCTTCATTTCCAAATCAACAGCTCTTATCAAAGTTTTGTTTTCTTCACCTGGGTGAAATGACTGTGGCCAGGTGACCTGATTCTACTCATTCTCTTATCCAGGTGCTAACAATTGATGGCAGCTTCATGGTGTCTGCTCTCTCTTCTTGAGGTCCTTTATATTTACACTGGGCTTGTAGAAGAAAGCCATTCTAACACACAACACCTTCAGATAGAGGACTGCCCTTGACATCCCTTCAGTGGCTACCTCTGTATTCACAGGTAAGCACTCCTGTTCAACTTCTTTGTCTGGGTGGGTAGGACAGCCCACCTTGAGTGAGTCTCAGTCTATTTCCATCCCTGCCTGCCAGGCTGTCTAGATCCCCATAAGGAAAAAATTACCAGGGGGTTCAGGATGGGGTAGCAGCTGGTGGCTCCTGAAGTGTTACAAGAAATGCTTATTTGAAATGAGAACAAAATATTGCCAGTATATTGACACTGAAGCATGTCCTTCCACTTGGGATCATGTGGGTAGAGATTTTCCACCAGGGATTGATGAGAGTTGTATCTACTTGTTCTTAGGTGGAAGGAAGAGGCAATAGGCTGCCACAGAGCCTCTTTGATACTGCATTTGGAGCCTCTGCCTGCTTACCCTATCATAATGCCCAAGGTAAACTTTCCCCCTTTGTGTACCCTGCT